>NC_047085.1:192204729-192834729 GCF_902459505.1 Geotrypetes seraphini
CTTTTCTTCTCTGTTTTCTGCCTCTGTCTAAATTAAATTCTTTCTTACTATTCAGCCCTCAGTTTCCCTCTTTTCACTGTGTACTCACAGCTTGCCACCCCTTTCCTTCACCCCTCCACTATCTCACTATTTCTATCTTCTTCCCCCCATCCAGCATGTGGGAAAGCAGTAGCAGTGGTGAGGAGGTGAGTGCTGGGCACAAGTTCTCCCCACTTCCATCATCTGCCCTGCTCCTGTCTGTCTCCCTTCTCTCCACTTCCATCATCTGTCCTGCCCTGCCCTGCCCCTTTCTTCCCACATCCATCATCTGCCCTGCTCCCTTCGGTCTCCCTTCTCCCATCACCTGTCCTGCCCTGCCCTTTCTTCCCACATCCATCATCTGCTCTGTTCCCTTCAGTCTCCCTTCTCCCCACATCCATCATCTGCCCTGCTCCCTTCGGTCTCCCTTCTCCCCACATCTATCATCTGCTCTGTTCCCTTCAGTCTCCCTTCTCCCCACATCCATCATCTGCCCTGCTCCCTTCGGTCTCCCTTCTCCCCACTTCCATCATCTATCCTGCCCTGCCCCTTTCTTCTCACATCCATCATCTGCCCTGCTCCCTTCGGCCTCCCTTCTCCCCACTTCCATCATCTGTCCTGCCCTGCCCCTTTCTTCCCACATCCATCATCTGCCTGCTCCTTTCGGTCTCCCTTCTCCCCACTTCCATCATCTGACCTGCCCTGCCCTTTTCTTCCCACATCCATCATCTGCCCTGCTCCCTTCGGTCTCCCTTCTCTGCCTTGCCCCCTTCTCTCTCTCCCTTCACCCCAGGCCCATCTCACCACTCACCTTTCACTCCTAATTTTTTATTTTAGAACGGCGAGGCCCCCCCAAGCATTGATCGGCAATGCAGCCCCCCCAATCGGCAATGCGTCCCCCCTGCGGCAACGCGGGCCCCCCGATCGGCAATGCAGGCCCCCCCCTCGACAAGCAACGTGGGTAAGAAAGGCAAGGGGAACTGTAATTTTGCAAGTGGTTCTGCTTGCCCAAAGCTTCCCTCTGACGCGCCCAGGCGGAAACAGGAAGCTGCGTCAGAGAGAAGCTTTGGGCAAGCAGCACCGCTTGCAAAATTACAGTTCCCTTGCCTTTCTTACCCGCGTTGCTTGTTTGTATTACTTTTTGTCGATGGGGGGGCCCGCATTGCCAATTGGGGGGCCCAAGTTGCCAATCGGGGGCCGCTTTGCCGATCGGGGGGGCTCCTTCATCGGGCCCCCCTGACCATTTCAGGCCCTAGGCATGTGCCTATTGGACCTATAGATTAATCCAGCCCTGGCTCTGTGGCTTGCATAAATGTTAGTACCTATGGAATTCTGTAAGCTGCTTGCATACATGTCATCTGCAACCATGCCCCTGTGATCCACTCTATTACACACTATTCTACTTAAATGCATCATTATAGACTAGCACTTTGGTGCACTACTAGATTATCACAGGTGATCTGAACCTCTTCATTTTCCACAACTCTCTTAGGATTGTGGTTCCAATGTATTTTTGGTTATGACACACTGGTCGATGTTATATCACTTATTCAGCAGTTTGCCATATGTCTTCATGGGCTGCCAACAAGTCAGGTTTTCAGGATATCCCTAATGACTATGCAGGAGAAAGCTCTGCATGCCTACTACCTCCATTGTATATAAAGCTCTCATTCATAATATCATGAAGTGCCTCCTGCTGCAGCACACCACTATCACACTTTCCATCTTGAGTTCTCCAGAACAGCGAGGAAGCCTTTTGGTGTTGACCTTTGCAATAATCCTTCAGTAGAGATAAGGGCTTTTAATGTTCAAGTAGAGTTTTAAATACCTTGAAAAGGTTTATCCATTTCCACCATTCTAAGTCTCTTAGAACTTCTCAAGCAATAACATTTTCCAAACTTCCAACATAATTTCCCACGCTATTTATTAACATAGAAATATGATGGCAGATAAAGGCCAAATGGCCCATCCGGTCTGCCCAACTGCGGTAACCAGTTTGTTTCTTTTCAGCAAGTCTGTGAAACAATACACAGACTGAAACTATCTCAGTCCACAGTCCATGCCAAATCTTTTCCCTCTGTGAGGGTCCATACAAAAAAAAAAACTCTGGCTTTGAGCAGTTACAACAATGCACAGTTTTAACCAGCTCAACCTACAATCCAAGCCAGGTTTCTTTCCCACAAAAACAAAGCTTAGCAATTTATTTTTCTTTCCTCAAGCCATTCCCTTAATAGTTACAGTTTCTATGTGTTCATAGAGTCCACCCTCCACCAGCCAGTATGAGTAATGAAAGCAGCAGTGGATCATTCATAGTAACAGTTCGAAAAGAAATGGGTTTTTACATCCATCTTAAATCGAGAAAGGGACAATTCTTTATGGAATCCCAGTGGAAGAGTATTCCATAAGGAAAGGGCAACAAATGAAAAAATAGTGAAACGTATGTTCTGAAAACAAATTTGGTGATATGAGGGAACAGAAGTATTCTGTTATCCCTTCTGGATTCCATATGCTAGGTGTTCAATCCCAACCCGCAGTCTGGGTGTTGCAGAAATTCACATTTTTTCTGAACACATGCTCCACACCCTTAATCTGAGAGTCAGCAAACAACCCTAGTATCAGTTTCTGCAAGCAGTCCGAGCAGAAGTCTTATGCAGTTGCTCTGCTTCGGTTTATTATTTTTTTGCTTAAAGTTCATTTTTTGGTGGCTTTAGTGCCTTGAAACCCCTCTGTGGAGCCAGCCTGCATGTGTGCCACATTCAAATACCCAGGGTCCCTTCCCATAGGAGTCTGCTGGCGGGTGACTTTGTCTCAGGTTTCTTAGCACAGGTTGTGTGTGTCTGGACAGAAACATACCTGGGTTTCAAGGCGCAGGCTGCCTTTCCTGCCCCCGACCGTATGGCAGAGATCCGTGGGGGCGGAGGTTGTACTTGGTCTATGGCTGGCTGGCAGTTTGAAGATCTTCAAGTCTGTGCATTTGGAGCTGTTTCTAAGGTAGAAAGTCCTTTTTCTCCACTCAATTAATTTAAAAACGCTGACAGGCAAAGGCACTACAGAGACTGAGTATCTCCATTATTTCCTAAGGGAACTTCAGGGGTAGAGTGTAGATCAATTTAAACTTAGTTTTTCACAGTTTGTAGGTAAGGTTTAGGTCCCCCACCTCCCCAGACCCCAAATCGCTATTTTTTTATTTTTGGATTTTGTTTATTTCTGCTGTTTTTGGTGCGAATTCATGACGACAGCCATCTTGAATTTTAAAATTGATATTTTCTTCTAACTTTAATTTCTGCCTCAAATACCCCTCGATTTGACTCAAAATCAATTGGGATTGCCTCTCCAGCCCCTAATCTATATTATATGGACATTGATTGTGCCAGATGGGTGCCAGATCAGCGATTTTGAACCGTGTAAAGTAGCGTGCCATTGGAGGGGGCAGGAGCTTCGGACTTCACCTCTTCCGTTTCCTCTTGGGCTGGAGAGCCAGCCTGGGTCAATGTCTTCCAAAGAAAATCTCGCCCAGGGGATGTTCTGTAGTCTGGCACAGTACGCCTGTGTTCCGAGTCAGGGGTGTCTTTTGACCTGCCCTATGTACCTCAACAGTGCCCTATCGTGGTTGTGGATTGGGCCTTATCACTGGATTTTATTCGGCTCCTGTGAACGGCGTATCCTCGGACCCCATTCATATGACGCAGTCAGCAGGCGTATTGGAGCTTTTTCGGTCTATGGCATCTGTGACAAAGCTTCCTTTCGCGAGCTCTCTTGTCTGGCCATGCCAGTTTTCAATTACAGTAATTGTACACACAAAAGTAGAAATTATCATTTCCCTCTTTCAAGGGAATTAAATCAGCTGGGAAACTTTGTCAGTCCTAAGCTTTCAGGTTGGTAGAGATTTGGAGTGGACTTCCTGGTTCTAACCTGATCAGCTTCTTTGACTGGGTGACGGGGAAGCTGGATATTGGGGAGTCCCTGGACATCGTGTACCTGGACTTTAGCAAAGCTTTCGATAGCGTACCACACTGCAGGTTGCTGAGCAAGATGAATTCTATAGGATTAGGTGACACATTGACGAAATGGGTTGGGAGCTGGCTTGGAGGTAGGCTCCAAAGGGTGGTGGTGAACGGCACCCCCTCCGAAATGACGGAGGTGATTAGTGGAGTACCACAGGGCTCAGTCTTGGGCCCAATCCTATTCAACATCTTTATAAGAGACTTGGCAGAAGGGCTTCGAGGTAAAATAACATTATTCGCCGATGACGCCAAACTGAGTAATGTAGTGGGCAAATGCACAACAGACGAAGATTCAAGGCCCGACAACATGATGCACGACCTACTCCTACTGGAGCGATGGTCTAGGACATGGCAACTCAACTTCAATGCCAAAAAATACAAAGTTATGCACCTGGGCAGCCAAAATCCATGCAAGTCTTATACCCTTAATGGCGAGATCCTAGCAAAAACTGTAGCAGAACGAGACTTGGGGGTAATCGTCAGTGAGGACATGAAGTCTGCCAATCAAGTGGAGCAGGCTTCGTCCAAGGCAAGACAAATCATGGGCTGCATACGAAGGGGTTTCGTCAGTCGTAAGGCGGAAGTCATTATGCCATTGTATAGATCCATGGTGAGGCCCCACCTGGAATACTGTGTGCAATTCTGGAGACCGCATTATTGCAAGGATGTGCTGAGACTGGAGTCGGTGCAAAGAATGGCCACCCGGATGGTCTCGGGACTCAAGGATCTTCCATACGAAGAACGGCTTGACAAATTACAGCTATACTCGCTCGAGGAGCGCAGAGAGAGGGGAGACATGATCGAGACGTTCAAGTATCTTACGGGCCGCATCGAGGCGGAGGAAGATATCTTCTTTTTCAAGGGTCCCATGACAACAAGAGGGCATCCATCGAAAATCAGGGGCGGGAAACTACGAGGTGACACCAGGAAATTCTTTTTCACTGAAAGAGTGGTTGATCGCTGGAATAGTCTTCCACTACAGGTGATTAAGGCCAGCAGCGTGCCTGATTTTAAGGCCAAATGGGATCGGCACATGGGATTATTCACAGGGCAAAGGTAGGGGAGGGACATTAGGGTGGGCAGACTAGATGGGCCATGGGCCCTTATCTGCCGTCTATTTCTATGTTTCTATTAGAATGATAGACCAATTGCAATTATTTCAAAAAACCTTAAAAACCCTGCTATTCTCACAATACCTAAATAGTTTACCTGCAGAATCTACATATCGCTAACATTGCAAGATCTACTTTTATGATAGACTAAATTAGTTTCTACTATCCTTACTTCTCCTTATTTTATGTATATTCTGGTCTCCTGACTACTTGTAAACTGAGTCAAGCTCCAATTAGAGATGACCCGGTATATAAACCAAAGACTAGACTAGATTAGATTAGATTGCCATGTAGATTTTATATTTCTTCTGTCTCCTGCCACTGTATTTAATTTAGATCCGGCTGATGTCTTGACTGAGACTGGTCTCCTCAGCCTCCCTGAGCATCCAGATTTGGAGGTGCTGATCCTTCTTCACATTTTCAGCGGGCTTTTGTCCGCTTCTTTACGGCTCATATTCTGAAAGAGATCCATTTGAATTTTCCACTTTCCAGGCTTTGGTCCTGGACCTTTTCCATTCTGTCCACAGCTCCTGGGTCTGGTTTCAGAACAATGTGATCCCCTGACAGTGTTTTCAGATTTGCTAAAGCTATGTCTAAACCAGCGGTCTCAATTTGCTGCCCGCGATCTGTCCTCTCCACTTAATAAGTTTTTTGATTGTGGAGAGGACAATTGCGTACAGACCGCGACTGCGGCTCGCCTAAAGCAGGGGTCCCCAATCTGCTTCCCTTCCCCTCTCACTGCCCTCCCCAAAGCCACCGCATTCAGGGAACAGCCCAGCACCGAGGTCTTAGCTTTCCCTGCTTATCTTCCCCAGCTCGGAGCTGACCAATTCTCGACACCCGACGTCAATTCTAACGTCGGGGAGGAAGTTCTGGGCCAGCCAATCGATGCCTGGCTGGCCTAGAACTTCCTCTCCGACGTTAGAATTGACGTCGGGTGGTGAGAATTGGTTGGCCCTGCGCTGGAGAAGATGAGAGCTAAGACCTCGGCTCTGGCCTATTCCCCGATTGCGGCGGTAGTGGCCTGTTCCCCAGTGGTGGTGGCTTGGGGGAGGGCAGGGAGAAATAAAGAAAGAAAGTGGGGGGACAGGGAGACAGAAAGAAAGAAGGGAGACAGGACACAGACAGAAAGGAGCATGGAGAGAGAAAGACAGAAAGAAGGGGGCAGGGTGAAAGAAATAAAAAATTTGGGGATGGAAGGAGACAAATGCCAGACCAGGGGGAAGGAAGGAAGGAGGGAGGGAGAGAAAGGAAAGAAAGAGATGTCAGACCATGAAATAGGGATGGAAGAAGAGAGAGATAGAAGGGAAGGTAAGACATGGAAACATAGATTTTGAAAAGAAAGCAGAAAAATTGAATATTAAGTTAATGCCAAAGATGGATGCAAGGCAGAAAGTGAAGACAGAGGTGAAAAACAATCAAAGGACAAGGCGGCCCTGGAAACAGTTAAAAGCACAGAAAAATAAAGTCACCAGCCAACAAAGGTAGGGAAAATGATTTTATTTTCAATATTTTTGATTTATAATTTTTATTCGTTTTCAAATTTTACATAAAGTGTACAAAATATTAAAATACAATTGATGAATACACAATATCACTTTTATATCTAATACATCATATTTTAAATATATTTTTATCCCCTCTCCCTCCCCCCACCCTTCTAGTACTTTCCAATCATACATTACATATTGTATATCATATTATATCATATTATGTAAATATTATTTTCACTACCCTCCCCTTCATGTGTGTCACAAAGAAGATATTGAAAAGAAGAAGAGAAATCCTACTATTTATTCATTGCAATATTTTGTCAATGGCCCCCATATTTTTATAAATTTAGTATATGTCCCTCTTTGTATTGCTATTACTCTTTCCATTTTATTTTCAATATAGTGATTGAAATGTGTCATTTTTTTGTTTTAAGTTTTTTTATTGATTTTTTCATATAACAACAAGTATCATAAATTTTCATACAAGTATTTTAACAATACACTTGATATTTCTATAATGTACTCTATATAAAACATATCTTATATTATCCTTATTATGATTTTACATATCATATAAACTGTAATGATTTTATCAATTATTATGTAATTATGAATCTTCTTCCCTCCCTTTATTTTGTTACTGTCACATAAGAATAACATCTATTATGATAAAGTATTTATAATTTATGACAAAGAGAATAAAAATCTTACCCCCTCCCACCCTCCCTTCTTTAACCATTATCTTAATATGGGAAAAATGAAAATCAGTCATTACAAAAATCTGTTAATGGTCCCCAAATCCTCTTGAACTTATCTATATATCCTTTTTGTGTTGCAAATGTTTGCTCCATCTTATATATATGGCAAACTGAGTACCACCAAAAATTATAGTTTAATCTGTCACAATTTTTCCAGTTATGTGTAATTTGTTGAACTGTCAGTTTTGAGAAAGGAAAGATATTAAACTTTAAATGTGAGGGCTGCAGAAAAAATAGTTAATGACAATTTTGCATAAGGTAAAACTCTTTATAGTTTATAAATCTTTCCTTTAACTGTTAAAGGAAAGATTTATAAATTATAAAGAGTTTTACCTCATGCAAAGTTGTCATTTCTTTAATAAGACATTAACTATTTTTTCTGTGGCCCTCCAAATACCTACAGATCCAAAATGTGGTCCCACTAAGGGTATGAGTTTGAGACCATTGGTCTAAACAATATTCACCTGAATCCTGCCTTTTGACAGGTTTGAACAGCCTGTGGTAAATTCTGCCGTGGCGCAGGTTTTCCAGCGTGCAGTTTCAGGACTCTCAGGATCGCAGGAGACTGTTATGATACAAAATCTTCTTTTCTAGTATCCTCAGGTAGCCGAGTGGTGGTGGCCACTTCATTTATGGCATGTGCCTGTCATTCCAGCCTGCGCAATGCATCCTCTTTGGTTGTACTTGCCTATCTTCCACTTGTGCGGGTTGCTGTGGCTGTGGTGCCTGATGACCTTTATGATCTCATGCGAGTTCTTAGTACATGTTCTGCTGGTTCAGAGTCTGAGTGCCAAACTGTTTGGATCTGTCTTTGGATGAGGACATTGCCTCGAAGATCTCCTTCAGCGGCCATCCTTTCAAGGGTCGGATTCTTGTCGGTATAGGTTGGGATGACCTCTACTCAGATGTGTTGAACGCCACCCTATGTTGCTCTTTTGAACCAGTTTTGCTGGACGTCGAGAGGAGATTTTAGTTCTCTTCATTCCTCCTGCAGGTGTTATCAGGGATATTCAGGGTTCTCCTCCTGGAGGCGAAGCCCTTAGAATGTTTCTATTACCACAGTTCTGATTCCAGGCATCCTCAGGTTCCTGTGCAGTGCGACAGGAGAGACTTTATGGACCCCAGGATTCATCACAGATGTCCTCCACACCCAATGTCGACATCACACTGAAGTCAGCATCACAATTGCCACACAATTCGTTGTCAGCTGCCTCAGTACCGACACCGGCATCATGAAGTAAACAGGATAAGAAGGATTCCCACACCTCACCTCGCCAAGCGATGCCGGCATCTATAGCACCGACAAAGGTGCATGCAAAATGGTGTCAACAGCAGTCTCGCTCTTAATCATTACAGAAGTGTCACCTCTGAGGCGTAGCTTGACATCAAGGTCACTGATGCATTAACATCCTGTACCATCCATGGTACAGCATCCTGCCAAAGTATAGAACAAGAAAGTCACATCCACGAATCAGATGCAACCAAACAGTGGAGATGTCCAATCAAAATAGGTGAGCTTTGTAAGTTTCACGGCTCTCTTGTATTCACTTCAATAACTCAATGACTCGACATGTAAGTTTTTTGGCCACATCAGCCTGCATCAGGAGTCTGATCAAACACTTCCCCTCTGAATTTTGCAGCTGCTGGGATGGATTCAGGCTGGAGAGTTCCCTCTTCCTGGAAAGAAGAGTAAGACAGGAGGAGGCCGGGCTAATACTGAGGGTCTCGGGTAAAGTCCCCCCTCCCCCTCTGTGGAAAGGGAACTGGGTCTCCAGGGATTTCCAGTTGCAGGACACAAATTTCTCTATTTCCTGTTCTAAATATTTTTTGTTCTTTGCAGTCTTACAGCCATTAAAGGAAGAGAAAATGCCTAGAAGCCAACGCTCTCAAACATCTCAAGCTCCTACTTGCTAAAAGTTCTTTCAACTTGGCATCCTACAATGCCTAATCAGTGCCTTACAGCCTCCATCCACATTCATTGGAGGTTCACCCACCCCATACCACTAACACTCATCAGCTTGACTGAGGCAAACTAAGGATATACTCTACCTTTACCAAAACTCCATTCAAACAAGGAGACTTTTCTATCAATTTCTGATATCATCACTATCAAGGGGTTCCACTCTCATTTCAAACCAGGTAGGGGGGGGGGGGTCATCTAATCAACGACCTCTTTAATCTTCCTGTTTTTAAGTTTTTATTGATTTTTTCATATAGCAACAAGTGTTATAAATTTTCCATACAATTTATCTTAACAATACACTTGATATTTCTATAATGTATTTTATATAAACCATATTTTATATTATTCTTATTATGAGTTTACATAGCATATAAATTGTAATGATTTTATCAATTATTATTTAATTATGAACCCTTTTCCCTCCCTTTATTATGTTAGTTTCACACAAGATTATCATCTAGTATGATAAATTATTTATAATTTATGATAAAGAGAATAAAAACCTTACCCCTTCCCACCCTCCCTCCTTTAACCATTATCTTATGGTAAAAAATTAAAATCAGTCATTGCAAAAATCTGTTAATGGTCCCCAAATCCTCTTTAATTTTCCCGTAAAAAAGAAATAATAAAAATACATAAATAAAATAATTAATAAATAACCATATATTCCAGGAGACCAACCAGTAGCAGTGCTCCCCAAGTCTCCTGAAAGACACAAGCAATATCTGTGATTCTGCATAGGCCATCTCACCTTCCACAGAGAGAACTACTTTTTGGCCTGGACTCAGTGTAAAAACTGTTGCGCATTAACTGTATCTGTATCACTCCACTCTTACAGAGTTAATCTGTTCCTCTACTTGAAATTCTGGTTGACTAAGGCATTGTTACCTGCAGTAATCCAATTGCCACTGAACTACCAATGTTGTTATTAAAGTACTTTCTTATCCAGAGTCTGACCACAATTATGCCATTCCACCCTACTCCTCATCCCATTGAGGGTCGTATGACTCATTATCAACATTGCTTGATCCTAATCACCAACAACACCTGGGCCATGTAGGTCTCCAATGAAGGCTATGCTTCATCTTTGCAAGATACCTTCGCACAGGCCTCCGAGAAAATTATCTTTCAATTCTCAGCAGACTTCTCTTCTTCAAGAAGAACTTTTGAAACTTCTACAACTCATTTCCATCAACCAGTACCTCCACAGCAGAGAGGCCAAGAGTTCTACTCCAAATATTTCCTCACACCAAAGAAGACTGGAGGACTGCGCCCATTCCTTGACCTCTGAGACCTTATCAAGTTTTTCATCCAATGAAAGTTACACATGCTATTCCTAAGCATTCTCTATCTTCAATTAGAGGAGAACAATTGATTTTTCTCTCTGAATCTCAAGGAAGTCTACACACATATCCCTGTTCTTCCAGCTCACATGCACACCTGTTTTCAAATCATGGATTACTTAATTAATATGCAGGGTATATTACAAAATGTGACTTTTATTTAATTAATAAATCCTTAGTTTTTTGATTCTATATTATTGATGTTCTTCATATCAAATATCATCTGGTTTTCAAGTTTCAATAATAGTTAGTTCAAAGATATTTTGTGGTCTATTAAGTATCTGTTCCTCGATGTTCTCCATATTAGATATTATTTTTTTCTTAACTCCTTTTTTAAAATTTATGTTATATATGTTTTCTATAGATATTTGTGTTTTGCTTTGACCCCTGAGGTAGGCCCCTGTGTGGGGCGAAACACGGACCGTGTCGGGTCCTTGATTTTATGTTATTAAAGACTTTTTTGAAGACTACATTGTTCATCACATCATTTGCTCACCCCAGGTTGATTCATTTTTGGACTTGTCCCCCCTCTTTTAGTTTAGTTAGGCAATAATTCTTGAGCAGAGTTGGAGGTAAATAATCTAGACATAAAATAGCTGCTAAGAAGCGACCTATTTGATCTTCAAAGCATCATTTGAAGACTCTGTAAACCCCATAAAATGCAGATTTGGGGGTCCAAGATATTTGGTCATGTTGTAAGTGAATGCATATTAAATGAGATGTACAGCATAACAGCGTAATATGTAAAAACAAAATAACTAAACCTCTGGTTTCAAGTTTATTAGTATTTTGATATACTGACCATCACATGTATCTGGTCGGTTTGCAATATTAAGAAGATAAAAAATAGAAAATAAAAAAATTTTGATAAAAGTTGAATCTAAATATAAATAAATAAATAAATAAATAAACCCTGGACCATGTTATAAGTAATGTGTTATATCAAGCGAGGAAGGGATTTTGGATGTAGCTCATGCTTTTTTTCAGTTGTAGCTCAAGGTGAATTATATTAGGTATAGTAGGCATTTTCCCATTTCCAAAGTGTTTACAATTTAAGGGTCAAAATTCAGAAGCACTTATCTGGGTAGGTGCAGCTCTTACACAGATACCAGTGACAGAGAGATTATCCCAGGACAAGCAGGCATGATATTCTCACATGTGGGTGACGTCATCTACGGAGCCCCAGCGCGGACAGCTTTTCAAGCAAACTTGCTAGAAGTTTCAAGTTTGCACACTGCACCACGCATGTGCTAGCCTTCTTGCCCACTAGAGGGCGCATCCCCACCTCGTGGTCCTCAGTTCATTTTCATCCGCGGAGCCAGAAGCCCTGTGGAGAATTTGTGCTAAATTGTGCCTTCTGTCGCCGCGGCTGTGTAGGGATTTTCGCACGGTCGCTGCGTTTTTTTGTCTTCTTCTTTCTTTATTTTCTTTCTTTTCCAAAAAAAAAAAATTAAATTTCGTTTCGTTTCGTAGCTACCGGGGGCTCCCGGTAGCCGTGGCCGAGGAACCTCGCTTGTTCCCGGCTCTCTTTTGGGCCCATGTCCCGGCCCGTCACGGGCTTTAAAAAGTGCGGGCGCTGTGATCGGCTTTTATCAATTACTGATCCGCACGGGTGCTGTTTGCGGTGTTTGGGGCCCCAACACCCGACGGCGTCCTGCGAGAAGTGTGCCACTTTCCAGAAGCGGGCACTTAAACGCCGCAAAGCCCGCATGGCAGAACTTTTCTCGGTCGAGTCCCCTCCGGGGAAGGCCTCGAGTTCGGCCTCGGCTTCGGCCCCGGCCTTGACCTCGGCCTCGACATCGGCCTCGACCTCAGCTTCGGGACCATCGGCTTCGCCTCGGGCCTCGATGCCTTCGAAGCAGCTGGCCTCTTCCAAGGCCTCGGGTAAGTCTCCACTTCCCTCCTCAGCTCCGGGATCGTCCAAAAAGCCATCCTCGGGCTCGTCGGCGGGTGGGTCCGCCTCGGTTAAGCCCAAGATGCCCGCGTCCGCCGCCCCGAGGGAATACTCGATACCGAGGTCGCCCTCTGAGGAGCAGCGGCAGGTCTTGCCACAGGGAATGACAATCCCCGTGTTTCAAGAATTGCTCCGGGCGTTAATCGCCTCGGAGCTCACCGGGGCCATTGACCAGCTGCAGCAGGCTTCGGCCTCGGCTACTTCGGCCTCGGCTGCTTCGGCCTCGGTGGCCCCGCAGTTGGCGACCTCGGCCTCGGGTACCGGGGCTTCGGCTCCCGAGGCGCCCTCGACCTCGGCGGTACCCTCGGACCCGGCTTCGCGGGATCCGCCGGAGCGTAGCGTGCGCCCAAAGGACAAGGTGCGCCGGGTGCGAAGAATCTCGTCTTCGTCCTCGAGGTCCTCGCGAGGTTCATCGCCCTCGGGCAGGTCTCGGGCGAGGCGCCGCCCGAGGAAGGCCAAGCGGTCTCGGACCTCGCCTCGGCGGCGTGGTCGCTCGTCGCCGGCCGGGGCCGATGCCTTGCAGGTGCGGGACCTGCGGGTCGATAACCCCATTTTGTTCCGGTCTCCGGCCAGGGAGAGCTCCCGGGCTTCCTCGCCGGGGCCGAAGGGTCGGGCCTCGGTGCCTCGGACCCCGGGGGGATCCCCGAAAGGTTCCTTCAGACGCACACGGTCTCCGACTCCGTCGAGGTCGCAGGAATGTGCCTCGTTGGGGTCGGGGTCAGGTAGGGAGCCCAGATACTCCCACGAGGCCTCTCCCTTCGGCTCCGCCGGGAAGTCTCGGTCTCCCTCTCCTCCTGCTAAACCCTCATCCTTTACGAGGTTTGTGCAGGATATGGCGGCGGCTTTGGGTGTTGACTTGTCTGAAGGGTCCACTTACACCAAGGAGTTCTTGGAGGAGCAGGATCTTCCTGCCCCCCCTAGGGAGTCCCCGCGCCTTCCGATTAACAAGGTCCTCTGTCAGACCTTCCTGAGGAATCTTGAGGCTCCCTTGACGGTCGCTGTGGTCCCCTCCAAAATGGAGTCTAAGTATCGTACCCTCCCCATCAAGGGGTTCGAGAAGGGCCAACTTTCCCATACTTCGCTCCTAGTGGAATCGGCGGTCAAGAAATCGCAGCCCTCCAGGGTCTCGGCGACGGTCCCGCCGAGTAGGGAGGGCCGGACCCTAGACAAATTTGGGCGTCGTCTCTATGCGAACTCTCTGATGGCTACAAGGGTCCTGAACTACGCATTTTCGTACTCTTCCTTCCTCCGTACGATGGTGAAGGACCTCCCCTCTTTTTGTGAGGTGATGCCTGAGTCGCATAGGGACCGGTTCGCCACCTTTAGTTCGAATCTGGCCCAGCTGCGCCTATATTTATTCCACGCTGTTTATGATGCATTTGAACTCGCCTCGAGGGTGTCAGCCTGTGCGGTGGCCATGCGCCGGCTGGCGTGGCTTCGTACCCTCGAGATGGAGTCAAATTTGCAGGAACGCCTGGCAAACTTGCCTTGCGTTGGGGTGGAATTATTTGATGACTCTTTGGATGCGGCGACGGAGCGACTGTCCAAACAGGAACGCTCCCTGGCCTCTCTGGTACGGCCGAAGCCTAAGGCTCCTGCCCAGCGTCCTTTCCGGCAGCCCCCGAGGAGGTACCCTCAGAAGTCGACGCCGGCCTTCTCCAGACCGCCGCCACGGCGACAGCCCCAACAGAGTAGGGGTGGCCCCTCTAAACCTGCCGCGCAGGGGGCCGCCAAGGCCGCGCCGTCCTTTTGACGGGATAGGCGGTTGGGGGCGGGCCCTCACCGCAATATCGCACCATCCCCTCCCCATCGGGGGTCGGCTGACGACCTTTGCCGGGGCCTGGTCGGCCGTCACGTCGGACGCATGGGTGCTCCGGACAATCTCAGAGGGCTATTCGCTCAACTTCTCCAGTCAGCCTCCAGACTTGCCACCCGGGGCTTGCCCTCCCAATCGGAACCAGTTGGCCCTTCTCCAGGAAGAAGCCAGGGCCTTGTTGACCCTCCGGGCGGTCGAAGTGGTTCCTCCCGATCAGAGGGGACGGGGGTTTTACTCCCGCTACTTTTTGGTCCCAAAAAAGACCGGGGACTTGCGCCCCATTTTGGACCTACGGAAGCTCAACAAGTTCCTGGTCCGGGAGAAGTTCCGTATGTTATCGCTTCCGGTTCTCTATCCGCTGTTGGAGGAGGGGGATTGGATGTGCTCCCTGGACTTGAAGGAAGCATACACCCATGTTCCGGTGCATCCCGCTTACCGCAGGTTCTTGCGCTTTCAAGTGGGGGATTTGCACCTGCAGTATCGGGTTCTTCCTTTCGGTCTGGCGTCGTCCCCTCGGGTGTTCACCAAGTGTATGGTAGTGGTGGCGGCGGCCCTGCGCACGCGGGGTCTACAGGTCTTTCCCTACCTGGACGATTGGCTAATCAAGGCCCCGTCCAGGGAGGGGGTTATCTTAGCGACCCGACAGACTATCAATCTTCTACAAGACCTGGGGTTCGAAGTGAACTTTCCCAAGTCTCAATTGTGCCCGGCACAGTCTCTCCAGTTTATCGGAGCCGTGCTGGACACGGTTCGCCTCCGCGCTTTTCTCCCCCCTCTTCGGCGGGATACCCTGCTTCGGTGGGGCCGCCACTGTCAGGGGCAGCGGGAGGTGTCGGCCCAGCACATGATGGTTTTGCTGGGTCACATGGCGTCGACGGTTCACGTCACGCCTTTCGCTCGTTTGCACCTGAGGCTCGCGCAGTGGACTCTGGCGTCGCAATGGCGACAGGATCGCGACCCGGTGTCTTCCCGGATATCGGTGACCCCTTGCTTACGTCGATCGCTCCGTTGGTGGACCGACTCTTCCAATTTGTCAGGGGGTTTGCTGTTTCTCGTTCCTCCTCACACCAAGGTCTTGACGACGGACTCCTCCGAGTACGCGTGGGGAGCTCACCTGGACGGTCTGCGGACACAGGCTCTGTGGTCGGCCGAGGACCGTCGTTGTCACATCAATGTGCTGGAGCTTCGCGCCATTTTTCTAGCTGCGCGAGCTTTTGTCCACCTACTGCACGACCAGGTGGTACTCGTGCGGACGGACAACCAGGTAGCGATGTACTATGTCAACAAACAGGGGGGTACGGGCTCTTGGCCTCTGTGTCACGAGGCTCTCCGCCTTTGGGACTGGGCGATCTCGCAGAACATATTCCTGCGGGCAGTTTACATTCAGGGAGAGCAAAACCGGCTGGCGGACAAGCTCAGTCGTCTTCTCCAGCCGCACGAGTGGTCTCTGAATTCCCGGGTCCTTCGCATGGTCTTCGACCGCTGGGGAACTCCTCAGGTGGATCTGTTTGCCTCACCGGAGACCCACAAACTGCCCCTCTATTGTTCTCGGATTTACTCTCCGGATCGTCTCGAGGCGGATGCCTTCCTTCTCGATTGGGAGGGGAAGTTCCTTTATGCGTTTCCGCCGTTTCCGCTGATTTTGAGAACGTTGGTTCATCTCAGATCGACCGGAGCCTCCATGATCCTCATTGCGCCTCGTTGGGCCAGGCAGCCCTGGTTCTCCCTACTTCTTCAACTCAGTACCAGGGAACCTCTGCTTCTGCCGGTGTTTCCCTCTCTGCTGTCTCAGAGTCGGGGTTCGCTGTTGCATCCCAATCTTCAGTCTTTACATCTGACTGCTTGGTTTCTCTCCCCCTGACTTCGATTCCGGTGTCTCGGGCCGTGAGGGACATTTTAGAGGCCTCGCGTAAGGTCTCGACTCGGCTTTGCTATGCTCAGAAATGGACCAGGTTTACATCCTGGTGTTCTTTGAATCGTCTGGAACCGGATTCGGTGCCTGTGGCTTCGGTTCTGGAGTATCTTTTGCATTTGTCTGAGTCTGGCCTGAAAACGACTTCCATTCGAGTACATCTCAGTACCATTGCAGCATTCCATCGACATCTTGAGGGTCGTTCTCTCTCTCTTCATCCTCTGGTGACTCGTTTCATGAAGGGGCTAGTGAATATCCATCCTCCTCTGAAACCTCCTCCGGTGGTGTGGGATCTTAATGTGGTCTTGGCTCAGCTGATGAAGCCTCCCTTTGAGCCCATCGACAAGTCGCATCTTAAGTTTCTTACTTGGAAAGTAGTCTTTTTGATTGCACTCACGTCTGCTCGTCGGATCAGTGAACTACAGTCCTTGGTGGCGGATCCTCCTTTCACGGTGTTTCATCATGATAAGGTGGTTCTTCGCACCCATCCAAAATTTTTACCTAAAGTTGTGTCTGATTTCCACCTCAATCAGTCTATTGTCCTTCCGGTGTTTTTTCCGAAGCCCCATTCTCATCCTGGTGAGGCGGCGCTTCATACCCTTGACTGTAAGAGGGCGTTGGCCTTTTATCTCCAACGCTCCAAGTCTTATCGGAAGGTTCCTCAATTATTTTTGTCCTTTGATCCTAATCGTTTGGGACACCCGGTTTCAAAGCGCACCTTGTCAAACTGGTTAGCTGCTTGTATTTCTTTTTGCTACGCTCAGGCTGGTCTCCCGCTTGCGGGTCGTGTTACGGGTCATAAAGTCCGAGCGATGGCAGCTTCTGTGGCTTTCCTCCGATCTACACCTATGGAGGACATTTGTAAAGCTGCCACTTGGTCTTCGGTTCATACGTTCACCTCACACTACTGTCTGGACACTTTGTCCAGAAGCGACGGCCGGTTTGGCCAGTCGGTGTTACGTAACCTGTTTTCATAATTTGCCATCCTCCCACCTGCCCTTCTTTGGTTGGCTTGGAGGTCACCCACATGTGAGAATATCATGCCTGCTTGTCCTGGGATAAAGCACAGTTACTTACCGTAACAGGTGTTATCCAGGGACAGCAGGCATATATTCTCACAACCCGCCCACCTCCCCGGGGATGGCTTCTTTGCTATGATATGGAACTGAGGACCACGAGGTGGGGATGCGCCCTCTAGTGGGCAAGAAGGCTAGCACATGCGTGGTGCAGTGTGCAAACTTGAAACTTCTAGCAAGTTTGCTTGAAAAGCTGTCCGCGCTGGGGCTCCGTAGATGACGTCACCCACATGTGAGAATATATGCCTGCTGTCCCTGGATAACACCTGTTACGGTAAGTAACTGTGCTTTCAATGACACTAACTGGATAGTGCTGCTAAATATTTCTTCTGACCGCCTAGTAGTAACTGTATAGTCATAGCCAGACGTTACCTATTAGTGGTGATATTCAGCACAGTTACCCAGATAAATGACAAAATATAATATTAGACAAGGGAACCTAAGTAAACACATAACACACTTTTTAAATTATTACATCATTTTTTAAGGAATAAAGTTATCTGACGCCCATATCACTCTATAAAAAAGTAAAGCAAAAACATTTTTGTGTCACTGTTAGTAGGTCAGCAAAAAAGTTGTTCTAAGTCAGGGGTGTCCAATGTCGGTCCTTGAGGGCCGCAGTCCAGTCGGATTTTCAGGATTTCCCCAATGAATATACATGAGGTCTATTTGCATGCACTGCTTTCATTGTATGTTAATAGATCTCATGCATATTCATTGGGGAAATCCTGAAAACCCGACTGGATTGCGGCCCTCGAGGACCGACATTGGATACCCCTGTTCTAAATGATATCTAGGTAATAGCTGCTCACTGCTCTATTTAGCTATTCAATGGCAGCCACTGTCTACCTAATGTCATTGAATAACCAGATTTTTCTTGCATATAGCGACCAACATTTTTTAAAAAATATGCTGACTGCCACTTGATGGATATGGTGGCAGATAAGTTTATACCTGAGGCAATAGAGGATTAATTGACTTGCCCAGGGAACCATAGTAGGATTTAATCCAGGTCATCCCTCCACACAAGCCACATTACATGTTCTCTACAGTGTGATTCTTAATGTTAGCCAAAAAAAAGATATCAGAATCTACAAAGAATCCAGTCTTTTTCTCTGGGAGCCTACTAATAGAACACTGTATTGCAAGAAGTAAGGGAAATGGTTAATTTGCAGAACTGGAGAGGAACCTGGTTCAGTGATGAAAAATTGGGTCTCTTATCACACTAAGCAAGTCTCTCACGTCCTGTTTCCACAGCCTCCCCACACTATCTTTCTCTGATTTCTCTCCAGTCCTCTCCTTGCTACTTTCTTCCTCCCCTCCTTCCCTCCTGCTGAATTTGCAGTTCTTTGTGGACCCTGGTGCAGCTCTGCTGGCTCTATCCCCACTACCTCTGCCACCAGATGTGCTCAAAAACACGACAGGAGTCTGACTCCTCCTTTCATGTATTATACAGCAGAGTAGATGAAAAACAATTTGTTTAACTCCAGAGTGTGAAATTGATGGCTTTGGTTGACTTCTTTCCTGCAGCCGATGACCTAAGTGCCAATGAGCAGCTTACGGGTCCCCATGCATCGGGAGTGAACTCGATCTTACCAAAGGAGCACGGGAGTCAATTCTTTTATCTACCCATCATAAAGCACAGTGGTGATGAGGTAATTGCAGAATCAACTTATAGTTGCTGCACTTCTCCAGAGCAATTTATTGCTTAGTTACGCAGGGGCTTGTACAGTATCTTACTCAAATCAATTATTACCTAGGACAGAACTATAAGAGATAATAACACTGTATCTTTCTAGGTATGTGGAAGGTCATTTTATATCCAGGTAATTATCAGAGATATCCAGAAGGCATCTGTTTTATACAGGCAGCATAGGCACCTATGGGCTTTGATAAAAGAGGCACCCAGAATCAGCCCATTAGTGTACAAATGCCCATACATTAATTTACATCTACTCTGAAGCAGCTCTAGGGAAAACATAGTCATGTCAGTTACCTGGTCTTAACCACCCAGATCAAGTAGGGCCTGATTCTATAAATGACACCTAAAGCAGTAGGCGCCTAGATAAATGGTGCCTATCGCATGTCAAGTTTTGGTGGCATTTGTAGAATCGCTCCAACTGGCACATAAATCAGGTTAGGTGCCGGTATGGTGCCTAACACTTTCCATGTCCAAACTCCGCCCCTAACCATGCCTACTTTTCCTGTAGATGCCATGCAGATTTCGGCGCTGAACTTGAATTAATAATTTAACAGTTTTTAATTGGCTTTTAATGGTGTTTTCAATTTAAAAATTTTAAGTTCTGCATGGAAATCAGCTAGGAGTCATTTATAGAAAAAGAGCTATAGTGAATAAAATTAAAGTTTACTTTTCTTATTGGCTTGTTATCTGTTTTTTTTCTAAGTTGAATTGTGTTAGAAATAGAAGCATAGAAATATGATGGCAGATAAAAGGTCAGTTGGCCCATCCACAGCATCGACTATCTCCTCCTCTCCCTAAGAGATCCCAAGAGTCTGTCCCATGCTTTCTTGAATTCAGACACAGTCTTTGTCTTCATCACCCCTACTGGAAACCTATTCCAAGCATCTGCTAACTTTTCTGTAAAGAAGTACACTTCTCCCTCAATATTCGCGAGGGTTAGGTGCAGAGCCGGCCTGCGAATATTAAAAAACTGAGAGACTACGGGAGCTCACAGCAGCCATTTTCTATGAGTGATCTGCACGGGGCAGGAGTATAGGGAGATTGCTCCTGCCCCAAAAGCCCGCTAGACTACCAGGTAAGGTTCCGGGGAGGGTCGATTTAAAAAAATCGGTTTTTAAAAAATCACGAATAACAGAATCCACGGATACTGAAACAGCGGATTTAGAGGGAGAAGTGTATTGCCTTAGATTACTCCTGAGCCCATTACTTTTTAACTTTATTCTATGCCCTCTCATTCCAAAGCTTCTTTTCAAATGAAAGAGACTCACCTCATAAGCATATATGCCATATAGGTATTTAAATATTTCTGTCTTATCTCCCCTTTCCTCTAAAGTATACACATTGAGATCTTTAAGTCTGTCCCTATACACCATATGACGAAGACCACTGACCATTTTAGTAGCCTTCCTCTGGACCGACTCCATTCTGTTTATATCTTTTTGAAGTTGCAGTCTCCAGAATTGTATACAATATTCTAAATGAGGTCTCATCAGAGTCTTATACAGGGGCATCAATACCTCCTTTTCCCTACTGGCTATATCTCTCCCTATGCACCCTAGCATCCATCTAGCTTTCACCATCACCTTTTCAACCTGTTTGGCCACCTTAAGATCATTATATACTATTACTCCCAAGCCCCGCTCCTCTTTCGTGCACAGATATTCACCCCTAAACTGTATCATTCCCTTGGGTTTTTGTAGCCCAAATGGATGACTTTACATTTCTTAGCATTAAATTTTAGCTGCCAAATTTCAGACTATTCTTCAAGCTTCGCTAGGTCCTTCCTCATGCTTTTCAAACCATCAGGTATCATCCGCAAAGAGGCAAATCTTATTTGACAGCCCTTCAGCAATATCCCTTATTAAAATGTTAACAGGTCCAAGAACGGAACCTTGAGGTATCCCCCTGGTAACATCCCTTTCCTCAGAGAGATCTCCATTGACCACTACCTTCTGTTATCTTCCGCTCAACCAGTTCCTGACCCAGTCTGTCACTTTGGGGCCCATCCCGAGTGCACCCAGTTTATTTTTTAAACACCAGTGTAGAACACTGTCAAACCGCTTTGCTAAAATCTAGATATACCGCATCTAGTGCATTCCTTCTATCTATTCTCTGGTCACCCAGTCAAATAATTTGATCAGATTTGTCTGACAAGACCTACCTCTAGTGAATCTATGTTGGCTCCGGACCTGTAAACCACCGGATTCCAGAAACTTCACCATTTTCTGTTTTAAAAGCGTTTCCATTAATTTGCTTACCATAGAAGTCAGACCAACTGGCCTGTAGTTCCCTATTTCTTCTTTACTTTCACTCTTGTGGAGAGGGACCATATTTGCCCTTCTCCAGTCCTCTAGTACCACTCCCAATTCTAGAGAAGCATTGAAAAGGTCAGTCAGCAGAGCCGCCAGAACTTCCCTAAGTTCCTTCAGTACCCTTGGATGTAGACCGTCCAGCTCCATTGCTTTGTCCACCTTCAGTTTAGCTAGCTCCTCACGAACACAATCTTCTGAAAATCGATCAGGGTCTACCAAACCTCTGTCCCTATTCTGCGGTCCTCTTCTGGCACTTTACAGAACAGAAATATTTGTTAAGCTATTCAGCCTTATCTTTAACACTTTCTGCATATTTCTCCCCTTCACCTTTGAGTCTAACAGTGCCACTTTTGCACTTCTTCCTATCACTATCTTCCTATCCTATCCTAAAAAAGTCTTGTTCTCCTGTTTTACCATGTCGGCTATTAAAAATGGTCATTAAGACCGTGTGGGTTGCTGTATACCGATTATTTTGATCGATTCTAATACAACGATCAAAGTTCAAATGGCTTCCCATGTAATCCCATCTCACCTGAACAACTGAGAGGCAGAAGAAGCCCCGAAGCAGCCTCCTGCCACTCAGCTGTTCGGGATAGGAAGACACTTTATTTCCCTTTTTTTTTTTAATCTTTATTTCTTTATTACTTTTAAATTTTTTCCAAGAAACCTCTTAGACAGAATATTGAAAATAAGACAGATAAAATAAAATAGTTTAAACAAAACAAGATATCAATTAGGCAATACAATTCTTAATCAATAATGTTAATCCCATAATAATGGATCCATGAATTCAAGTGAGTGCTAACTTAAAACATATTATTAACAAGAAAGGCAAAACATCTGACTGCGGTAATAGAAGTCTTCTAACTACTTTGCAATGTTGCTGCTGTTCATTTACCCCTTCCAGGCATTTCGTAGAGAGGAACCCTGTTAATTGAGAAGGGTCAAAGAATACATATGTATTGGATCTATATTTAACCATACATTTACAGGGATATTGTAATAAAAAAACACCTCCCATCATTTTGTCGTCTACGTTTTTGGGTATCTTTAGTCATGTCCGGGAACATCTGTATCTTTAGTCCCAAAAATTCTTTATGTCTATTTTTGAAGAACATCTTTAGTAGCCAATCTCTATCAGGCAATAACGCCACTGTTAATAATAACGTAGCAGGTTTTACTATATTCTTCAATGATGTTTCCAGGATTGCAGTAACATCCATTTGTAAATCCTGTTTTAAGAGAGGAGAAGATCTTCTTGTTCTTTCGCTGGTAAATAAGGAGGAAGCATATCTTCCGAAATATTCAAATTTTCCATATGATATTTTTTCAACATTTATTTTGCGGAAAACATTGAGGTTTTAGGAAAATTTAATAATCTAAGATTACTGGAACGGAAATTATTTTCCAAATTTTCAATTTTCCTTCTCAAGTTGGTATTCTCCCTAATAAGGGTAGTCTGAATTTGCTTCACTCCTAAGAAATCTTTTTCAATATTTTCCATCTTATTTTTCATTATAACAGTCTCTTGTTTAAAGTTTTTAAGTTCTTCTTTTTGTTCCAATACTCTTTTTTCTAATTCCTTTATTTGTGGAGACAATGACTGCCCCAAACTAATGACTAATTCCCATAAGGAATCCAAGGTAACATTGCTGGGTTTGGGAAAGGAAAAAGTACCTGGATGTATTGCCTGAATTGTCTCAGTCTCCAGATTCATCACTACTCCGCTTTGTCCTTCTGACTGCTACACAGCTGTTCCTGCCGCAGACTTGATGACTCCTAGTGGCTGGCTCATCGAAGCCTCCTGAGAGAACATGTCTACCTCTTCGGATAGACTGTCTTCTCTTGGTGAGCTAGCTCCCTGCGGTTGTGGAAGCGGGGTCCTTACGTCGGGGCTCAGAGTCACGTCTAGCCCAGGGAGGTTCACCATGGCTTCACTCACTGCCGGGACCTCCAGCGGGCGATTCCCCGGCGTTACTTTCTCCTGCTGCAGGCGCCTCAGTAAATCGCCTATTGTAACCAGAGGAGAGGTTTCTGAGCGCCACAAGGCTCCACCAACAGTTTTGCCTCTCCTCGTCGGCATTACGGCAAAGTAAAGTAGGACTTTAAGAGGACTTTACTGAGAGCGTCTCCCTGCAGTCAGATCATCGTGGCCATCTTGGATCGACACTTTTTTTTATTTAATGCCACATATGATGTGCATGTGTTACACAAGCACAGTACCTGCCCCCATTAAAAATAAGTCATGTTGGCCGCCCCCCCAAAAAGGGGGGCGGCCTGTTGTAGTCTTGTGAGACCAAGGGAACTCACAGCATGGCTCTGCACGGGGCAGGAGTGTAGGAAGATTGCTCCTGCCCCATGTCACTGCTAGACCACTAGGTAAGGTCTGTGCTCCTGGGGCAGCTGCTCGCCTCCTCTGCCTCTGCTCCGATGGCCCCCCTCCGCCTCCCTCCTTGCCCTGATCCAAGTCCTGGGGCCGTTTTTTTTTTATGCGGGCTGCCAACGAGCGTCTCTCCGGGGGAGGACCTGGGGGAATAAACCCATGAATAATCGAAACCGTGGACAACGAAACTACGAATAGGGAGGGGAAAGTGTACTATTTAACAGAAATCACTGCTCTGGCTTGTACCATCATATCCAGGACAACTCTCGCTGTCTAATTAAAAGGCACCTACTACTCTTTCCCCTCCCCAATGACCCCCAAATACCAATTCCTCTTGCTTCTACTTATTTTCCCCATCCTAAACCACTTAACCCCCCCACCACGTCAATCACTTTTCAGCTTCACTGCCTCACCCTCCCTCTTATACTCCACCCTTTTCTCAGCCCTACAGCTGCTGCTACTACTACTACACCTGTATGTATCTCGACCATGGCATAGCCCCATGCCTCTCCCACACTCATTTGTATTCTCCTACTTTTTTCTCTTGCTCTCTGCTGGGGACATCAATCTTAATCCAGGTCCCCCCATTCAGCCCTCTGCCTACTCATGGGGATCCATACCATAATGTAACTAATCTTATTTTTGTTCCTGTCATTCCCCCTTCCTCCTTGCTCTTCTCATGCGCCCGCTCTATCTCCAACAAACTCATCTTCCTCAATGACCTCTTTATCACTAGAAATCTTCACCTGCTAGCACTAACTGAGACTTGGATCTGCCCCGAAGACTCTGCTTCAGTTACCGCCCTATATCATGGAGGATACCTTTTCTCACACATGCCTTGCCTAGATGGTCTTGAAGGTGGTGTTGGACTCTTACTCTCACCATCTTTTAAATATCAACTCCTTCAACTGCCTCAATCTCACTGTTCTCCTTCTTTTGAAGTCCATTCCATCCGTCTATTCACTCCTCTACCTCTCAGAGTGGCAGTCATTTACCGACCCGCTAATAAGTCTTTTTCCTCCTAGCTCACTGACTTTGACTCTGGCTTTCCTTTTTTTCTTGAACCTTCACCTCCCTACCTTATCCTCGGTGACTTCAATATTCATGCCAATGACCCCTCTGACTCCTATACATCCAGGTTTCTCGCTCTAACGTCCTCATAAAATATCCAGCTGTGCTCCACACCCCTATGCACCAGAAAGGCCACTGCCTTGGCCTCGTCCTCTCCTCCAACTGCTCTATCACCAAATTCTGCACCTCAATTCTTCCCCTCTCTGACCATCATCTGCTAACCTTCCCAACTCATCACTCTTCCCCCCAACCCAGCCAATCATTTAGGAACTTTCAGGCTATTGACCCTGACATGCTCTTCACCACTGTCTCATCCCTCCTTTCATCTACTATATCACACAAGTCTGTCGACAAAGCTATCTCTCCTATAACTCCATTCTGTCTTCTGCTATTGATACCCTCACCCTTACCATTTCACATCCTGTAAGATATGCCAAACCCCAGCCCTGGCTGACCTCCAACATCTGTGAGCTGCCAAAAGTCTTTGGCTTAAATCCTGCCGACTTCATACACTTCAAATTCATGTTGTTGTCCTTTCAATCTACCCTCTCGCTTGACAAACAAGAATACTACAACCATTTAACTAACTCATTGCCAACCCTCACCATCTCTTTGCCACACTGAACTCTCTATTCAAAGTACCCCACCTCCTATCCCCTCCTCACTTTCCCCCAGACGATGATAGGGTTCTTCCATGACAAGATTCACAATTCTCAACCAAGTCACCTCTCCCACCACCCCTTCCAGCTGTCCGCTCTGCCAACTTCCCTTCAACAACCCCTGCCACCTTTTCTTCCTTTTCTAAAGTCACGGAAGAGGAAGCTTCTTACCACCACCTGTTACTCTGATCCGATTCCCACCTGCCTACTTGGAGCTATCAATCCCACTGTCATCCTACCCATCTGTCACATCCTCAACCTATCACTCTCTATTGCAACAGTTCCTGATGTCTTCAAACTATCTACGGCATGTTATCCTCCATGCTTGTCCCATGTTTACTGGAATTCCGATGTTAATATATACTTGCAAGCACCAATAACCTGGTGTTCAAAATTTTAAAAAGACAAAGGGAAAAATATATAATTCCAATTTTTCAGTCCCACAATCCTAACATCTTTCTCTTGATTCAAACCATTGGGTTGCTTTGTCACATTTCAGATGATCTCTTTTCCCTTTTGCATTATCCTGAAAAGAGAAGTAATCCTCATAAGGTCCAACATGGAGAACGAGTCTCTTAATCACAATGTTTTCCTATAATCACTTTTGTTCTCTAAAGTGTTAAAAGAAGGGGAATTTTCAGATAGCCTACATGGTTGCAAAATATTTGGGTACTTTTACTATGCACATTGGGACCCATTTTCAAAGCACTTAGGTACACAAAGTACCATAGAAACCTATGGTACTGTGTGTCTACATGCTTTGAAAATGAGCCTCATTGCTGCTAATTATTACCCAGGTCATTTCTCTTTGAAAGTTATCTGCTCTAAAGTGCGCACACTAGACAAGCCTATATCTATTGCTCCTGTTATTTCTTCACAAGGGTAGAGGAAAATCCTGTATGTTTGTAGTTCTCCTCCCCTGACCTAAACACACTGTTTTAATCTGCTAAAACTATTTGTAATATGGAAGCACACAAGCTTTTAGCTGAGAAAGAATCATTTTCAGACACTCGAGGCTACCTGGATAAATAGTTTTGAAAATCATGCTCCATGCTCCTTGTTATCCTGCACACAACATAATTCATTCTCTGTGATTGTCACTCTGCATTAATCTGTGTGGTGTCCCCTCATTTCAGGTTTCGGCCATTGCTTCTTGGGATTCCACTGTTCATGAATCAGTGCATTTGAACAGAGTGACACCACAGAATGAAAGAATCTATTTAATAGTAAAGACTACTGTACAACTTAGTCACCCTGCTTCTATAGAGCTAGTGTTACGTAAAAGAATTGCAGTCAATGTTTACAACAAACAGGTAAGCCATGTTATATCTGCATTCTTATGTGCTGAACAGTTTTGAGAGACCTGTTGAATTTATGATATAGTTAGCAGTGAGTCCTCATGTTGATTCAGGACAATAGGGTCAAAGCCAGAGGGATTCTAGGGTAGACAGGAAGAGGCTGGACTAGTACAGGGACAGTTCAAGACATGAACCAGATAAGGCACTGGCTTAGGATGCCAAGACTCAAGGGTGCTGAAAGCCTTTCTCACCTGCTCCCGTCCAGTGGCCAAAAACTGCTGCTCCAGCTAGCAGCAGCATGTCCCACACCTCCAGTATATTTTTCTCTGTCCTCGGATCTGCCCACCCTCTCCTCTCCCAGTCTATTTTTAAAAGCAGTTTTTCTCTCCTAAGCACTGACAGTATTTCACCTAATGCTACCCACACTAGCCTCGGCATCTTTCCTCAGCTGTGCCCTCCCCTCCCCCCCATATCCTGTTCCTGCAAGAGTGCAGCAGAAGTAAGACACTGGGGCTGGTATGGTTATTGTTATGTGAAGTGCTGTCAGTGCTTGACAGGCGAAAACCACCTTTAAGGGTAGACGGGAGAAGGTGGTGTGAGAGAGAATGGGGTATTCACTCATTTTTTGGGGGAGAGAGAAGTTTCAAACTAACAGTTCGCTCAAGGTGCCATAATCTGTTGAGAGCTAGTCCTGGACCAGCATGATTACAGAGTGGAGGTGATGATGTCTAAGAAGACAGAAAGAAAGTGGAGGGCTGTAATAAAAATATCAAATAACCACAAGTTAAAAAAAGGGAGGATTTACAAGAAAGAAGATTAGCAAAGATAAGAACCTAATCTTTTGTTAGTGACTT
Organism: Geotrypetes seraphini; assembly: GCF_902459505.1. Classification (NCBI taxonomy): domain Eukaryota; kingdom Metazoa; phylum Chordata; class Amphibia; order Gymnophiona; family Dermophiidae; genus Geotrypetes; species Geotrypetes seraphini. The sequence goes on from NC_047085.1 coordinate 192,232,458, forward strand.
GAAAGTTACCTGAGGATGTGCAAGGCTGAAGGTGTGCATGGCTTCTACTATTTGGGTTTTTGCTAGATCCTAGAAACTTGGATTGGCCACCATGGGGACAGGCAACTAAGCTAGATAGACCATGCTCTGACCCAGTAAAGCTATTCTTATATTCTTAAGGTTTGCCCAACTCTTACCCTGGCCCTCTTTTGAACAGACATTGCTGGAAATCTAATGCTCCAGTAGCACAGAGTCCTCAGATTTCTTAAATTAGGAAATTGTTTAAGCAGTTAATATCCTTACAAAAAGGAGGAAGACTTAAGTTGCCCCCAAATAAGGAAGAAATGGGGTAGGGAGAGATGAGAAATTTTTCCATACATTGATTGTATTCTTATAAGTTGCTAAGGCAGGGGTACCTTCTAAGTCAGGGATCTCAAAGTCCCTCCTTGAGGGCCGCAATCCAGTCGGGTTTTCAGGATTTCCCCAATGAATATGCATTGAAAGTAGTTCATGCACATAGATCTCATGTATATTCATTGGGGAAATCCTGAAAACCCGACTGGATGGCGGCCCTCAAGGAGGGACTTTGAGATTCCTGTTCTAAGTGAACAAATGCCTTCCTTTACTGAATCAACAGAGAAGCATTTTCTTTGATATTTTGACACCTCCATTTCAGTTTTATGTCAGAAATCCATGTGAACAGAATGAAAATCTTTTCTTGTGAGGTGTTTCCAAGGCTGTTCCTGAACTTGAGAAGGTCAGTGGACCACCATAGAAGAAAAGAAAATTGATTGGCACCATAACATGTAAGGTCACAGAAGGAGTCCTTATAAAAGAAGACATCCCTGTGCTACCTAAAGTAGTATTTAGCTAGGGTCAATGGTAGACATGCAGGGGCCCAGAGCAGAAACTGGGAAAGAGGCTGCAGGCTTGGGGCTCCCCTGTGGCATGGGGGCCCAGGGCAGTTGCTTTGGTGGCTAGTGTATAATGCTGGCTAAGTATTTGGCACCTTGGAGAACTGTAGAGAGTGAACAAGTCAACTGTAATGACACTGAATGCATTTATGAATATCTTTGAAAAGGTGGTAAATGAGTCCTAATAACTTGTCCATTTAATACTGAAAGGGAAAAATACTGTATTTCAGGAGCTTTCTGATGGAATACTACTCTTGGTTACTAGGTGGTGAGAAACTGACCAGATGGTGCCGCTTTTATTTAAAACATTTCTATCCTGTTGTATCAAAAATTCACAGTAGCTTTCAAATAGACATACATAATTTTAATAAGCTGCTTATACATTTTTTTATATCAAAACGGTAAAGAAAAACAAATTTGTTGTTGTTCTATTGGTTTGAATACATGCTTTTTGTTTTGATGTACAGAGTTTTACACAGAGTCTGAAGAGGAGAATTTCTTTAAAAAATATACTTTATTCCTGTGGTGTGATGTATGAAATAGTATCCAACCTACCAAAGGTGAGCATTGCTATGTTTGTTTTAAGCTCCTGGAAGCTTAGCCTTAGAAAATCATTGTGTCTGTTTTCCAGGTCTGTGTAGTTCTCTTTGTCCACCTGTATTGCAGATTTTGGTATTATCTGCAAAGAGGCAAACCTTACCACATAGCCATTCCACAGTATCACTTACAAAAATGTTAAAAAGAACTGGATCAAGAATCTTTCCTTGTGGCACACCACTGTTAATGTCTCTTTCTTCATTTATTACTACCCTCTTGTCACCTTCCACTCAGCCACTTCCTAACTCAGTCAGTCACTGTAGGGCTTATACTAAGGGTACTCTATAATTTACCCATGTCAAAGGTTTTGCTAAAATCTAAGGGCTCTTTTTACAAAGCCACGGTAGAGGTTTCTACCTTGGGCCAGTGAAGTAAAAATTTCAACATTCGACGTCACACCATAGAATAGCTGCCTAGCCTGTGAGCTCAGTCGGTGCTGCAGAGAAAATATACTTGTGTGGCTTCCTTAGTGAACTTTCCTGCTGTTTTTTGGTGTAGCCGCTATTGGCGCAGAATGGTGACGCAGAAGAAACTTGTTAAGTTTCATTATTCAGCTGATAGTGCAGATAAAATGTATGCAGACTCAGGTGGCCCACTTTCAGAGAAAAAATAGATGGCGTCTATTACGTCTGATACGGAGGAGGAAGAGGATTTACTTACTCACCCACTTTGATAGGATGCTATCCCTAAAAGACGATATACTCCTAGTTTCAGGAGTTAAAAGGGAAGATCGTAAGAGTTCACTCAGATGTCAAGATGGCTCTGGCAGCTATAAGAGTGGAGATGAGCGATCTAGGCGGGCACATGGCAGCCTTGGAGGAAACTGAGAAATAAGTGGAAACTCAGTTAAGTGTCCAAGAATGATCTTAGATCAACAAATATGTGTGGAACACTCAATGTTATATATAATGTAATTAAAACAGAGGAAAAAGGACCTCAAAAAACCCCTAGATTATAGTCAATAAAGTTATAACCAATTGGGGTTAACTTTTCATCACCGGTCCAAAACCCCTGAGTGATTATTTAAAATACTTTTTTTATCTTTTTTTATAATGCAATATATAATATATAATAGTGTTTAAATATTGTGATTCAAAATTTCTCTAATCACTGAAGAGCAAGTTAAAGCCGGCAGCTTTATATTGAGGGTTTCTGTGATATAAGATAAACCAAGCACTTATCTTGATGGCCCAACGGAGGCCCAACGTTTCGCTTAACAGGCTTCTTCAGGGGTAACGATAAGACTTAACATAGTGCCGGTACAGACTTTGCTCAAAAGTTCTTAGCCAGCACCTTTACTGTCCAAGCTTCCAATGCATTCATCAGGCTTCTCATCCAGCCAAGCCCAACACCATTCACCATACCAGCTCTTCCAAGCAATCCTTAGCCATTTTCTTAGCTTTCCCCAGGGTTCTCCTTAACCTATGGCTTCTAAGCCTTCTCTGTTTAGGGAAGTCTCTTTGTGGAAGTTCTCACCTTCCCACAGGTGACCCTCTCCTAGGGCGTCTCACGGGGACATCCCAGACTGGGCATATGAAGCTCTTCCTGCCTGGGTTCCACCCCAAGACTCAGCAGGGTAGCCTGTTCATGCAGTCCATCCTTCCAGCCTTGGAGGAACACATATCAAACCGTGCTCATGCTGTGAAAGGCACCTGGGGCTTAATAGATCGCACTAGCCAGGCTCTTAAAGAACTTCAAAACCAGGTTGAGGACTTAGAAAACAGATCACGCCGTTATAACTTGCGATTTAAAGGCATCCCTGAACTGGAGGAGTTTAAGGACAGTAGAGCAGTAGTGCAAGATTTGTGCTCTCACTTTTTACGGGAAGCCAGAGGATTACATTACATTAGAGATTTCTATTCCGCCATTACGGTTCAAGGCGGATTACAAAAGAAATAAAAAACGGAGGGTTACAATGGAAGAACATTTGTCCTTTCTGGAGAGGTAAAGAGTAGGTTATGTAGTTTCTGTGTGGCGGGAAGAGGGAGGGGGGAAGGACTTTAAGTTTGAAGTTAGGGCTGTTTCAGGAATTTCTTAAAGAATGTAGTTTTTATTTCTTTTCTGAAGTTATGGCTGTTTCAGGAATTTCTTGAAGAGTATAGTTTTTATTTCTTTTCTGAACGTCTTGTAGTCTGGTGTTGTTATCAGTAGATTGGAGATTTGTTTATCTAGTTTAGCTGCTTGAGTGGCCAGGAGGCCATCGTATAGTTTTTTCCGTTTTACTTCTTTGATCGACGGGTGTGTGAATGGGGTATGTGTTTTTCTATGTCTGATTGAGGTGGTTTGGATGAGGCGGTTGTTCAGGTAGGTTAGGCTGCCTCCGTTTAAGGCTTTAAATGACATACAGTAGAATTTAAATAGTATTCTTTCTTGGATTGGTAGCCAATGTGAGTTGTGCTTGAAGTGATTGATATCCAGCGAGCACACCATAGCTTGGGACCACTGAAGGGCTCTGGGACACGAGATGATATAGCATACTTTGGAGATTTTACTCTTAAAGAATGCATTTTGTTGGCGGCCAGATGACACCAGGATTTTTGTTGGAAAAATATCAAGGTTGGCATCTACCAGGACCTTACTTGGAGAACTCTGCAAAAATGGAGGACTTTTAAGGAGGTGACATAGGTCCTTCAGACCGAGGGTCATAGACATAGATGGTTGTTCCCATTTGGAGTCTGGATAACAGTGAATGTAAAGTCTAAAAAAGTGCATGAGGTTCCTGATCCATGGAAAGCCCTGCGGGAGTTAGGGTGTAAGAATTTGCCAGACAAGCTCTGCACTGGAACCAAGAGCTGACAGTACTTGGCAGACAGTGGTATGGCAGGGCAAGAGATCACAGAAGTCTGCTGATTGACTGTTTTGGTGATGGTTTTGAATATTTTGGACATTGGAAAGAACCTGGACAATGGGAACAGCTGTTTGCTTTTATTTTCTTTCATTAGTACAGTGTGAGTTTTTGAGGTGAGTGGGTGGGGGTGGGGGTGAAGATGGTGGTGGGCTTTAATGCATGGTGTTGCTTGGGATGTTATGGGCAAAGGGAAGAAAGCGAATGCAAGATGCCTTCTGGGGATGATTTCACTTCCTTGGATAAGTGGCTAGGAGGTCAGCAGTGACAGTGGGGGATGGTGGAGGGAGGAGAATGGGGGAATACTGGGTCACTCAGATACAGGGGGGGGTAGGGGATAGTAGAGTTGATTCCCCTTTATTAATGGATTCTTGGAATGTTAATGAATTGAATAATCCTGCTAAGCGGAGTGTGGTGTTTAAGGAATTGCGGCGGATGTCTTCTGTAGGAGACCCATTTAAGATCTAGAGATGCTCATTTGTTACATTCCCCATCTTTTGAACATATTTGGACACATCAAGCAGGAGGTAAACACAAGACAGAAGGGGTAGTGATTTTGGTTAAGAAAGGGATTGGGTTTGTGATTGAGCAAATTTATTGGGATGTAGAGGGACGCTACTTAGCAATTCATGGTCAACTTCAGGGGAGGGAGCTTACTGCCGTCAATATCTACAGCCCCAGTGCTAACCAGTCCATATTTTATAGGTCTTTATAGGGGGATCTTTTGCAATTCTCCTAAGGAAATTTATTTTGGGGAGAAGAGTTAAATGTATTGCCAGATCATAGGTTGGATCATTCGAAAGAAAATAGTTCTCAATCTAATCAACATAGTAAAGCTTTGATTGGATTAATGAGATTGCTAGGGTTAGTTGATTGTTGGAGATTGCTACATGGGATCCAGAAAATGTGAAAGAGAAGTTGAAATCTCAGTGAGGTCAGAGCACATTGTGATGAAATTGAGCCTTTATGAAGTTACCTTTCCATCTGTATTCAGAAGCATTATCAAATGTATGAACTGAAGAAGGAAGCTAGCTGTCATGAATTGTTCACACATTTCATTTTTAATCAAATGGTCTGAAAAGCATGTGTTGTGGGATCAGTATTCAAATGCTGTGGTCAGCTTTAAAAAAAAAAAAAAAAAAAAAAAGCTGGCTACTGTATTTATAAAGATAGCACTGCAAAATATAAGTAATCTGCAGAAGCAATGGCAATGAATATACATGTACAACAGTGAGCACTGCTACTTTGTAGGGAACACCTCTGTATAGGAACTCCATAACTGAGCACCTCCATATAGGAACCCTGAGGCTATTTGGGAGGAGCTTAGGTTCCAGTACAGAATGCTAGTGTAACCTAGTATTGGTGCATCTGACATTTAGATTAGAGAATGACACGCCGAAATGGGGAGGAAAAAACTGGTTGCTGCGGGTATGGGGACAAAGCCATTCACCGCCCTGTGGAGCGGTGAAAGGCCTTGTCCAAGCAGTTAAGTATTTTGTGCGCGTTGCCTCACTTATCATTCCTCCCGATCGTGCGGTCCAGCAGCCCCCTATCTCCTTCCTCCTGATTGCCGTGGTCCGGACATCTACCTCCCTCCCTTCCCCTGACCTTTGCTGGAGATTTTCATTTTTCTGTTTCCGAGCGACACAAGCCTTTAAACAAGTTGCACGCGGCTGCCTGAAACTTCTCCTCTGACGCAACCAGAAACAGGAAGTTGCGTCAGAAGAGAAGTTTCAGTGCAGCCGCACGCAACTTGATAAAAGGCTCGGACCGCTTGGAGACAGAAAAATGAAAATCGCCAGCAAAGGAGGAGAGAGATAGGGGAGCACATACTGGATGGAAGAAGGAGGATAAAGCAAAAAAGAGTATATGCTGGATTTACCAGATCTGAGGGGAGGAAAGGAGGAGAAAGCTGCTAAAAACCACTTGGGGAAGGGAAGAAGACAGAGATGCCAGACTATGGGCGGAGTGGAGGAAAGAAGATGGGTGCCAAACAAATTGGGGGGGGGGGGGGCAGAGGGAGAGATGGAAGGGAGAGGCTCAGTTTCTGGTAGAAGCAGAGAAATAGAGTAGATTCCATATGGAAGAGCCAGAAAGAAGGCAGACAGTGGATGGAAGGAAGAGAATGATGAGAAGATGAGGAAAGCAGAAACCAGACAACAAAGAGAGAAAAAAAATTATATTTCTTTTCTTTTTTTGCTTTAGGATAAAGTAGTATATTAGTTGTATTGATAAACATTTATAAACAAAGCCCTGCCAGCTGAAGATCTCTTCCTCTAGTTCAGCAGCCAGAACTTTGATTTATAAAATGACAATTGTACAGAATATTGTTTCTTTTTATACTTTAATAAAATAAGTTCAGTATAAAACTATTCACGAGAAAAAACTGAAGAGGGAGCTATACTCCACTGGTGAAGGAGGAAGAGCTGAAATATGTGATTGACACCCTTCTGCGAGCATGGATTGATCACCTAATGTAAAGATTCCTGTGTATATGTAACAGAAAGTCAGTTAAGTCCAATAAACATGTGAGAGGATCCTTGATGGACATATAGAATAGGGTCTCCCAGAGGGTTCTTTGGTTGCACAGTTGAGACTGGTCCTTGGCTGAGCATAAACATGGGGTGAGGATTACAATCACACCTGTTCTGTGCTCTAATAGGCAGTTCTATGTATAATTTGATCTAAATTTTAGCATCTATGGTTAATTATAAATCCCTCTTCCCCTCCCCCTCAATATCATTAGGCTACAGAAGAGACAGAGGATCGTGAAACCCTGGCACTGATGGCAGCACGGAGTGAATCTGAAGGCACAGCTGATGGTGATACATACATTGAGAAATACACCCGGGGAGTATTACAGGTGGAGAACATCCTGAGCTTGGAGCGACTTAGGCAGGCAAGTACACAAATGTAGATAAGAGCAGGATGGTATTAACCCATTGGTAGGCCCTACATAAACAGGTACTTATTTTGTATCTGGGGCAATGAAGTGTTAAGTGACTTGCCCAGAGTCACATGGAGCTGCAATGGGAATCGAATTCACAACCTCAGGGTGCTGAGGCAGCTGCTCTAACCACTAGGCTACTCCTCCACTCAACATGTGGCCATTTGGCCAATCAGAGACTTCCTTAGACTCCAACCAAGGAGGTCCCTGATTGGCTGAGGTGCCCCCTAGGCCCCTCCCAAGGGAGGAGCCCAAGGCACCTTAGGCCCCACCCCATGCATCACATGATGCACCGAGGCAGGGCCTAAGGCCGCAGTTCGTCATTGGAGGAGGCCTGGAGCAGGAGGGACTGAGCACCCCTCCTCCCAACTTTTTAAAGGTATGGGGAGGGGGGTTGGCCGGGCCTGGCTGATGGCAGTGGGGGATTTGCGATGGCAGGAAGGACTAGGCATCCCTCCTGCCATATTCATTCCCTCGCGCGCGTGGGAGGGAAGGGGTGGGTGGAAGGGCAGACAGGTAGCTTCGGGGAAGTTTGATTTTGGGTTTTTTTCAGAGGAACTGGGCCCGATGGCAGGAGGGAGTCAGCATCCCTCCTGCCTTTTTTTTCATCAGGGCCGCATTTCTGTGGTGGGGGCATTTTTGGCCATTTTGAGGGGGTTGGGGGCAAAATATCTGCCCGATTAAGAAAGAAAAGATGGCAGAAGCCCTGACAACAGTAACAGGAGGCTGCTTCTCCTGTCACTACTGTCAGGGCTCTGCCCCAACTCGATCGCTTTTGAGTCGAGAGCTTGCAAATCATTTGCATGCAAACTTAATAGTGAATCAATCGCTGTTTTAAAATCGGCCAGCTGTGATTGACTCCCTATCTTTAGTGAATCTGGGCCTTTGACTAAATCTGCATCCAGTTTGCTCTGATCTTCAGCACCCAAGCTGTTCCCTGCGCTGCTGCACTCTGGACATTATGTGCAGCCTAACACAGGTGCTAGTCTGATCCTAATTGCCTCTAGTAGTACCAGTGTTATGGTCTGAGCATTGGTCTGTAGGATCCTTCATTCTGGGGTTTGGGAAGGGGGGCTGTCTCTTCTGTGCGGACAACAACTCACCTGCATTATGAAAACTTTGATAAACATTAACTGGAAAATAAACACCTATATTTCCAATTTATAAAAGCAGGAAATAAAAAAGAATAAACAAGATTTGCATCTGGAATATAAGACTTTTCCTTGCTCAGTCTTCTGTTCCCATTGCATATTAGATTAGTCCTGCATTTGGGTTGATTGTGCATCTCGCTGGCAGTATATAAACACACAAGAATAGAAGCCTAATTATAAAATATGCGTGTGCAAGCATAGAGTACTCTGAGCAGGGGTAAATCTGCATGAGAGCATTAGTGCACTGCTGGGTGTTGTAGGAGCCCTGCTTTCTAAAGATTCATAGGAGCCCGTTTGCCTTTATAAAATAGGCACCTTTGGCTTCCTGTTATAAAATCTCCCCCTCATTGTTGCATTTCTCTATAGTACTGGTAATGAGTGTTTTAGTGCTGTAAGTAATATAAATTTAAAGCCTGTCCTAACTAAATATCCCCATCCTCTGGTTTCTAGAGAAGAAATAGCGATGTGAATTGTAGTTAAATGTAGGTTTTCTAGCTTCTGAGGTCCTGGGCCAGTTTCTATTGTTGGAGGCATAATACTGTGGAAGAACTGTTATGTTTATGAAGATGCAGTGTATAACCAGATCAGAATGGACATGACTATGGGGATAATGGTTACTGCAGATGGGCAGACCAGATGGGCCATTTAGCCTTTATCTGCCATCATGTTTCTATGACATTCCCAAAAGGAGAAATCATTTTAAGTGAACTCTTAAATCTTCTACGTACCATTGGGGTTTTCTCTCTGGATCTTGGTACCTGTAATATACTCCCCCACCCTAAGCCCTTCAGGCACATACACTGTTTCCTAATTTGTTTGGCATGAAAGAGAGATTTCTCCCTGTGCACATCTTGCCCCAGACTATAGATAGATAAACAACATTTCCTTTCAGTGCTTATAGTCTATCATGCTGTCTTGAGTTGATTATATTAACATGTAAAACTCATCAGACACCTTGGTTGTGGTTTTTGAAGGTCAGAGTGCATCACCTTAGCTTACCTCATTTTTCTGTTTTAAATGCCTTTCCTTTTATTTCTAAGCCCTTATTTGGGTGTGCATAGTCAGAGGTAGCTACTGTCTTCAGCTCAAGATGTGTTACTGTGATTGTTCTTGTCTTGCTCAGGCCGTCACTGTCAAAGAAGCGCTGTCTGCCAAGGCCAGACACATGAGGAGGAGCATCAGCACGCCAAATGTCCAACATGTAAGTAACAGTATTCCCGCTAACTGCTGAATAGCAAGAGATGATGCATTCATTTTATAAGCGATGTAACTCTCATTTAAAAATATTGTCTGTTTATAAGTTAATGGCAAAACAGTGAACCCCCCCATCTGTTTCTCCCTGTCATTTACAGTGACCCCCCCCCCCCCCCCGCTGACCCTGTTTTGATCCCTTTTGCTTCTTATACAGACTTTTCTTTAACAACAGGACAGTCTGGCCCAGCTCCTGAAGAAAAGGTCCAGGGGATAATGGGAGTTATTGTAAATTAGAGGAGCACTTGGCGGGATATAGACAGGCAGGGTGATTTTGTAACATTCCACCTAACTCATGTACACCAAAGAACAGTATATGCACATATGAGGTACACCAGTTTTCCAAAAGACAGCATATATACGTATGGGGCACATCAGTTTTCTAAGGGAGAGAGTATGCACACATGGGGTACCCCAGTTTTCCAAAGGACAGCATATGTACAAATGGGATACACCAATTTTCCAAGGGAGGTTACGTACATCCTTTCCCTTTGAAAACTACCCCACTAAAACCATATAGATTTACCTTTATAGCTGCTATTTAATACAAGCAAAGTTTCCATGAAATTTTGCATGTGTGTATTTATGAAGGACCTCTATTTATCTAGAGTAAAACTATAACAAACTTTTCCTGTGCATACATTTTTTCTGTTTTATGTATGTAAATGGCTTTTAAAATTACCCTCTAAAGAGTCAAGATTTAAGATTTGACTCACTGTTTTAATATTTTCAATTCCTGTGTTTAACCTGGCAATTTCCTCTTCCAGCTCAATCAGAACCATGACCGGAATCTGATGCAATGGGTTGTTTGCAATTACTGGGTTAAGAGGGTTCTTTGCCCCTGTTACCCTCCCCACACACACCAAACTTATTTAAGTCCAGTTTTGGCTGTGGCTGTCCTCAGCCAGAGGCCAATCAGTCATGGGCTCTAGATCCAGCCACTAGATGTCAGTGTTGCATGATGACCTGTGATCCCTCTCACTGCTGCTGGCCCACAATAATCTTTTATTTCTGTTTTAATCACAGCATTTCTGCCACTAACTGGTTTAACGTGAATTACACCTAAGGGAATTCTATATAATTGTAAATTGTAGAATTTGAACATAATTCTGATTACTGTAGTCAGCCTCAACAGCAGTTTGTGTTGTTCACCCACCCACCCAGGATGATCTGACTTATTGTACACCATCAGAATTACATGGTAGGCGAAGGAGAAGAGCATACTGGACGTCAATCCATCTCTTTGTCCTGCTTTGCCACCTGGAGTTAAAATGTTTATTTGAACCACAGGGCTATAAGGTGTCCTGCATGGTTCAAATCTGCATTATGTCTCTGACCGGCAGAAGATGAGCACAGGGTCTAATGAGCAGCTGCTCTTCTCTTGCCACTTCATAGCTACAGGACACACGTATGGCTAAGGGGTAGGAACCGGGAGTAAGAAGAAGGAAACAAACACAGGTCTGTTCAAAAAGTTCCAGGACTGATTTTATATAAATTTGTTAAACAATCTTACAACTTATTCCATTGGGTTCCCTTCAAAGTACTCCCCTTCCCTACATATACACTTTTCCCAATCCTTAAACACATCTTCAGGAATCGTCAAAAGTTTCTGCGTCAAATTTTGCTTTATGTCTTCAATGGTGTCGAATCGCTTTCCTTTCAGTGTGGATTTAAGTTTAGGAAACAAGAAGTCAGCAGGGGCCAAGTCAGGAGAATAAGATGGCTGGGGAAGAACTGTCATCGCGTTTTTTGCAGTTGTTCTTCTGGTCGTCATTCATCAACCATGGAACAAACTTTGCCGCAATGAGAAACATCCCCAACTTCTCTGTTAGAATGTTGTGGCATGAACAAATGGAAATGCTGCATTCCTCTGCCAGTTCTGTAACAGTTAATCACTGATTAACGCACACAATAACCCTCACTTAATCAACATGATCATCATCAGTTGACATTATTGGTCTTTCTATTTGCGAATCGTCTTCCACTGATTCATGACCACTTTTGAAGAGTGAATACCATTCAGAACACCTTCACGATGTATGACATGTTCCCCATAAGCTACTTTCAGCATTTCATAAGTTTCTGTAGCAGTCTTACCCAATTTAAAACAGAACTTCATGCTGTAGTGCTGCTCATTGAGGTCACACATGATGAAAAATCGCCGATTATGAAAACACACTTTCACAAACTGCTGTAGCTCAGTAACAAAAACAGATATCAACAAATGGAAAAAAGAAAGTTACTCGTGAGGTTTCAAGCTACTAAACGCTGCCTAGCATATCTCAAAAGAACTTCTCGTTGGCACACAATTCAGACTGTCTTGGAACTTTTTGAACAGACCTCATATGGGAGGGGTGAGGGACAAGGAGCAGACTGCAGGTGTGTAATGAGGGGAGACAAACCAGGAGCAGACAGCAGGTTGTGTTTGTGTTTGGGGGAGCAGAGAGCATGTTGGGGGTTCTGTGCATGCCTTAGGGGAGGGGAGATAAGTATGTATCTTGGTGAGAGGAAGGGATGAACTGGAGAGTAAGCCTGGGGATAGAAAGAGCTGGGCCTATTAGGTGCTGGTAGGACTTGTTGACAGAAATAGCAGCATAGGTTGCTACAGATGGCCTCTTCTGCAAAATATGTGATAGCAGCCTCTTAGAAGCAAGCTGCTGTGCTTTCGAGCAGTGGCTGAGTAAGAGTGGTTCATTGATCAATGGAAGCATTGATATGACTAAAATGGTCGATGGTCTACATCATAAGGCATACAGAGATCTGTATTTTGGAGGAAAGGCAGGAGAGGAGAGATAAGATAGATATTTAAATATCTATGTGATATAAATACTGATGAAGCCAGTCTCTTTCAACTAAAAGGAAACTAGAGTGAGAAGGCATAGGATGAAATTAAGAGGCAATAGGCTCAGGAGTAATCTAAATAAATATTTTTTACAGAAAGGGTGGTAGATGCATGGAAGGTGGTGGTGACAAAGACTATGTCTATTCCAGTGCAACAGAATGAACGTACCTGGATCATTTGCTGAAGGGAGGGGGTGGGTTTTAGGGGAGGTTAGCTGTGATAGAGATCAGCCTGAAGAAACCACTGGCTGATTGTTTTTCTTTTATTGCAAATCTTGGGATGGGGGTGGGTAAAGGTAGTGTTTGAAGTTGGAGGAAAGAGGGTCAATACCAATTTTATAGAATAGTCTCTTTGTTGTTTTTGTGTTAGCTGTTAAAGCACATGGTTTTTTTTTGCAGTTTGATATGTATTTCTTTCACATTTGTTTCAAACTATTAAAAATATATTTACAAAAAAAAAAAAAAAAGAGCGAGCTTTGGTAGGGAGTAGAAGGAGAGAGTTTGAGAAAACTGGGGAAGGCAAAGATCTGGGTTCTGGCTGGGGAAGTAGGAAGTAAACAGAGGAGATAAAAGAGGGAGCTGGGGCTTTTCTTGGGGGTGGGGGTTGGGGATAGAGAGAACAAAGAATCAAAGAAGGAAAGAAACTGGGGGAGGGAGGAGGTGGCAAAAGAACTATGGGCTAGATTCACTTACCTCCGATCCGTGCAGGCCCTACCAATCCACAAAACAAAAAAATTCAAATGAGGGCGATTGGAGGAACGCCCCCCCCCTCCGACCACACGGATTGCTAGTGTGCGATCCCGACGCATGCACAGACCATCTGTAGATGGTCTGTGCATGTGTCTGAGCCGCAACTTTTTTTTTTTTAAACTTTTACTAGTCCAGCGAGCCCATGATTTTAACCTGCTTTAAACCCATGGATTAAAACCACAGGATCACAGTGTGGGGAAAGGCAGGAGAGTCGGGGGCGGCAGGAGAGATTCGGGGCAGGCAAGATACAGCAGGAGATTGGAGCTGATACAGGGCAGGAGATCAGGGCTGAGACAGGGCAGCAGATCGGGGTAGAGAAGCACGGCAGAGAGCAGGGTGGCAGAAGGCAGGGCAGTCAGAAAGGATCTCAGCGACTGGTCTTCAGCTGTTGCTTATTTTGGATAAGCCAGCCCAGTCGGTGTTGCTTTTTTTATTTTTGTGAATCGCTTCTTGTCTGCATTTGAATACTGTTCCCCCTCATTTGCATGCACGGATCAGAGGATGATCGGGACACAGGTTAGTGAATCGGGTCGGAGGGAAATCGGGTTGCAAAGGGCTCGCAAACCGATTGGTACACGATTGATTTACTTAGTAAATCTAGCCCCTTGGGACAGAGGAAAAGTTGGGAATAGTCCACACTGGAAAGAGGGCAGAGAAATCTGTTAACTTTGGGGAGAGGGGGGTGTTAAAGTTAAGTTGTGGAGGAAGAGAATGAAATCACTAGGAAGACTTTTACCTGAGGAAAGACAGAAAGGAGCCAACCTTATGATGTGGAAATCACACAAAAATATAATCACAAAGTATGCAGAATGTTAAAATATTGTGCACATAATTTACTAATTTTTGTGCAGAATTTACCTAGGAGTAAGTGATGTAAAACATGGCTTCAGTATAGCACAAGTCTGCTGTGCTAAAATATGCTATCAGATTTATTCAGAGTTTGTTTCTTAGCAATTTGCACTTTGAATTTATATTACCTTTTTTTTTTTTTTTTTTTTTTACCTGGCAGCATTTGTGTATAATCTTGAAGTTAGCACAAGAAGTTTTAAAGGGATTGGGACTTGTATACTGCCTTTTTTTAGTTATACATCCACATTCAAAGTGGTTTTGCATACAGGTACTTCAAGCATTTCCCCTATCTGTCCCAATGGGCTCACAATCTATCTACTTTACCTGGAGCAGTGGAGGATTAAGTGACTTGCTCAGAGTTACAGGGAACAGTGCGGGGTTTGAACCCACAACCTCAGGGTGCTGAGGCTGTAGCTCTAACCACTGCTCCACACACCCTTCAAAATGTCCATTCTTCCATTTAGTCCCATTTAATAATAGGTGTAATCTGATTGCTATGAATTCAGGCTCCCTAATGCACATGTGGAGCCCAAGAGAAATCCATAGAACTCAGCATTGTTCATCTTTTGATGTTTTCCAGGTCTCCTCTAGTCGATCAGATCTCTCCAGCTGTGAAGATGATGACGCTAAGGTGTGCAACTGTGGATATATGTATGAAATACACATCTCAGAAAGATGTGGACCACAAAAGCTGCATTATATACAGGAAGAAGCTCAGTCCTGTGTTCTGGATTCCGCCAGGTCTTTTTGTCTTTGTAGGGCAACTCCAGAGTGCAGTACTGATCTCTTGTTGTTCTGTAAACCTCTGTATTTGGGATGGACCTGATGGTGACAGAGCGTCCTCCCCCACATCTTTGATTTGTTAGTCAACAGTGGACAGACAGAAAAGACTTGTCCACCGTGGACAGGAAAAGAGAGCTGCATCCTCCACTGGTCAGCTGTAGAGAAAAATCCTTAAGTCCCTGATAGAGACACAAGTCAAGGCTCAGTCTTTAATTGGTCATCACAGCTGTGCGGGCAGTGCTGACCAAGGCTTGTGCAAAGGATGATTCAGATGTGGGAGGATCCAGTGTGTTGGCTTCTCAGAATAGGTGTATACACATCACCGCATTCTATAACAGGTCACCTAAAGTTTGGCGCCAATTGCACCTGTGCGTCATACTTGAGACTCACCCACTGGCGTGGGTGATTGCTGCAGTCATGTGCATGAGTGCTAGCCATGTGCTCAGTGATATTCTGTAACACAGGCGCACAACTTACTTAGCACATAAATGCAAGGAAAAGGGGATGGGAAGCAATATTATTTATTTAAAACATTTATATCCCACACATCCAAAATCTATGTGGGTAACAGAGAACATACAAAATCAGAACATAAAATCCTAACATTAAAACCAACATAACACATACAAAACATTCTAAAGCCAATCGGCTTACATATTAAAAGAAAAAAAAACCTGATCTATAGTACATATTAGTGCTGCCCGATTCACGATTCGTTGACTGACACTCACCTCTCGCCCCTAAAGGAGGAGTGGGGAGGGTCAGTCGGGAAGTGGCTTACCCGCTGGCCTCCCGGAATCAATTTACCTAATTTCAGCAGCCTGCATAAGATCGCTGGTGCTTCTCTCTGCTGCGGTCCTGCCCCTTCTCTGACGTCAGAGGAGGGGCGGGACCGCGGCAGAGAGAAGACAACTCCGAAGACGTATGGCAGCTTGCAAAGATCGATCTCATGCAGGTTGCTGAAATTAGGTAAATTGTTGCTGGGAGGCCAGGGGGAACACGCAGTCCTTCCGGGGGGAGTACAGACAGGCCTTCAGGGGTGGGGTGTAGGCCTTCAGGGGGGATGCACAAAAGGGAGAAAGAAAAATCCAACATGCTCTGCAGTAAACAACAGCAAGCAGAAAACAACGAACAGACTGCAGATAATGTACAAGATGCAGGTGTTGTTTATTAATAAATGCAGTAACATATACAACCTTATAGCCAACCAAGGGACCCGACACGGTCCGAGTTTCGGATAACACACCTTCTTCAGGGGTCGATGGTGGTTAAGGTATAAAGCAAACTGCTTAAAAGATAACAAACACGCGCCAATCACGGTCAAATGGGGTCAAGCAAGTCTTGCGCAATGGCAAAAAAGGTGGATCTATGGATGGAGACACCAGACCTCCAGGGGAGGGAAGGGAAACGGAAGGGGAGGACAGAGATAGAAGATTGATGGTTAGCACGGAGAAAGAAGAAAGAAGGAGACCCTGGCAAGCAAGTTATCAGAAGACAACCAGGGCCTGGGACAGACAAGATTTGAATAATGACCAGACAACAAAAGGTAGAAAAAAATAGTTTATTTTATGTTTTGCGATTACTATATGTCAGATTTGAAACGTGTATCCTGCCAGACCTGGTGTTAGACCGCAAACATGAGCTAGGATTTAACAGAGAGGAAAAGTCTTTTTTGTTTGTTTATTTTGTTTACACCATGGTGCCAGTGTGGTTAAGAGAAAGCAAAAGGGGTGAAGAGGCTGCAAAAGGGGTGAAGAGGCTATAAAATAAACCCACCAGGATGTTTTAAAAAACACCCAATTGGGCAGGAAAATCGAATTGAAAAATCGATTCAATAGGCTGAATCGAATCGAATCAAAATTTTTTTTTCTGAATCGGGCAGCACTAGTACATACGGTTCTTTCATCACACATTAAACTTGAATGTCTATTATAGCTTTAGAAATGCATTTTGAAAAAGATAAGCCTTCAAACACTTTTGGAAAAGTAAAAAAGAAGAGATCTGACAAACAGGAAGATTGTTCCATAATTGAGGACCCACCACTCCAAAAATACGAGAATGGATGGTAGCCTTGGTTATGGAGCAGAGAGAAGGAAATGTGGTTTACATATTATATACAGACACTTATTTGGTACTTGGGGCAGTGGAGGGTTAAGTGACTTGCTCAGATTTAAATGGAGCTGCAATGGTGATTGAATCCAGTTCCCCAGGTTCTCAGGCCACTACCCTACCCATTAGGCAGCTATACTTGGGTGAGAAATGTTGTAAGTTAGATGCTATGGTGCTGCATTTATACCTATGAGATGCTGGCATGTGTACGCTGATTTACGCTCGTATTCTGTAATGGAATATGGGTGCCCAGATGCCTTTACAGTGCCTCTTGATAGTTAACTTTTGACACCGTTTATAGAATTGTCCCCTTAGATAGTGGGATGGTTTCAGCAACGAGGCACTTGATATTAGGAGATTCAGACTGGGATCTCAAAATGATGGTGAGTGTGACAATGCCTGTTGATTTCTTGATGATCCTGCTGTGATTTTCGTCATGTAGGCTTGGTTGGAGAGCCAGATGGATACATTAGACTGCTCCTCCAGTTATCAGGATGTCTCGTGTTATGGCAGTTTACCCCGGGACTCTCCACGGAGGAATAAAGACAGCAGTGGGGGTGAGATTGTTTTTCATGTGTTATTTATTTATTTTCAAAATAAATTTTTATTACTTTTTATCAAAATTATACAAAGAGAATAAGTGAAACAATAACTAGCAGTAGAACAGGCAATAGAAAGCCATTTGCGTTGGTTCTTCAAGAAGGCTTAAAACAATATGAGTGGTGGAAAACTGGAACGCTCTTCTGGGGTCTGTTATAGGGGAAAACACCCTCCAGGGATTCAAGACAAAGTTGGACAAGTTCCTGCTAAACTGGAACGTATGCAGGTGAGGCTGGACTCATTTAGAACACTAGTCTTTGACCTGGGGGCCGCCACATGAGCAGACTGCTGGGCATGATGGACCACTGGTCTGACCCAGCAGCAGTAATTCTTATGTTCTTAAAAAACAGAAAATTAAACAGCCCCCCTCCCCTGAGAGTTCTGGTATCAAGAATTCAAAATAACACTATGGGCTCTGAGACATTTCATTTTTTATTTTCATGTGTTATTTTTAACATATGCTAATTTCTTGTAATTTGTGCTGAGCCACACTGTAGTGTTACCAGCTAATTTATTCTCAACCAAGTTATTACGATAAATAAGTTAGTAGTCACTTTACAAAGAGCTGTGCCATCCTTGCTAAAGGGTTGCTTTATTTGCAATTTTTAATTTGATGGCTGCCTGCCTCTGTGCTAAGTAAACTGGCACTGTGTTTTGCTAAGATGTACTAAATGTATTATGTCTGTGCTTTTTTTTTTTCCTGAGGAGGGTTAGGGAGAATTTAAATTCTGGGGGAAAGACCTAGAATCAGTTCCGCCACCTCTTTTCATTCTTTATAGCAGCAGGGGTTAAGTATTCTGCTCTATCCCTTCTCTTCCAGGCAGCCTACAAGAATGAGGAGGGGAGGGGTGAGAATGGAACAGAATAAGAGAAAGGGAGAGATGGTAGACCTGGGGGCAGAGAGAGAGATGGGATAGGAGGGCATTTGGGAAGAGAAATTGGACCTGGGGATGGAAGGGAGGGTAGGGAGAGAGGAAGATATGTTGGATCTGGGGGTAGAAGGAAAGGGAGAGATGCAGCATCTCTTTTTCTGTCCATCCCTCCCATTGTTTAGCATCAAGCAGGGAGAGAAGAAGAACAACAAAAAAGAGGAGAGATGTTGAACCATGGGGTTAGAGGATGAAAGATGAGCTTATGGGAAGGCAGGAGGGAAGCGAGGATGGGATAAGAAGATGCTAGGGGATGGAGAAAAAGGGACAGGGAGATAGAGCCTGATGAAAGGGGGGCATTCTGGAAGTGGAGAGCCAAGTAGAAGAGGTCAAAAGGGGAAGACAAGATGAGTGAAAGAACGAGTACAGTGGTAGAAATGTAGTAATGGGGAGTAGATAAAAGGAAATATAGTAGGAGGCTGAGAAAGGAGTGAGATGGGAAATGGGAGAGCTAGGGAATGAGAGGAGATGGAAAATTGATAGGCCACTGACAGTTTAAAAAAAGAAGGAGAAGGATGAAATTTGAGTGGACTGACGCAGAAAAGAAAAAAACGGAGGAAAGCCGAAAGGGAAAAGTCAATGTGTTGGAGCCAGGCATAATGAGGGAATGGAGCAAGAGAGAAGAGGAGAAAAAAATGGACAGCAGACATTGGAAAGAGAATTAGTAGAAGATAAAAAGGAGAAAGAGAAACTGGGACCAAGATGATGGAAAAACAAATTATCCAGATAACAAGATAAAAAAAATATTTTATTTTGAATTTATTAACTGTAATATGTTAGCTTTGGAATATGTTCATTGAAAGATTCAAGCTCCTATTGCTGACCTACAAGTGTGTTTATTCTGCTGACCTTCAATATCTCTCCTCTCTTCTCTCTCCTTATATGCCTCCCAGAGAACTCTGTTCTCAGATAAGCTGCTCTTAACTGTATCTTTATCCTCCACTGCCAATTCCAGACCATTCCTTTCATCTAGCTCCCCCCATGCCTGGAATAAATTACCCGAGTTTGTCCACCAAGCCCCTTCCCTTACCTTGTTTAAAAGCAGACTGAAAACCCACCTTTTTGATATAGTCTTCAATCCATACCCCTACTCCCCACTGCCCTCCAATCCAGCCAGCAGAATATGTGACATGTACGTCATGTATGCAAGAGTCTGTCAATGTTATGAGCATCTGTGTGCGTAAGGATACAACTGCCCAGATAAGCATCATTCTTTGACATGCTTGGTCCTTTGAAACTACGGCAAGTAATTTTATTTTTTATGAAGTAGTTATCCTAACTTCAGCAACAAAGCAATAAAGTCTTTGTTACTGTTTTGATCTTCTTATTAAAGAATAACACGGTGGCAGTTACCCGTTGGCTAGCTGCGGGTAGCAGCAGGTAACCCGCCGTAACGGTGGGGGGGGGGGAGAAGTGCTCACTGTGGGCATGGGGACAAGGCCATCCACTGCCCCATGGAGTGGTGAGTGGCCTTGTCCCTGCAGTTAAGGGAGGGAAAGCGCGCAGTCACCTCCCTCCCTACCTACGGCCAAATCTATCTCCCTCCCTCCCCCTTACCTTCGCGGTGCTTTACTAAAGAAACTTACTGAAGCCAGCGAAGCCTGCCTGCCTGCAGTCGCATGTGTGGGTGGAAGATTCTCCTCTGACGCAACTTCCGATTGCATCAGAGAGAATGTGCTACCGAGGTAGAGAGCAGCCTATGAGGTTCACTATAACTGGCCACGAACCTCAGCAGGCTACTTTGTTGAAGAGGAGCAGCAGAGGCGGCAGGAACCATGGATGGAGGGAGGGTAAGAATAGGAGGGGGGAATGGCCACGGAGCAGGCAGGCATGGCTCAACAGGGGGCCAGGGGGAGAGGGAAAGGGGGCTGCTTTGGTGGGAGGGGTGTGTTGAGGGCAGACAGCAATCATGGGGGGAACAAAGGGGGGCAACGGAGCAGGAAGATTTCTTCCTTGTTATGTCTAGTTGGCTTGATTAGTTTTGTGAAATTTGGCATCTCTAGTTTTCCTAGAGGGGAGTGGCTGTAGTTCCCATCACTCCATATGGTAACTTGACCAGTAAAGCTGAATGATCTGTATGTTATTAAGTGATAACTCTTGTATCAGATGTTTTGTTTCAACTATCCAGTTGAATTTATGGCCCATATTGTTTATTTATTTTCAAGTATTTTGTAACCAGCTTCAAGCTTTTTTTGTAAGATGTGGATATCATTGCGTTTAAAGCATAATAAAACCCACCACTACCAAATCTACATTAAATCCCATGTATCTGAAGAAGACTTCCAACAATTTTTGAAATATTTCTATAAACATTTGAAGGTGGATGTGACATAATGGGGGGTATTTTATGAAGGGTATCTCTGCCAGTGTTCCAAAAAGGGAACATGGGCTTCTGTATTCCTTTTTTAAATAGCCAGCCAGAGCCAGCCCCAGTAGCATGTAGATCATCCCACACAAATTTGCACATATACTCATGTATGTTAAAATACATGCATACATTGCAGCTCTATCCCTGCATCATACAAACTGCACCCCTAGGAATGTCTGCATAAATGGAAGTGCACTCTGCCTAGTTTTTACATGTGCATGCCCTTTCCTGCAAATGTAGCATGCTTTGTACATGGAAAGTGCTTTATAAAATTATCTCAAATTACTGCTGTCGGTGTCAGTGTAAAGTATAGGCAGATAGGACACCAGTACTCCATAATTTCAGGTAGTACAGCGTTCCCATAAGCGATCTGTCTTCCAGTTATCTTCTGCAGTAATCATTGATTTATTATGATGTCTGAAATGGAGGAGGAGATGAAGTGATTCATCTTTGCTACTGCCAGAACACCATGGAAACAGGGTAAGCCCACAAAAATAATGACCCTGGCTACAGGTGATCTTCATCCTTCCTCCAACCTGTTTTGTAACAAAGCAGATATTTATTTTCTGGTCTTCTCTACCCACATGACTCAGATAGCAGAGCCTTTTCATGAGAACTAATATTTGGTGTTTTCTTCTTTTTCTAGGATGTGCACCAGAGAGTCAACATGCTACCACATCTAGTCCATTCAAAGCATTTTCTCCTCAGCCACCAAAGTTCTTCAAACCCTTAATGCCTGTAAAAGAAGAGCACAAACAAAAAATCCCTGTGGAAACCCAGCCTCTGCTCAGCCATGAGGTGAGCACTCTCCTTCCCCCCACCCCAATATCCCTTGTAAGGAATAGGTAGTCGTAGTCATCTGCCTTAGTGTGGTGTAGATCAGTGGTTCCCAACCCTGTCCTGGAGGACCACCAGGCCAATCGGGTTTTCAGGATAGCCCTAATGAATATGCATGGAGCAGATTTGCATGCCTCTCACTTCCATTATATGCAAATCTCTCTCATGCATATTCATTAGGGCTAGCCTGAAAACCTGATTGGCCTGGTGGTCCTCCAAGATAGGGTTGGGAACCACTAGTGTAGATTGTTCGCAGCATGTGTAGCTAATAGAGAGAAGTGAACTAGTGAATCCTGTACTGGTATGAAATGCATTGTGCCTTACTTCAGTGATGATGAATTGTGACACAAGTGCCCAGGTTGTATGTTGCAGCTAACAACGCAGCTCCCATGTGAAAAAGAAGCAGACCCCAGTGATGCTGGTCTCCATAACCTTTTTTTCCCATTATTTTTTTTATTTTCAAATTTTACATAAAGTGTACATAATAATAAAATACAGTTGATAAATGCATAGTATCACTTTTATATCTAATACATTATATATCTTAAATTTGATTTTCCCCCTCACCCTCCCCCCACCCTTTTATTACTTTAATATAATATTTTTAATTTTCAAATTTTATAAAAATTATACAACATATTAGAATACAATTGATAAATATTCAATAACATTTTTATAACTAATACAAGTTATTCTAAATAAATTTTGTCCCATTTCCCTCCCCCCACCCTTTTATTACCTTTTATTCATACATTACATTTTGTATAATATATTATAACTTTTTATGTATAAATTATTTTCCTTACCCCCCCTCTATGTGTGTCATAAAAAAAAAAAAAATCCCTAAAAGAAGAAAAGAAGAAAAAAAATATCCTATTATTTATTCATTATAGTATTTTGTCAATGGCCCCCATATTTTTTTAAATTTAGTATATGTCCCCCTTTGTATTGCTATTGTTCTTTCCATTTTAAAAATGTGACATATTGTATTCCACCAAAATGTATAATTTAGGTTGTTGTAATTTTTCCAGTTGTTAGTTATATGTTGAATGGCAACCCCTGTCATAATTAATAAAAGTTTATTATTTTCTGGTGAAATTTGACTTTTTTTTCTCATCAACATTCCAAATAAAATTGTATCATATGATATTGCAATATGATTTTCCATTAATTTGTTAATTTGTGGCCAAATTGAATTCCAAAAAGTTTTAATATAGGGACAATGATATAATAAATGATCTAATGTCCCTGGTTCTAGATTACAGTGCCAGCATTTATTGGACTTAGAACTGTCTAATTTTTGCAAACGTGTAGGGGTCCAAAAAGCTCTATGTAATAAAAAGAACCATGTTTGTCTCATAGATGCTGACACTGTACATCCCATTCTCCAAGACCAAATTAGTGGCCATTGAGATGCATTAATTTGATGTCCAATCTCAATGCTCCAAATGTCTCTTAGACCATTTTTTGGTTTTTTATTCAAATATCCAGATATTAATTTATACCACAATGCGGCTTGATGTCCTAGGAAGTCTGCTTTAAAGCATAAGAACTTTAAACTATATTGATTGTTCAATGTTTTCCATTCAGGGAACCCTACCTGAATGGCCTGCTTCAATTGCAACCATTTAAAACTTTGTGTTTTATTAATACCAAATCTATGTTGCAATTGTGAAAAATCTAGCAGTTTACCTTCTGAAATAACATCGTCTAGAGATCTAATGCCTGCAATAATCCAGTTCTTCCAAAGGATTTGAGCTCCGCCAATTTTGATCTTGGAGTTTATCCATATAGATTGATTCGTTGATTTGTATATTGGGATAGGTGTTAATTTATCAATAAATCTTAACGTTTTCCAAGTATCCATTATTATTTTATTTTCTCTGTATCTTCTGGGTATATTAATACTTGGCAGATGAACTAAATTTAGGGGAAACATAAGGCGCCATTCCAAATATAACCAATCCGGTGCATTATCCATAAGTTCTGGGAGGATCCAATACATACCCTGACGTAGAATATAGGCTTGATGGTACCTATAGAAATTTGGAAAATTTACCCCTCCCTCCTTAATTGATTTTTGCAAAGTTACTAAAGCTATTCTAGGTGTTTTACCAAGCCAAAGAAATTTTGTTAAAATGCTATTGAGTTTTTTATAAAAGGACCCCTGAAAATAAATAGGTATCATACTCATTTGGTAGCAAACTACAGGCAACATCATCATTTTAATAGTTTGAACTCTTCCCCACCAAGAAATATGTAATGGGTTCCATTGTTCACATAACTCCGTAACTTTTTTTAATACATATTTTTCATTTTCTTTTACAGTATCTTCAATTGTTTTTTTAACTTGAATGCCAAGATATTTAAATCCTTCTTCTTTCCATATGAATGGAAAAGTATCAAATAATCCTTTTACACAATGAACATTCAAGGGTATAATTTCAGATTTATTCCAATTAGTTTTATAACCTGAAAATTTACCAAACTTATCAATTAATTTCAATAAAGAAGATAAGGTTGATTCTGGATTTCTCAAATAAAGCAAAATATCATCAGCATATGCCGAAATTTTATATTCCATATCTGAATATGGAATACCTTGTATCTCCTTCGTTTGCTGTATTGCTAACAATAAGGGTTCCAATACAACATCAAATAACAAAGGAGATAAAGGACAGCCTTGTCTAACTCCCCTCTGCAATTGAAAACCATCAGATATCTTATTATTAATATTTAGTCTTGCAATTGGGAAGCTATACAATGTTTTTACCATTTGTATAAATCCAGAACCTATACCAAACCATTCTAAAGCCTGATACATAAA
Source organism: Geotrypetes seraphini (assembly GCF_902459505.1). NCBI lineage: Eukaryota > Metazoa > Chordata > Amphibia > Gymnophiona > Dermophiidae > Geotrypetes > Geotrypetes seraphini. Next base: position 192,257,035 of record NC_047085.1, read on the forward strand.
ATTCCATTCTACCCTATCAAATGCTTTTTCAGCATCTAATGAAACTGCAAAAGCCGGTTCATTTAATTTTTTTGATAAGTTTAGCATGTGAAATAATAGTCTAGAGTTATTAGAGGAATGTCTTTTAGCAACGAAACCCGTTTGATGCATATCTATGATATGTGGGAGAGCTTTGGCTAATCTCAAAGCCAAAATTTTCGCCAAAAGTTTATTATCAACATTTATCAAAGATATAGGCCTGTAGTTTGAAACCAAAGTAGGATCTTTATTTGGCTTAGGCAAAACAATTATTATTGATTCAGCCATAGTACCTTTAATATTACTTTTTATAAGTTGTGTCTGATATAAATTTAATAAATGTGGGGAAAGGATATTTTGAAATGTTTTATAAAATTCTACTGTATATCCATCACCACCTGGAGCGGATCCAACTCTAAGAGATCTCAATGCTGTTTCTAATTCTTTTAATGATATAGGTTCATCTAAACTCCGTTTTATATGATCAGGAACCTTAGGTCCATTAATTAAATCTAAAAAATTTTTTCCGTCTTTTTGTCTCTCCAAACAAGGCTCGGAAGAATATAGGTCCTTATAAAATTTTAAAAATTGTTTTAATATTATATTTGTTTGATTTGTTATTATACCATTATCATCTTTTATTCCATTAATATTAGTTCTTTTTTTTGCTTTAAGATAATTTGCCAATAGTCTCCCCGCCTTATTAGAATTTCCATAATACACTGTTTGCTTGGAAAACAAATCTCTTCTTATCATTTTTGAAGTTAATTCATTATATTTACCTTTTGCTTTCAAAAGAGCTTGCAAAACTTCATATTCCCATTTACTTACCAATTTAGCTTCTAATGTTTTTATTTCTTTTTCTAATTCTATATATTGTATTTTAATCTGTTTCTTAATAAAAGCTGAATATGATATAATATTACCCCTCATAGTTGCTTTAAATGCATCCCATACATTCTCTATAGATGTATCCTCCACTAAATTTATTTGAAAGAAATCGTTAATTTGTGTTTTAAAATTTTTCAAAAATTTGTCATCCACAAGCAATGCATTATCAAATCTCCAAAGAGGTCTACCATTCTCTAATTGATCTAATTGTAATTCTATCCATACTCCCGCATGATCCGAAATTATAATAGGATCTATGGAAGCTTTAATCACCTGTTGTACTTTATTTGTTGAAACAAAAATATAATCTATTCTTGAAAATGATTTATGAACCTGTGAACAAAATGAAAATTCCTGATCATTAAAATGAAGAATACGCCATATATCTTTCAAATCACATGATTGAACCAAATTATCTAGACCTAAAGATTTAATATTTTTACCTGGTTTTTTATCCAATAATGGATCTATTACAGCATTAAAATCTCCAGCTACCACTAAATTAGAGGCAGTCAGTGGTAATAACATATTCTGTATTTTTTTAAAAAATTCTGATTGATTCGAATTAGGGGCATATATATTGAACAACGTCAGGATATCATTTCCCATACCTATATCAATATGTATCCATCTTCCATGTGGATCTGAATTTTTAACCTTAATCTTGGCCATACATTTTTTATTTATAAGAATTGCAACCCCTGCTTTTTTACCCACTGCTGGAGCAAAAAAACATTCCTTTACCCACCCACCTGATAATTTCTGTGATTCCTTCATATTAAGATGGGTCTCCTGCAAACAGTAAATATCCGCATTTTGCTGTTTTAAAAATGTTAATACTTTTTTCCTCTTGATTACGTGATTCAGGCCATTGACATTAATTGAATATATTTTAAAAGACATTATACATTTTAATATTTTTCATTATAATTTTTTTCCTCTCTTCTTTTATTTTTAGAATCCAAAAAGTGTTTTTCACGACACACATATTTACCCCTAAAATATATATTCCCTTTTTTATTTTTTCCTTAAACATTCTAGTAAATATTATCTTTTTCCCTCCCTTTCCCTCCCAATATAATGGCTGCTTAAGGATACACATTGGAATTGCAATCCAAATATTCTCCTCCCCTCTAGGCAATTAATGTTCAATAAAATTTCCCTTTTATCTATTTATATTAACCATTAATATTTGTTTGTCATATTTTCATATCATTTCATTAACATATATTTATTCATTTAACAGTTTTTATTTATATATTTCTTGATATTATTATTTACATCATTAAGTTTTGATCTTAAATCATATATTAGTATGTTATTAATGTTTTTTCCATGTATTGCTCTTTCTTTCTTATACATCTTGAATTTATATTAAAATATCATAGGTTCTGTTTTAGAAAGAAAAGCTTTCAGTTTTTCAGGATCTTCGAAATATAAGGATTTATCACCAGATGACACTCTCATTTTCGCCGGATAATATAGACCATATTTAAAACCTTTTTCTTTTAGTTGAGGTCTCATATCTAATAGTCTCTTTCTTTTATTTGCTGTATTTTTGACAAAGTCCGGTAGGAACCATATTCTAGATCCTTTATAATTAAGATTTTTGTCTTTCTTTGCAGCGTTTAATATTTCCAATGTTTGTTGGTATCTAAGCATTTTGAAAATTATTGGTCTTGGTCTGCTTTTATTTTCCGTATTTTTAATTGGGATCCTATGCGCTCTTTCTATTTCTAGAGGTTGTTTCAGGTCCAGTTGTATTATTTTTGGAATTAGATTTTCTAGAAAAAGTATAACATTTTTCCCCTCCAAGTTTTCTTGTATTCCAAAAAGTTTAATGTTTTTCCTTCTTCCTCTATTCTCATAGTCTTCCAGTTGATCTTTTAATTTGTTTAATTCCATACTATCATTTTTGCATCTGTTTGTTTCAATTTCTAAGACCTCCATTTTTGATTCTAGTTCAGTTGTTCTTTTGTTGTTACTTTCCATTTGTCTGTGAATGTTTAATATTTCTTCTTTCATTTCAGACATATTTGTTATTGTTTCTTTAAGCATTTGCTTTATTTGTCTTAGTTCTTCCATAACTTCCGCTTTACTTAGTATGTCGGGTTCCTCAGCAGGAAGTGGGATCTTGCTTGGTGTTATTTGATCTTGTTTTTGTCTTTTCGCTGACGTGCCAACCTCATTTTTGCTTTGTCTGGTACTTGCCATGATGTTAAATTTTTTTTTTTTTTTTTTTTTTTCTTTCTTTGTAATTACAGGAGATTATATAATCTCTTTTGGTCAGAATTCACAATAATCTGTCTTGTTTCAGTTTTTGCACAGTTATAATTTTTACAGTACTAGTTTTAGTACCGCTTTGAAACTTTCCTCTTTTTAGTCAGTTTTTTTTTTTTTTTTTTTTTCAGCTGACTTCACTGCCTCTCTGTATCAATCAGGGAAAAGTTGTTAAAAATTATTTTCTCCTCAGCCTTTTTTCAGTGTCAGCAGTTTCTTATCTGTTATCTACCTCAATATCTATCAATCGTTGAATAAAAATAAACAAATAGATAGGTTTCAGGTAGAAGTTCAGTTAGTCACTCTGTGTTCTGTTTCTTCATTAAACTGAAAATGGCCGCCTCAAACGGCCACACTTAAGAATTCTATTGACAACATCCACACATTAAGAGTCAATCTTTCTTATACTTTTTTTTATCTGTAGTTAGTATTTTTTTCCTTTAAACAAGTCTTCTAATAATACAGCTTAACAGTATTAATTTTAAAACTGCATTGAAACTTTTTTTTTTTCCCTTCCGTTTGCCAATTCAATTATCAGCCTTTCCTCACAGTCATTTCACATCAGCTTAAAGACAATTCGGTAGAATCAGCAATTTATCTTTAGTTAGCCACTATTCTTTTCAATGTCAGCGTTTCTTTCTCTATTTCCTCACCATTCCAGCTCTTCGATGTCTTGCCGTTTCAGCGGTGAAATAAAATCTGCATTTTTGAGTCTTTTCACAGTTTTGAAAGAGGGTAGATTCAAACTGCCAGCTCTCTCCTCCCTCTCCAATTCCTTTCACTGTCGGTCATTCACAATATTATTTAGATTTTTTCCCTCTGTCATTTATTTATCTCCGATGGTGCGCCGATCCGTCACTTATCTTCGATATCTCGCCGTTTCAATGCTTAGAAAATTAAACCGGCAATCCTCTCTTCCAGCTCTCCTCTCACAAGCCCAATCGCAGCTGCGATAGAGGAGAGCAAAATTCACTGAAATAATCTTTTATTTCAATTAACTTTGAGTTATTTTTATCTTTTTTTTTTAACGACTCACTTTTCAAAAGCCGGTATTACCTCTCTTTCGGTTTTTTACTCGCAGGCTGCACTGTCTCAGCGCTGCATTTCAAATCTCACAGTATCGTTGGAGATAAAAAACGGTGCTTTGCCTTCTCAGCTCTCAATTACCTCAGGCTTCGTTTTTAACTTCAGCAAAAGAGGTCATCTCATTTATCCTATGTTCCTCTTCTTTAGCAATTATTTCTTTAATGAAATTATCCAGAAGGAAATATATTTTTTTTATATTCTGTGCCTAGATGGTGAGGAGCTTTGCGACTACACTTCCATTCGTGTTCGCGCTAAGCCACGCCCCCCTGGTCTCCATAACCTTGGTAATTCTGTGTTTTATACCCGATAGCACAGAGGCTGAATGTGCTTCTCTATCTGTGCCTTAAATGTGGCCCTTAAGTCCTATCCATGTCCCCTCACCTGTATTTTATGTTTTACCCCTCTCCTGGGTAGATAAAGAGAAACTTTTTAAACTGAAGAATCACTTAATTTGAAAAAAGAAGTTATTGTTTAGTAAGCAAAAAAAAAAAGATCTATTGCAATCATCTTGCAATTTCTACAGTTCTTGGGTGCTCTTTGGAAGAGATTTATTGTGTTTCAAGTAAATAATTTGCTAGGAGGTCTTTAATGTGGGTAATTAGACAGGTGGAGACAAGTGCACAAGCTTCTATCCAGGTTCATCTAGAAAACTGTGCCTGACTTGCATGTTTCACACTAATGCCTTGTAGTTGCATGATCTTAATGTAGTTGCTTCCTCTGCCTGTGTGTGATGTGTCGTGTGTCTTAACCTTTTCAGAGCATGTCTTCATCTCAGACACATTGCACTGGCATTGTTGTGCCCTCAGGATGTAGTGCCAGTGGCATGCCGGCAGAAAACAATAGCATACATGAAAAGACTGTAAGTTTTTTTTGTTTGTTTATTTGCATCCATTTTTCTTCTAGTTCCTGGTGGTGGGTTTTCTGCCCTTATCAGGGCAATCACAGAGCAAATGCCAAAACAGCAAAAGTCATTTGCTAACATATATGTATATTTTGTCTTTTAGTTTTTATTTTCCATACACCTGCAAAAGCAGACACTTGAAATAGGTACTACAATATTTTTACCCTCTTGGTTTCATAGTTTCATTTTAATCAATGAGTGCAGTTACTTGAAAAAAAACCAAACAAACATTTTAAGCACCGAAAGTTTAGCAATCTTGATAGCATAAGCAACAAACAATTACAGCGTCTCAATATTCTCCTAACATTTCTGTGTATGCTGCTCAGATTGTGAGAAAACACCTGAAGCTACAAAGCCTAAGTCTCCAGGCAGTAAGTAATTCTACATTCAGCTCTGAGGATAGCTGAAAGCATGTAGTTAACCTTTTGTCAAAGCAAACAGCAAAAATATATTTTTTGTGTATAGTTAAACATGCTGCTGTTAACACTGAACAACCTCTCTCCGCTTCTGCTTGCATGATTTAGCTGCATGAACAAAGGATTCCTTTTCATAAAACATAATTGCTTTGTTCTTGGGATGTTAAGCAGGAGCTACAGCATTTTGCAGAATAGCTGTGTGAAACGCTAATCTTTTTACCTAATGTGTTCCGTGTAGCTTTATGTGGGATTTTAAGAGCACACAGTATTACTAACCGGTGGGGGTGGGGGGAGGAAGAGGGGACTTAAGTTGAATGAATCAGTACAGTTGCATAAGCACACCACGGGGGGAATTCTATAAATGGCGCTCAGAAATTGGTGCCAAGCATCGATTCCCCTGCCTAACTTTTGATGTCAGACTTGCGCCTGCTGAAAATGCTGGCACCCAAATTAAGGACACACGTAACTTTTTAGAATGCCCCAACACACACGTACCTCTCCCATAGTGAGCAAGGGTGACTGTAACCCCTGCCCAACAAGGATATCCCAAACTAATATGTACAAATATATGCATGTTCAATTGAAAATATTGATTCAATATTTATCAAAACTCAGCTAATTACAAAAGCAGCCTTTCCATAAAATTCCAACAACAATATAATTTATACAAAGGAGAAGTCTGACAGAGAGAGTTCAAAGCTATGTGACTCTCTGTCCAGAGGTCTCAAAACCTTTTTCAGCTGCACCTTCTTATACAGTATACTGTTAAATGGCCATGTGACATAATTTCTCAGATTGCACACCATTGGTCAAAAGAATTTTCATTCTATTACATAGGTCATTCTTTTTGCAGTTATATATAATACAATTAAGTTTAAATAACTGCAGTTTCTTCTTTAACTCATTAAAACCTTAAATTTTTGATGTTACAATAATAGCCCCATAAAATATAGAATCACAATATAGTACAGGGGTCCCCAGCACCTAGTCTGCAGCCTACAAGCGTCCCGCAGCCGTCTAAACTAAACTAAACTAAACCTTAAGTTTATATACCACATCATCTCCACGGATATTGTAGAACTCGGCATGGTTTGACAGCTGGGCCACAAGCTGCCAGCAACGGAGACTCACTCAGTGAAAGGCTACAGCAAAATGGCTGCCCCCTTCACTGAGGACAGAACGCAAGGCATGGCCCAGCATGTCTTTTCCCTTCTCTCCGTGCCAGTCTGATGTCATCCACATTTCCCGCCATGCTGAAAAACTGCCAGCCTCGGCAGTGATTCAATAACATTGCCTGCAGCTCCCTTTCCTGCAACTTCCTGTTTCCACCCAGGTGGACCGCGCAGACGGAAAGCAGAAAAGGGAGCTGTGGGCAACGTTACTGAATTATTGCCGAGGCTGGCAGTTTTTCAGCATGATGGAAAGTGTGGACAACATCGGACCGGCACGGAGAGAAGGGTCAGAGCGTGCTGGGCCGAGGAGGAAACCTCATGGACTAACTGGTTGTTTTTTTTTAAAGTACGAAGAGGGGGGGAGGTATTAATTAAGAAGTGCCAGATTGGGGGGGGAGAGCTTATGGGTCCAGAACAATGGACAGAGAGAGATAAATGGTGGGCAATGGTCTGAAGGGAAAGAAATTGGGCCTGGGGTGGTGTGGAGGAAGAGAGAAAGACATACTTGAAGTGAGAACTGTTGGAAAATAAAGGGAGAAAAGGTGGACCTGGGGGAGGAAGGCAGGCAGGCAGTGGGAGAGATGGGATGGGAGGCAGTTGAGAAGAGAAAGGGAGAAAAGTTGATCTGGGGTGGGAGGGAGAAAAGGAGATGTTATGCCTGGATGTGGAAGGGGGAGAGAGATGCAGCATCTCTCTTATTTTTCTTCCATCTCATTGTTCAGCATCAAGGGAGGAGGGAAGAAGAACAACAGAAAAGAGCAGAAGCAAAATGTTGGATCATGAGGAGAGAGGAAGAGAGATGGACCCATTGGAGGGCAGGAGGGAAGAGAGCTGGGTATGCGAGGGGATGGAGAGAAAGGGAAAGGGAGATACAGCCTGACCAGTGGAAAGAGGGAGGGGATTCTGAAATTGGATGTGGATGAGGTCAAAAGGGAGATGACTAGTGAGAGAACAGTGAGTACAGTGGTAGAACTGTGGTATTGAGGAGTAGATTGAAGGAAATAGGAGGCTGGGAAAGGAGTGAGATGGGACATGGGAGAGCTAGGGACTGAGAGAAGATGGACAATTGAGAGGTAGCTGAAAGTTTTTTAAAAAAAGAAGGGTGAGAGAGGACAAGATTTGAATGGACTGAGGCAAAAAAGAAAAGAAAAAGTTAAGAAAGCTGAAAGGGAAAAATCAATACATTCAAGACAGGCATAAGGAAGGAATGTGATAGTAGAGAAGAGGAGAAAAAATGGACAGCAGACACTGGAAAGAGAATTGGTAGTAGATAAAAAGCAGAAAGAGAAACCAGGACCAAGATGATGGAAAACCAAAATGACCAGACAACAAAAGGTAGAAAAAATAATTTTAATATCTATTGTGTGATTCCAATATGTCAGATTTTAAATATGTATCCTGCCAGAGCTGGTGTTAGACAGCAAGCATGAACTAGGACCTAAAAGAAAGAGGAAAAGCCTCTTTTATTTATTTTGTTAATGTATATTGTGTATGAACCTGCCCCAAATCCCACTCTCCCCCTTTACCGATCCCTGAAAAAATTTGCTTCTATAAAAGCGGTCCTTGGTGTCAAAAAGGTTGGGGACCACTGATACAGTATATCCTGAAATTTACAGCCTCTTTTACAAAGTCACGCTAACGGCCCCGAAGCCCGTAGAGATTTAAAGGGCTTCGAGGCTGTTGCCGTGTGGCAGCTGCTAGTGCGGCTTTGTAAAAGAGGCCGTTAATGTCATTATTTTTCTAGTTGTGTCTTAATACAGTGTACAGGGCACACAGGGCCCCTTAACATAAGAACATAAGCAATGCCTCCGCTGGGTCAGACCTGAGGTCCATCGTGCCCAGCAGTCCGCTCACACGGCGGCCCAATAGGTCCAGGACCTGTGCAGTAATTCTTCTGCAAGCCTTGCCTGTGTAATAAAGATAAAAGAGGCCCTCTGCCAAACTTTTCTTACATGCACCCTTTTAAATTCTAAGAACAGTAAAACATATTTTTTTATAACACATACATGCATTCTTTCTGTGCCCAGACATACATACATCAAACAACATGATCTTAGTAAATAAACAAGACTTTGTAACTCTGAAATACCAATACCAATAGTGACAACAACATACAGGCAGACACAATCACCCAAGAAACTTCACCAGACAAGAAACCTAATAGAATGCACAACAGCCTCACAAGAAAGCATCCCACCCACATGGGGACGAAAACCACCTCCCAACACAAAGAAGTCGGGTCACAAACTCCCCCATACACCCAAGAACCTCCTTCATCCACAGATTATCCCCAACTACCACAAACATCTTTTCTCAATCCCCTGTGCGTACATGAACATAAGATCAATCAGCCCAAAGGCAGACCTAATAAAAGACTGGATAGTTAATGAACAGCTAGGCTGCCTTTTCCTATCCGAAACCTGGCTATCCTCCTACTCGGACCCAAGCATTACAGAATTCTGCCCCAAGGGATACAAACTTGAATTAGTCTGCCGAGAAAAAAAGCGTGGGGGCGGTCTGGCCATCCTAGTAAAAAACAACCTTACCATCACTGTCCTAGACAAACACTCCACCCCACAATCAGACCTGCTTGCCGTCCAACTTTCCAGTAACTCACTCAAAGACACCCTTACCTGCATCCTCTGCTACATAGCTCCAGGAAAATGGAACATCACAAAACACGATCTTGAAGATTTCATCTTCCGGAACTCATTAACCTCAACACACAACCTGCTCCTTGGAGATATAAGTCTCCACCTAGAAGACACCTCCTCCAAACAAGCTTCTGGCATAATTTCATACCTCAACGCACTCTCTTACCAAATTCTGTATCCTCAGCCCACACATGAAAAAGGCCACCAACTTGATATTGCAGCCTACATGTCACAACACCCCCACGCACCAAACATTCATATCTCCAATGGGGCCTGGCACCCCTCCCTCTGGTCAGACCACTTCAAATTTACCTTCAACATCAACTGGACTCAAAGCACAAACAAGCACGAAACCCACAAAACCTCCTTCAAAACCCGACCAAAAATCGACCCTTTTACATTCTGGACCACAGTAGACCCATCAATCGTCTCCATAGACCACGATGTATTCATTCACCAGTGGCGCTCCCTGAGCGAAACAACCTTGAACGGTCTAGCCCCAGAAAAGACAAAACACAAACTCTGCAGATCTTCAGACAAATGGTTCGACACAGAACTTCTTCAACTAAAGAGACACTGCAGACAACTCGAAAGAGCATGGCAAAAAAAGAACCAAGAACCAACCAAAGTAGCTTGGAGAAACCTAATAAAACAATACAAGATCAAACTTAAGGAAAAACGAAGAGCTTATTACTCCAAACTAATAGGCACAGAATCCTTAGACACAAAGAAACTCTTCCAACTTGTGAAGAACCTCACCGACACTCAACCATTCCTAACCGCTCAAGGAATCCACCCTCCAACGGCCACCCAACTAGCGGACCATTTCAAGAATAAGATCGCCAATATTAGAGCCTCCTTCAACAACTCACCGACCCTCCTAGACGAGATCATAATAAACCCTACAACAGATGAAGCCACTGCAGCTGACAGGCACTGGTCCAACTTTACAAAGGTGCAATGGCTGGACATGAACCGACTCTACAGAAAATACAGTCGAGCATCATGCGACCTGAACAACTGCCCGTCATATCTACTGACAAACGCATCCCCCAAATTTAGAGCTTGCCTCTTGCAATGGATCCAAACAACTCTCACGGAAGGCCAATTCCCACAAGACCTAGGGGAAATCATAATCACCCCAATACTGAAAGATCCCAAAGGACCAATAGACACCCCCTCCACTACAGACCCATCGCCTCAATTCCATTATATGTTAAACTAATAGAAGGTCTGGTTGCCAAATACCTCACCAACTACCTTGAAGACCACAACCTACTCCACCCAACTCAATCGGGGTTCAGATCTAACCACAGCACCGAGACACTGCTAGCTTCCCTTCTAGATATAGTCAGACAGCACCTTAGCAAAGGAAGAAGGATGCTGATAATTCAACTCGACCTCTCTGCCGCATTCGACCTGGTCGACCACACTATACTTCTTCAGATATTAGAAGCAATAGGGATCTCAGGCGAAGTATACAACTGGTTTCAAGGATTCCTTAAAACAAGAACATACAGAGTAAAAACAAAGGATCTTATATCGGAGCCTTGGACCAACCCCTGAGGAGTACCCCAAGGTTCCCCACTGTCACCCATGCTCTTCAATCTTTACATTTCCTCCCTCGGTACCCTGTTAGACAAACTCAAAGTAACTTCATTCAGCTATGCAGACGATATCACCATACTCCTCCCCTTTGACACACAAGACCCCACCAAATCAGGCATCCTGGAAAAAACTCTAGAAGCAGTGGAAAAATGGATGACAGAACATAAACTGAAGCTCAACCCAGATAAAACTAAATTTCTACTGCTTGAAAAGGACAAAACCCCTTCTATAACTGAGCTAGAAATAAAAACCACCAAATATCCCTTACAACCCACTCTCAAACTCCTTGGAGTAACAGTAGACAGAGGTTGCACTCTTCTGGTGCAAATCAACAAAATCACACAAAAAGCTTTCTTCACCATGCGCAACCTTCGCAAAATCAGAAAATTCTTTGAAAAAGAACAATTCAGACTCATAGTTCAATACCTAGTCCTAAGTCTATTGGATTACTGCAATATCCTCTACCTTTCTTGTCCCACCTACCTAATAAAACAACTACAGACCATGCAGAACACTGCCCTCAGAATGATCTATTCCCTTGGAAAATTTGACCACATCACCAACGCCTTCCTAGACTCACACTGGCTTCCAATACAAGCCCGCATCCAATTCAAACTATACTGCATGTTATTCAAAACCTTAAACGGAACAGCACCCACCCACCTAAACAACCGTCCAAACAAGAACCTCTCAACCAGACAGAGGAGAACCCAATCCCCTTTCTCCTACCCCCCTTTTAAAGGAACTAAACGCAAAAAGATGTATGACAACTTACTTGCAACACATGCAGCTAAATTGGACCCCTCCATCACCAACCTACTGACAGCATCAACTGACCTCAAGGCTTTCCCCAAAGAAATCAAGACCCTACTATTCAAGAAATTCACCCAAACGTCCTAATCCCTTCCTTTTCCCCTTTCACCCCCTCTTAGAATCCTCTCATCAAAATTGCTTTAGACCTTACGCCTTTAATTGTATTTGTATTTCTCTTCCTGGAAATGTCCAGTTATCGTTCTGATGTAATCCGCTTAGAACTGAAAGGTACAGGCGGAATATAAGCCAGTAATGTAATGTAATGAAATCTAGCTAAATTAAAACTAACGCATTATAATAGCAAAGGGGAAGCAACAGAAAGCAAAGACAGAAAAACTGGGTTCACCTAACATACCCAGGGCTAAGGACAAGAAATAAAGAAGGGGACAAAAAGTCTTTTGATTATAAGGCAAAGTTTTGAATATCAGCCTCTGCAACTTTTAGTTTTTAATTCAACTTTTATTACCTGAATTCTTATTAAAGACCTAGCAAGAACTCACAAATTTTATATTGTTTCTTTCTCTTACTCTTATTGTTCATAGTTTTCCAGTTCATCTGCTTACTACATGCATATAAAGTATATACTGTATATTTCTTTGTTTGCATATACTCACAAATTGCTTCCTACACACTCTCCAAGGCTTCAGAAAGATTCATCATAGCGCCACCATCCTCAATAGCCATATCCTATTTTGAGTTACGTGCTATTACATTTAAGCATCATGCCTTATAAAATAGCGCACAGCCAAATGTCATTTGGCTAGTTAGCCAATAATTTGCATGTGGATCTTAGTTGCGCACCCAAGTTTTGGTGGCAAATTTAGATATGCAAACACTCAATGGAAAAAAAAGAGATGGAAACAAACCTCCTCGCTACAACACTGCACAAGCCAATAGAGGTTCTTAAGTGTAACATTGAGGAAAAAGCTTATATATCAGGAAGGAAAAGAACCTCAGAAACCCACCCAGAATCCGACTCAAGGTAAACAGTCTGAGACTTATCGGTTCCACTTTCTATCATGGGTTCTAAAAATCTTCCCTTTTTTAAAGCTTTTTTTGTGAATAATCAAAGTGTTAAAAAAAATTTTTGTGTATAATGTGCTCAATTTCTGCACCCAAATATAACAAAACACTTTTCTAAAAGGCATTGATTGCCATAATAAAACCCATAATGGTTGTCAATACTGCTATCATTATTCAGCTTGAAATGATAACAAATGATAAGAACATTGACCGCATAACATTAGACAACTTACCCCCTCTTTTACAAAGGCACGTTAGCCATTTTAGCACACACTAAATAGACATGCGCTAAACGCTAACATGTCCATATACTAACATGCACGTGTTAGTGTTTAGCGTGTGCTAAAACACTTAGCGCGCCTTTGTAAAAGGACCCCTTAGTCTGAGAAAAAAGGACAACTTATCTCAGATACAGTGGTACCTCGGTTTACGAGTGCACCGGTTTGCGAGTGTTTTGCAAGACGAGCAAAACATTTGCAAAATTGGTGCCTCGCAAACCGAGCTTGCCTCGATGTACGAGTGCCTCCCCCCGCGATCCGGCACCCCCTCCCCCCCCCCCCGCGATCCGGCACCCCCCCACCCACCCAAACACTTCACTTACCCTCCATCTGGCACCCGGCACAGGACATGCCGGTGCCCAAAGATCTGCAGTCCTTTTTGCTGAGCCTTGAGCATCTCGGAGAGAGCGGGAACTCGAAGGCCTTGAACATGCGCAGATGCTCAAGGCCCAGCAAAAAGGACTGCAGATCTTCGGGCACCGGCATGTCCTGTGCGTTGGTGCCGGTGCCGGGTGCCAGATGGAGGGTAAGCGAAGTGTTCGGGTGGGAGGGGGGTGCTGGATCACGGCGTGGGGCGGGGTGCCGGATCGTGTGGGGGATGCCAGGTCGTGGCGGGAGAGATTCCGGATCACGCGGGGGGACCTTCTTGAGCGGGGGGAGCAATGCCAGTTCTCGGGGGTATAGAGCAGTGCTGCTGGCCTCGGGGGGTGGGGAGGGGGTGGGAACGAATAAAGCGAGTTCCCCTTACTTTCTATGGGGAAACTCGCTTTGATATACGAGCAATTTGGTTTACGAGCATGCTTCTGGAACGAATTATGCTCGTAAACCAAGGTTCCACTGTATTTAAGCCGTACCCAACAGGACCTGTTTCGCTGAGCGAGTCAGCTTCTAGGGATATTCACAGCTCAATGAAATGTGATACAGCAGTTGTTCAAAGATTTATGAAGCAGGTCCTGTTGGGCACAGCTTAAATATCTGAGATAAGTTGTCCTCAGACTAAGGGCTCCTTTTATTAAGCCGCGCTAGTGGTTTAACGCGCGTAATAGCGCCAGACGCACTAGCTGCCACCGCCTCCTCTTGAGCAGGTGGTAGTTTTTGGCCAGCGCGGGGGTTAGCGTATGATGAAAAGTCACGCGCGTTAACCCCGATAGCGCGGCTTGATAAAAGGAGCCCTAAGTTGCTTAATGTTATGCGGTAATGCAAATTTTGAAGCAAAAACTGATCCCCTTCTTCTTTTCTCTTTTCCACAAATTATCAACACTGTCCAGATTAACACTTTCCTGAGTGTAGATATATTTTAATCCTGATTTTTTTTAATTAATAATTTTTCAATTACAATTCTACAGAAAAGCAAACAGGAATTGGATTTTATACAGAAGTAAAGAATCAATAATAAACCCAATAAACAAAAATTATCCCTCTAGCCCACATTACAAAAGGACATCTCTTTATTTTACTTAAGAAATAAAATATTAAGGAAATAATCCTGATTAATTGTTGTTCAACTTCGTCAGTTTACCATTTTAGTTTTAATCACTTTCATTAAGCCGAAACCCCTTTTGCAAATCAGCACTGAAAGCTTGAAAAGTTCCACAAATCTCCAATAGAAGAAATAATTCAGTACTGTTGTATGAAAGTTACTGACATAAATGTTTTTACTAGCCCATGTTTCATTTTCTCAGTGGTAAGAAACTTAAATTTTGAAGCGTTCATAGAGTTGCTTTACAAAATACGTTTCATCTTTGTTAAACAAAGTGCAGTATTAATTAGCCAATCTGGTAAACTATTGATATCCAAGGGAAAAATAATCTGTTTGGGATGAAGTTGTACAGCAATCCTTATCAAACACAGATCATTCTTGTAATTCATGGTCTGGACATCTTTTATCCAAATGATCACACATCTCTACTTAACAAACTGGAATCTGAATTAACAGAAGCACTGAAAGATGATAGCGGTTCCACTATGGCTTCACTGAAATGAACGTTTTCTCCAAGATGCTGCAGCCTTAGCTTCCTAATACCATGTATACTCAAATATAAACCGGGATATTTGAGCCCAAAAATTGTCCCAAAGATGGGGGTCCCTGTTTATATTCGAACCAACCTCCCCTCCCAGAATTATTTCTGGTTGCCTCCACCACTGCCAGGCTCTGCACCCTGCCCTAGCCTCATACCTCATCTACCGATCCCCGGTGGAGGTGCAGCGGGCAGGAGCGAACTTTCCGAGTTCCTGCCCCGCTGCCGCAAATGGAGTTTTTTTGGCTGCTAAACAGCACAAGCAATAGCACAATTTGGCACTGCTGCTCGGTGCTGAGAGGCTTCCTTACTGGCTCCCGAGAATTCGCAGGAGCCAGTAAGGAAGCTGCTCAGCACTGAGCAGCAGCGCCATTCGCGGTAGCTGGTTAACAGCAGGGCAGGAACTTGGAAAGTTCGCTCCTGCCCGCTGCATCTCTACCAGGGATCGGCAGATGAGGTATGAGGCTAGGGCAGGGAGGGGCAGGGTGCAGAGTAATGGGGGAAGGAAGGGTGCTGGGTGCAGAGGCTGACAAGGGAAGGAAGGAAGGAAGGGTGCTGAGTGCATTGCCTGGCAGGAAGGAAGCTGGATGCAATACCTGACAGGGGAGGGAGGAAAGGAAGGGTGCTGGGTGCAGAGCCTGATAGAGGAGGGAAGGAAGGAAGGGTGCTGAGTGCAGAGCCTGGCAGGAAGGGAGCTGGGTGCAGTGCCTGACAGAGGAGGGAGGGAGGGAAGGGTGCTGGGTGCAGAGCCTGACAGGGGAGGGAGGGAAGGAAGGGTGCTGGGTACAGAGCCTGACAGGGGAGGGAAGGAAGGGTGGGGACCCTGCAGTGCCTGGCAGGAAGGGAGCTGGGTGCAGTACCTGACAGGGGAGGGAGGGAAGGATGCTGAGTGCAGTGCCTGGCAAGAAGGGAGCTAGGTGCAGTACCTAACAGGGGAGGGAGGGAGGGAAGAGGGGGCTGGGTGCTGAGCTTGGCAGTGAGGGGCCTGGGTGCAGAGCCTGACAGAGTAGGGCACTTGAATATTAAGCTGCCCGACTTATATTCAAGTCAACAATTTTTCCTCCTTTTTGGGGGAAAAGGGGGTCTCGACTTATATTTGGATCGACTTATATTTGAGTATATATGGTATTTGCAGAGTTCTACTAAATCATAGCACTTCCATTTAGAAATTTAAATGAAATAGCTTCCCATTCTGCCACCTTAGAATCTCATTAAATTTCACCTTTCTTGCACTAGATCTGCAAAACATTATGTAGATGTATATAAGCATTTCAGTCATCCTTTTACTGTAAGCAGAATCTTTCTAAGCATCATCGATGCCTAAATTCTCAGTATACCACACAGCGTTCTGCATTAAGTCATTCATCATCTGACAAAAGTGCTTTCAAACCATTATGTCTTCCAAGCATCACTGATGCACCATCTAATGTAACTATCACTGTCCATATTGAAATCATTATCACAATAAAATTGCTTAAAACCACCATTGCAAGCTACTAACTTCTTTCCAGCAAGCATAATTGTATGTGTATGTTCACCATCTTTCCTGAATTGAATATACAATATCAATGTTTTGAAAACTTTGGTCAAGATTGCAATAAATACTTCAGATTTAATAATTCTGTTTGTGCATCCTTTTAATTCAGACACTTAGGGCTCCTTTTACGAAGGCGTGTTAGGGCCTTAACGCGCGGAATAGCGTGCGCTAGCCTCTATCGCCTCCTCTTGAGCAGGCGGTAGTTTTTCGGCCAGCGCACACTATAGCGTGCGCTAAAAACACTAGCGCACCTTCGTAAAAGGAGCCCTTAATTTTTGTTTTTACAGCTGTCCATAACTTTTCTATATTTCTCTAATTGATCGTGAATTTCCTGCATACATTGTATAGATGAATCTAGCTTGATAACTAGCAGAACGTTATCAATTAAAACTTTATCCTCATTCGCAGTTGATTTAATTCCATAGCACAAATAGTTACCTGATTTGAATTTCAGGTGATTCGATCAATAGATTTTTCAAAAGTCCATGTGATAGTGTCCACAGAGTTTATGACTAACATGATGCTTCAGATAATCTAATTTCCATGCACTCTATTTTTTTTTTCTGTACTCCACTGCCCATTAATTCCTTCTTTCAAGCATGTTACACAGATAGCATTGTAAGCTTCAAGATATTTAAAAATTTCTCTGAGATCCACGTTGTGAATGCCTGCACTCGCGTCAAATGAATGATCCGTCAACCATTCATTCTTGAAGATTAAGCATTTTTTCTTTGTAACATTGCCAAATCAAACATTTTTTAACAGTAAGATTTTCTAACTGAATGACTCTTGCAAATAGCAGTAATTACTCCTTGCACAAAGCTGAATGGATGTTGCTCGTGACCAGAAGATTGAAAAAACAGCTCCACAGCGTATCACCAGCTACTGAAGGAAGGAGGCCTAAAGCTCCCAATTAAAAGAGCCAAAGCACTTCCCACAGCGTGATGACGTGATCTTCAATACTCCCACTGACATTGCAGATTGTAAATCACTTCATTCACAAAAAGGCTTTCCATTCTACTGAATGGTTAAGCCCGCAGGGATTCACTGAACAGAGATTAAATATCCACCGTTGTTCACAATGTCTCAAACAACGGTGGATATTACTGTGACACTTGCTCACTTGAAGCTGTTCAAGAACCAAACAGCGAAAATCAGAAAATTCATACTGAGCAGTGATTCAATAATGGTTCCATAATCTTTGTATTCACACAATACCAGTGCTCAATCAAGCGAGTCTTTAATTGACGAGATGTCTGCCCCACATATATAAGCTTACAAGAGCACATTAATACATAGATAATACATTGAGAAGTACAGGATTCATTAGAGTATAATTTATAAACATTAGATGTCATTGGGTGCACAAATTGTGATGCTTCTACCATCAAATCAGATCGAACAATTACCACATTTTTTTTATGTCCCCCAGCAGCTACCCTCTTCTATTCACAATTCAATACTTCGGCAGGACACAAAAAATTATTATTTCTGGAATAAGAAAATAATATATTTGATGGGCAGACAGAATATGTAAATTTCTTTTAATGATTTTCACAAAATCCATCATATGAGTATTGTACTTCAACACACATGTTACCAAATCAGTCTGAGTCTCACATACTCTTGGTTCTAACAAATCCCCTCTATGATTGTATCTAACTCTAATTGCACCTTTCTTGACATTGGCCTGGAGGTACCCTTTCTTGTAGAGGAACACAACCGCCTATAGCTTAAAAACTAGGAAAAAGGAATGCTTTTTCGAGAATGTAAAGGATGCATACTCGTAAAGTATAGGTTTCACAAACACCGAAGTATCAAATCCTCCTACATCCAAGGAGATTTCGATATCCAAAAAAGTCACAGATGTACAGTCCCAAAGAGGTTCAAATTTGATGGTCGCATAGCACAAATTCAATTCCTGCAAAAGCATTGTTAATTGAGAAGATGTACAAGTCCAAGCCAGCATTTTCCTCATTCTCCTCGCCTTCTCCTGCACATTGCACAATATAACATTTCCCTGACCCTCTCTTACTCTATTCTCCACCCCATATTCCACCATCTTCCCCTTTTTTTTCTCCTTCCCCCATGCAATCCAACATCTCCCTTGCCCCCTACCATATTTCCGTGCTACCTCTCTTCCCCATACCAAGGTTCAGCATCCCTTATGTCTTCTTCCCATTCAACATGTAACCTTTTTCCTTCCTTGGTACTCCTTTACTGCAGCAGTCAGCAGCATCCTTTCCTGCTCTGTGCCACTTCTGTATCAGACTAGTCATAGCCAGGACCAAGATCTCTTCTGTGAAAGGAACAACTAAGACAAAAAAAGCAGAAGTGAAAGTTTCCACCCACTCTGACACCATATTCATGTTATGGCTTGGGCAAGGCCTTTCTCTTTATGCCCTCCTGGGAGGCCTGCCATGTCTCTGCCTATTCCATAACAGGAAGTTGATGACAGAATAGGAGGAAACATGACGGTCAGAGAGTGAAAGAATGAGGTAAAATCAGGAATAGCTGGAAAGGGGAGGTAGTGCCCTGTTCACCACAGGAGAAAGCTTGTGCACTGAAAAATGTAAGTTGAGCCGCACTAGTCTTAAGCATTTAAATCATAGTACAGTCATCTGTCATTTGTGAATATAAGTTTAATCGAAACAATATTGCATCAGAGAGACTGTTCTCTTAAATGTGCAAGTCACTATTTCTGTGTGGAGGCCTCATGAAATGAGGGCTTGTTTGGATAAGGTTCTTGTTATTTAGTAAAGTGAAGTTCTGAACTCCACCTTCTCTGATGCTAAAATAAGGAAGTTGAAAATGATGCATGTCTGCACACTCCTGTATATACATTATTGCACAAACTCTCTGACCAAAATCCATAGGCATGAACAGCCTAAACCTGAGAAGTAGACTGTTTGAAGATGCTTTATGCAAGGCTGACTTTGCAGAATCATCTTTATAAGTACTGTTGTGTTTTGGGTTTATTCTTCTTGTGAAGGGCATGGATATACCTTGATGTGTTATGAGTACCACGCCTAGTATCTTGTATTAGGCTTATATCTTCTTGAAGGAAGTATTGTGTCCTGTACTTAGCCTGGCATATGACCTGAACTAGTATGCAAGGGAATAAAAATCAGGAGAGACTGTGGGAGTAGCATAAGGTGTTGAGGTTGCTTGGGCTTATTCTTCGACAAAGAGCAATATAGGCTCATAGTCCAATCCCTAGTCCTAGGTCTAGTGGACTATTGTAATATCCTCTATCTACCATGCCCCACAAACTTGATAAAACAGCTACAGACTGTACAGAACACAGCCCTCAGACTGATCTATTCACTTGGAAAATTTGACCACATCACCGATGCCTACCTAGACTCACACTGGCTACCTATACAAACACGACTTCAATTCAAATTATACTGTCTATTATTGAAAGCAATAAACGGTACAACCCCCACCTATCTAAACAATCGCCTAAACCGGAACCTTACAACAAGACAAAGGAAAACTCTGACCCCATTTTCTTACCCCCCACTCAAAGGTACTCAACGCATGAAGATGTATGACAACCTACTAGCGACGCAGGCAGTGAAACTAGACCCCTCCATCACTAACTTGCTGACAGCAACAAGCGACTACAAATCATTTCGAAAGTAAATCAAAACCCGGCTATTCAAAAAACACATCCAGATATCCTAACTCTCCCCATGTCCTTCCCCCGCCCTCAAAATAACTCCCCCTCAAATTGACACTATTTTTGCATTTTCTCCACAAAGTTTCAACTACGAAACCAGCCCCTAAATTGTAATAATTCTATAAACGGTCAGTTGTCTCCTGATTTCTACTCATATTGGAATTTCTCCCCTGCTCGCTACCCATCTTGTAACTTCTCCTCTAAGACTCAACTATGTAACCAGCCCCTAGTGTGTAATTTTTCCTGGAAATGTCCAGTTTTCTTCTGTTGTAATCTGCCTAGAACTGCAAGGTACAGGCGGAATAGAAGTCACTAATGTAATGTAATTGAAAACAAAATTTGGGTTTTTAAAATACACTGACATTTCTAGGTCTCTGACCTCCGCTTTTATGATTTCTGCAGGACTCTGAGGAAGACGACAACGAACTTGAGGCTATTAATAGGAAAGTAATGAGCTTGCAGGGCTCACAGAGCTTACGGCCTTATGTACCTGAGGAGTTTGCAGACTTTGCTGTTTACAATGCCAGCCTGGAGAATAGGGACTGGATTTCTTCCAAAACAGACTTCATCAACTCCCGTGTCCTGGAGAAGGAGGTGTCTCGCAGCCCCACCACTAGCAGTATCACCAGTGGCTATGTCTCTCACAGTGCCTCCACTGTGACTTTGTCTGACATAATGGTCCCCTGCAGTGACAGCATCGACCAACTAACCAGTCAGGTGAGGGATTTGGATTTGCACGACCATTCAGATCATCACCCGGCATGTGATTTCAAAAGATCTTTGAGCAAGGAATTTATAGAGCCAGAGAGAGAACTGGCAAAAGATAAGATAAACCTGGCATCACTCAAAGAACAAAGTGCCTTACAAAAAATGACTCCAGGCCCTCAACATTCCACAGCAAATGTACCTAACATTCTCCATAGAACTAGTTCTCTTTCTCTATTGGACACTTCATCTGGCACAAGGAAGCTCAGTTCTGTTGGTTTTTCATCATCTGCAACCACAGTAGAACACATATTAGATGTCTTTGAAGATTATGCATTTACAGAGTTCATGGGTGTAGAAGATGGAAAAGACTTTGAGCATACTACTGAAAAGCAAGCCTATTCTGTTTCTTCTAATGGAGAGAAAGACACGCGGAATGCTATAGAAGGCAGTGCCTTAGACTTATCAGATGCTGCTCATAAGTCACAAGACCGGACCCTACCACAGGGTCGCCAACTGTCAAACTCAAAAAGTCCTGGGATTTTCTGTGAGGCCTGCCCTGATTCTCCCGCTGGCAACAACATTCATGGAAAGAATCATTCAGATGTCTCGGAATATGTTGCTGGCATTTCTGGACATCCGATCCAGGTGCCACCTGACTGGGTAACGATAGGATCGCAAGTCTCTCTTGGAAACAGCAAGACGGGAACAGTGAAGTATATTGGTCCAGTGGACTATTCAGAGGGCATATGGGTTGGAGTAGAGCTAAGTGGCCAATTAGGTAAGAAACCCAATTAGCATGCATACATTGCTGTGTTAACTTATAAACAAGTGTTATAGTAACCCCGTTTTGATTGGTAGCATAATAGATGCAATGGAAACCCTAAATATACTCAGCCGATGGGATGACAGGATTGACTGAATACCATAACATCTTTTAACAAAGACTTTCCTGGTCAGTAGTAGTTTTGCTGTGGGAACCAGTATGCATTTATATGTTGCCAGAATCCCAACTGTGCAATCACTGCATCAGTTTTCATAAATGAGGCATGTCAAACCCATACCATGCATTTCTTTTTATAGGTCAGTTGACCTTAAACTGAAAATATACCAAATTTCTCAAATGATGTATGTGTTTGTATAGATGAGAACAGGATGGAAGCCCTGGCATAAAAAAGTACTTTTTAAAAATTTTTACATGCCTCCAAGCCAGGGACTCTCAACATTGTCCTTGGGATACACCAGCCAGTCAGGTTTTCAGGATACCCAAAATAAATATTCATGAGATAGGTTTGCATAAAGTGAAGGCATTGATGTAAATGTATCTCATGCATAGTCATAGTGGATATCTTAACATCCCAACCGTCTTAGTGTTACATTATGGGCTCCTTTTACTAAGGTATGTTAGGGCCTTAATGTGCTGAATAGCACATGCTAAATTGCCGTGCGAGCTAGACCTTAACGCCAGCATTGAGCTGGTGTTATTCTAGAAGCGTACCGTGCGGTTTAGCGTGCAGTAATTTCGTGCGTGCACTAAAAACGCTAGCGCACCTTAGTGAAAGGAGCCCTATGTTATGCACATATCCCACCTAATCTCTGCAAAGGTTCAAAGCAGGTGAATAACAAGAACCAAATCATAACTATCACAAAAAATTCTATCAAAAAACGAGCTTTAGCAATTTTCCTGAAATGTAAGGAATTGTTTTGTAAGTGTACAGAGTACAGAAAAGAATTCCAAAATTTTGCCATCAAAAATGAAAATGATTTGACAAATAATGACTTTAATTGGATATTTTTTACAGATGGATCAGCCAAAATTAAAGGAGGAGTGGGTCGAGAACCCCTACTGAAAGCTGGTACAAACCCTAATGGGGAAATTGGTTAAAATGTACATGAATTTCCTTTCTAAGATGGAGAATACACACAAACATTTTGGCATTCTGGGAAATTGCCATTTACATGTTTGCAGTCTGCAAGGGTTTATGCCACTATTTCTACATGCCCCCAAACAATATTATCTTATATTTATCCTTTTTATAGATTCTCAGCTTCCTCTCTACCATTTGTGTTCATACTTCCATCATATGAGCCGCTATCATCATTGGATTAATATTTTCTTTTATTTATTTATATTTTTAACTCTATAATTATAACTTTCAAAGCGACTTATCTGTTTTAAACTTTTAGATGGAGTGCCTCTCCATTTCATTTACACTTCATCAGGCTTGAGGCTCCTCCAGCGCTCTTAAGTTTTTGTGCAGCTATCTCAGCATCTCTTTCCTTCTTTATGATAACGCGGTCAAACCTAAAGCAAATATGGTCAAACATGGTGAAGAGAGGGTTTAACCCACATTATCATAAAGAACAAAAAAGAAGGAAAGAGACGCTGAGATAGCTGCAAAAGAACGTAGAGCGCTAGAGGAGCCTCAACCCTGATGAAACTCATATTGTTTTATCATTATTTGTTCTTTTTTCTGTATCAAATTTTAGTTCTTCCCTGATTTACCTATGAAATGTATGTCTGTCTGTCTATCCCTATACTGTATGTCTCCCTCTTTAAAAAAATATTTATTGTTCATCGCTTTGTAGACTTTGAAAAAAGCGATTTTATCAAATACGAAATAAACTTGAAACATGATCGTGTTGGGAGAGGCTGTCCGTCTAAAAGTATAAAACAGATAAGTTGCTTTGAAAGTTATAATTATTGAGTGAAAAATATAAATAAATAAAAGAAAATATTGATTCAATGACGATAGCGGCTCATACGATGGAAGTATGAACTCAAATGGTGGAGAGCTAGCTGAGGATCTATAAAAAGGATAAATATAATATTGTTTGGAGGTATATAGTTATAAGTTGAATGCATTGAATAGCCCTAAAGATAGCATAATATGATATGACCTACTATTTCCACGTGTACATGCTTCTAAAATGCCTCTTTAGTATCATGCCAAAGCTGCCTGTCTTAATTAACGTAACATAAAAATCAGCTTCTAGACCGCATAACCTTGTAGATCTATGCGATTTACAAAAGATTACATCAACTTACAACCGAGTGATCATCGTGGAATTTAATTACCCAAAAATCTAGAGAATAAGTAAGTTTTCAAACATTTTCTAAATTCCAGATATGAGAAAGACATAAGAAATAATTGTTCGAATTCTTTGTCCCAACTGGCAGCCTGACATGAAAGCATGCGTTCATGGAATCTTTTGAACATACAACCCTTCACTGATGGATAAATAAAAAAACAGGAGCTTTACGTGAATGTTTTGGAGATTGTTAAATGCACTATGACAATGAGTTTCAAACTGCATTGAAAGGAACTAGATAAGACTCAAAAATGGTGACTGCAAAAGCCCAGTACAGGACCTCAGAATCAACATGGTCTGATGGGCCCTGTGCGGCCCAACTCTTCTTGCATAAGACTTTCTGTTACCTAAGAACCCCATGCAAGGGGCAGGGCCTGTCAACCTTCACTAGCCCCCAGCTTAAGCACAGCAGCAGATGCCACACCAAAAGATATACCTGGCCGTTTCTTGGCCACCCCATTTTCAGGCTACAGGTCTACTTCATTGCCCTCACTTTCCCTAATTAAGCACTGCTGCTTCAGTATTCTCTTTCCTCTTAACAATTTGTGCCAGGGCTTCCTCCTCTTGTGCAGTTCAGTGAGATGTTTGAACCACATGGGGCTCTGTAGAATCTGGGTACATGCTGTTCAAACACTACATCAAACCTCACGGGAGGCGGAAGCATTGGCACAGTCTACTAGAAAAACAGAAGTTAGTCACACCTCTCCTTAGTTGGCCTGTGCCGTCATCTCAAAATGGAAATACAGATGGGGATTAGGGAGGCACCAATTATTAGGTGAGGGAAGGATTATTCAGATAAACCAACCAAAGTTCTCCTATATTTCTTTTACTAAAGGTTAAAGGCCCTGAAGGTGGGGGGGAACCCCCTCTCTCTAGCTTATTCTTATGAAAGGACAATTTCTCTCTCCTCTGAAAATAAATTAAGATTCATGGGCCGATGCTCAAAACCAAACGTAGACATTAGAGACGATTAGCGCCAGATTAGAATTTCGTTAGCATGCTTAGAGAGCTCTGGCAAGGGAGACAACATGCGCACTGAAGATTAGCACAAATAGCATGCAAATGTAGTCAGATGTTAATGAGGTCATTTCCTAATGTTTACAGAACAGTGTAATAAACAAGGCCGCCTTCCTGCAGAAAAAATAATGCCAACTCAAAACAGGCATTATTAGGATGTTAGAATTGTGGGAAATCCACTCTTCATTCTTTAAAATCTAGTTCAAATTGATAGTAATGCAGATTAAATAAAAATCTTAATTAAGGTCAGGTAAAGAAATATGTAGAAACTTACAATCCCTATGTCTCAGGAAGATTTTGTGTTTAATGTTTCTACACAGAGTCAATATCACATTTTTACTCTAACTTATCCCACCCTCTTTGATGAATAAACTTAAACTTTGCTAGCTGGTGTCAGGCTAGTACTGCTCCAAAAAGAGTCTGATTTAAAACAGAATTTCCATGAAGCAACATTTCTGATGTTATCTCAGTTTGAATAGAAATTTCTCACTTCTGCCCAGGGAAAGATCATTGCAACCCCTCTCCAGCGAGACATCCTTGTCCAGAGCACCAATTTTCTCTCACATTCTGTCATACTCTGGCTCTTACGCACACATACACACTTACACTCTGGTTCACATGCTCATACTTTGGCTAATATCTAGGAAATCCCATGTCTCCATAGCAATTAATGGTTAAGTCCTGTCATTGGCTAACAACAGGCTAGTATGGAAGTAATGGAGCCTGGCAATTCAGGATTAGTCCAGCTTAATGAAGATTATGTCATGGAAATTGGTCCTATGATGCAAAGGCGTAGTCAGCTTAAACATACATAATCCATTCTCTGATAGGCCCATCAAAGGGGAGTCTTAGCAGACCTGCCCTTTGACTACCTCCATGGGAAGGCATAATTGTCCAAGATCAACTTGACCTAAATGATCTTCTCACCTAGAATAAACTGTTCAGCTCCACATTGCTGTGTTTTTCAGTATACCAGCTTGGATCAATGGCAGCTTAATTCTCCTTAAAAAAAATAGTTCAGGTCTGGTCTGGACAGCTATGTAGCAAAGCTTAAATTTAACTAAACTTTTCTATAGGCTAGGCTAGGCCAGGCTAACCATAGCAAGACAGATCTCCACTTCCAGGGTGCTAAATGCTACAAGACTGTTGTTAGGTGCCATTGACTTGTCCTCGAGTCCTAGCGACTTGATGAATTGCAGATCTAAAATGAAATCAGCTTTTGTCCTAGTCTGGAAAGGTCCCCCAGTGTCATCCCCATGGTTGTTTTCAACGTGTTCAGCCATCTGATTGCAGGTCACCCTCTTCACCTGGTTCCTTCGATCTTTCTAACATGATGTCCTTCTCCATTGATCTCTGTTCTGATGGTGTGACCAAAATAAGACAGTCATAACTTCATTATTCGGGCTTCAAGTGACATAGCTGGTTTGATCTCTTCCAGAATTGATTTGTTAGTTGTTTTGGTGGTCCACAGCACGCCTAAAATCCTTCTCCAGCACCAAAGCTCAGATGAGTCAATCTTCTTTCTGTCTTATGTCCGTAGTGTCCAGCTTTCGCATCCGTAATCGACCACTGAGAAAATGAGTGCGTGAACAAGTCTGATCTTCATTTGGAGTGTTACCTCCTTGCCTTTGAATACTTTGTCGAGAGTCTTCATTGAAGAGCGACCAAGTGCTATTCTGTGGAGTATTTCCTCAATGCTAGTTGCTTCTTTGTTTACAAAAGAGCCCAGAAGATAGAATAGAAGCTGTAAAGCATTTCAATCGCCTTCAAGCTCAAAATCTTCATCATTTTCCGTGTTCATGATCTTTGTCTAATCTCATGTTATAACTTTCGGCTTTGACTTTTCTCAGTAGATATAGCATGTCTTCTTTGCTTTTGGTGATGAGCATTGTATCATCTGCTTAGCGCAAGTTGTTTATATTTCAGCCACCAACTTTGAAACCAACAAACTCTTCTTCCAAATTTGCTTTTCTGAAGATGGTTTCACCTGACACTGTTGAGTTATGTGTTTGGGTATTCCCATTTGCACTAGAGTTCTCCATAGTTTATTGTGATCCATACCGTCAAAAGCTTTGATGAAGCAAAGGTAAAAGGGTTTTTGGTATTCTTTGCTCTTCGTCAGTATCTATCTAACATTGGCAATAATGTCTCTTGTTCCTCGACCTTTTCTGAAACCTGCCTAAATTTCGGGTAGTTCTTGCTCAACATATGATTGGCGCCTTCATTGTATTATTTTCAGCAATATTTTGCTGGTGTGTGGAATTAATGCAATCGTTCTGTAGTTGTTACAGTCCTTGGCGTCACCTTTCTTCAGTGTACGGTATGAACAGTGATCTTCTCTAATCAGTTGGCCATGTTTTTTCCTTCCAAATCTGTTGACACAGTCAAGTGAGGGCCATGATAGCACCTTCTGAGCCTATTATTAATTCAACTGGAATACTGTTGATACCAGGTGACTTGATTTTCGATAAAGCTTTAATCGCTGCTATGATTTCTTCTTTACAAATATCTGGTTCTTCTTCGGCTTAAGTTTCCTGTTCAATTTCCCCAATGTTATCCTCATTGCCTTGTTTGTATAAATTTTCCTTATATTCTTTCCATCTCTTTTTGATGCTTTCTGGATCATTCAGTATCGTTCCATTAGTGTCTTTAAGCATCTCCAGTCAAAGGTTGGAATTTCTGCCGCAATCTCTTAATCTCCTAAAAAGCTAATCTGGTTTTTCCATTTAAATGTTCTGATTCAGTTTTCTAATTTCCTGCGTGCTTGTACGTGGTGAGCGTGTTGTCGGGGCAGCGGCTGACTGAGGAGAGGAGAGGTGAGGCCGCGCGCATGCTCATTCAGGATGGCGGCCGGCTTGGATCGGGAGCTGGGAGGCGCTGACGGACGGCAGAGGCATCGGCCGAAGCAGGAGGGCAGCCTCACGGGGACCCCGAGGGAAGGAAACCACCACTTTGGAAATGCTGCAGCACCTGCAGGCAGGTACTCACCCCTGGGCCACCATTGCAAACAGAGCTCGTTTATCAGGGCACTGCTCGGTTTGTGAGACAAAAGTTTGCTGCGTGTTTTGCTCGTTTTGCAAAACACTCGCAAACCGGTGCACTCGTAAACCGAGGTACCACTGTAATTTAAAAAAGCACACAACAAAAAAACAAATTGTTGAGCTCTTCAACAATCTTTGATCTATAAAAGTCTTCTTTAGATGCATCAACCTCACACTATAATCTCTTAATCTTAGCCTTTTAACAATTCAGTTTAGTGATTTCCAGCAGTCTATCTCAGTGTTGGCAAGAATTCACTTATATGTACTCCTACAAAGCCTGAATAAACCAAGGAACCAAATTAGTTTTCCATATAATGTAGGTTTGCAGAGGAACTTCTGCATTTAGGGAATCTTCAAGCAATGTAGACCAGTGATCAGTTACATTACATTACAGATTTCTGTTCCGCCATTACCTTTTGGTTCAAAGCGGATTACAAAAAGAGTTATGGATGAGAGTTACAACGTTAGATCAGAGAAGGTTTCCAAGAGAGGGAAAAGTAGGATCTGGGGTTAGGGAGGGGATGGTAAGAGGGGGGTTAAGCTTTATCATGGTATTAAGCTTTTTCCTGGTATTCATGGTATTAAGCTTTATTAAGGGATTTCTTGAAGAGTATAGTTTTTATTTCCTTTCTGAACATCTTGTAGTCTGGGGTTGTTGTCAATAGGTTGGAGACTTGGTTGTCTATCTTCGCTGCCTGAGTGGCTAGTAGGCCGTCATATAGTTTTTTCCGTTTTACTTCTTTGATTGGGGGGTAAGTGAATGGGGTGTGTGTTTTCCTATGCCTGGTAGAGGTGGTTTGGATGAGGCGGTCATTTAGGTAGATTGGGCTGTCTCTATTTATAGTTTTAAATAGTATACAGTAGAATTTAAATTGTATTCTTTTCTGTATTGGAAGCCAATGAGAATTGATGAATGCCTCAGTAATGTGATCATGTTTTTTCAATGAGTAGACGAGTCTCAGAGCTGTATTCTGAATTGTCTGTAGTTGTTTAATCATTATTGTAGGGCAGGGGAGGTAGAGGATGTTGCAATAGTCTAGGATACTTAGGATTAGAGATTGTACTAGGAGTTAAAATTGTGTTTTTTCGAAGAATTTTCGGACTTATCTAAGGTTTCTCATAACTGCGAAAGATTTCTGTATTGTTTTGTTAATTTGTGGTTGCATGGTGCAGCCTCTGTCAATAGTCATACCTAGAAGTTTTAGGGTGGTTTGCAAAGGGTAGTTGATGGAGTTGATTTCTAAGTTGGTTATGGTTTGGATTTTGTTATTTTCTAAGAGGATGAATTTAGTTTTGTCTGGGTTGAGTTTCAGTTTGTGGTCTTCCATCCAAGTCGTAACTGTAGCTAAAGTTCTGTGTAGTGTGTCTGTCATTAAGAGCATTGGTTGGTCGAAAGGAATGAGGATGGTGATGTCATCAGCTTAGCTATAAGACGTTAGGCCTTGTTTGTTCAGGTAAACGCAGAGAGAGGCGGTATATAGGTTGAAGAGAGTAGGGGACAGTGGGGACCAGTGTTCCCTCTAAGCGGGCGGGTGTTGTGAGCAAACTTTTTTCACCGTGAGCCAAAAATATCGGGCGCCAGCAAGTTATGAGCCAACTCGCCCGATTCTCCTCTCGCCGCCCTGCCATCTGCCGTACGCCTCTTCCGATTGTGCGCTGTGACGAGAAACGTGTGCGCTGCGATGTAATATTTTGTGCGCCAGCGCAGCTTAGCGGGAACACTGGTTCAAATGGTTTTATTTATTTCCCCAAATTTATTTTTGTTATACGCATTGAAAATATTTGATATTGCGTTTAAATCAAAATCTCAATAAACTTGAAACGAGTGCCCGTGAGATTGTGGGAGGGTTAAATACTCAAAACTTAGAAGTTTTTGCTACGCCAGCTTTCTGGTATCTTTACATACAGTGGCGTACCTAGCATATGTAACATCCGGGGCCCATCATTTTTTGGCACCCCCCCCATCTGTAAGAAAAACATGATTTTTAGTAACAAACCACACGTCACACATGAGTACCTAGGAAAAGGCAGCATCTTACATATTGCAGTGAGCAGTACATCAATACACCCATTGTAAAACTAAACAAGCCAGACCAGCACAGATCAATCCTACACCGTCAATCCTAACAGAAAACACACAGAACACAGAAAACACCTTCGCCTAGTAAGGAATATGTAATCACAAACTAACCCCTCCCTCTTTTACAAAACTGTAGTGTGGATTTTAGCTACGGAGGTAACAGCTCTGATGCTCATAAAATTCTGAGCATCAGAGCTGCTACCACCAAGGCTGGTGCTAAAAACGCTTCACAGTTTTGTAAAAGGGGGGATAAAATAAAAATACATAGACAAAGGTTAAATTGAACCAGGAAGAAGCTGGACTCTGCATACAATGCTTCACAGAAACAGTGACACATGTCTCCTAAAGCAATAAATAAATAGAAATTTTTTTCTACCTTTGTCTTCTGTGGTTTCTCCTTTCCTCATCTTCTTGTAACTCTCTTCCTTCCATCCACTGTCTGCCGTCTCTCTTCCCCTATATGGCATCTTCTCTCCTTCTATGCCCCTTCCAGAAACTGTATGCCTCCCCCTTCCATCTCTCCTTTCACCCCATTGGTCTGGCATCTCTCTCCTCGCCTTCCCTCTCCCACACCTCTCCTCATAGTCTGGTATCTCCCCTTCCCTGATTCTCTGGCATCTCTCTCCTTTCCTTTTCTTCCATCTTTCGCTCCCCCTCCATGCTCTCACATCTCCCCCTTCCTTTTCCCTTAGACTGGCATACCTTCCTCCTACGCTCCAAGCCCTGGCATCTCCTTTAATTCCCTCCCTCATCTTCCTTCTCCCTCCAGCTGGGTACCGCAACACTCTTCCCTGCAGCTCTGCACTTCCCCACAATTGCCATGCTTCGGTTCCTCTTCTTCCTTCCTTCCCCCCCCCCCCCCCCCCCGCGGGACCCTGCGGCACCATCAACTCTTACTCCCTCTAATGTCGGCCCTGCAGCTCCAGACTTCCTCGCACCTTCTCCCCTCCCCCTTTGGATCGCTATTATTTTAAATGTTATAGCCGCGGAGCTGTATCCATCAGTGGAGATGTCTAACCTCGGCCTGCCCCGGAACTCTTACTGCAACAGTGACTTCCTGTTCCTGCCTAGACGGGCGGCTGCTGCAGTAAGAGTTCCGGGGCAGGCCGAGGTTAGACATCTCCACTGATGGATACAGCTCTGCGGCTATAACATTTAAAATAATAGCGATCCAAAGGGGGAGGGGAGAAGGTGCGAGGAAGTCTGGAGCTGCAGGGCCGACATTAGAGGGAGTAAGAGTTGATGGTGCCGCAGGGTCCCGCGGGGGGGGGGGGGGGGGAGGAAGGAAGGAAGAAGAGGAACCGAAGCATGGCAATTGTGGGGAAGTGCAGAGCTGCAGGAGCTGTTATAGCCTCCCCTTACCTTTGCGACGCGTGTGTGCGCTGTGAAGAGAAACTTGTGCGCTGCGATATAATATTTTGTGCGTGAGCGCAGGCCAACGCAGCTTAGCGGGAACACTGGTGGGGACCCTTGTGGAACGCCGCAGGGGTTGGACCAAGGTTTGGATTTTTCTTTGTCTGATTTTATGTTGTATGTTCTGGATTTTAAGAAACCTTCAAACCATGAGTATACTTAGTCTGAGATGCCTATTGAGTCCAAGATTTGCAGTAGGATGTTATGGTCTACCAGGTCAAATGCCGCCGTCAGGTCCAACTGTATGAGCAGCATTTTTTTTCCAATACTGAGGTGTTGTCTTGCTGTGTCGATAAGGGAGCCTAGTAGTGTCTCTGTGCTGAAGTTAGTTCTGAAGCCGGATTGCGTGGGATGGAGTAAGTTATGGTCCTCGAGATAGTTGGTGAGGAATTTGGCTACTAATCCTTCTGTTAGTTTGATATATAGAGGTATTGAGGCTATTGGTCTGTAGTTGGATGAGAGGTCTGTTGGTCCTTTTGGGTCTTTTAAGATTGGGGTGATGATGATTTTGCTGAGGTCATTCGGGAAAATGCCATCTGTGAGCATGGTTTGTATCCAGTGTAGGAGTAAGATACGGAACTTAGTGCTCGCTGATGTCAGGAGATATGGCGGGCAGTGGTTGAGTTCACATGATGCGTGGCTGTACTTATTGTAGAGTTTGTTGAATTCGGTCCAATGTATCTTAGGGAATTGGGACCAGGATCTGTCTGCAGCACAAGATTCATTTTCTGTGGGGAGTATTGTGACTTCGAGTAGGTGGGTTGGGTTATTAATGAGAGTAGCTCTGGTGTTTGTAATTTTATTCTTGAAGTGTTCAGCTAGGAGGGAGGCTGAAGGGGAGGAGTTATTGTTAGTGGTCAGATAGGATATGGTGTTAGTTAGATCTTTTAATATTTGGAATAGTTTTTTGGTGTCTTGGGTTTCCGTGCCTATTAGGTTGGTGTAATGTTTTTTTCTCTTTTCTTTTAATAGAAGTTTGTATTGTTTGTTAATTTTTTTCCAGGCGGTTTTCGTGTGATCTTGGTTGGTTTTTCTCCATTTTCTTTCCAGACGTCTACATTGTCTCTTGAGTAAGAGTAGTTCTTCGTCGAACCATTGTTCTGATCGTCTGCATGTTCTGGTTTTGGTTCGTAGTGGGGCTTGTTCATCTAGGATGTTGTTGCTCAAATAGCCCCAGTGTGAAATGAAGTCTTTGGGGTTATCTTCTTGGATTGTTTCGTCTACTTTTGACCAGAAAATGGCGGGCTCGATGCATTTGCGTGATGTGTAGGTTACTATTTTGGATATTGGTTTGGTTTTGTTTTTGGTCCAGATGATGTTGAAGGTGTAAGTGTAGTGGTCTGACCAGAGGGATGGGGACCAGGTTCCATTAGACGTTTGAATTTCTGAAGTAGAATTTTGATGGGTCATGAAGGCTGCAATGAGTAATTTGTGGGTTTAAAATTTGGAAGGATAGGGCATTAAGGAAAGAAAGTAGATTGTCTATCCAGTTGACTGGATAGGGTCAGAAAAATATTCTGATAAAAGTTTAGGCAGCCGTACCTCTTTTTAACTTTTCAGTATCAATGTTATTCCTTACTTGCTTCATAGTGGGGGGTATGATGGAAAACATTCCACAAGACAAATTTAAATCAAATTGCAATTCATGATGATCTGATGAAGAAAAAATTTCTGAAGACCAGGCAACTACGTTTTACCAATAAACATTAAGGGAGCAGAGTTATCAACATGGGCTACTGTTAAGAGGGATTATTATTTTATCACTATCAAATGGTATTTTAGCACAGGTCCTACTTTATGCAATCAGACCTAGTTACTAATAACTGGGATTAACAGTAAAATGACACATTTTAACAGTAGCTCAAATTGACAAGTTCTCCACAGATCAAGTGTAGGGCCACCATTTTACAAGTAAGCTTGTCAACAATCTGAGTTAGTGCCTCCATAGAGGATTAAACAAATTCTAACACGTATTGGAAAAAGGAATCTCACCTTGATGCAAATGAAATTGACCTAAAATTACTATCCAAGTAAAATCTGTTCAGAGATGAGACATTCCTGCTAAATAAAAAAGTCAGTGGATAAAATATCAGGAGGATAATGAATAAGATATTAGTAATATAGACTACAATACCTTCTAAAAGGTCACTATCTAAAATTGTTTCAGTGGTGCACTATTAGACTTCTTTTTATGAAAAATTTTGCAGAATGACCCCTTTAGGTCCCAAGCATAATCTTTTGGACAGCATTGATTTATTAGCCCTGCATCTAAATTAACATGACATTTCATCATAAGTACTGTACTAGGCAAATATCTGACTCGCAGAACAAGTCAAAAATTAAGAGATTTTGTTTCTGGGATATCTTGCATTGACAAGCATAAAAGACAGACAAATGATTTCATAACGGGTTTGCACATATGTGATCATCTCTGGGAAAAGGTGACTAAAGTCTCTAGAAATGAAAAATGGGGTTTTAATGAATTCTAGTGTTTCAATGAGCAAACAATTTGTAATACAACAGTTAAAAATCCATCCTTTTATGTGAAAAAAATAACAAGTTGAGAGGAGTTTAAAATGTACATTTTTCAGACTGCTTATGGACCCATGAAATAAAAAATCAGCCATTCTCAAAATTTTTCATCCGCTACTTTAGTCACCTTTTCCCAGAGACCGTCATGTCATATGAAGTGTAGTGCATGTCAAGAATCTAATAATCTGTCTTGGTGCTGATGAACAATGCAATTCCTGTTGATTGCCAGAAATGGACAAATTGCAATATCACCTATGATCTGTTAAAATGGGAGTACGATAGACATCCTTAACAGTCGCAAAGCACCCTGACTTAAAAGAAACTCTAGAAGTCCATACAAAGAAGCAAACTCCTTAGTAGAGAGTGAAACAGTAATGGGGAAATGTTGACAATTTTGCCCGGTATTGCCGCAGCAACGGTAGACCGTTCTATGGTAGTGCCATAAGAACAGGAACTGCTGCCAGGGTAATAAAGAGGTGATGGGAACCGAGGGCACCCTCCCCAAGCCTATCTTTTAATGTCCCCAGTGGTCTAGTTGCTCCTTCAAGATCAGGAAAGAGCCCAACTCTTTCCTGCCACTGCTAGAGCCACCAGTTTGAACTCTGAAGATTCTCAAAATAGCTGCTGAGACTTCATGGGGCATCCTCGCAAGACTTATTCAGAGTAGCTAGAAACTACATGTGAATAAGTAGGGAAAGCATGCAGAGTTTGCCATTCTTTACAATTTCCCTGCTGGATTCTGTATAGGACACCCAATCTCAGAAACCGCCTAAGCGGTTTTTGAGAATTGCACATGGGCGTCCTAAATAGAATCGTGCCCACTTAACACCAGGATTCTCTAACCTGTGTCCATGTCACAGGTGCCGGTTAGAGAATCAGGTTTCCTCTGAACTGATCGCAGCAAGGGAATCTCCCTGCTGCAATCAGTTTAGCGGCTGTGGCAGAGAACCCATCCTCCTCCTCCTGCAAAGACTACCGGCAAGAGGGATGCCCAGTCCCTCCTGCCGGAAACCCCGAAGCTGCCCAACCCCAAATGTCCACAGCAGGAGGAGTGCCCAATTCCTCCTGCTGCCACCCCCGAAAACATCCACCAGTAGGAGGATGTCCAGTCCCTCCTGCCGGAACCCCACCCACCCGAGACATCCAGGGATATTCCAGCAGGGATATCCAGTCCCTCTTGCTGGAACACCCCCGCCCTCGAGACATCCCCCGCCACCTCCCTCCCCAAGCCCACCCAGATCCCACAAGTACCTTTTTAGTTGTTCGGCCGAAGGGATGCTTACTCCCTCTGGCCAGCAGGCCTGCCTCCACTGAATGGTAGGCATTCCCCTTCTGGGTGCATCATGGGATGCACCGAGGAGGGGCCTAAGGCTCTGATTGGCCCAGACACATAAGGCCCCTCTCATAGGAGGGCCAACTGGAATCTTAGGCCTCTCTCCCAGTGCATTCTAGGATGCACTGGGAGTTGTTTAAGATTCTGATTGGTCAGATCCCTTAAACCACCTCACTACTGGGAGAGAGGCCTAAGATTACGATTGGCCCAGATGCCTAAGGCCCCTCCTTGTGAGGTCTGGGAGTGGTCAGGGTGCTGGGGGATGTCTCGGGAGGATAGGGGGTCCAGCTGGAGGGACTGGGCATCCCTCTTGATAGGGAATGTGTCGGGGGGGGGGGAGATTTCTGGCAGGAAGGACTGGGCATCCCTCCTGCCAGTGGATGTCTTGGGGGGTGGAGGTAGGAGGAATTGGGCACTCCTCCTGCTGCAGACATTTGGGGGTGTGGGGACAGCTTCAGGGGTTCCAGCAGGAGAGACTTCCCTCCTGCCAGGGATTGTTTTGGGGTTTGCGGCAGGAAGGATTGGGAATCCCTCTTGCCAGGTGACTTTGCGGTGGGATAGGTTCCCTGCTGCAGCCGCTAAACTGATTGCGGCATGGCGATTCCCTTGCCACAATCAGTTTAGCGGCTGCATCTATTTAAAATGTAGGCCAGCATTTTGCTGGCCTACATTTCAGGCGCCTATCACGGCCCTAGAGAGATGCCTAGGGCCACCTAAGCTCGCCTAAGGCCACTTCCAGGTGAAACTACACCCATGCCTAGCCCTGGGAAAGCTTTGGCAGCCCTATGTTCCTCCCTAGGCTTGTCTCGGGGTGTGTGTTGTTTTTATTTTTAAAACGTGCTTCCCAATTGGCTCGTTAGACAGCGGTAGGACACCTACCGTTGCCTACAATCATGATGCTGTTTATAGAATTTGCAATGCCCTAGGCTCATAAAATTGTATAAAATAATGTTTCAAGTATGCATACACTTTTATAAAATGTCCCTTGGGATTTTGGCAGTCTGTACTGCTAATAGTCTCTGGGTATAAATCATCAGAGATATCACATAAATATATTTTGTGTACCTCCTCTCCCAAAGGTTGGCAAGAGAATGATAGGTGACAAAATTCATCACCGTCCCCGTCCCCGCGGATAACCGCGGGAAATTATCCCATGTCATTTTTTAGTGTCTATTTCAGCCTCAGTCCTTCTACACCAGCATTCTTCAAAGAAAAGCTTGAGGGTCAGTGGTTGTGGCCATTTATACTCTGATTCTTCCCTCTCTCCATAAAGAATGACATGAAGATTGTTTACCATGGTTATCCGCGGGGACAGGAACGATGATGAATTTTGTCACCGTATCATTCTCTAGTTGGCATTAACATTACAATGCAGATCTCTGGCAACACTGTGCAACCTTCAGAGCACTGGTGTCCTCTACCTGAAATTTTAGCCCATAAGAACCTGGTTCCTGCTTCATTTCCTTTACCTGCCCTGTTTTCTCAATACCTGATTTTGAGAGGATGGTGAAAAAGCCATACTGTCTATTGTTTCTTAGAATGGAACATAAGATGCCAAGTAGCCTTATGAGGTGTGGGGAAAATAAGCAGCAAATTCTTTACAGGCTGTGAGAGTGGTGGTGTTCTGGTCATAACAGTGCAACGATTTTCTTGTATGTGAACTTTCAAGCTTTTTTTCTTGAAATGTGGTAGAGAATGCAAAGAATTTTCAGGAAGAAAGTAAAAGAAGTCTGCAGTAATTTTCTTGTAGGTTATGGTATATTTGATTTTGTAGTACAGTTAATTTGGAGGGGAGAATAAATTATGTGTATATATAATAGAATATATTTGGTTGTTGACATTTGATGTGCCCATCACCTTTCAAGACCTGCTAATCAAAACAATTTACATAAAAACAAAGAAGGAAAAGAATGCCAATTGTTTTAGAGGAAAGAAACACCAAAATAGAGTAGATGTTTTGCCTTGATAACTGATTTCTCTTACTCTAGTGAAGTCCAGTAACTAGTAGCAGGAAAGCAAACACAATGGGTTATCACAGAGGTATTGAGGCATATGGCATCTAACTGGTGAAAAGGAAAGATCTGATGTAACACACTGTGCAACAGATGCTAGTTCAAGTCTTATTATGGAAGTTCAAGTGCACAGTTGCTGGACATTGAACAAAAAAATCTGTTTATGTTGCAGCCAGTTGACTGACCTGAAGAGCACACATTGCAGCTTGATAAGAGCAAGAAATGCTGCAGACTGACATCTTTATTTTTTTGCTTTGAAGGAAAACACGATGGGACAGTGGAAGGCAGAGAGTACTTCCATTGCAAGCCCAAACACGGCGTGTTGGTTCGTCCTGGGTGCCTCTCTAAAGTACCAGAATCAGCAAAAACAGCCAGCAGCACAGTCCAACCCCAGGCATTTGCCAGCACAGAGAAGCGGAATAGAACTCTCCTGCAGGGGTCACCTTCCAGAGTGGCAGAAGCAGCACTGTATCAATCAGGGGATGCAGCCGCTTCAGCTTTTTCCAGGAAACAGGAGAACCGAAAGTCCTGGATTAACTAAACCACAGTATTTGCACTTCCTATACTACAGCGTGTAGAAATCGTTCTGAATTTTAAATAAATGTACAATTGTACAGTTTTAACATGTCATCACTGAATGCTCAGAATCATGACTTTTAATATAAAATATCTGTATATGATATATGCATATATCATATATTACACATATGTACAGATATATATATATATATATATATGATGTGTATCTATAAATTGTCTGCCAGTCAGCAGATGGCGCTATACACTAAAATACAACTAATGTTCATTTGTAGATACAAGGTACTGAACAATTTATTATATGTCAGCTCTGAAAATATATTTTAAATTTAAGAAAATATTTTGTTCCATAAAAAAATGTTAATTCTGTATTTGATAAGGTTACCATATGCTGGTCTCTCTCCTTGTTTTGTAATTACCAAAGAATCTGTATGGGACTCAGCTAACTGCTGTTCTAGCTAACTCCTTGTTTTTAATATTAGTTCTCTCACGTAGTTCCATGCCTGCCTGCCTTTCGTTTAGTCACTGCTGCCTGGGCACCAAGCTGCCTTATCTGTTGGTGTGTAAGTGAACACACTGCAGACACATCGCCGTAACTGCATCACCGTAGCTTGTCTTCCAGAGACCCTGCCACTGTGCTGGTCTGCAGCTGTGCTATCTTCTTAACATGCATCTCCTGTGGTGATTCTTGCACAAGCCTGCCAGGCAAAGTTAAATGCTAAATCAGTATTAGCACAAGCATGGGTATACAGTCTGGATGGTGTCCACTTTTTGGATAAATCTGGCCATTGGGGTGGTGGGGGAAGGTGAGGTGGACAAGAGGACAGGATCGCTGCCAGGGATGGGTTCACCACTTCACACCGTACACTCTTTTCTATGTGAAACAAAAGCTATCGCTAAGAAATTTTGAAAGAGCTACTTTAGTACGAGTGATGTTGGATTTTGTGTGTGGTGCTTGTTAGCAGAAAACCAATATATATATATACCTTTACAAACGTTTCGATTTTTCTGAAGCAAGCAGTGGTTAAAACAACAGACAGACACGGCCTGCTCTACCTTTGATTTTGGGGGATTTTTCTTTGTAACAGAGACTAAATGAGATACCTGGGACCTTACTGAAAAGCTGCTCTCGTTTGGGTTTTGTGTATACTGTGCTGACCTGTAGTATTTTTCTATGTAAAGAACTAGAATTTAAATTACATTTCAGCAATACTGTATTTAATTGGTACAGAATATGTGTTTTAGAATACAAATTTGTTTATTTCAGACAAAACAATTAGACTCTCATTTGTGGCTCATGTTAAGAATCTCAGTACAGAAAAAAAAGGTTCAAGAAAAAAAGAGACATCAGTCTTGGATAAGTCACTTAGCATTCCTTTGTCTCAGGTACAAACTTAGATTGTGAGCCTTGCAGGGACAGAAAATACCTACTGTACCTGAATTCAAACTCACCTTGAGCTACAACTGACAAAGATGGGACTAAATCCAACATCCCTTCCCTATAAGAACTGTGGATCTCTGTTTCTCGAGTTGTTTATGAAGTACCTCCTAACCTGTCTGGTTTTCAGGATATGTACCATGAATATGCATGTGAGAGATTTTGCGTGAAATAGCTGTAATGCATGCATTTCTCTTTTGCAGATTCATGGTTGATGTCCTGACAACCAGACTGGCTAAGGGCTGCTCCAGGAATGGTTTAGAAATCAATGCTGTACATGATAAACCATCCCAGCTCTCCCTCAGGCTTACTGGTGTACAGACCTGGAGAAGGAACCAGTTACACTGGAAATCCAGAACAGTGTAGAGTTTAAAGCATATACTTTGAAAAACCAAAGAGAAAACTAGTTAGGGTTTTATCTACTTAGCTGAGTCAGAACTGAACTGTATTGGGCAAAGGTCCTTGAGACTTTATTTGCAATTATATAGGGGCTTTGTTATTTCCCTCCTACTCATCCCCCTCTTCAGTTTAGACTGATCACTGCAGTGACAGGCCTCAGCCAGGTACAAAAAACCATAGGTATCTTCAATCCCATCTGCAGGAGTCCTGGATCTAACCACTAGGTGTCACTATGTGTGTGTCCACATTATTCCCAAACGACCAAAAGTCAAACCCAAGCTACCCGACAGCATATATATATATATACATCAAAGAATACTCTAATAAGGAAATAATAAATAATATTCTGAAATAATCTGCTATGATTATAGTCCACTACTGGTAGAGAAGAGAAACAAACACTTCAAGGGTAGTTGCATTTAAGGAAAACTTATAATAAAAATTTCACAAGTTCAGAGCTCAGTTGAATCAATTACTAAATCGTCTGGTTAGTGATATCAGTGGACACCTCCAGGACTATTGAAGCTGCTTTGCCTTCCAGAAAATATTGTAATTGGTCTGGATTATAAAAACATATCTTTTAGAGACACTTCCAATGACCAGCTACCCTTCATTAATCTTGTTAAGAAATGTATTTTATTTTGCTTTTATTTACACTTGTGTTCTTTTTTTTTTTAATTTATAGGAAGTCTTTATTGAAACAACAAAGCACAATAACAGTGCAAAAGCATTACAAAAAACTACTCCCATCGGTTTGCTGGCAACCGCCATTATTTTTAAAGAAACATTTTGAGTAACAATTGTCAAAGCACCCACTCACTCACTCATCTGCTAAACAAGTTCATCAGTTGAAATAGAAGCTTCTTTGTACAGAACTAACCAAAATTACTCCCCCCCCTTTACTATAGCTTTCCAGCTGACAGCTGTTAATTTCTCCATCCTGTACATATATCCCATTTGGCCCACCATGTATGAAAAGAAGGGATGCCCACTTCCTTCCAGGCAGCTGCTAGAATTAACTTAGCTGTGTGTAAACAATGCCTTTTGAGACAGTGTATTTAGAAAAAAACATGCCCAGATCCCAGGCGACCTGCAGCCCCATAAGTCAACCATCTCTGACCCTGAAGCTTTACCAGTTGGAATGATTTAATAGCTTTTGGTACCTCGGTGGGAGTAAGTTCTACCCCCAACTGGTCTGTCTGCCTAGAAGACAACATTGGTACCATCTTAGATGCCAAACACACCTTTTAATCTGTTCCTTTTAATCTGAGTCATGTATAAAGATTATACAAAAATTGCTGAAAGCATGACTGGAATGATTGATGACTAACAGCAAATTACTAGACCTATCCTTGATTTCCACAGTGCCATCTGCCCGAGCTTTACCCATGTGCTCAGAGTGCATGCTTCACCTTGGATCATCTAAACTTAAGGTCATCTTGATTCAAACTCTCCACGATCAAATATGCAGCCTGCAATCCCCCCCCAGCAAAAATATGAGGAGAGGAGGACACCTCTGCTCATATATTGAAGAAAGAGGGAAAAAAATGAATGGAAAAAATATATAATAATGATAATAATTGTAAAACTAAAGGTGAAAAGTATGGAAAAGAAAAATAACCACTAAAGAAACTGTGAAAGTGAAGCCTGTAAGAAAGAAAACTTTAGAGACTTCAGTATCGGGAACTGTAATAGAATAAAATGCTTTATAACAGTATCCCCTGGGCAGAACAATTCATGATGGCTATTGAAGCTCAAGTGAATTCGCCCGGTACATCATATTGTCTCTTAAGTGATCAAAATGTGATTTTAAAAAAACTTAAAACACATGGAGGGGCATAATCAAAAGGGACGTCTAAGTCCGTTTACGTCGAACTCACAAGTCGTCTAAAGAAAAAAAAACAGCCTAAGACACATTTTCGAAAAATACGTCCAAAATTTTTTTTGTTTCGAAAATCATCTAATTATACATCCTGCCAATCTGATCATCCAAGCTGCTAAATTGTCCATCTTTATACCACATTTTCGTCCAAATCCAAAATGCCTAGAACAAGCCCTGTTGGACGTGGGAGGGGTCTGCAAAGTGATGGACTGCAAACCCAGACATGCCACCTAAATAGTGGGGTACCTTACAGGGCACTGCTGTGAACTTCACAAAAAGGGTGCCATGTCTTCTCCTCCCTACAGCTCCCTTATAGGTTACAGTGAGCCCCCAAACCACCTCCAGAATCCCCTAGACCCACTTATCTACCACCCCAATAGTCCTTATGGCTGCAGGAGCCACTTATATTATATTACATTACATTACATTATATTAGTGATTTCTATTTCACCATTACCTTGCGGTTCAAGGCGGATTACATCCAAAGTAAAAACAAGAATTACATTCCAAATTTGAAGTAATAGAATAAGCGATGAGATAAAACATTTAAGGTTACCAGCGGAAAGTAGAAGTCTTTAGGAGATAAGAATAGGGTGAATTATGGGGTTTTAGATAATGTTTGGTAAATAGAATATTAGAGAGTACTAAGGGTATAGAGAGTGCTGGATGTTGGGTTGGGATTGGTTGTGCTGGATAGGTTTTATGTGTTTTTTGAAGAGTATAGTTTTAATATCTTTCTTGAAGGTTTTGTAGTCTGTGGTTGTAGTTAACAGAGTGGTGATTTGTCTGTCCAGCTT
The DNA here is from genome assembly GCF_902459505.1 of Geotrypetes seraphini. Classification (NCBI taxonomy): domain Eukaryota; kingdom Metazoa; phylum Chordata; class Amphibia; order Gymnophiona; family Dermophiidae; genus Geotrypetes; species Geotrypetes seraphini. The sequence continues at coordinate 192,299,694 of NC_047085.1, forward strand.
AGCTGCTTTGGAGGCTATTAGGTTGTCATAAAGTTTTTTTCGTTTGACATTTTTGGATGATGGGTAAGAGAATAGTGAATGGGTTCTTCTGTGTCTGGTTGAGGAGGATTGATTTAGTCGATTATTCCAGTAGGTTGGGCTTTCTCCGTTGATAGCCTTGTAAAGTAAGCAATAGAATTTTAAGTGCACTCTCGCTTCTATTGGAAGCCAGTGCGAGTCATGATATGCCTCTGTGATATGGTCATATTTTTTTAGTGAATAGACAAGTCTCAGGGCTGTATTCTGCACTGTCTGCGGTCATCATGGTCGTGGGACATGGTAGGTATAGTATTTTGCAGTAGTCTATCATCCCAAGGATAAGAGATTGTACCAATAGTAGGAATTGCTTCTTTTCGAAGAATGTTAGGATTTTTCTTAGATGTCTCATGGTCATGAACGATGCCTTTATTATTTTGTTAATTTGGGGTTGCATGTTGCAGCTTCTGTCAATTGTGATTCCAAGCAATTTTAGAGTAGGTTGTATTGGGTATGAGAACGAATTTATTACAAGATTAGTTAATGTTGGAGTTTTGTCATTTTCTAGTAGGATGAAATTTGTTTTGTCAGGGTTAAAAGTTTTAATTTGTGCTCTGTCATCCATATATATATGTCATCCAGTAAAAAAGGGTTTTGGGGGTGTATAGGGGAGTGCACATGTTAAAAGTATCAATGCAGTGATTACAGGGGCTTATGGGCATGGGTCCTCCTCACTATGAGTCCCTAACCCACCCCCAAGATGACTTAAGCTGCCTCTGTGCTGGACGACCTGGCTTTCCTATGCCAGGCGGCCAGGTGATGATGATCTGAAGGCTGAATTTTAAAGGTGTGATTAATATTTTTATGGGTTGGGGGTTTGGTGATCACTGGGGTAGTGTGCGGGGGTCTGTGTTATGTGTTTTCAGTGCTTATCTGGTGAGTTTAGGTGGGTTTTTGTGACTTAGACCATGTTTTATATGGTCTAAGTTGCAACGTCCAAGTTCCGTCAATCGTGGGCTGTATAACTTTCGGTTATACATGCTGTATGACTAAGTCTAAGCCAGCCCACGTCCCGCCCAACTCCCACCCTCGACACTCCTCCCGAATCGCCCCATTTAGCTGTGGTTGTTCAGCGGCACTATGAAGGCTTAGGTCATTTAGAAATACGTCCAAAACTTGTTTTTAGTATTGGCACTTGGACGTTTTTGAGAAATGTTCGTCGAAGTGCCGACTTAGGCCGGTTTTTGGACATATTTCTCTTTCAATTATGAGCCCCTTAATAAATAAAGAAATGTGTGGCAGTTTAGAACTTGTTCATTTTATATTACGGACTTACCTTAGCCAGTGACAGACAGTTCCAACTTCTTTGAATTCAGTTAAGTTGGATTTTTTAATTGAATTTTCACAATATTTATGGTCATATATTGTTGGCACTCTTTCTTCATTATACCTTTTTGAACTTTGAGGATTTTTTGAAAGAGGGAAATGAACAAGTTCTAAACTGCCACACATTTCTTTATTTATTAAGTGTTTAAGTGTTTCAATTTTTTTTAAGCACATTTCGATCACTCAAGAGACAATATGATGTACCGGGTGAATTCACTTGAGCTTCAGTAGCCATCACTAATTGTTCTTCCCAGGGAATACTGTTATAAAGCATTTTATTCTATTACAGTTCCCCGATACTGAAGTTTCTAAAGTTTTCTTTCTTATAGGCTTCACTTTCACAGTTTCTTTAGTGGTTGTTTTTCTTTTCCATACTTTTCACCTTTAGTTTTACAATTATCATTATTATATATTTTTTTCATTCATTTTTATTCCCTCTTTCTTCAATATATGAGCAGAGGTGTCCTCCTCTCTTCATATTTTTGCTGATTTTTTTAGCTTCATTTATATGCGGCAAGTTGTTTGGGTTTTTTTTATACCTTTATTAAAGAAATGACAATTTTGCCTGCGGTAAAACTCTTTATAGTTTATAAATCTTTCCTTTTGGCTGTCTTAATAATAATATGTAATTTATATCTAAAGAGACATATGATCAAGAAACTGTTTTATTTTACTTTTGTGATTATGATAAACATACCAAGAGCCTCAAAATAGTACCTGGCAGGCTGCATGTGGCTCCTGGGCCGTGAGTTTGAGACCACTGCTCTAGATGTAGTAGCTCTATCTTTCATATCCTGTAGTTGGACCTCACGCTGCTGTATTGTCTCTGAAGCTCGCATGTGGTCCCTGGGCCGTGAGTTTGAGTCAACTGCTCTAGATGTAGTATCTCTATCTTTCATATCCTGTAGTTGGACCTCACGCTGCTGTATTGTCTCTGAAGCTCTAGATGTAGCAGCTCTCTCTTTCATATCCTGTAGTCTCACTGCTGGACTGTTTCTGAAGCTCTAGATGTAGCAGCTCTGTCACACAGCGTCACAAGTCTTGTATGCTGGTGTTTCATTTTTTTCAAGGACGATATCAGAAAAACCAAAATTGGCAACTCCAAGCAGGATGAGGTCGATTATATCAGGGACTTTGTATACTCCTGGATGGACCAGAATAGGCATGCCCGCCAATCTAAGAAAATCACATATGCTCAAACATCCAGTGGCTCTGCAGGGGATGATCAGAGCTCTGGTGACTCAAGCAGTTCCACAGCTTCAGGGCCAGTTGTAACAAGAGCAGTAAGGTTAAATTTTCAAGGGCCAGCCTCCAGCAGAGGCTCTGTGCTAGAGCTATTATCTGATTTTATAAATTTTTATCTTAAAGATCAGATTTCCAATGCTAAGTCTTATGTCAAGGATATCATGGACATGCTTAAGTGTTTACAATCTTTGGATAATGTCCCCTCAGGTGCACTGTTGGTTACCCTTGACATAACGGCTTTGTAAACCAATATCCCCCAGGACACTACAGTACAAGTTATTTGTAAACATCTTAGGACTTTAGCCCTTTCACCAACCAGGCTTGAATTCTTGTTATCAATAGCATGGCGAGAGGGAGAATTAGAAGGCCTTGAGCATGCGCAGATGCATGCTCAAGGCCCGGCAGAGGCAGGAAGATCTTCAAGCGGCACCGGCAAGTCCTGTGGGCTGCGTGCTGGTTCGCGCGGGGGTGGGGTGCCTGTTCTCGGGGTGGGGGGGGTGCTCGCAAATCAAGTCAACACTCAGTTTGCAAGACAAGTTTTGTGAGAATGTTTTGCTCGTCTTGCAAAACACTCGCAAACTGGGTTACTCGCAAACCGAGGTTTGACTGTATATGAACACACAGTGATCTATATAGCAGCCTTACCATTGCAATAAATGATGGACCCATTTCAAACCATTCAAGAACTTGAACCAAATATGACCACCCTATCGTATCAAATACTTTTTCTGCATCTAAAGATAATACAATCAGTTGATTGGGAACAGAAGGAGCAACTGTTAATATATTCCAAAAGATGTGTGAATTGCACTGCGCAACAAATTTTAGCTTTTTTTTTTCTGAGGCAAGAAGAAAATGAGGTTTACTTTATAGAATTTGATTGCCTGTGTATGAAAATAGCCTCAGTTTTCTCTTATCGTATATAGTTTTTGAGCAAGTCGCAAATATTTATAGCGTGAGAAGTCATAATGTAACACATTGCACTGATTTAAGAGTTCCTATAGATATTATTTTCTAGAATCATTTTGCTGTTGAAGTGCGTTTATTAACAAGATTAGGAGCATCTCTAATTAATGTCCAACAATAGTCAGCCAGCATTGATGAATTCCCTCTGCCCTGATATTGATTCTCCATTGTAGCAATGTCCTGGTGAAACCTTTCCCCATGCTCATCATTAACACTACCAAGATTATTTGGGGGTGGGGGGGGAATTCAGATGCGAATGGAGAAAATGAATTTTTAGTGACATGTTGCATTTGAGATCACAGAATGCTTTAAGCATCGTCTCCACCATTTGGACATAGTCCGGTGCCTATTCCCCAGAAAATTCTCGATTATATTCTTCAATGCTATCCATACACTTTTCTCATTTTAGCTTAAAAATCTAATTTGTTTTAATATTTCAGAGATTATTATAACATTTACTTCAAGCATTTGAAAATATAGCAAAAATGTTAATATTTGCATTATAATGCTCTTTTGCCAAAAATCAGGGGGTTATACTGAAAAATTAAGGTCAGTTTTGAATTCAGTGACCCCAGATCACTATAGAACACCCCAATGTTATCCAATATACTGTATATCTATCTTGAACGAAACCGCTCTGCTCTATATGGATCAAAGATGGTAATAGTTTTGACAGCTGCATTGTTAAAATTTTGGCATAAATTTTACAATCCAAATTAATCAGGGAAATAGGTCTATAATTTTCCACTTTTGAGTGATCACATCCTGGCTTAGGAATCCCCAAAGGATGCCAAAATGGAAATTTCATCTAATAAATTTTGGTAAAACTATGTCAAATAAGGAACTAGAACATCCTGGAATGCTAGATAAAATTCAACTGACATCCCATCCAGTCCAGATGATTTCCCCTTTGGAAGAGCTTGTAATGCTTCTAGAACCTCAGCCTCACATATGGGAGTGCCAAGCTTCTCACGTTATTGCTCATTTAAAACTGGATGAGGAAGCTGTGACAAAAAAAGTCATCCACTTCCTTAAGTGAGTTCTCTACCTTTAAAGTATTTATAAAATTCTAAAGCAATTTCCTCATCATGCAGATGATTGTTCCCCATTGCGTCCACCACCCAAGCCACATGGAGGGGCATAATCAAAACAAATGTCTAAGTCCAATTTGGACATATGGCGCTAGACACCCAAAGTTGGCAGTGGGAAAAATGGCCGTTTAAAAAAAATACATCTAGAATATTTGTCTTTCGAAAATCATCTATCTGGACGTCCAGGCTATTGTTCATCCAGACCACCAGAACATCCATCTTTATACCACATTTTCAACCAAAATTTCATCCAAGTCCTAAATGCCCAGAACAAGACCATTTGGACATGGGAGGGGCCTATCTAGTAATGGATTGGCCACCCAGACATGGCAACAGTGCATGGAGCACCTTAAAAGGCACCGCTGTGAACTTTACAAAAGAGGTGCCGCTCACTAGAACTACCTTATAGGTTAAGGTAAGCCCCCCCAAACTCACTATAGCTACCTGTCTACAACCCCAATAGCTCTTAGGGCTGCAGGTGGCACCTATATGGCAGTAGAGTAGGGTTTTGGTGGGTGCAAACTACCACAAATGTAGTAGTTAGACTGGCTTATGGGTCTGGGTCCTCCTGTCTATGGTTCACTATCCCACCCCACAGACTATTTAAGACACTTGTATGCAGCTCTACTAGGCTTTCCTATACCAAGTGCTGATGTTCTGGAGACAGGTATGTACTTTTTTAGTCCAATCTTTGTGGGGATGCGAGGGGATCAGTGAACACTGGGGGAGTGTGTAGGGCAGGGGTCTCAAAGTCCCTCCTTGAGGGCCTCAATCCAGTCGGGTTTTCAGGATTTCCCCAATGAATATGCATAAGATCTATGTGCATGCACTGCTTTCAGTGCATATTCATTGAGGAAATCCTGAAAACCCGACTGGATTGCGGCCGTCAAGGAGGGACTTCGAGACCCCTGCATTATAGATATATTTCAGTCTTTGAAGATTCGTAAACACATCTGATTGAAAAACATGCACATAGGACTGTTCAAGTTCACATATTTCTGCCTTCATATCTTTCAGATCTTTCTTCCGCTTTCCTGTAGTGCTAATAGCATATGTTATAATGGAGCCTCGGATGGTGGCCTTATAAGTCGCCCACCAGATGCAGGGAGCATAGCTAGCCATCAAGTTGTATTCAAAGTAAAGCTTGGATTCCCTAACAACCCGTTCCATTAATATTACGTTTCAGAGTAGATTGGCATTGAACCTGTGAAAGAACCCCTCCCACATGAATTCAGATTGCTGCGTGGTGAAAAAATTATTCCATGATTGTCAGAACTCAGTAAATAAGGGAAGAGCATCTTTGATATTAAGAAAAAATCAATATATGATTATGATCAATGAATAGGGCAAAATAATGTGAAAGTTCTATTGGGTGAAGTTCTCGCCAAAGATCCACTAATCCAGGGGTCTCAAAGTCCCTCCTTGAGGGCCGCAATCCAGTTGGGTTTTCAGGATTTCCCCAATGAATATGCATGAGATCTATGTGCATGCACTGCTTTCAATGCATATTCATTGGGGAAATCCTGAAAACCTGACTGGATTGCGGCCCTCAAGGATGGACTTTGAGATCCCTGCACTAATCCCAATTCCTCAATAATTGAAACAATAGCATCACTGGATCTCGTCTTTCGCGTGCAACTCGATGACTGCCTATTCAAAACATAATCCTGTACAGGGTTAAAATTGCCCCCTACTACAATATAATTATATGTACTTCTCAACTGCTTAAAGAAATGTGGAGTCAGCATTAGGAGCATGAATATTAACTAACATAAATACTGTCCCTTTAATTTTACATTGTACAGAATTCCATCGACCTTCTCTATCAGAAGCATGTGACCCTATATTAAAGTGCAATCTCTTTTGCAGCACTATCAAAACACCATTCTGTTTTGCTGATGCTTTGTAAAAATTTGTTCCCAAATGTTTTAGAGTTAGTAAAATCTAAGTGAGTTTCTTGTAGATAGGCAAAGTCAGCATCTAAATGATGTAAATACTTAAAAAAAAAAAAAAAAAGCATTTCTGCTTTAAGGGGTTATTGAGCCCCTTTACATTTAAACTAACAACTCTTATACAATAGTAGCAGGCAAAGAAATGTTAAGTTCCCAAATTGCCTTAAGTAACTAACAGATAATTCCCTCCCATCCCACTGCAACAAACCTCCCCATATCTCTCTCCCAAGCACAAACATGGTGCAACCTACTGTGCACTAAAGAAGTGGCCTCAATAGCAACCAAAACAATAAGCAATAGACTATATTCCCTCATAGGTTCTGGCAGGTCTCTTAAAGATTTGTTCAATAAATCCCTGGAGACGGGAGAGGTTCTGTGGGATTGGAGAAGCGTGGATGTGGTCCCTCTTCACGAATGTGGGCGGAGAGATGAAGCAGGAAACTGCAGGCTGATAAGCCTCACTTTGTTTATTGGAAAAAAATGGAAGTGTTGCTGTAGGAAAAGATAGTGAATGTCCTAGGATCTAATACAAGATCTGAGACAACATGTTTTTACTAAAGGTAAATCATGCCAAACAAATCTGATTGAATTCTTTGACTGGGTGACCAGAGAATTGGATTAAGGATGTGCACTAGATGTAATTTACTTAGATTTCAGCAAAGCCTTTGACTCAGTTCCTCATAGGAGGCTCTTAAATAAACCAGACAGGCTTAGGTTAGGACCCAAAATGGTGAACTGGATTAGAAACTGGTTGACAGACGTCAAAAGGTGGTGTGAATAGAATTTGCTTGGAGGAAATGCCTCAAGGATCGGTGCTAGGGTTAGAAAGTAAGATTTGCCTTTTTGTGGATAATACCAAGATTTGTAACAGAGAGAACACCCCAGAGGGAGTGGAAAACATGAAAAAGGATCTGCAAAAGTTGGAAGAATTGTCTAATGTCTGGCAACTAATATTCAATGCAAAGAAGTGCACTGCAGAGAGTAGAAATCCAAGCGAGATGTACAAGTAATGTGAAAAAATTAGGACACCCCATGAAACATTCAGGATGCTGGAAATTATTAAAAAAGGGATGGTTAACAGACTAAGAATGTCATAATGCTCCATGGTGCGACCTCATTTGGAGTTTTGCGTTCAATTCTGGTCTCCTTATCTCAAGAAAGATAAAGTGGCGCTAGAAAAGAAGAGTGACCAAGATGGTAAAGGGGATAGAACTCCTCTCATATGAGGAAAGACTAAAATGGTTAGGGCCCTTCAGCTTGGAAAAGAGACGGCTGAGGGGAGAATGGGTACAAGTGGATCGATTTTTTTTTGCTCCGTCAAAAATTACAAAGACTAGGGGACACTCGATGAAGTTACATGGAAATACTTTTAAAACCAATAGGAGGAAATTTTTTTTCACTCAGAGAATAGTTAAGCTCTGGTACACGTTACCAGAGGATGTGGTAAGAGCAGATAGCGCAGCTGGTTTTAAGAAAGGTTTGGACAAAAGTCCATAGTCTGTTATTGAAAAAGACATGAGGGAAGCCACTGCTTGCCCTGTATTGGTAGCATGGAATATTGCTACACCTTGGGTTTTGGCCAGGTACTAGTGACCTGGATTGGCCACCGTGAGAATGGGCTACTGGGCTTGATGGACAGTTGGTATGACCTAATAAGGCTATTCTTATGTTCTTAATTGTAGGTAAACAACAAAAGTTTTCCTTGATTTACTCATAAACAAAAGGTATCCACAAAAATGTGTATTCTGAGGAATAAATTAGGACACTCCCACATATTCTCCCACTTAAAGTGGCTCAAATCACACACAGGTGTATCACATCAGGTGCACATGATTAGTACATCGTTACTCAGCATTTTGAAGGAGGTGTGTCCTACTTAAACCACAGACATTTAGTTTGGTGTGCTCATAACTGCTGCGGTGAGAGTGAACACCATGGTGAGATTAAAAAAAGCTGTCTGAGGCCTTCAGAAAGAAGATTGTAGCAGCTTATAAATCTGGTAAGGGATTTCAAAAGATCTCAAAAGAATTAAACATTAGCCATTCCATGGTCTAGAAAATAGTGTACAAGTGGAGGACTTTCCAAACAACTGCCAACATGCCCAGATCTGGCCGTCCAAGCAAGTTGACCCCCAGAGCAGAGCAGACCACAAGATGCTAAAAGAAGTCTCCAAAAACCCTAAAATGTCATCACAGGACCAGTGGCGTACCTAGGGTATGTGGCACCCGGGGCCCATCATTTTTTGACACCCCCCCCCCCCCCATGTAAAAAAAAAAATTTTTTTTTTTTTTTTTTGCAATAACCATGAAATGGAATAAATGGTCAGAATAGAAACAGGCAGTGAAAATTTTCTTTTATTGAACCTCATATATGTAACCATTATTCCAAACATAACATAACATAAATTATGTCTAAATTGTCATGACATTAGAAGTACATATGGAGTAGTTGCAGGTGATGCTTGGGACAGTTCTGATTGTGTTAGTTCGGTTTTATGTGTTTTTTGAATAGAAGGGTTTTTATTTCTTTTTGAAGGTTTTGCAGTCTGTGGTTGATATCAATTGGTTGTAGAGTTGGGGGTCGAGTGTTGCAGCTCGAATGGCTAGGAGGTTGTCGAACAGTTTTTTTCTTTTGACGTTTTTGGTTGGAGGGTGTGTGAATGGTGCACAAGTTCTCCTATGTCTGTTTGAAGTGGATTGAATTATTTAGCTGAAGAAATTAGTTACCCCCCATTCCACACACATTAATTCTCTTCCATTTTTGTTCCCATTATAAAAAACACTGATAAGTTCCCAGAAAAAAAATACATTAAAATAAGAAGTGAAAACAAAGGCCCCTACAGATGAGAACATAACATAAGAATAGCCTAACTGGGTCAGACCAATGGTCCATCATGCCCAGTAGCCCATTCTCATGGTAGCCAATCCAGGACACTAATACCTGGTCAAAACCCAAAGAGTAGCAACATTCCATGCTACCGATCCAGGGCAAGCAGACACTTCCCCCATGTCTTAATAACAGATTATGGACTTTTCCTCCAGGAATTTGTCCAAATCTTTCTTAAAACCAGCTACACTATCTGCTTTTACCATAACTTCTGGCCACTTCATTTTTAAGTTTAGATCTTTCCTTTCAAACAGAGACCTTGCTAGATGTCAAATACAGCACAAGGTAACTTCACATGGACTTAGCTGTGCAGGAAATGTGAATCTCCTCATACACCCACCATATAGTGCAAAAATGTGCAAAGGTCTGTTTTTTTCTTTCGATCACTACATAGCCTAATGCCACACAAGCAGCGCTGTTACAAACATATTCTGTAGGTCAATGCTAAGGATAACAAAGTTTCCTTCCTTGGACCAGAAGGAGATAAACCACTGGAAGAGATCCCAAAACAACACCCAAAGACCCACTCAGTGTGTGAATCAGTTGAGTGGAGTGGACTAACTGGGGGGTGGAAATGGGCCCGGAGTTTGCTCAGCAGAATTTCCCAGACCACCTCTTCCTCTCAACACATTGACACGCTGCCACCATCACCACTAGGAACACCTCACTGGGTAGGCCAGCTATGCTATAAACTTTATAAAACACATTATTATATTTTCTTATAAAGCACATATTTTAACTGACCTCTCTGACATCCTCAGCCTTTCCATTCACAAAAATAGAAGGAAGAAAAGTTCCCATTTCCTGCTGTCTCATGTCCCCGGCCTATACAATATTTTTTTTCTGCAGACCCTTCAAAAGTCTGACCAAATCCTCGTTTCACTTGCATTATAAAGTACTGAGGATGCCATCTCTCCCCAATCCCAGGTCCTAAAGTCTAAGACAGTAGCGCAAACTAATGCTGCCAGATACAGGAAAAAAAATTTTTGATTCGATTCAGCCCTATTGAATTGGTTTTTCAATTCGATTTTCCTGCCCAGTTGGGTGATTTTTTTCAAAACTCCTGGTGGGTTTTATAGCTTTTTCACCCCCTTTGGCTTCTCCTAACCACACTGGCGCTGTGGTGTAAATAAAATAAAGAAACAAAAAGGACTTTTCCTCTTTCTGTTAAATCCTAGCTCACGTTTGCAGTCCAACACCAGCTCTGGCAGGATACACATTTCAAATCTGACATGTTATAATCACAAAACAGAAAATAAAATTAATTTTTCTACCTTTTGTTGTCTGGTTATATTTCAAATCTTGTTGGTCCAAGGCTCTGGTTTTCTTCTGATAACTTGCTTGCCAGGGTCTCCTTCTTTCTGCATGCTAACCATCCATCTGCCAACTCTGTCCTCCCTTTCCATTTCCCTTCCCTTCCCAGGAAGTCTGGTATCTTTCCTTTTTTTCATCTCCCTCCACAGATCCACCTTTTCTTAACTACCCTTTCATCCGGCATCTCTCCCTCCTTCCCCACCATCCCAGAGTCCACCATCTCTCCGTTTCTTTTCCTAATTACCCTCCTATCCAGTATCTCTATCCCTCCTCCACACCATCCCTTGTGTCCAATTTCTCTCCCTTTCTGTTCCTTCCCTCCCTAAATCCCATGGTCCATCATCTCTCTCCCTCTCCTCTATTTTCAGACCCATTATTTCTTCCCCCCCCCCCAAAGTTTGGCATATGCATGTCTCTTTGAACACCCCCTTCCCTCCGTGTACTTCTAAATCATGGTCCCCCCCCAAAGGCCTGTCCCCCCTTAAAGGTCTGCCTGTCCCACCTTGAAGGCCTGCACCCCCCTTGAAGGCCTGTCCCTTCCCCTTGTAGGCCTGTCCCCCCCTTGAAGGCCTGCCTGCCTGTCCCCCCCTTGAAGGTCTGCACCCCCCGAAGGCCTGCACCCCCCCGAAGGCCTGTCCCCCACTTGAAGGCCTGTCCCACCCCCTTGTAGCTTCTCCCCCCCCTTGTAGGCCTGTCCCCCCTTGAAGGCCTGCCTGCCTGCCTTTCCCCCCTTGAAGGCCTGTCCCCCCTTGAAGGCCTGCACCCCCTTGAAGGCCTGCACCACCCCCCTCGAAGGCCTGTCCCTTCCCCTTGTAGGCCTGTCCCCCCCTTGAAGGCCTGCCTGCCTGTCCCCCCCTTGAAGGTCTGCACCCCCCGAAGGCCTGCACCCCCCCGAAGGCCTGTCCCCCACTTGAAGGCCTGTCCCACCCCCTTGTAGCTCCCCCCCCCCCCCTTGTAGGCCTGTCCCCCCTTGAAGGCCTGCCTGCCTGCCTTTCCCCCCTTGAAGGCTTGTCCCCCCTTGAAGGCCTGCACCCCCTTGAAGGCCTGCACCACCCCCCTCGAAGGCCTGCACTCCCTTGAAGGTCTGCACCCCCCCCCCGAAGGCCTGTCCCCCACTTGAAGGCTTGTACCACCCCCTTGTAGCTTCTCCCCCCCTTGAAGGCCTGCACCCCCCCTTGAAGGCCTGTACCCCCCCTTGTAGGCCTGTCCCCCCCCTTGGAGGCCTGTCCCCCCCCCTTGTAGGCCTGTCCCCCCCTTGAAGGCCTGCCTGCCTTTCCCCCCTTGAAGGCCTGTTCCCCCCCTTGAAGGCCTGCACCCCCTTGAAGGTCTGCACCCCCCCAAAGGCCTACACCCCCCCCGAAGGCCTGCACCCCCCTGAAGGCCTGCCTGCCCCCCTTGAAGGCCTGCACCCCTTGAAGGTCTGCACCCCCCCCGAAGGCCTGTCCCCCCTTGAAGGCCTGCCTGCCTGCCTGTCACCCCCTCCCCCTTGAAAGCCTGCTTGCCTGCCCGCCCGCCCCACCCTGAAGGCCTGATGCCCCGACCCACCCCGAAGGACCGCTCGCCCCCCTGGCCTCCCCGCACCACCTATGAACAGCCGCAGCAGGATCGCGAAGTCAGCGTCAGCGATTCCTGCGCCACAGTCCCGCCCCTCCTCTGACGTCAGAGGAGGGGCGGGATCGCAGCGCAGGAAGCAGCGCAGGGATGCTGACGCTGACTTCGCGATCCTGCTGCGGGCTGCTTCACAGGTGGTGCAGGAAGGTCAGTGGGGCGAGCGGTCCTTCGGGGGTGGCGGGGGACTGAACGGCAAGGCCGGGAACACCCCCTTAGGGCTGGTACCCGGGGCGGCCCGCCCCCCCCTGCCCCCCCCTAGGTACGCCACTGCACAGGACCCACTGCAGGGTCCTGCTAGTACTGTTGATGTAAAAGTGCATATCTCTACAATCAGAAAGAGACTGCACAAATTTAACTTGCATGGGAGGTGTGCAAGGAGGAAACCTTTGCTCTCTAAGAGAAACAGCAAGGCCAGACTGAAGTTTGCCAGAAAGAACATAGCCAAACACCAAGATTTCTGGAATAGTGTTCTATGGACAGATGAGTCTAACATTGAAATATTTGTACACCAGAAAAGAGGACATGTTTGGCATACACCAAACTGACAGCAAGGAGTCCAACAGGACCAGAACCCACGGGTTCAAAATCACACAAAAAACAGTGGGAATGGACAACGAACACTCCACTAATGTAAAAAAGTATAAAAAAACCTTGTTTATTCTAAAACAAAGGGACAAACATCAACTGTGGACCCGACACAGTACTGTGTTTCGAAGAATCAAAACGCCTGCATTAGGAGTCACTGTAGTGTTGTAATACACAGGTGAACAAGTCCTATGTTAACACAAGTCGAAATCAAACATACACAGAAAAAAAAAAAAAAAAAAAAATCGATCAAACGCTGAAAAGTTATCAAGCAGTTTGATTTCGACTTGTGTTAACATAGGACTTGTTCACCTGTGTATTACAACACTACAGTGACCCCTGATGCAGGCGTTTTGATTTGCCGAAACACAGTACTGTGTCGGGTCCACAGTCGATGTTTGTCCTTTTGTTTTGGAATAAACAAGTTTTTTAATACTTTTTTTTACATTAGTAGAGTGTTCATTATCCGTTCCCACTGTTTTTTTGTGTGGCGTACACCAAATATAGCATTCCAGGAAAAGAATCTCATACCAACTGTGAAGTATGGACTATGGAGGTGGAAGTGTCATGGTCTGGGGATGCTTTGCTGCAGCAAGACCTCACCAGCTCACCATCATAGAATCCACCATGAATTCTACCATGTATCAGAGGGTGCTTGAGGAACATTTGAGACCATCTGTAAGAAAATTAAAGCTGAAGTGGAACTGGACCCTGCAACACGACAATGACCCAAAACATACCAGGAAATCCACCAAGGACTGGCTGAAAACTAAGAAATGGAGAGTCCTAGAGTGGCCGAGTCAAAACCCTGATCTTAATCCCTTTGAGATGCTTTGGGGTGATTTGAAACGGGCTGTACATGCAAGAAGCCCCTCAAACATCTCACAGCTGAAAGAATTCTAAATTGATGAGTGGGCCAAACTTTCCTCAGACCGATGTCAGAGATAGTAGATGACTACAAGAAGCATGTCACCACATTTATTTCAGCCACACTAGCTATTAGGATGTAGGGTATCCTAATTTATTCTTCAGAATACACATTTTTTGTGGATACCTTTTGATTCATGAGTAAATCAAGGAAAATTTTGTTGGTTACCTGCAATTACATCACTTTCTTTTCCAGAGATAAATAAAAAAAATATTTGACATCACTATGTGAACATGTCTTAAGAAAGAACTGAATATTTCATGGGGTGTCCTATTTTTTTCACATGACTGCATGTGTTGGGAAGTGAGAGGGACCTTGGAGTGATAGTGTCTGAGGATCTGAAGATGACGAAACAGTGTGACAAAGTGGTGGCTGTGGCCAGAAGGATGCTAGGCCCTATAAAGAGAGGCATAACCAGCATAAGAAAGGAGGTGTTGATACATCTGTATAGGTTATTGGTGAGGCCCCACTTGGAGTATTGTGTTCAGTTTTGGAGGCTGTAACTGGCCAAGGATATAAGAAGACGGAGTGGTCCAGAGGAAAATGGTAGGGGATCATTTCGTGTTAAAATGGTTTAATTTTAGAAAAGTGCCCCACCCCACCATCATGGATTTTGATGAACCCTTGTATGATGAATCTTGCATAACCCAAACGAACACTGGTAAATTTTAATATCCGCCAGTGGAATACTTGTGGAGGCATAGCTCTTTGTTTAGATACCATACCGTGATCATGTATAGTATCTTATTTATTTTTATTTATTAGGATTTTATATACCGCCTATCAAGGTTATCTAAGCGGTTTTACAATCAGGTACTCAAGCATTTTCCCTGTCTGTCCTGGTACCTGGGGCTATGGTGGATTAAGTGACTTGCCCAACACAATTTTGGCAACTATCCCTACACAATTTTGGCAACTTTGAGCCAAAATATTTCCTTAACTTTTAAAGCTAAACAAATGAAACTTAGCAACCTTATACAGCTTTTTATGATCTATTCAATGGAACTAATGCAGATTTTCATTTTTTGAAACTGATGTATGTAAAAAGCCTCAAGGTGGGCTGAAAAATGGATCATGTTTACAGTTTCGCCTTCTGTGACTCCTGTAATAATGAAACTATCCCCGTAAAATTTTGTCTGTTATTTTGTGACATGACTTTGTCTTCAAATATACGATTTCAACTTTATTACTTTATAATTTCAATTTAAAATTTATATTAAAAAAAATTAAAATTGGGTATTTTTAACCAGCTTTTACAAAAAAAAAAAAAATAAATTCTGGAAACATTTTCAAACTAAGGGCTCCTTTTATCAAGGTGCGCTACGGGGGTTGGCGCGTCGGACATTTCATCACGCGCTAACCCCAGCGGCAAGCCAAAATACTAATGCCTCGTCAATGGAGGCATTAGCGGCTAGAGCAGCATGTGGTTTAACGTGTGGTATTCCGCACGTTAAACCCCTACTGCGCCTTGATAAAAGGACCCCTAACTGTATTAGAAAGAGCGTGTTTCAGACTCCCTGAAAAAGTTGGTTTTGTTTTTCAATGCAAGCAGTGTCTGAAAATAAGGGTCAAAAGTCATTGAAGTTTCTATAAGAATTGCATACATAAAATATGGTCAGCTCTTCAAGTTACAAACTGTTTTGCATTTTTTATGAGGAAAATATTTCATTGCATTGGTCCATGGTGGCATTGCCACTACTAGTTCAAGAAATTTGAAACAGCAACTTCATCGCCATAGAGGTAACAGCTGTGCAATATCAGCCACAAGTGGGTCTCTTAGTTAAGGTTCCAAAACCTGTAATTTTGGTTTCTTCACCGAGGTTCCAAAGCCTTCAGTGGATGTCTGTCTGGTTCTCAAGCCAATTATTTGGCAGCTTATCCTAGGTTCCCAAGCCTAAGGTATCTTCTATTGGTTCCCAAGCCAAAGTTCAGACTGCTTTTAATATTCATTGTATTTTATTGAATTTATGTACCACTTCTGCCAAAATAGTTTCTGGAAACTGATATTGTTGACCAGATGTTGTAACCGATAGAACAAAGATTACAGAAGTAAGGTGTTACTTTGGCACGCAGCAAATGTTTTGTCTTTCAGACCAGTAAAACGAACTAGCAGGGCCATGTGTCTTTATCAAGACATTATTTTCTCTAGTAATTTGTTAATTTGGGGCCAAATCAAATTCCAAAAGGCATTAACACAGGGACAGAAAAAAATTAAGTGATCTAACGTCCCTACTTCTATTTTACAATGCCAGCATCTATTGGATCATGTAGGACTCTCATATGATACCATACTATTTGGCACTGCAATGAGAACTCAGAGTCCGATCTCAGCAAATAATAACAAGCTGCTATTAATATTGACAGGAGTCACCATGCAACAAATCACTCAAAATTGGAAGGATTATACCAAATTAAATTATACGTTCTGGTGGAACTCTGTCTGTCATATCTACAAAATGGAAAAAGTATTAGCGTTACAACAAGGGAATCTTCACAATTTTAAGAAAATTTGGCAACCATTGACTAATTATTCTAATGATTAGACTTCTTAGCACATTGACAGTAGTTATATAGGAATGGGGTGGGATATGCATAATTTTTGGAAATACGAATTGAGAAAATGGGGAGGGATTTATAATTTATGATTATATATAATTTATAATATATAATGTATATCATTTATGATGTATTGATGATAGATACAAATGCTATGTAATAATTAATTATATTTTTTGTGATTCAGTTGTTGTAAGATTGGAAAATTAATAAATTAAAAAAAAAGACATTATTTTCTTCAACTGATACTTCAGCAATGTTGCCAATCCACCATTTGTTATCATATATGCATGCAACATAATAACCAGGGAGCAATTGTGATTTCGCAAGCATGGCATGAAATATGAGTGTTGAGCACTTATATTTTTATCTTGGAGCTGCTCACCATTCCATCAATACAAGAACTCTTCTATGACACTACCCGCAAATCCATTTTCTCAGTCACAGCTCCCACTTTGTGGAATGCCCTTCCAACAGATCTCTGACTAGAAAACTCTTTAGATAAATTTAAAACCAAACTTAAGAACTTTCTTTTTAAAGACGCCTATACCCTTTAATCTCTGTTCTCTTTGACAATTCTTTTTCTTTTGCAGAATTACGTTGGAAAATCAAAATGCTACTTTTGAAGCGAGCCCTTACCCTAATGTATTTTCCTTTATCCACTTACCTCCTTTTATTTTTTATCTCGATGTATTTAATATTTCCTTCTTGTTTCATGTACATCCTGAGTAAATGCTCCCCTCCTTTTAGCCTTAGATACGATATTACTTTTAAAATTATATTTTATTGTTAACCGTTTAGATACTTGCATGATAAACGGTATATCAAAAATAAAGAAAACTTGATGTGCTTTTGAGGAGGTTGTTAAACTAATCCACAATGCCAAGAAATATGACCACGTCACGCCCTTAATGATTGACTCCCATTGGCTTCCAATTAGCCATCGCATCACCTTTAAGGTGATACTTCTAGTATTTAAAACATTAATCTTCAATGAACCCCAATTCATAACCAGGATGCTAATCCCTCATAATACCTCTTGACCTCCCAGAATCTCTTACTTATTCCTTCTCTGAAAATAGTAGGCACCAGAAGACACGATATGTTTTCCGTAATGGGTCCTCAATTGTGGAAATCATTACCTCAATACATTAAAGAATCCTTTAAAACTTATCTTTTTAAAGATGCTTTTAATATTTAAACTTTGGACATGATATAATGTTTCAGGTTTTTTAACTCTCTCCCCTTCCTTTCTTTTTTTCCTTCTTTGTTTATTCCCTTTAAGAAAGAATTGTAACTTTTCCCTCCTTTCCCTCCCCGATTCATGTTTGTTTTATTTGCAAGAATCATGTTACTTTGTTAGTTTCTTTGTAACTTTGTTTTTTTTTTTTAGAAGGATGTACATTGCTTAGCAAATTGAATAAGCAATTTATCAAATATTAATAAAAACTTGAAACTTGTAATTATTTGTTATTTATGGATGCTTGCAATGATTAATATGTTTGTACTTTTGTGACCCACTTTGTTAAAAGTGGACTATAAAAAAATAAACTATTATAGTGTGAATACTCGAAGCTTTAGCCTCAATGCAATTAGTAGCATTTGAATCTTACTCACACAAATGGCATTTGAGTCAAATGGCACTAATTGATGATATTCTCTGGTTCCAGCTATTGTGATGCTTTTTTTACATCTCTCTTCCTGAAATTTCTTGCTTTCATCAATTTCTTCTTTGTGAACAAATATGTATTTAATTCCATGTATATTTTTATCACAGAAATTGAATAGATTTTTTTAAATGTCAATATCTGATTATTCAATGGTCTCTGAAGGCTAGTTATGGATGCCAGTAGAGATAAAGTGAGTTTACAAAATGAAAAACTGAATTAGTGCAAAATGTGATAAAGCACAAGATAATTTCTGCTGCTGGACTAGCAGCTCAGGATGTCAGACAGTCAAGCCAAACCACAGTATGTATCTTGTGCCAAGACTATCTCCCCCTTTTACGAAACTGCTATAGCAGTTTCTAGCGTGGAGAGCCGTGAAAGAATTATTTGTTGGATCTGATTTGTATTAGGTGCATAAACATTGAAAAGCGCCAGGGTATCATTTCCTGAAGTAATTTTAATATAGAGCCATCAGCCCATTGGATCAGCATGAAAGCCATCAAAATTGGCAGAATCGTCTTATTTTCCAGAATCACCACACCAGCTTTTTTCCCTGCCACTGGAGCAAACTTTAGGCATGAGCACTTAATACTAGCTCAATGGCTAGTGTAGATGTGCATGTCTTACTACTGCCAGGCAAGTAACTGGTAGAGAGGAAGGTGTGGCTCACAGGTAGAGCTGCTACCTCTGCACCCAGAGGTTGAGAGATCAAATCACAGTGCTGCTCCTTGTGACCCTGGGCAAGTCACTTAATCCGTGCTGAATGGCCCACGCTGCTCCCGACGCTCATAGGAACTCAATGAGCATTGGAGCAGTGTGGGCCATTCAGCGCGGCTCCCCATGCTAGAAACTGTTATCGCAGTTTTGTAAAAGAAGGGCCTAAATTGACTTGATTGAAGAAATGAAGAAAAAAATTGCACTGTCTGATAGATAAAAAAAAAAAGTACTCTCTGCTCCATCGGTTACATCATCTGGTCCACAATATCAGTTTCCAGAAACACTTTTGCAAATGTGGTGCATAAATTCAATAAAATGTAATGAATGAATAATAAAAACAGTTAGAACTTCAGCTTTGGAACCAATAGAAAATACCTATCTAGATTAAGCTTCCCAATCATTGGTTTGGGAAACAGACAGACACCCACTGAAGGCTTTGGAATCTCAGTGAAGAAACCAAAACTGTTGGGAACCTGTACTAAGAGACCCACCCATGGCTGGTATTGCCCAGCTATCAGGTGTGACCTCTACAACAATGAAGTTACTGGTTCAAATTTCTTGAATGAGTAGTGACAATGCCACCATGTACCAACGCAATCAAATATTTTCCTCATAAAAAAATGCAAAACAACAGTTTATAACTTGAAGGTCTGACCATCCTTCGATGATAATGTATGCCATTATTATGAAAAGTTCCATGAGCTTTGACCCTTATTTTCAGACACTGTTTACTTGCGTTGAAAAACAAAACCAACTTTTTTAGGGAGTCTGAAACATGCTGTTTTTAACAGAGTTATTTTATTATTAGAATATTATTTTTTGTAAAAGATGGTTAAAAATACCCAATTTTTGACAAATACAGGATGTCTGGTGCTGTACTTGAAGAGAGCCCCCAGGAAAGAGACCTGGGAGTACTTGTAGACAAGTCAATGAAGCCAGCTGTGCAATGCGTGGCGGCAGCGAAAAGGGCAAACAGAATGCTAGGAATGATTAAGAAGGGGATCACAAACAGATCGGAGAAGGTTATCATGCTATTGTACCGGGCCATGGTGCGCTCCCACCTGGAATATTACGTCCAACACTGGTCGCTATACATGAAAAAGAACATAGTACGACTCAAAAGGGTCCAGAGAAGAGCAACAAAAATGGTTAAGGGACTGGAGGCTAGAGAAACTGGGCCTCTTCTCCCTTGAAAAGAGACTGATCAAAACATTCAAGATATAGACTTAGTAGAGAAAGAGAGATTGTTCACCCTCTCTGAGGTGGAGAGAACGAGAGAGCACTCTCTAAAGTTAAAAGGGGATAGATTACGTACAAACATAAGGAAGTTCTTCTTCACCCAGAGAGTGGTAGAAATCTGGAATGCTCTTCCAGAGGCTGTTATAGGGGAAAGTACCTTACAGGGATTCAAGAAAAGGTTAGATAAGTTCCTGCTGAACCAGAACGTACGGAGGTAAGGCTAGACTCAAATAAGGCACTGGTCTTTGACCTAAGGGCCGCCATGTGAGCGGATTGCTGGGCACGATGGACCACTGGTCTGACCCAGCAGCGGCAATTCTTATGTTCTTAACTTTAAATTGAAATTATAAAGTAATGAGATTAGTTTATAAGTTGAAATCGTATATTTGAGAACAAAGTTACGTCACAAAATAAAAGACAAACTTTTACAAAGATAGTTTCATTATTACAGGAGCCACAGAAGGCTAAACTTTGAAATTTTGAACACGATCCATATTTTCAGCCCAATTTGAGGCTTTTTACGTACATCAGTTAAAAAAATGAAAATCTGCATTAGTTCCATTGAATAGATCATTAAAAGTTGTATAAGATTGCCAAGTTTAATTTGTTTAGCTTCAAAGATTAAGGAAATATGTTGACTCAAAGTTGCCAAAATTGTGCATGGATACTGTACATGGCTGTGGTACGTATCAAACAAAGAGCTATATCTCCACAAATATTCCAGTTGTGGTTCTTAAACTTTACCAGAATTAATTTGGGTCATGTAAGATGGTGGGGAGCTCTAGACTACTTGAGATGGAATGACCTGAAGGGGATTGTGTCAAAAGACATACAAGAGACTGAAAGACCTTTAGCATGTATATTCTACAGGCTTAAAGTGTTTGAGGCTTGTGCAAATGAGGACAGCGCTTGCAGGGATGGGACAGGGACAGAACCTTTGGAGACTGGACAGAGGAGATAGATCCCATGGACATAAATTTGTCCTTGCGTCATTCTTTAGCTAGGCAGACAATAACAACAACAAAAAAGAATAATAGAAGCTAGAAATTCTTAATTTCAATTTCTTGTTTGAAATCCCTCTCTATTTCTCTAATCTTATATCTTACTTATAAAGGGCACAGTATTGCTGCCAGATTCACATTGGTGAATCGATTCGAATTGATTCGCTTTCTTAAAAAAAAAATCAGACTCACTAATTCAGTGAGTCCTGACACCTCCAGGTTTCCTAAAGCAGCAGCAGCAGAAGACTGCCAGTGTGAAGAAGCAGCACTCTGAACAGGCTCCTCCTGGCCTGCCCCACTGGGGTCTTTTCTCTGCCACGTCACTGATGATGTGTTAGAGGGAAGCCCTGGGGGGCATGCCAGAAGCAGCCTGTTCAGAGCACTGCCTCTTCCCGCCAGCTACTGCCATCGCTGCTTTGGGAGGACCATATGTCCGATCTCATAGTGGAGAGGGTCAGTTGGAAGGTGTTGCACAGGGGGATATGAGAGATAGAAAGCTGCTGTGCAGGGGCGAGAGAGGGAGTATTTTTGGACATGGGGTGGAGGAGAGGAAGGGAGAGATGCAACAAAGAGGTAGAAAGGTGAGAGGGAGGAATCCTTCATATGGTGGAAGGGAGGGAGACATGCATGAAGATGAGAGGGAGAAAAGTTAGACTTAGGTTGGAGGGTAGGGAGAGATGGTGCATGGGGAGAGAAAGAAATGTGGCACATGATAATGGAGGGGAGAAAGAGATGCTGCAAGGAGGGGGGATAGAGAGGTTTGACTTGGGGCACAAGGCAGGGAGAGATGTGGTAGACAGTGGGAAAGAAACAGAAATGTTGGATATGGCAGTGGAACGGACGGTACAGAGATTGTGAGCATGGAGATAGAAGAAAATATCAAATGGTCAGGAGACCCTACCATGCGAGTTAATGGAAAACAAACAGAAACCAGAGCCAACGTGCTTTGAATAATAAAATGACCAGACCACAAAAGGTAGAAAAAATATTGTAATCACAAAATAGAAAATACAATTATG
Source organism: Geotrypetes seraphini (assembly GCF_902459505.1). Classification (NCBI taxonomy): domain Eukaryota; kingdom Metazoa; phylum Chordata; class Amphibia; order Gymnophiona; family Dermophiidae; genus Geotrypetes; species Geotrypetes seraphini. Next base: position 192,321,872 of record NC_047085.1, read on the forward strand.
TCAGATTTGAAATGTGCATCCTGCCAGAGTTGGAGTTAAGACTAGGAGTGTGAGCTGTTTGTTTACACCACAATGCCAGGGTGGGGTGGGTAAAGAGGCTACAGAATAAACCCACCAGAATATCTGGGGAGGGGGGGGGGAAAGGTCTGCTTGGGTAGGAAAAGTGAATTGAATCAAATTGAAAAAAATCAGTCCAATGGGTCAAATTGAATCAAATAATTTTTCCCTAAAGTGGGCAAGCACTAGTGCACAAGGCTGAGACCAAGCCCAGAGGTAATCCTATTGGCCATCTGAAGTACAAGTTTCGAAGTGGTCCTCATAGTCACTTAACTACATTTTTAACAACTTAACTGCCAGCGGCAATTTCCTCAAAGTTGGGCAAATTGCATCTCACTCCATTGCTTCAGTTACAGATCCAGAAGGTATTTGCAACCATGCGCAACCTAAGGCAAATCCAAAAATACTTCAGCAACAAACAATTCAAACTCTTGGTACAAGCGCTTATCCTAGGAAAAGGAACCCGAGGTACAGCTACAAAATGGGGGGAACATTGCTGGGGGAGAGTAATCTTGAAAAAGACTTGGGTGTGCTAGTGGATATAACCATGAAATCATCAGTGCAATGTGCAGTGGCCTCGAAGAAAGCTAACAGAATGCTGGGCATCATTAAGAAGGGAATTACAACCAGGACGAAGGAAGTCATCATGCCACTATATCGTGCAATGGTGCGCCCACATCTAGAGTACTGCGTCCAATATTGGTCACCGTACCTCAAGAAAGACATGGCGATACTTGAGAAGGTCCAGAGAAGAGCTACGAAAATGATAAATGGAATGGAGGACTGTTCATACGCTGACAGGCTGGACAAGCTGGGGCTCTTCTCCCTGGAAAAGAGGAGGCTTAGGTGGGACATGATAGAAACTTTCAAGATCATGAAGGGCATGGAGAAGGTAGACAAGGATAGATTCTTCAAACTACGGGGAACCACAGGCACAAGAGGGCACTCAGAGAAACTGGAAGGGGAGAAGTTTAGAACAAATGCCAGGAGGTTCTTCTTCACACAGAGGGTTGTGGACACATGGAACGCACTCCCGGAGGAAGTGGTCAGGCAGAGTACGCTACAGAGATTCAAAGAGGGATTGGATGGATTCCTGAAGGATAGGGGGATTGAGGGATACAGATAAGGGTAGATAAGAGTATGGAAAGAGTATAGATGAAAACAAGGGGGCTATAAGGCTAAATCAAGATAACATGACAGGTCATGGACCTGATGGGCCGCCGCGGGTGCGGACTGCTGGGCGCGATGGACCTTTGGTCTGACCCAGCGGAGGCAAATTCTTATGTTCTTATGACTCCTGGACTACTGTAGCATCCTATACCTGTCATGTTCAAGCAACATGCTAAAACAATTACAAACAGTCCAAAACAGAGCTCTTAGACCGATTTACTCACTGAAAAAAATATGGCCACATTACCACTGCTTTCTGAGATTCACACTGGCTCCCAGTACAAGCACACATACAATACAAATTCTACTGTACCCTATTCAAAGCCCTAAATGGAAACAGACCAAGCTATCTAAGCAACCACCTAATCAGAAAAAAACATCCAGACCAAGGAAAACTCATGCACACTTTACCCACCCCCCAAACAAAGGTATACAAAGCAAAAAAATATACACTGGACTATTAGCTACCAGAGCAGTGAAACTAGACTGCCACCTATCCAATGACTATGATGCCCAACTACAAAACATTCAGGAAAGAACTTAAAACTTTTTTATTCAAGAAATTTGTCAAATGATCTAACTAAACCCTCCACAGACCCCGATACTACATCTATTAACTATGTATTATCCCTGGAAATTCCCAGGCCTCTTGTTGTAAACTGCTTAGAACTGAAAGGTATTGGCGGGATAGAAGACATCAATGTAATGCAATGTAATTTAGATAGATTTTTAAACTCCCCATTCATAGGAAAATACCTATAGTACCCAACATACTACTGTTTCAATACTTAACATTATAAAATTCCATTAAAAATCGGTTTGTCTAGTATTTTTTTTTTTTTGATTATTCAGTTTTTATTAGAAGTTTATAATGAAAACAATAACAATATAAGCACCACAAATACACCACTCTGGAATACTACATCCACTCAATATAAAATAAAAAGTAAACACTTCTCTAATACAGAAAGTTGGTTAGTGAAATACAATTGTATCTGAAATTAAATCACATAAACTTAAGAAAATTCTCTCAACTATCCCAACTCAAGTCCACAAAAAGGGATCCAAGATTACATAAGTGAGAATAAAAATAAAATTATAAAGGTTAATCTCTTACAGAAAAAACTGAGATTAAGGTGCAGCTAAATAATTTATAGAGCTATAGATGTTTTTTCTTTATCCAGTGGATGTGAGGCCAGAAAAGCAGTTAACTGATAAGGCTCAAAAAAAACATATTTGACTGAACGGTAACAAATGATGCACTTGCAAGGATATTTCAAGTAAAACGTCGCTCCCAAAGAAGTGACTCCAGGTTTCATAAGTAGAAATTCTCTACGACGCTTTTGAGTATCTCTTGAAAAATCAGGAAAAACTTGTACTCTACATCCAAGAAACTCTTTCTGTTTATTTTTGAAGAAAAGTCTCAATAACCATACTTTATCCATTGCAAGGGCTAAAGTCACTATCATTGTAGAAGGTACTGCTGACTCACTATCTGATGTTTCTAAAATTTCAGAAACATTCAGTGGTCTTGATTCCGATATATTAGGTTGAAGTTGAGTACCCAACATACTACTGTTTCAATACTTAGCATTATAAAATTTCATTAAAAATCGGTTTGTCTAGTATTTTATCAACAAAAAGATAGCTTAAAAAATATTTCTACTGCTGTTATTCTCTCCAGCATTGCACAGACCCATAATGCTTGGATCAAATTAATAAATGGAAATCTAAGAAAAGAAAGACTAATAAAATGTAGTTTAGAAACACAATTTTAAAAGGGCAGGCTCGAGGAAAAACATTTTTACGGCTTTAACTTTCTTTCTAAAAAGATTTACCATTAACTGTCAAGTGTCAGCCCAGAAGCACATGGCTAATTTGCATAATACATTTTCTGTGTGAGGGGTCAGCACTTCAGCTAGTAAAATCCGACGCTGACGCTGAAGAGAGTGAGGAAGAGGAACTTTATTTTCATTTAATTGGATATAATCACGTTCCTTCACCAACCTGCTGTACATACTTCTAATTACAGAGCTGCACATCCTTACAGCAAGTGACCTCTTATATTCTCTATAGTGCTCTCATCCACTAGACGCCCAGACCAGTAAATCACACACTAGCATCTAAAAGTAGCACTATGCAACAGTGCTTTGCAGAATTTACTCTCCACCCCCATGCAAGTGGACCTATACAATGGCCGCGAGACCAGCAGCTTCTTTCCATCCGGCTGCCTCTTGACGCCATTCGGCTCACGTTTTTTGAACATAGGCAGGCTCAGGGATGGGAGAAAGCACTCTCTCGCTAGCCAATCAAAAGCCAGAACTACTTCTCCCTGCAGGCTTTGCGTGTCGCACGCAGATGGCACCCGTCAGTGAGGTACGGCGCAGGAGAGAATGACGTTTTAGATCGCGGTACGGGTAGCCGCAGCTGCGACAGCGGTGCTAATAGCCGCTAAGAACGGAAGCGGAAGTAGTGGGAAGGGGAGGACCACAGTGGGAGGTGGGGAGACGTCGCGCGCCTGTCGTAGCGTCGGAGAGCGTTCATCGCGGAGTTACAGAGCGTCAGGAAAACTGAGCACGAGGCCCGGGGGCCCGCATACACGCAAGAGCGCGCGCGCGCGTCGCTTCTCTGTGTCTTCGGAATTCGCCGGGCCTGCGTTACGCGTCGCGCGCGGAGGGGGCTGGGCAGGTGGCGGCAGAGACGCAGGGAGGAAGCTAGGACGGCGCTCTTTGGCCGGGCGCGGGGAGAGCGGGAGGCTTCGTCTCCGAGCCTTCCCCACTGACTCCTCCTCCTCCCTCCCCTCCCAGAGCCATGGCGGCAGCGGCGGGAGGAGGCAAAATCCGCACCCGGAGATATCACATCGCGGCCAAGCCCTACGCCAAGAGCAAACAGGTAACGTAGTTGTGAAGTGCTCGGTCTAGGCCGCTGCTGTCACTCAGCGGGCTGGTGGGATTCCGGTTCTTCCCGCCGGACACGTGAGAGGAGCTGGGGCCCACCGTGTGCACACGGGCTTCTCTGCAGATTACTGTGCTGAACTGAGGTGGTTTGCAAATTCTGTTATTGCTTTGTGTATTCGCATCGTTGCTTTGTTATTTTTTTTGTCTCTGCTTTATTTCAGTATAGACAGAGTATGTTTTGCATCTTGTTGGTGATAGTGTTCTTGGTGTTTATCAAGTATGTATCATCACTATCTGGTTAATATGTTGGAGTTGGTTGCATCCCCATAGTTCGAGCGCAACTTCTGTGTTGTTGTTTTCTCCCTCCCTCGCCCAGAACATAAATCGAGAGGTTTTCCTTTAATTTGACCAACATGCTTCAATTTGTATTCCTGCTGCAACCTGACACACTAGCACAATTATACGGCAGAGATTTTGACTCGCATTTTTTTCTCGTCTCTCTCTGCTTTTTTTGAAGGTGTCCAGTTTGGGAACCACACTGCATTTAAACTTAATCTACTTGTTTTACTGGTAGCTTATCCAATCTTGTGTGTTATTTTATGTTTGACTAAAATGAGAGCAATTTTATGTAAGATCATAGTTTTACTACTTTACCATATTGATTTGTGGGAAACGCAGTGGCATCTACATTTAAACTGGATATGGCAGCCTGTGGCATGGTATCATTATAGAGATCAAGTATTGGTAGTTAATGATGGTATTTTTTTTCTTGTATGTTTGTATTCTGTATTTTAAGTTTTTATTTAAGTGAAAAACTGGAAAATAAATATTATATTTATGCTGACTATAGACATTTTTATGAATGTTCACAGTAAGCAAAGACCTTGGGCTACTTTAATGCTTTGTGTAGGAGAGCCAAAGCATGGTAAATTGCTCCAGGAACTTTAACCTCTTGATTTTAGATGCTTACATTATAATTTACTTCTTGTATTTTGCTAATACTTAATGTAGATATAATAAGCCAGGGCTACTCGCATAATTTAAGTGGAGGTCCGGAAACATCTGCTGTGTGAAACCTGGGGGTCTGCAAAGTACTGTATGCACAACTGTTAGAGCACTATCACTCCCAAGGTAGTGGGGACCTGGGTGGGGGGAGAGGGAAGGATGCACATTTCCCAGAATTGAAATATAAACTATTAATAATAAATTAGTAAATACTTTTTGTCCTGCATGTTTGAGCCTTGGTTTGGTCTTAGTTTCTTTCTCTTTCCTCTGTTTTTTTTCTTAACTCTCTCCAGGGTCTCCTGTCCTTTTGACATTTTTTTTAAATCTGTGTACAGCATTCATCTTTTCTTTATGTTCTATCCAGCTTGTTCAGCATATTCCCCTCTTGTGTCCTTATCCATCCTGTCCATGCATCTTCCCCTCTTGTGTCCATATGTTTCTTCAAGGCCAGAAGCTCTTCGGTGTCCCTGACATTTCCCATTTCCTGCTCCTGTCTCCTCTTCCTCCTACACCCCCACCCATCTGTCATCTAGTATCTTTCTCTCCCTCTGGTTCCAGCGTCTGTACTCCTCTCTCCCCTGGTCCAGTCTCTCTCTATCTTTTTCCATCCAGCATCTGATCCCTCTGCTCCCCTCGGGCCAGTTTAGCATCATCTCACTTGAGCTTGGGTCTGACATCTCTTCCCTCCTTACCCCCTCTCCCATTGGTTGTGTAGGAAGGTCTGATATTTATGTAGCTCTCCTCCCCCCCCCTGGTCCTCCATATGCTGTAGCGGGTTATGACACTGGATGGGTCGCCTGATCCCCATTGCCCCAGGTACATTAAATAGATTGTGAGCCCGCCAGGACAGACAGGGAAAAATGCTTGAGTACTTGAATAAATTCATGTAAACCATTCTGAGCTCCTTTGGGAGAATGGTATAGAAAATTGAATGAATGAATAAATAAAGTGCTGAAAGCTGCGTATCTCTGGCCGGCAGAGCCTTTTCTGTGCCATGTCCTATCTCTCTGATGCAAATTCCTATGGGCAGGTATGACAGAAAAAAGGTTCCGCTGGCCTGCAAGTCAGCTGTCTGCACTCTCTGCTGTAATCCAGTTTGGAGGACCATCAGGGGAAGCGAAAAGCTGCATTTGGACCTCGGCATGTGGAGAGGGTGCCGAAGTGTGGCTCCATGGTCCGCCATTTGACTAGCCTTATTCTAAGCAGATAATAATAAAAGAGGCTAGAAATACCTAGGAATTTACAGTTGGGGAGAACATTAGAGTAACCAATAGCTGACCATTTACTATTCCATACGTAATATATATTTACAAAACAAAAGTTTTTATAGTTTTTAAAAACAAACAACTTAATCAGAAATCTTGTTAGTGGTAATGAATTCCAAGTCTTTCCAGCCTGATAGGCATGAGATGAGAATTTTATAAAATTTAATACCTCTGGGATTTGGAAAATGTTCTACATGCAGTAAATTAAATGTTACATCTGTTGCAGAAATAAAATAATTTCTGCATTTGCTTGTAATAATCCATATCACCCTGAAGATGGAATCAAATTCCTAAAATACTAGTTCACATTTTTTTTGTACCAATATAAGCATGCACATTAGTGTGATCAATTATATTAATCATGCACATGTTCACAGTGATTTAGGCCCCTTTTACTAAGCTGTGGTAGAGGTTTCTACTGCGGTCCAAAGCACTAAATGCTTTGATATTCATAGGAATTCTATGAACGTTGGAGCAGCGTCGGATCATTTAGTGCTCTGGGCTGCAGTAGAAACATCTACTGTGGCTTAATTTAAAAAAAAAAAGGGAGGGGGGCAGCGTTAGTTTTACTGTGGGAACTTTGCTATGGATGTGTTGGTGGATATTTGTAGTGGTTATAACAACACAATGGGTAGATATGAATGTTCACAGGGAATAGCCACCTGTGAACAATACTAGGACATTCTCTGACACTGGATGATAAAAATAATGAGATGGGTGAAATCATGGAACCTCTAGTGTGTGAAATTTAATTTCTGGTGCAGTGCCATAGATCAGGGTGGGCAATTAATTTTCCCAAAGGGCCACATGAGAAACAGGTATATGTTACGATTAGGCTATGAAAATGTGAAACAGGCATAGTAAAAACACAAACAATTTGTATTGCATGTATGATGTAAAATTATTATGTTTGATTAATTTGCCATTGATCTCATGCGGACCAGTCGGGGACAGCCAAAAGGCCAGATGTGGCCCAGGGGCTATACAATGCCCAGGTCTACCATAGACCCTAGTTGGTCTCTGGATTTCATTTTTTGGAATATATTTCTTTATTATGTACTTTTAGTATTTTGCAAATGTAGGTAAATCTTGTGATTTCATCTTTGAAATAAGGATAGGTCAGACGGGTGCTCACTTACATTTGCTAAACAGCAATAACTTGATATCTTTGTTAGAGAGTAGAGGAGTAAGACTGATTCTTAGAGCTATGGGCTGTGAACTAGGAGAATCTGGTTTAAATCCAACTGCTGCTCCTTGTGAACTTGGGCAGTCACGTAACCCGTTGGTTGCCTCAAGTACAAGCTCTGGTGGCTAATGCAGAAAGCCATGTGTTGCAGCCATTAACTACACTGCTTCTAATGCAAGGTTCCTGCAAAACAAATTTCCCTTGGGATCGAGCAGTCAATGAGCATGCAAATTATTGCTGCGTTGAAATTCTGCAGGTCATTGTGAAATGTCATCCTTCTTGTTAGTCCATGAGTGATGATTTGGCTCACACACTGACTAAAAGAATTACTAAAAAAAAAAAAAAAAGTTATAGGTCTGCTTTGGGCACCCCACATCCAAAGGTAGCCACTCCCCTTCACATCCCTGTCCAACGAAACTGACTGCCCATCCCCCCAACAATCCTTGGTAGTCTAGTGGTTCCCACGCAACCCTGACCACACATGACCCTAATACTTTAAAAAGAAAAAAAGGGTCTAGTATATTTATTTATTAATTCAGTTTTCTATACTGTTCTCCCAGGGGAGCTCAGAACAATTTACATGAATTTATTCAGGTACTCAAGCATTTTTTCCTGTATGTCCTGGTGGGCTCACAATCTATTTAATGTACCTGGGGCAATGGGGGGATTAGGTGACTTGCCCAAGGTCACAAGGAGCAGCATGGGTTTGAACCCACAGCCTCAGGGTGCTGAGACTAGCTTTAACCGCTGCGCCTCACTCTTCCCAGAGGGTCTAGTATATCAGCTCCCCTTCAAATTTGATTTGGCAGGAACGAAGTTTACTCACTGTCTCCGATGCTGTCAGGATACAAAATGGTAGCATCACCAGGGGTTGACCTACTAAATAAGGCATTGAGGGGAAGATTCTCAAAGCTTTGTGGTAAAAACTACACCTCCCTACCTTATTCAGGAAGTCTGGCCAGAGGGATGCCTACCTGCTCCGGCTGGCAGGCCCACCTCTTACAAAATGGCAGGCTTTCCCCTTCCCAGTGCATCCTGGGATTCACTGAGGAGAGGTCTAAGACTCTGATTGGCCCAGGTTGCTTAAGGTCCCTTGTATGGGGACTTCCTGAATAAGGAGGGGGGGAGGTCAGTGGGGGGGGGGCATCAGTCCCTCTGTGGGAGGGTGTGTATGTGTAGAGTCGGGGGCTTGGGGGAAGTTTGTCAGGAGGGTGTGGCAATGGTGGGAGAGAGTGAGCATCTCTCTCCTGCTGTGCGGGATGGTGTGTGTGTAGAGTTGGGGCCATGTTGGGGGAGGGGGTGGATGACGGTGAGAGATAGTGGGCATCTCTCCTGCATGGGCAGGAGGGTTAGCAGTGTTGAGTGATTGTGCAATGCGACAGGAGAGAGTAGGCATCTTCCTGCTGATCTTCAATTTGGAGTTTTTTTATTTTAATTTGCATGGGGGAGGGTGTCTGAGTTGTCAAACCTTACTTTACTGTCGGTCCCTGTCGCAATCAGCGCTCTGGCACTGATCAGAAAGTAAGACTACAACAGCTCAGACTTCTGCTAATTTTGGCTGCAAATGTGGCACAACGAGGTTAGGGAATCACTCGGTGATTATAGAGAATTTTTTGGAGTGCTCATTTTAATATTAATGACCTTGTTGTATTACATTTGCATGGCAGTATTGAAGACTGCTAGAAAACTCGGAAGAGACCACGGTAAGCCATTTTGATAATCTGCCGCTAAAATACATGCACGCTAAACCAGCTGGAACCGGTTTAGTGAGCACGTTACAGACATTTTAGTTTTCAGAATCTTCCCCTGAATCAACTCCGTACCTTATTTGTTAGACTGATTTTGAGCAGCTTGTTGCAATGTAGTACTAGAGGTCAGGCATCACCATTTTGGATCCTGGTGCCACCGGATGCAAGAGTAAATGGACATACCTCTTGTCTGACCATATTTGAGGTGCTATGAACAAATTTGGGAAGGTGAGGGGAGAGTGGTATACCAGGGATGCCTTTTTTTCATGTTGGGATTGGGGAGTGGCAGAGTTATTGTGGATTATTGATGTCAGTTACTCTCTGAGAAGGGTATTGGGTTAGTATCTTCAGATAGGGAGGTGGTCAGGTACGAAGGAGGGAGGCTGTTGGGTCAGGTCATATGGGGGGGGTCTCAGCCAGTGTAATGGGTCAGGTTGTGGAAGGGTGGGGCGATTAAAGAATGCTTCCAGACCATGGTGACCTAGTGGTATTTTTTATTTTTTTTTTTAGCATTGTGCTGGTGCAGTAGTACATGTCTTAACATTGCTGCTGATTACTAAAAATCCTACTTGCCATACATTTTAATATGCTTTGAGTTGATGTCTACCACACAGATCAACAAGCACATAGACGGCTTGTAATCATGTGCTTAGGCCTGTGGTATAAGAAATTAAACAGAAATAGTCTGAAGTTTTTGACATCAGATTTACAGGATAGTAATATATACACAGAAAATTAAATCTTATTGATACTCATTTGTTACATCCAGTGAAATCCAGCACGGAATGTTGCATTCCCAGGTGATAAACATGTGGTATTCTGAAACAGAGAAACATGATGGCAGATAAAAGCCAAATGGCCCATCCAGTCTGCCTATCTGTAGCATCTGCTATCTCCTCTTCTAAGAGATCCCACGTACCTGCTTTCTTGAATTCAGACACACTCCCTGTTTCCACCACCTCTATTGGGAGACTATTTCACGCATCTACCATCCTTTCTGTAAAAAAGTATTTTCGTAGACTACTCGAGCCTATCACCTCTTAACTTCATTCTATGCCCTCTCACTCTGGAGTTTCCTTTCAATTGAAAGAGACTTGACTCATGTACATTTACGCCACGTAGGTATTTTTTATATATAGGGTGCCCACAAAAACACTCCTTGATTTTAAATGGTTACAAAATCTAAATTTATTGGAATATGTTTATAAATAAGATAACAGCAAATACAAATCCCAAAAAGCACGGTTAGTAAGATCTTACACAATCGCTTGCACGTTCACCCTTATAAGCTGCACTTGGTACAGAAGTTACAACCTTCAGACAAAATGACTAGGTGTTTCTCAAGTGGCCCTCGAGATCACTGGACATTACTGTTTGTGACTTCCTTTTAGGGGTACGTGAAAGACAGAGATCTTTTTTAATCCCTTACCAGACTTACAAGCTGCTACAATCTTCTTTCTGAAGGCCTCAGGCAGCTCTTTTGATCTTACCATCTTACCATGGTGTTCACTCTCACCGCAGCAGTTATGAGCATACCAAACTAAATGTCTGAGGTTTAAGTAGGACAAACCTCCTTCAAAATGCTGAGTAACAATGTTCTAATCATGTGCACCTGATGTGATACACCTTGTGTGATTTGAGCCACTTTAGGTGGGAGGATATGTGAGGGTGTCCTAATTTATTCCTCAGTTAGAATACACATTTTTGTGGACATCTTTTGTTTCATGAGCAAATGAAGGAAAATTTTTGTTGTTTACCTGCAACTACATCACTTTCTTTTCCAGAGATAGATAAAAAAAAAGATTTGACATTGATATGTGAACATTTCTTAAGAAAGAACTGAAAATTTCATGGGGTGTCCTAATTTTTTCACATGATTGTAGCTCACTCCCTCTATTCAGTTCTCTGGTAACCCAGTAAAAGAAACTGATCACATCTGTCTTGACAAAACCTACCTCTAGTGAATCTATATTGCCTCTGGTCCTGTAATCGACCAAATTCCTAAAATAATATAGATCAAAGAGTGGAAATGTCCAATAAACCTGGTGAATTCAGTCTTCATTAAAAAGTCCTTTATTCATCCAGAAAATCAATGACCCAACATGTACATGTTTCGGCCGAAACGGCCTACTTCAGGAGTCTCAAATTCTTCAGAATGTGGGAATCTTAAATATAAGAACTTCCTTGTCGTTCATTTTATGTTGTGGCTATTTGTAGAAGAAATAGCTTCTGACAGAAAAACGTAGCCTTGCATTCATCTCCAGATTGTGTGCTTATCTGACCTGGCCCTTACCCTTGACAGAGAGGATGAACAAGAATGCCACCTACACACCTGAGTGCTTCATCTTCTCTCCCAGAACCATGAAGTCGCTTTAGATATGTTTGCTGGGGTACTTGGCAGTATCATTAGTGCCAATGAGGATGAGCAGCTTCAGATAACAGTCATCAGGCTTGATGAGTCTTAGTAGTCTCTGTGTAACATCTTGGATTTTGGCACTAGACAGACAGCATACCTCCTGGGACATCATGTCTTGTCTGCAGATGTATTCTTCTGTACCCCTCGGAAGGGAATCACTAGCCACAACTACCTTATGCTTCTTAGTGGTCATGGATCCAGCAATTTTTAGGACTTCAAGCTTTGGTCCTTCCATGCCCTGGGATGCTCTCAGTTCCTCTTCCAGGGCAGGATTCCATAATATGAGTCTAGCTGTCTTCCCTCTTCTTCCCCACTGCTAGAAATCTTTGATGCCTCATGAATCATTTCTTCGATGTACCTCTCATTCTCACAGATGCTTCTCTGTCTTGCCACCTCTTCCTCAGTTCCTTTACTTCAGTGTTTTTCAACACGCAGTATGTGTACCCTTAGGGGTATGTGGGCCTTTTGTTGGGGGGTATGTGGCCTGGCCGTCACAGAGGATATTCCCTGCCCGCTTATTGAAGCCTTAACCACTTCTGGGGATCCCTCCTTGTGGCCCGCCCCATCCACTGAAGCTGCTGCTGGAGATACCTGTCTACCCTCCCTCCTTGCCCATCTATCCATCAAAGCTGATCCCTTCTTTCTTCCCGCCCCACTCGCTACCAGGGTTCCCTGGTCCTCCCTACCTCCCGATGCCGACCCACAGGGCTTCTCTCCAATGTCAGGAAAAGCCTTCCAGGTCAGCAGGGGGAGTAGGGGGCGTTCACAGTTAACTTCTCACTCATTCTGCCTTCAGCGGCTTGTTGGGGGGGGACGTGCAGCAGGCAGCGGTTCTCACACTGAATGTAGCTGACTCGGAAATCTTCTCTCCAACCTCAGCCACGAGCAGCATATAAATCGCACCCGAACAAGCCGCTGAAGGCAAAAGGAACAGTGTGGTTCAAACAAGTAAGGGAGAAAGGGAGGTGAGGCGGAGGGAGTAGGAGTGCTTTGGGACATTCGAGGGCTACGATTCTTGCACAATGGCTGGAAGGTAGGGAGGGGGAGGGGGCACAAAATCGACACAGAAGGAAGGGGGGCATGAACATGGAACAGTAGGGAGGAAGGAGGCACTAGGGGGACAGGAGGAAGGGAATAGAAAAAGAGAATTGTTGGGCATCAGTGTGTGAGTGAGAGGGAAAGGAAGAAAAAGGAAAATTGGGCATAGAGAGAAAGAGGAGAGAGGTAGGGATGCATGGGGAGAGAAGGATGAGAAGAGAAATGTTGGATATAGTGGTGGAGAGGGAATAGAGAGACAGATTGAAGTTGATGACAGGGGGGGAAATGTTGGACATAGCGATGGAGGGAGAGATGTGGCATGGTACTGGAAAGGGGTGATAGGAGGAGAAATGGGCATGGGGCTGGTGGGCAGTGGTGAAAACTGCTGCACATGATCCTGGGGATGAGAGAGGGAGAAATGTTGGATGTGACAGTAGAAGGGGTGGGAGAGATGCCTGGATCTCTCAAGACAGATGGACAGTGAGAGAGAGAAGGAGACTTGTTGCCAATAGGAGTGGAGGAGAGAGAAACAAAAGTTGGACTCGTGGAGGGACAGAGAGAGAGATGTTAGTTGGGGAAGGGAATGAGATCCGGAGGAGAGGAAGCATGCAGGAGGCAGAAAGTGTTGGACTCATGGATAGAGAGTGAGAGATGGATGGGGAGGGAAAAAAGGAGTGAAGGAGAAATATCACACGAAGGGGGAGAGGGGGCAGAGAATAAAAAGTTGAACTCATGGAGGGAGAGATTGGCTGGGGAGAGAATGAGGACATACAGGAGGAGAGAGAAAGAGATGTTGGACTGGTGGAAAGAAGGGAGAAATGTTGGATGTGGCAATAGAGGGAGTGGGAGAGATGCACCCTGGATATCTCTCTTTCTCTTTCCCCACTCCCTTTGTAGCAGAGGAGGGAATGAGAGAGAGGGAGACATGTTGCCAATGGGGGCAGAGGAGAGAGGAAGAAAAGTTGGATTCATGAAGGGACAGAGAGAGATGTTGGTTGGGGAATAGAATGAGGTCTGGAGGAGAGGAAGCATGTAGGAGCAGAAAGAAAGAAATATTGGATGCACAGGGAAGTGTATCCAAAGACTCATGAAATCACCAGACAGCAAAAGTAGGAAAAATGATTTTATTTTCAATTTAGTGATCGAAATGTGTTGATTTTGAGAATTTATGCTGTCTATATTTTGCATTATATTTGTCTATTTTTCTATAGTTGTTACTGAGGTGACATTACATATTTTAAAGTCATCTGCCTTAACCCCTTTGAACCCCCCTTCCAATATAAATGGTAATTAACATTTTATCCCAGGACAAGCAGGCATGATATTCTCACATGTGGGTGACGTCATCTACGGAGCCCCAGCGCGGACAGCTTTTCAAGCAAACTTGATTGAAGTTTCAAGTTTGCTATGCTGCACCACGCATGTGCATGCCTTCTTGCCCACTAGAGGGCGCATCCCCACCTCGTGGTCCTCAGTTCAGTTTTTTCCGCGGAGCCAGAAGCCCTGTGGAATTTGTGCTCTTCTAATTTGCCTTCTGACACCGCGGCTGAGTGTTTTTTTCTCGGTCGCTGTGCTTAATTTGTGTTTTTATTTTGTTCGTGTGTCTTTTTTCGTTAAAAAAAACAAAAACCAAAATAATAACCTTTTTCGTTAGGCTCCGGGGGCTCCCGGTAGCCGCGGCCGCGGGACCTCGTTCGTTCCCGGCCGGTTTTTGGGCCCATGTCCCGTCCCTTGACGGGTTTTAAAAAGTGCACCCGGTGCGATCGGCTGCTTTCCATCACCAGATCCCCACCGGTGGTGCTTACTTTGTCTGGGTCCTGAGCACCCGACCGACTCCTGCACTCGGTGCTCTACTTTTCAGCCGAGAGCTCTCTGCCGCCGTCGCGCTCGGATGGCGGAGCTCTTCGCTGTCGACCCTGCGGCGGGGAAGGCCTCGACGTCGGCCTCTGCTTCGGCCCCGGCCTTGACCTCGGCCTCGACTCCCTCGACCTCGCCCCGACAGCCTGCTTCGTCGAGGCCGGCGTCCTCGACCCCGAAGTCGACGGTGGGTAAGTCCTCACTTCCTTCTTCTCTTCCAGCCTCGAAGAAGCCATCCTCGGGCTCATCGACGGGGGCGGGTGGGCCGTCCTCGGCCCCGCCCCGAGCGTCGAAGTCGGGTGCCCCGCGGGAATACTCGAGACCGAGGTCGCCCTCGAGGGAGAACCCGCCGGCCCAGGATCTGCCGACTATGATGGGGGTTCCCGTCTTTCAAGACTTGCTCCGTGCGCTCATTGCCTTGGAACTGTCCGGTGCCCTCGCGCACCTCCAGCCGTCTTCGGCCTCGTCAGCCCCGGCTTCGGCGGCCTCGGTCTCGGTACCCTCGACTTCGGCCCCTGGGGTGGCTTCGGCCTCGACCCCGACCTTGCCCCGACCTTGCCCTCGACCTCGGTTGACCAGCCTGAGCGGAGCGTGCGGCCTCGGGACAAGGTGCGTAGGGTTCGGAGGATCTCTTCCTCTTCTTCCTCGTCGAGGTCCTCCCGGGGCTCCTCTCCCTCGGGTCGGCCTCGGGCGAAGCATCGGCCGAGGAAGCCCAAACGTCAACGGGGCTCTCCTCGACGCCGCGGTCGCTCCTCGCTGACCGAGGCTGAGACCCTGCGGGTCTCCGAGCTCCGCCTCAATAATCCGAGGCTTTTCCGTTCCTCCGAGGTGGAGTTTTCGAGGGACTCTTCGCCGAGACGGAAGGGGCGTGCCTCGGTGCCTCATACCCTGGGGACTTCCCGCAGGGGTTCCTCGGGGCATGGGCGGTCCCCGACCCCGTCGAGGTCGCTGGGTGCGGCTTCTTGGGGTTCAGGGTCTGGCACCGGTAAGGAGCCTCGTTACTCCCGTGAGGCTTCCCCTTCTTTTTTGGCGACGCGGGCTTCTCGATCTCCCTCTCCGTCTTCGAAGCCCTCCTCCTTTTCCAGATTTGTGCTTGAGATGGGGAGGGCTTTGGACCTTGACCTTATGTCAGGCTCTCAATACACGAAGGAATTTTTGGAGGAGCAGGATTTGCCCTCTCCCCCAAGGGAGACTCCTCGTCTGCCTATCAACAGCATGATGGCTGCCAGGATCCTTAATTACGCATTCACCTTCTCATCCTATTTAAGGCAGATGGTGAAGGCGTTGCCCAGGTATTATGGGGTCATGCCGGATTCCCATAAGGGGGATTTTGGTACCTTTATGGCCAATTTGTCTCAGCTGCGTCTCTACCTTTTTCACGCAGTTTACGATGCGTTTCAGTTGGCCTCTCGTGTATCCGCCTTTGCGGTGGCGATGCGCCGTCTCGCATGGCTTCGTACCCTGGATATGGAACTTGCAAGAACGTCTGGCCAATCTTCCATGTGTGGGCTCCGAGTTGTTCGATGATTCCTTGGAGGCGGCGACCAAACGCTTGTCTGAACATGAGCGCTCTATCGCCTCATTGGTCCGTCCGAAACCCCGGGCCCCGCCGCAGAAGCCGTTTAGACCTCCTCCGCGGCGATACCCACAGAAGTCGACGCCGGCTTTCTCGAGGCCTCCGCCCAGGCGTCCCCCTCAGCAGGGCAGAGCGTCCCAACCAAAGCCTCAGGCGCAAGGGGCGTCTATACCGGCTCTGTCTTTTTGACGTGATGCGCGGTTGGGGGCGGGCCCTCTCCGCACTGTCAAAGGACCCCCTTCCTATCGGGGGCCGATTGCAGGCCTTTCTTCCAGCCTGGGCCGAGATCACGTCGGACGCTTGGGTGCTCCGGATCATCTCCGAGGGTTACTCGCTAAACTTCTTAGCCATGCCGCCAGAACATCCGCCGGGGGCTTCTCCTGGCTGTCGAGACCAGCTTCCTCTTCTCCTGTCGGAAGCCAGGTCCTTGTTGAGCCTTCGGGCGGTGGAGCCCGTGCCCCCGAACCAAAGGGGACGGGGTTTTTACTCCCGTTACTTTTTGGTCCCGAAGAAGACAGGGGACTTACGCCCCATTCTGGACCTCTGGAGGCTCAACAAGTTCCTTGTCCGGGAGAAGTTCCGTATGTTGTCCCTTCCAGTCCTGTACCCTCTGTTAGAATCGGGGGACTGGATGTGCTCCCTGGACCTGAAGGAAGCATATACTCATGTTCTGGTGCATCCCGCCTTCCGCAAGTTCCTCAGGTTCCAGGTGGGGGAGTTGCACCTCCAGTATCGGGTCCTCCCGTTTGACTGGCTTCGTCCCCTCGAGTCTTCACGAAGTGTATAGTGGTGGTCGCGGCAGCCCTGAGATCTCGGGGGCTGCAGGTGTTTCCCTACCTGGACGATTGGCTGATCAAGGTGTCCTCCAAGGAAGGGGTTATTTCGGCGACCCGACAGACTATCATCTTCCTTCAACGTCTGGGGTTCGAAGTGAACATCCCCAAGTCTCAGTTGTGCCCGACTCAATCCCGTCAGTTTATCGGGGCTGTGCTGGACACGGTTCGCCTCCGTTCGTTCCTCCCCCCGCCACGGTTGGAGGTCCTGCTTCGATTGAGTCGCCAGGTTTCGTTGCTGCCCTCAGTTTCGGCGCAGCGCATGATGGTCCTGCTCGGCCACATGGCGTCGACGGTCCATGTCACTCTGTTCACCCGTTTGCACCTGAGGCTTCCTCAGTAGACCTTGGCCTCCCAGTGGCGTCAGGATCGGGACCCAGTCTCCTCCCCCTATAACTGTGACTCCTTCCTTGAGACGCTCGCTCCGTTGGTGGACCAACTCTTCCAATCTTTCCGGGGGTTTGCTCTTTCTCGTTCCTCCGCATCGCAAGGTCCTGACCACGGACTCTTCGGAGTACGCGTGGGGAGCTCATCTGTACGGTCTGCGGACTCAAGGTCTATGGTCGGCAGAGGACCGGAGTTGTCACATCAATGTTTTAGAACTTCGTGCCATTTTTCTGGCTGCTCGAGCGTTCTGCCACCTGCTGCACGATCAGGTAGTCCTTGTGCAGACGGACAACCAGGTGGCCATGTATTATGTGAACAAACAAGGGGGAACGGGCTCTTGGTCCCTGTGCCGGGAAGCCCTGCGCCTTTGGGAATGGGCGATCTCCCAGAACATCTTCCTGCGGGCGGTTTACATTCAGGGAGAGAAGAATTGTCTGGCCGACAAACTCAGTCGTCTTCTCCAGCCGCACGAGTGGTCGCTAAACTCCCGAGTTCTGCGCGAGGTCTTCGACCGCTGGGGGACTCCTCAGGTGGATCTGTTTGCCTCCCCGGAGACTCGCAAACTGCCCCTCTATTGTTCTCGGATGTATTCCCCGGACCGTCTAGAGGCCGACGCCTTTCTTCTCGACTGAGGAGGGAGGTTCCTTTATGCGTTTCCTCCTTTCCCTCTGATCTTGAGGACGTTGGTTCATCTCAAGGCGTCCAGAGCCACTATGATTCTCATTGCGCCTCGTTGGCCTCGTCAGCACTGGTTCTCCCTGCTCCTTCAACTCAGTGTCAGGGAGCCTCTGCTTCTGCCTGTCTTTCCCTCTCTGCTGTCTCAGAGTCGGGGTTCGCTGTTGCATCCCAATCTTCAGTCTTTACATCTGACGGCTTGGTTCCTTTCCCCGTGACTTCACAGGTTTCTCAGTCTGTGAGGGAGGTTCTGGAAGCCTCGCGCAAGGTCTCGACTAGGCTTTGTTATTCTCAGAAGTGGACCAGATTTTCTTCCTGGTGTTCCTCGAATCATCTGGATCCGAGTTCGGTTCCGGTGTCTTCGGTTCTGGAATATTTGTTGCATTTGTCCAAGTCTGGGCTGAAGACGACTTCCATTAGGGTGCATCTCAGTGCGATTGCTGCTTTCCATCGGCATATCGAGGGTCGATCTCTCTCTCTTCATCCTCTGGTGATTCGTTTCATGAGGGGTCTAGTGAATGTTAATCCTCCTTTGAAACCTCCTCCTGTAGTTTGGGATCTTAATGTGGTTTTGGCTCAACTGATGAAGCCTCCCTTCGAGCCTATTGACAAATCTCATCTTAAGTTTCTCACTTGGAAGGTGATCTTTTTGCTTGCGCTCACGTCCGCTCGTCGGATTAGCGAGCTGCAGGCTTTGGTTGCGGACCCGCCCTTTACTGTGTTCCATCATGACAAGGTGGTTCTTCGCACCCATCCTAAATTTTTACCTAAGGTTGTGTCTGATTTCCACCTCAATCAGTCCATTGTTCTTCTGGTGTTTTTTCCAAAGCCCCACTCTCATCCTGGGGAGGCGGCGCTTCACAAGCTTGACTGTAAGAGAGCGTTGGCCTTTTATCTTCAACGCACCAAGTCTCATCGGAAGGTTCCTCATTTATTTTTGTCTTTTGATCCTAATCGGTTGGGACGTCCTGTTTCCAAGCGCACCTTGTCCAACTGGTTGGCTGCTTGTATTTCTTTTTGCTACGCTCAGGCTGGTCTCGCGCTTCATGGTCGGGTCACGGGACATAAGGTCCGAGCGATGGCAGCTTCTGTGGCGTTCCTCCGGTCTACTCCAGTGGAGGATATCTGCAAGGCTGCCACTTGGTCTTCGGTTCATACTTTCACCTCCCACTACTGCCTGGATACGTTATCCAGGAGTGACGGCCGGTTTGGCCAGTCAGTTTTGCGTAATCTGTTTTCCTAAATTGCCATCCTCCCACCTGCCCTTTTTTGGTTGGCTTGGAGGTCACTCACATGTGAGAATATCATGCCTGCTTGTCCTGGGATAAAGCACAGTTACTTACCGTAACAGGTGTTATCCAGGGACAGCAAGCATATATTCTCACAACCCACCCTCCTCCCAGGGGATGGCTTCTTTGCTGGCTATGGAACTGAGGACCACGAGGTGGGAATGCACCCTCTAGTGGGCAAGAAGGCATGCACATGCGTGGTGCAGCATAGCAAACTTGAAACTTCAATCAAGTTTGCTTGAAAAGCTGTCTGCGCTGGGGCTCCGTAGATGACGTCACCCACATGTGAGAATATATGCCTGCTGTCCCTGGATAACACCTGTTACGGTAAGTAACTGTGCTTTCTCTGCGTACAGTGTGCTTTGTGGTTTTTTTAAATTTTGTGGTTACCGTTATGTATGAGACTACGACAGGAACTCACAGCAGCCATTTTCTATGAGTGATCTGCACGGTGTAGAAGCGTAGGAAGATTGCTCCTGCCCCGAAAGCCTGCTAAATCACCAGGTAAAGTCTGGGATGCCAGGAGGGAGACGGGAAGGTCCAGAATGAGGTAGGGTTGGGTCAGAGTCGGCCAAAAAGTTATTTGCGGTTTTTCACACTTCCCTGTCCTGCTCTGCAACTAACCCCCGTGAATACGGAGGGAAAAGTGTAGTATGAAGATTAACTTATTATCATGGCCTACTAAGAATACAAGGCATTCTAAGGCTGGTAGTATAGACTTGATGATTCTTGGCTTTAAGTCAGAATTAACAATAGCACCTACTTCTTACCCTTTTCTTTTCCACTTGAGAATAGGCAAATAAATGTTTGATAGCCTTGGTGACATAGTGACCCTAGGGTGGCCCATCGTTGTCTTTCAGACATGTTTCTGTAATCTGGAAGATATCCCATTTGTTATCAAATGGGAAAATTTTCATGTCAAACTATAATATATTGAAAATGTATATGGCATTGAAAAAAAAAATTTGGATTGAAGGTTGAGATTTCAGCACAATACTGGACAGTTTTTTAATACTATATTATGACTGTAGAATTATAATGATCTCCTTAAATTTCTAACAAAGATATGAATGATTATTTTTACTCTTTAAAGGTTTAAAAAGTAATAAATAGAAATTAAACTTTACAAAAGAAAATAGTGATACTTTAATTATTGGACTAATGGTGTATTTTTTGACACTATTTTGAATGCAAAGTCCTTTTTTTCGGGGGGAGGGGGTGCTAAGGGTGGGTTCAGCAGTGCACCTTCCCCTCCCTCCAGAAGCTCCCATTGCCTCAACAGTCACAGACTAAAGCCTCCCTCCATTGCCAAATAAGCTACAGGTGGATGGGTGCTGAAGAGAGCAGTAGCTTCTTATCACTGTGTTCCCTTTTACTATAATAAATGCCTTGTTGTACATTACTTTGAGCATACAGAGTCTCCTCACTTAATGACCTACCTGTTCAATGCGCACACAGACTTACGACCTGCATTCTCTGACCGGTCAGTATACCACAAGCTGCCGGCAGCAGTTCTTACACATTGCTGGCAGCTGGCCCGGAAGCCTTCCTTCTGACTCGTTTGCATTTCACATCAGAAGCTAGGCTTCCAGGTCAACCACCAGCTGTGTGTAAGAGCCTCATTAACAGGTGACCCAGAAGCTTGCCGGCAGTTGACCTAGAAGCCTTCCTTCTGATGTGTTTGCATTTCGCATCCGAGGGATTGTGTCCGGGTCAGCTGCTGGCAGCTTGTAAAAACTTTTGCTAGCATCCTGAAGAAACAGTATGTGGGCTGGGGTGGTGGGAGGGGAGAGAGGGAGAGAATTTGCTGCATGGACGTTAATAGGTGGATCCTTGCTTATTGACTAATTTGCTTAACCACCTAGTCGTAGGAATAGAACTCGGTCATTAAGTGAGGAGAATCTATATTATGAATGTGCTATACCAAAATAGGATCTCCAATTGCTCTAGCTGCAGTTTTAACCTTTCCCTGTTGCTCATCAACCTGCTGTTAATAGCTGCAGCCTAAAACTTCTCCATAACCTACCCAGCTACCCCAGTCTTTACATTACATCCTTACACCCTAGCAGTAGCCTTTCTCAATGCCTCTTCTAATGCAACAGACACATTATTCCTGAGCCTGTGGGTAGTTAGTGTATTCCTGTGAGAGTTCTTGTAGAGAGACTCATTAGCATTCTTTTGCTCCGCCTCCCATCTCTCTGGGCTGTCCTCCAATTCCTTAGTTGTTTCTCTACAAGCAAGATGGTTGGAGCTGCAAAGGATTCCATTCTTGGGATATTTCTGACTGGAGGAGATCCCAGACTCCTAAGGCCGGAGGTCTGCATCCAAGGGGCAGAATTCCCTGCAGTGCACCCAATTGGACAGCCTGTGCTAATGGTCCAAGAGCTCAGGGACTGGTTCCTTGGGAGCAAGACTCGCCCCAGGTTCTGTCTGCAGTGGGCTTGAGTGTAACAGCCTTTCCTAGTCCCTGTTCTCCCTCCCCTCTTCTGAAGTAGCCAGATCTTATCAACAAGGCTGCTGGAGAATAACTTCCTCAGGATCGGTGCTCCTTATGGGTGATGTTGCTGCTCCTCCTTATTAACAAGACTCCATGTGGGCTGCCTATCAAGGGTGATTCCCCCCCCCCACCCCCCCGGTTCTCAACATTTTAGCTCTTGCTGTCACCATAACTTTCTCTAACTCTCATAGCGCTCTTATCCCCTACCTTGTGGTACATACTCCCATGGCTTTCAGTTCACCCATCACTATCTCCACTAGAATATACCTTCCGTAGCTCTTTCGATGACCACCACTCCATATACCCGCCTGTGACCAACTCTTCTCTCTCTCTCCCCCACCCCAACCCATGCCACAGCACAAAGAAACCCAGCTTGCCGTCTCCTACCTTCTGCCTCTCAGCCCACGGACACCCTACGTCTCTGACCCATCACAAGTGGAAGTAAAGGAGAATGGCTACACATTGTGCAGTATCCTCCTCTTCTGCCACTTTGGTGCATAATGCAAAATTTGAACAGAGTGGTTCAAATTTTGCTTGCAGAAGAGGTGACACACAGCCCCTCTCCTTTTGTTATGCTTGTGATCAGCACTGGACTGGTGACTTGGGGAGGTGTATCCATGCTTGGGCATTGGTGGTGCTGTGATGAGGGAGTCACGTGAGAATTGAGAGTTTACCATTGATGCTGCTTGCTTCCTGCAGCTCTGACAAAACATTGGCATCAGGTCGGAGATATTTTAGTTACCATGGCAACTTGGTGCCTGGTGTGTATCGAACTCTGCTATAACTAATGAACAGGAAGTCAACCAGGCAACATTCAGTATTATTTATATAATAAATTACTTATATCTTTACCATAATAAGAATACATTAAACATCTTCAAGTAAATATTTAGATAACTATCTTAACATAATGTAATTTAAATAGGATATGTGGACCTCTACTATAATATCCTGATACTTTTACAGTATTTGCTTGGTGAAAATAAAACCAGTTAGTGTGTTTCTGTTTTATATACTGCTGTAGAAAATACTGTAATACAGTAGAATCTTAGTTAACTGGTACTCTGTTAACTGGCACTCTCATCCAACTGGTAAAAAAAATATCCGAGATAAAAAAAAACTTCCCTGAAACACAAACCCTCCTCCCTCCATCAAGCCCTGAAGCACTAGAAGTAGCGGCAGTCCTGAGCCGCAAACCATACCTCCCTCTTGACCCGAAGCACCAGCACAGCCACAAATCCCCCCACACTTCCTCCCTCAAGCACCCAAGCATCGAAGCAGCTGAAATGCAAACCTCCGCCCCATGGCACTAGCATGACAGCGGTCCTGAGCTGCAAAGCCCTTCTCCCTCCCTCAAGCCATGAAGCAGGCGGTGGTCCTGATCCGCAAGCTCCCTTACTTACTCGAAGCGGCAGCCGATCAGCAGGAGGCAGTGCTTATAACAGGCTGCTCGCGGCCATCCCCAGCAGGGCCTTTCTTCTGACACATCACTTCCTGTGAGAGAAACCGGGGAAGAGGGGGTCTGAAATTTATGTTTTGGGGAGTTTTTGCATGTTCCTTTTCCTCAAAAATCATATTTTTGCTGGTTTTTAGCTTTATTTTAGTTGCTGTTTTAGCGATTTTAGCACCAAAATCTGACTCTGGCTATCTTGAATTTTTAGCGTTATATATATATTTTTTCAAAAGTTCCCTACAGCTCCAAATATATTCTTTTTGCCTCAAAATTTGAGATGGATCCTTGGGCTCTTTCATCACTAATCCATGCCAGGATTACGCACATTCTGCATTGCACTTGGAGAGGTGTGAGCTTAGGGCTTAGCCTCTTTTTTGCTGTCTCGGCTCGAGGAAAGGGCGACTATACTGCTTAGGTGGGCTGTTCTTTTTTCAGGTCCCACAATCAGTGGCCATTCCGCTCGAAAGAGCATGGAAGCCACAGAGCTTAAAAACTGTAAATTTGAATCATTTCAGGGTGACTCTTTGCTCCCTGGTTTGGCTTTTCTTTGGAATTCATCCATTTAATGTAGAAAGCCTTCCAGGAGAGCTGTTCTACTAAGGCGCAGACTTCCTGCGTTTTGGACTCAGCACGTCAGGATTCAGCCCCTCAGGGGTTTTCTACCTTGTCTCACACTACTCAGCCCTTGGGAGCAGTGGATTCTGATAATGATGATATCTCTTTCACTGTGCCACTGTTGTCCACAAATGCGCCTCCCGTTTCAAGGGAGCTTTGGATCCTGTTATGGCCTTGGATCCTGGTGATGATCTCATGGTCCTGCGCTTCTTTCAGCCTACGGCCCTGCCAGATCTCATTTCTGAGACTGCATAAACGAAATTTGGACTCCCAGCCAGTTCCTTCTGCTTCCTCCTCCCTGATGTGTGGAGTGAGAATTCAGTCTGTGGCGTTTCCCTGGCATGCGAACATTAATGTTTTGATCACAGATCATTGGGATTCTCCTGAGGGCTCTCTTAAGGTAATGAGAGCCTTGTTTCGCCTGTATCCTATGGCATAGTAGTGTCAGCAGCCTAAAATGGCTTCTTTGGTGGCACAGTGACACCAGGTTGGAGGAGGTCCCTCTCAGAATTGGGGGCTGCCTCTTGGTGTTTATTCCAGCTTGGATTCACATTACATCCAATCGTTGAGTTCTGGAAATCATCCATACTGGATTGATTTGTGGACTCTCCAGCAGGGTGGATGGAAAAGGTTGCTGGATATCGAGGCCCTAGAGCCTGTCCCACTCAAAAACTCGGGCTTTGGCAAATACTTCACATACTTTATCATGCCAAAGAAAGGCTCCGACAATTGGAAACCCATTCTGTACCTTACATATATGCAGAACTCAGAGTTCTGTGCTTCCGCATGGAGTCAGTTTGTTCTGTCATAGTGGCAATTTCGTCCGGGAGAGTTTCAAGTTTATTTTCTATTTGATATACTGCCTATCTTAAAGTCTTAAATGGTTCCTGGCATCCCTGGATTTGATGGCCTACTTGCATATTCCCATTTTCAAGACCACAGGAAGTTTCTCAAGTTCCATGTCCTGGAACATCATTTTCAGTTCTTAGCTCTGCCCTTCGGCCTAGCGACGGCTCCTTGATCTTTCACCAAAGTTATGGTGGTGGTGGTCACAACCCACCTGCGTAGGATGGAGCTGCGTAGGATGCAAGCTCATTCCTACCTTGTTTGCTGTGGGGTGGCATACAATAGATCAGATGATCAGCCTCATGGAGGAATTGGGTTGGATGGTGAATTATTGCAATCTTTGACGCCGACTCAATCACTGGAGTCTCTGGGAGTCTTGTTTGACACAGTGGCCAGACGTTTCTACCTTCCAGAGGCACAAAGCTGCTTTGTTCAGTTTTCCTGCCTTCTAGCAAAGTCTCCATTGGCATGGGTCTATTTCAAGTCCTGGGTCCTTTGGTGACCTCAATAGATGTGGTTCCTTGGGCGAGGGCCCATATGATTCTTCTCCAACATGCATTGCTCTCACATTGGTGCCCGCAGATGGACTCATTGCATAAGTTTCTGTTCTGGACATTGGAAGCTTGGACCATTCCCAGTCCTTTGCCAAGGGTATGCCCCTTCAAATACCTTCCTGGGTAGTTGTAATGACGGATGCCAATCTCCTTGGTTGGGGAGCTCATTGCAACTGTCATCCGATTTGGGGGCATCCTCTCGGAGGATGTAGTTGATCAACAGGCTGGAGCCAAGCAGTCAGATTCTTCTCTGATAAAGTGACAGTGGTGGCTTATGTCAATTGCTAGGGCAGCACCTGGAGTGCCCAGCTGTATCTGGGAGCTCACCTCTGCAGGTGCTATCGGCAGACAGACCTTGGACCCTGGCAACTGGACACTGTCAACGACAGAATTTCAAACCATTGTTCGCCGCAGGGGTTGGCCTCCTTTCAACCCCATGGCAATGAACAAAAAGGTGGACAGGATCTTCAGTTGAAGACACAAACCTGGAAGCGAGGGTCTAGACCAGGGATTCTTAATCTGGGCTCTGTGGACCTCTAGGGTGTCCATGGATGGGTTTCAGGGCAGTCCATGAGGGTCAGATAAAAATAAACATTTATATTCACTGTACAGTCTGGTACTGTTGATTTTTCTCGCAGATAACGAGAGAATTAATGTAGTAGTAGCAGTAATGGTAGTAGAAAACGTAGTAGTAGTAGATCTGTTTATTTGCACAAGAGGATTGTATTTCATAATTAGAACGAGTGGCCTTTACTTTTTGCATAAAAATGGAGTGGTTTTTTAGATTACTTTAAAGTTTAATAATACTTTGTGAATGTCATATGTATGAAACAATCAAATCTTGATAAATAACGTACATTATATTCATTGCATGCAAAGTTGTGTTTGTTAATATTTCTGGGGAAGGGGATTGATAGCGTTCATCAGATTCTTAAAGGGGTCCATGACGCAAAAAAAAGAAAAAAAAAAGGTTAATTATCACTGGTCTAGACGCTCTAGTCCAGCCGTGGCCTCAGGGCCTACTCTTGTACATTTTTCTTCCTTGGTCCATGATAGGCTGAGTTTTACACAGGATTGCAACTCATCAGAGAAAGGTTATTCTGGTGGCTCCAGATTGACCCTGCAGACCGTGGTATGCATATGTGATATATCTTCAGATGGGTCCCGACCTCTGGTTTCTGGTACTTCCGCACCTTTTTTCTCAGCTTCCAGTATGCATAGAGGATCTAGATTGCTTTATCTCTTATAGCATGGCTCTTGCACACCAGGTGCTAGAATGGAAAGGATATTCAGAAGTGGTTATTTCCACACTTCTCCAGGGCTAGGCAGCATCTAAGGCAGGGTTTCACTCAGTGATTTAGCCTGCAAGAAAATACCCTTTCTGTTCCTTCACTCTCTCCATCCCATTGTCCACCATCTCTCTCCCGGCTTCCCAGTCTCACCTTCAAAGCAGCATGCAGAAGATCACCGGTCAGCTGTAGCGATCCTAGCTGGCTGGTGTAGCCTCCGCAGCACATTCCCTTTGCCGCGGTTCCATATGTCAGGAGGGGCAGGACTGCGGCAAAGGGAATGTGCTGTGGAGGCCGATGGCAGCCTGCTAAAGTCACTACAGCCGATTGACTGCTTTGAAGGTGAGACCGGGAAGTTGGAGGACGCTAGAAAGAAGGGGGGGGGCGGGGGCCCTGGTGTAGAAGTACATGGAGGGAAGGGGGGAATCCAAAGAGATGTGCATATGCTGGACTGAGGGTGGGAGGGGGAAAGAAATAATGGGTCTAAAAACGGAGGAGAGGGAGAGAGATGGTGGACAATGGGATGGAGGGAGTGAAGTTGGACACAAGGGATGGTGTGGAGGGGGGATAGAGATACTGGATAGGAGGGTAGTTGGGAAGAGAAAGGGAGAGGTAGACCCTGGGGTGGTGGGGAAGAAGGGAGAGATCCTGGATGAAAGGGTAGTTGAGAAAAGGAGAGATGGTGGATCTAGGGATGGTGGGGTCCATCGCTGCAGCTGCAGGGATGGAGACGAAAAAAAGGAAAGATTCCAGACCGCCAGGGGACGAAAGGGAAACAGAAGGGGAGGACAGAGATGGAAGATGGATGGTTAGCACCGAGGAAGAAGAAAACAACAAATGGGCAGGAGACTCTAGCAAGCGAGTTATCAGAAGACAAAGAGAAACCAGAGCCTGGGACCAACATGATTTGAATAATGATCAGACAACAAAAATAATTGTATTTTCTATTTTGTGATTATAATATGTCAGATTTGAAATGTGTACCCTGTCAGAGCTGGTGTTAGATAGCTAGTGTAAACTAGGATCTAAAACAGAGGAAAAGTCTTTATTTTGTTTACACCACAGAGCCAGGGTGGGGTTGGAGAGATTATAACCCTATACTTCTATTAAGACTAAGTATCTTAATAAAAAATTTGGCCCGTGACTTAGCCTGTGTTTTAGATTTCAGCCCCTTATATAATTGAGTTCGACATCCTTGATCTAAGGCCTCCATTGAGACCACCTACACTTACAAGAATAAACAAGTGGCTCTTAGCAAAAAAGGGTTTTTTCCCAAAGTGATTTCCACCTTGTTCAAGGTCCTGAAGTTGTCCACTTCCTTGTTTTATGTCTGGGTTTGGAATGTCTTTGAGGAATGGTGCAGTCAGTGCTCAGTCAACTTGGGCATAGGTGATTTCATAGGTGGAGAATATCTATAGGGCAGTGACCTGGTCATCTCTCTGTTCCTTTGTTAAATCTTTACAGACTAGATGTGCTGTCCACAGCCCATTTGGCAGAAGTGTCATTTAGGAGCCTTGTCTTTCCCCACCCAGTGAGCTCTGCTTGGTTACAACCCATTTCAGGATGATGCAACCTGGATGCTAACAAAGGTTAAATATTACTTATACTTATTAATTTTCTTTCCTTTAGTCTGGCTTGCATCATCCTGAGATCCCCCTCTCCCCCCAAAAAAGGTTGATGGAGATCTTAAGCTTAAAGAGAGATGTTCTGAATTTGTGTAGTCGCAGTGATTTATGGGACCATATGCCACTTCGGCAGAAGCATACAGGAATTTATCCCAGGACAAGCAGGCAGCCTATTCTCACATGTGGCTGACATCATCCACGGAGCACAGATGTGGACAGTCGCAGAAGCAGTCTTGCTTGAAGAAACTCAGAAGTTTTGAGTCTGCCACACCGCGCATGCACAAGTGCCTTCCCGCCCAGCACAATCTTTCCAGAGGCTTGCTTTTTCAAACGCCCCCTCATCAGAAGGTCCTTACGACAGACTCTTCGACCTTCGCTTGGGGCACTCATCTTGAAGGTCTCCGTACTCAAGGCCTCTGGACCAGTATGGATCGTCAGTGTCATATCAATCAGTTGGAACTCAGAGCGATCCTCAAAGCTCTCCATGCTTTTCAACATTGCTTCACGACACAGTAGTCCTCGTTCGAACGGACAACCAAGTTGCCATGTATTATGTCAACAAACAAGGAGGGACAGGGTCTGCTTCCCTTTGTCAAGAAGCTCTGGAGGTTTGGGACTGGGCAATCTGCCACAACACCTTCCTCAAAGCTGTCTACATTTAAGGGGCAAAGAATTGCTTGGCGGACAACTTGAGACATCTACTGCAACCTCACGAATGGACTCTCCATTCTTCACCTCTTCGCCATATTTTTTCACAGTGGGGAACGCCACAGATAGACCTCTTTGCAGCTCCCCACAACTACAAACTGCCTTAGTTCTACTCCAGGATATACACTCCTCACCGCCTCGAGGCAGATGCTTTTCTTCTGGAATGGACAAATCTTTTCCTCTACGCATTTCCTCCATTCCCTCTCATTCTCAAGACTCTGGTCAAGTTGAAGAACGATCATGCCACCATGATTCTAATCGCTTCTCGGTGGCCGAGACAACCCTGGTACTCCCTTCTACTTCAACTCAGCAGCAGGGAGCCATACCTTCTACCAGTTTTTCCTTCTCTGCTTACACAGAGTCAAGGATCTCTGCTTCATCCCAATCTGCAATCTCTACACCTGACAGCCTGGTACCTCTCAATATAACCCCTCTTCAGTTTTCTCAATCTGTAAGAGACGTTTTAGAAGCTTCTAGAAAGCTTACAACTAGACAATGCTATCACCAAAAATGGATTAGATTTTCTACATTGTGTTTTTCTCATCATAAGGAGCCTCAACATTCCTCCTTATCTTCTGTTTTGGACTATCTTTTGCACTTATCCAATTCTGGCCTCAAGAGGGAGAATTAGAAGGGCTTGAGCATGCGCAGATGTATGCTCAAAGCCGGCAGAGACTGGGAAGAAGATCTACAAGCGGCACCGGCACTTGTGGTCTGCGTGTCGGTGCTAAAGGGGGGGTGAGTTAAAGTTGGTCGGGCGGGGGGTTCCTGTTCTCGGGGGGAGGGGTGCCGATTCGAGCGGGAGGGGGCCCTTTGCGAGCGGGGGGGGAGCGATGCCGGTTATCGGGGGGTGCTCGCAAATCGAGTCAACACTCGGTTTGTGAGACGTTTTGCGAGAATGTTTTGCTCGTCTTGCAAAACACTCGCAAACCGGGTTACTCGCAAACCGAGGTTTGACTGTATTTTATTGATATACTCCCTGGGTTTTCTAAAGACCTTGGTCAACACAGGCTTTTAGAGTTCCAGCAAGTCATTGCTACTTAGCACAACTCGGGTTACACCTTCTTCAGTCATCTTATGATGGTTTTGAACTTTCCTCGAGGGTCACTGCTTTCTCAGTAGCGATGCGCCACCTTGCCTGGCTTCACACCATTGATACGGATCCCAACATTCAGGATCATCTGGCCAATGTTCCTTGTGAAGACAAGACCTCTTTGATGAATCGATAGAGGCTGCCACCAAGAATTTGTCTGAGCATGAGAAATCTTTTGCTTCCATCATCAGACCAAAGCCTACGCCAGCTCCTTCCAAGCCTTCTCAACCTCTTCATCCTATCAGAGGCATTATCCTCTGAGGGCAGCTCCTTATACTCGAACACCTCCCAAGAAACAACAACTATAGAAGCAACAGAAACCTCAGTCTTCCGCCATGCCTTTTTGATTCTCAAACAGAGCATAACCTCCATCATTCTGCCTCTGTCCTTTCCTCTTCCCATCAGAGGTCGTCTCCATCATTTTTACCATCGATGGGAGACCATTACATCTGACCTCTGGGTGCTGTCAATAATCAGGGAAGGATACCCTCTTAAGAACATAAGAAGTTGCCTGCGCTGGGTCAGACCAAAAGGTCCATCTCGCCCAGCAGTCCGCTCCTGCGACGGCCCATCAGGTCCATGACCTGCAAGGTGATCCTTGTCTAAACCAGTGTTTTTCAACCTTTTTACACCTATGGACCGGCAGAAATAAAAGAATTATTCTGTGGACCGGCATCAGTCCATGGACCGGCAGTTGAAGAACACTGGGTTAAGTTGTGGGCCAGATCCCGCCCATCTCTACCCAATCTCCACCCCAGATCCCGCCCCCATAATAGTACTAATTGCACCTTGCAAGTCCCGTGCCTCATCTGGAAGCCTTCCCTCTGACGTTGCAACGTCAGAGAGAAGGCTTCCGGTTCAGGCGCAGGATGCCCTTAGGAGCCACTGCCCATGGCTTTGTGCACTGAGTCAGTTAGGAAGAGGGAGCTGGCTCAAAGATAACGCCGCATCGATCGCACCATGGACCGGAGGTTGAAGAATACTGTTTTGGGCCTGATGCACATGCTGGTCCTGTGGACCACACAAAAAGAAGCCTCAGTTGCAACTTCAATATAATCTGATAGTTATACTGGTTGTCTCAGGGACTAATAGACATATATTGTCAATTGAACATCAAATGTATGGACCTTCAGACCACCTTAAGGGTACATACTCCAGGCTTTAAATCTCTTCGTCGGTCCTCCTTTTATTAACACATAAATTTTTTTGCTTTTTTGTTTTTGTCTTATTTTAAATATTTAAAATTCATGGAACATTACTTAGCTCTATCTTAGAGTGATGTTATCCATTCTTCTCCTTTCCCGACATGCATGTTTTCACCAAAGGAAACTTTCTTCAGGGTCGAGGAAAACTGCAACACAGTAACACATTATCTTAACATTGACACCTCACACTGGCAACCTAAAACAACTGGATGGCCTCATTTCATTCTAAATTTACAGAATCAAAAGTCAAGACTGAAACACCCAGACCCTGCAGCATTTTAGAGTATTTCTTACCAACACAGGAGCTAATTCATGCTGTAAAGATGGCTGCGGTTTGTTAATCAAGAGAGTTATATACAGCTGGCCACACGCACACAGAGCAAACGTAAGGAGATGTCACCCAGCAACCACAAGTGACGTTATCCAACGCCCGTGCAGGGCTCAGCAAAAGAACCAGCAAAAGACCGGCAGGAAATTTCTGTGGACCGGCACTGGTCCATGGACCGGTGGTTGAAGAACACTGGTCTAAACCCTTTAACTCCCTTTATCCTTCTATCTAAACCCTTTCATAACATATCTCTACCTCTATCTGTATCCCTCAATCCCCGTATCCTTCAGGAATTTATCCAATCCAAGAGAGTATCCTTCCAATCCATCCCAGACCGCCCCTCTTTTACAGGAAGCTCAAGCTCTGTTTCGCCTCCGTGCCATCGAGGAAGTTCCCTTGGAACAGCAGAGCAGGGGATTTTACTCCCATTACTTCCTAGTTGCAAAGAAGACGGGCGATCTGCAGCCCATACTGGAACTTAGGGCTTCCAACAAATTTTTAATCAAAGAAAAATTTTACATGCTGTCCCTGGCATCTCTTTACCCCCTTCTAGATCAGAACGATTGGCTATGTTCTCTAGATCTCAAGGAGGCTTACATTCACATCCCTATTCATCTGGCCTCCCGTCAGTAACTCAGATTTCGGGTGGGGAATCTGCATTTTCAGTACAGAGTGCTACCTTTCGGCCTGGTATCATCTCCAAGAGTGTTCACCAAGTGCATAGTGGTGGTGGCAGCAGCTCTGCGGTACCATGATCTTCAGGTGTTCCCCTACCTGGACGACTGGCTCATCAAAGATTCAACATCTCAGGGGATTATTGTAGCGACCCAATGGACTACGTGGTTCCTACAAAGTTTGGGATTTGAAATCAACTTTCCCAAATCCTACCTTCAGCCTTCTCAGAACCTATATCGGAGCTGTTCTGGATACTGTCCAACTCGGAGCATTCCTTCCTCAGCAGCGTTTGGATGCTCTTCTTCAGCTTTGCTGCAAAGTATCTTCCCTTTCTTCACTCTCAGCGAGACACATAATGGTACTACTTGGTCACATGGCCTCGACAGTTCACGTGACTCCTTTTGCCATACTTCACCTTAGAATTCCTCGGTGGATCCTGGCATCTCAGTGGGCGCAAGCTTGCGACCCACTTTCTCAACACATTACAGTCACTCCTTAATTGAGACAGTCTCTTCACTGGTGGATGCTCTCTTCCAATCTCTGCAGAGGTTTACTGTTCCAGACACCTCCTCATCAGAAGGTTCTCACAACAGATTCCTCGACCTACGCTTGGGGGGGCTCATCTTGACGGTCTCCGTACTCAAGGCCACTAGTCATCAATCTGTTGGAACTCAGAGCGATCTTCAAGGCTCTCAAAGCTTTTCAGCATCTTCTTCATGACCAGATAGTCCTTATTCGGACAGACAATTAAGTCGCCATGTACTACGTCAAAAAGCAGGGAGGAACAGGATCTCTCCCTCTTTGTCAGGAAGCTCAAAGGGTGTGGGACTGGGCAATCCATCACAACACCTTACTGAGAGCAGTCTACATTCAAGGAGAGAAAAACTGTGTGGCAGAGAAATTGAGTCGTCTTCTGCAACCTCTTCATCACATTTTTTCTCAGTAGGGAACTCCTCAAATAGATCTCTTTGCGTCTCCCCACAACCTACCTCAGTTCTGCTCCAGGATATACTCTCCTCATTGCCTCGAGGCAGATACTTTCCTTTTGGAATGGACAAATCTCTTCCTGTATGCATTCCCTCCATTCCCTCTCATTCTCAAGACTCTTGTCAAGCTCAAGAACGATCATGCCACCAACGATCATGCAACCCTGGTTCTCCCTTCTACTTCAACTCAGCAGCAGGGAGCCATACCTTCTACTAGTTTTTCCATCTCTGCTTACACAGAGTCAAGGATCTCTTCTTCATCCCAACCTGCAGTCTCTACACCTGACAGCTTGGTACCTCTCAACATAACTCCTCTTCAATTTTCTCAACCTGTTTGGGACATTTTAGAGGCTTCCAGAAATCCTGCCACTAGACAATACTACCTCCAAAAATGGACTAGATTTTCTACGTGGTGCATCTCTCATGACAAGGAGCCTCGAGATACCTTCTTGTCTTCCGTCTTGGATTATCTTCTGCACTTATCTACCTTTGGCCTCAAGTCTACATCCATTCAAGTCCATCTTAGTGCAATTGCTGCTTTCCATCAGCCTATTGAAGGGAAACCCCTTTCTGCTCATCCGGTGGTTTCCAGATTTATGAAAGGACTTTTCAATGTCAAACCTCCTCTCAAACCGCCTCTAGTGGTTTGGGATCTCAATGTTGTTCTTGCTCAATTGATGAAGCCTCTTTTTGAACCAATGGATACGGCTCATCTGAAATATCTCACTTGGAAAGTGGTGTTTCTCATTGCCCTCACATCTGCTTAAAGAGTTAGTGAGCTGCAAGCTTTAGTTACTGATCCACCTTTCGTAGTTTTCCATCATGATAAGGTGGTCCTCCGTGCTCATCCTAAATTCTTACCTAAAGTGGTTTCAGAATTTCATCTCAAATCAATCCATTGTACTTCCAGTGTTTTTTTACAAGGCCATCCTGGAGAATCAGCTTTTCATACCACACATCTGCTCCTCAACTTTTTGTCTCCTTCGATCTGAACAAGTTGGGACATCCAATTTCTAAGTGAACTATCTCCAACTGGATGGCTGCTTGTGTCTCTTTCTGCTATGCTCAGGCTGGACTGCATCTACAGAGTCGAGTCACAGCTCACAAAGTCAGAGCCATGGCGGCTTCAGTAGCTTTCCTCAGATCTACTCCTATTGAGGAAATTTGCAAATCTGCCATCTGGTCCTCGGTTCATACTTTCACCTCTCATTATTGTCTGGATGCTTTCACCAGACAGGATGGCCATTTTGGCCAGGCAGTGTTACAAAATTTATTCTGCTGAATTGCCAACACTCCCACCATCCCATTCTGGTTAGCTTGGAGGTCACCCGCATGTGAGAATATGCTGCCTGCTTGTCCTGGGATAAAAGCACAGTTACTTACCGTAACAGTTGTTGTACAGGGACAGCAGGCTGCTATTCTCACAACCCATCCACCTCCCCTGGTTGGCTTCTCTGCTAGCTATCAACTGAGGAGACACGCCCTGTGATGGGCAGGAAGGCACTCGCACATGCGCAGTGCGGCAGACTCAAAACTTATGAGTTTTTTCAAGCAAATCTGCTTGCGAGGCTGTCCGCATCCGGGCTCTGTGGATAACGTTACCCACAAGTGAGAATAGCTGCATGCTGTCCCTGGATAACACCTGATATGGTAATAAACTGTGCTTTTTCACACAGCACTATCCCTTATACTTGAGATTGTTATTAGGAAGTCGGTTTCTTTATCTCCATCTGCTGGTAGACAAAGGTAACAATCCACTATCCAGGATGATTCTGGACAGTAGGAAAAGAAATTAACAGGTTTGACTAAATTTCAACTTAATTGATAAATATTGATTGCAATAAAAAAACATTAGTTTGGCCACCAGCCAACACTATATTTTTTCAAAACAGCCAGGAAAAAATGTATATTTCCTTTTACCTTTTACTCATTACTAATAGAATTTGTAGAGAATTGACACAAGGTGTACTACCACTTACTGATAGTAAAATGCCCCTCCCCCCATCCCCAAACCTTGCAGTGGTGTAGTGTTGTTTTGATTGACTTTTAAAGAGACCTTCATCTAGGATCACTTATTTTAAGGATATAAAAGTTGATTTTTATCTGACCTGGCTTTTTCTCTGTACAGAAAAAGCTCCTAATTCTGGATTGAGTGGCAGTGTAAAGTTCAGTGGGCAGATTCTCAAAACCTACTGCCAGCATTAAGGCCAGTTAGTGCATGAATAACATGTGTTCTAATCTGTGCAACATTCTCAGAGGGTTTTATTGCAGAGATGGCTACAAATTGAATTTAAATGTAGTCAAATGGATGCTAAGGATGTCATTTGCTATGCTTCTCAATGCTCAGATAACATGCCCTGTTTGTACCGCTGGAAAACCATCATCAGCTTTGAGCTGTTTTTGAGAGTTAAAAAAAAAATTTCCAATCTAAAATCTGCCAGTTTTGATTTCTTTTGAAAGTAAAGAAAGCTCATGCAAACCAGTAAGCACAGGTACTAAAAGAGAGATGCGCATGAGTCCAAGAAAACCCGAAAGTGAAAATATATGTTGGCACCTGTTTTCTGTGGTGCAGTGGTTAAGAACATAAGAACATAAGCAATGCCTCTGCTGGGTCAGACCTGAGGTCCATCATGCCCAGCAGTCCGCTCACGCGGCGGCCCAACAGGTCCAGGACCTGTGCAGTAATCCTCTATTTATACCCCTCTATCCCCTTTTCCAGCAGAAAATTGTCCATTCCTTTCTTAAACCCCTGTACTGTACTCTGCCCTATTACGCCCTCTGGAAGCGCATTCCAGGTGTCCACCACTCGTTGGGTAAAGAAGAACTTCCTAGCATTCGTTTTAAATCTGTCCCCTTTCAACTTTTCCAAGTGTCCTCTTGTTCTTTTATTTTTTGAAAGTTTGAAGAATCTGTCCTTCTCTACTCTCTCTATGCCCTTCATGATCTTATAAGTCTATCATATCCCCTCTAAGTCTCCTCTTCTCCAGGGAAAAGAGACCCAGTTTCTCCAATCTCTCAGCGTATGAGAGGTTTTCCATCCCTTTTATCAAGCATGTTGCTCTCCTCTGAACCCTCTCGAGTAACGCCATATCCTTCCTAAGGTACGGAGACCAATATTGGACGCAGTATTCCAGATGCGGGCGCACCATCGCCCGATACAATGGCAGGATAACTTCTTTTGTCCTTGTTGTAATACCCTTCTTGATTATGCCTAGCATTCTATTTGCTTTCTTAGCGGCTGTTGCGCACTGTGCCGTCGGCTTCATTGTCATGTCCACCATTACCCCCAAGTCCCTTTCTTGGTTACTCTCATTCAATAATATCCCTCCCATCGTATAGTTGTACCTCGGGTTTCTGTTTCCAACATGCAATACTTTACATTTCTCAACGTTGAACTTCATCTGCCATCTCGCCGCCCATTCCTCCAATTTGTTCAAGTCCCTTTGCAATTCTTCGCATTCCTCTTTAGTCCCAGCTCCACTAAATAGTTTTGTATCGTCCGCAAATTTTGTTATCTCACACTTCGTGCCTGATTAAAGCTACAGCCTCAGCAGGGGTTGTGGGTTCAAACCCACGCTGCTCCTTGTGACGCTGGGCAAGTCACTTAATCCCCTTCCCCCCCCCCCTCCATTGCCCCAGGTACATTAGATAGATTGTGAGCCCACCAGGACAGACAGGGAAAAATACTTGAGTACCTGAATAAACTCATGTAAACCGTTCTGAGTTTTC
This sequence comes from Geotrypetes seraphini, assembly GCF_902459505.1. Taxonomy (NCBI): domain Eukaryota; kingdom Metazoa; phylum Chordata; class Amphibia; order Gymnophiona; family Dermophiidae; genus Geotrypetes; species Geotrypetes seraphini. Next base: position 192,358,874 of record NC_047085.1, read on the forward strand.
CTGGGAAAATGGTATAGAAAATTGAATAAATAAGTATTTTAAAAAGAAAAGATTATATTTAGAGATGCAAAAGAGTGGCATCAATGTGTGCTTAATGGTTGGGTTTTTCCCAGCGCGTGCACACAAGAGCTGCACTTAGTGCAATACTTTTCTGCGCGAGTGCTAAGCGCCTTCCTCCCTCTTGCTTTTGCTTTTACAGCATTTATATAATTTGAATCATTTCCTGGGAGCATTGGAGTGCTAGATTTCTGTGCTGTTCCAGTGGTATTGGGATGTGTGCTGTTGCCTCAACTATGGGAGTTCCAAGAACTGGCCTGCAGGTGTCTTAGAGTTGAGGAGAGCTCATACTGAAAAGAGTCCATATTGCTGACTGTGACCTTCCCGTATAAACAACATGCCTGGTAACACTGGGAAGTCTAGAGGGGTTGTGTATGTACTACGCTACAGCATTCTTGGCTTAGTCACAGAACTGGCTTGTTTACACCTATAAATAAAGAGTCTATTTGATCCCTTGCTCCTAAATTTATTTACCAGAGAACAGACTCTTCATATTGTAGAGGCTTGACATGGATTCATGCTGATATGCAACACTCAGTACAGCACAGATGGTGATTCAGGCCCACTTCTTATATCCTGTGCTTCTAAGCGCTTTTGGGAAAAGTTTTGGGTTGGACCTTTAAACAAATGCTTCTCGTCAGGTGTTAACATGTGGTACAGTGCAGCAAATGTGTTTTATTTTTTTAGGAGGAGGAAGAGGGAGCATCAAATTTGAACAGGGGGTTTCTGGCCTGAGTTGGGGTAATAGTGCTGAAATGAGTTCAGTAATTTTGTTTCTGGCATGTTCTCCTCTTGGCTTATGTCAGTGCTTGCTTGGCTGACAGCTGTTTGTCTATCTCACTCTTCACCTGTTTTACAAGACTTGACAATTGTGCAGTGGATTTCAACCAAATAGTTTATTTTACTTGTTACTGACCTGGAAATACAGAACGGCACAAAGGAGTTACGGTCTGACGTCTGGTAATGCATGAGCCTACTTAAGGTAAAATGCTGTCTCTCTAGACTCCTCCCTTGACTTGTCTCTTGCATGCAGTTTCTTAGTGATTTTATTTATTAATGAGGACTCTTTTCTCTATGTGGGATTCTTTTTAAAAATAATTTTAAGGTTAGGAAAGGGCTTAATAACTGATGTTGCTTATAAACATGTAAAAATGAATGCATGATGTAAACACATAAAAATGAATGCAAGATGTGCATGGCCCTTTTGGAAACACATTGTATTAGAATTCATATTAAAAGACTGTGTTTTACAAGGCCTGCAGTTTGTGGGTTTCTAGAATTTGTGTAATAAAATTTTCTTATTTTTTGCTTTGGTGGACTTGTAAAGGAAGCATTAAAAGCTGGACTATCTGGTGCTTCAGTAGTTTAATTTTTCTTTCATGTGGAGGTAATGTTGCTTTTATGCTCTGTCCATGGTTTCAGCTTGATATGAATAGATTTTACAGCAGGCCTTCTACCTTGTGCACGCACTCCCTTGCCCGTCTGTGCCATAACTACAACGCATTCCGAAAATTATCAAAACCACTCTGTTTGACAAATTCATCACCTAAACAGACCAATCTGCGCTCACTACGCTTTTTCACCCTACAAACCCGAAGCAATCTTCAGGCAATTCCTACCCCTCTCACTTTCCCTCTCCCTTTCAACCCCTCTTACATTTCCCTCCACTACAACCCTTTTCTTCTGTAAAATTCCCCTCATGCATTTGTAATTCGCTGAATGTCCAGCCTTTTTTCAATGTGAACCGCCTAGAAGTCGTCTGACTATGGTGGTATAGAAAAATAAAGTTATTATTATTATAAAATGTCCAAAGTAAGTCCCATCAGCAGAGCTGAATTCAGTTCAGACTTTGTTATTTTGTGGTGCCCTTCCTAAATCTCACTTGGTATATTTGTTTATTCGGGTTTGATATACCTCTGAATCTTACTCAGAGTTCTCAGCGATGTACATCAACACTAAGTATAAAAAAATAAAAATAAAAAAGGAACACCAGTTAAAATAGGAAAGCACACCAGAGAGCAACAATTTCAATCATCAAAATTTAAAATACAGAATACATTTTCAAGATGATATGCTGAAAGCCTTCAATAGATATGATCCATTACTAAAGCATCTGCCCCAAATGCTTGCTGGAAAAAATGTGTATCTTGCGCTTGGTGTGTTTTTTTTAAGTGCACTCTTTTTCCAGTTGCTCTTAGAACATAAAGGATTATGGAGTCTATTCTAATACGGGGTGCTGGCTACATATGCAGTTTCATATAAAATGCAGAAAAAGCAATGAATGATCTGGAGCCAGGACCTGCTTAGGATTATTTTTATAGAATGGCAAAATGCTGGACTAGTATAAACGGTTTTGCATATTATTCATGGGTATGCCTCAGCCCCACCACTCCTCCGCTGTACTATCTCATGACGGCGGGGAGGATTATGTGGCACTTCATCACTGGCTGCTCATATTTTTAACTTATATAGTGCTTCGTGCATTTTTATAAAAAAGATGCTATTTCTAATATGAAAATAGTATAAATACTTAGCTTATCAGCCAACGTCTGGGAGTCTAACCCGACATGTTTCGCGCCTAGTGGCGCTGTATCAAGGGTCTCCCTACAGTAAAAAAAGAAACAGTTACCATCACATAATGTATAACTGCCCCTACTATTTAACCTTCCTACTACGGTAAAATTAGAAAATGTGTGCTTACCGAGTACGCGCTTGTCACCCGACTCATAATAGTGTTAAGAGTAAGATGGCTGTGGCGTCTGACCTCGGGATATATATACTGTCAACTTTCATTCATAATCATGCACCTCCCCCCAGGGTCTGATTAGACAAACCTCTAACCAACCATTGACATCCACTCTATCTCTCCATTCAATCCAAAGGGTGCAACAGTATCCAATGTAAAAATATACCTCTGTTCACTTTCATTCAATTTCTTGTGATCTTTGTGATAATATGCAAAACCGTTTATACTAGTCCAGCATTTTGCCATTCTATTGTTTATACCATCATTTGGGACTGGTAAAATAAACCATTATTATAGCCATATTTTTGGAGGCTTACAGGTTTATTTCTATGGCAGTATTATGGTGACACATTGGGCTGTGAAGTCGGTAGATAAATCCTTCGATTCCAACTTCTCAATTTCTGGCACCCATGACTCCAATTCCAGGTACCCAAAATTGTCTCCGACTCTGACTCCAACTCCACAGCCCTGGTGACACAGAAACAGTCCCTCCCCCCCCCCCTCAGTAGCTCCAGAGGTGGTTGTTGCTTATGGGCGTTTTTTTGAGTACTTGTTCTGATCCTTAAGTGTGTGGAAGATGAGTTCACTAAACTGTGCCATTTTTCTGAACGTTTGCAGAGTTGGAAGTGAGCATGAAAAAATAGTGGTTGTATGCAGAGGAAGGGGTGTGATTAGGGTCACCATATTTGCCAAGTTAAAAAAGAGGATACCTGACCTCTGCCCTGCCCCACCCCATCCCTACCTCCCACTAGTCTCACCCCCTAAATGACACCCCCCCTCACCTCACTGCCTCTCTCCAGCCCACCATCTGGGCCATCCCAGAGTCAGGAATGGCTTTTCAGTATCTTTTCCAGCCCTGCAATTTAAAAACTGAGCAGCCAGCAGTGTTGGTGATATGATCCTTCTGCCATCGGCCCGCCCCAGAAGCCTTCACTCTATAGCACTTCCTGTTCCCACATAGTTGGGAAGCTGCAGAGTGAAGACTTTCAGGGCAGGCCGATAGCAGAAGGATTATGTTAATAATGCAGACAGCCGCTTGAAGTTTTTAAATTGCAGCACCATAGAAGGCACTGCGGACAGGGGAGACTCATAAAAGCCATACCCAAATCTGGGCATTGGGACTGGACTGGAGAGAGTGAGTCCAAAACCTGGACAAACTCCTTTCAGTCCAGGAAACCATCCAGACACCTGGATAACAGATAGTCCTCTAAAAAGAGGACATGTTTGGGTAAATCGACATCTGGTAACTCTAGGTGTGATGTTGCTTTATAAAGCATCTTGATGTTTTTCTTTCCTTTTCTTGTCCTATGGTGGTACTTTGAAGCTGTTTGTATTTGAATGATCTTCTATGCTGAGAGGGACTGAGCTCTGTGTGCACACGGGTGGGGAGGTCGGGGGGGGGGGGAATCCTGTCCTGTTTTTATGTGGTAGACTTAAATTTTTATAATTATAAATGGCTCTGCCTAAATCTTGTCTATTGCTCTTCTGTCACAACAGGGCCTCATTAGCCGTGTTACAGACACAGTGAAGAGCATTGTTCCTGGGTGGCTGCAGAAATACTTCAACAAAAGTGAAGATGGCTGTGCGGATGCAAGAGAGACAAGGGAAACAGCAGAGGAAAGCAGGGAGGTTGATCTCCACCACATTCATACTGGTGATGGAGATCCTGCTCCTGTGCATGATGGCAGAGTCACACCAGAGCCAGAAAATGACCACATAGCAGGTGAGTATGGCAATGTGACACTCATCAACCATAGTCGTGGAAGATTTTTAAGGGGGAGGGGATGTTTACCATTGTGGATGTAAACATTCATGCTGATTATATAGACCAGTTCAGACCAATGGGTTGTATCCCTCTACCAGCAGATGGAGGTAGAGATATTGAATTCTTCCAGTAACATCACTGGTATAAGGGCTGGTGTAGCCTGGAACCTTTTAGTATTTCTGCCACCAGTCGCTAGTGTAGGTTGGACTGTTTTTAACAGTTCAGGCTAGATTCCCTGGGATGTAGTTTTGACCTGCATTCTCTGAGGTTGGCTGGTAATGATCCTCAGGTTCAGACCATGGTCCTCACACCAGTTGAGTCAAGAAGGGTTTGTCGTTCCATAGCCCCAAACATCAACCTACATGCTCTTGCTCAGTGAGACTTGCTGGTACCAGTCCTTAAGGGACCCCCCTCTAAGTACACCTCTGAAGCCATTAAAGAAAAAAATGGCTTTTCAGGGGGAATAAAGGTGTGTGTTTTGTTCTCTCCCCTCCCCCCCCAAACAAAGAAAACAGTGACAGACTTAGAGTAGTACTTTTTCCAGGACAAACGGACCAGTGAGTTATGCTTTGGAGTCTGGGAGGAGTCTTTGTGTCACCTGTGTGGCTTCCATGCCAAATGAATTTCAGTATGGTACCTATGGGAACCAGCAGCTGAGCACTGTTGCTAGCTTTTATTATCATATACACGATACAGCAGGTGTGCTTTCAGCCCCCCTGCCTCTGGAAGGGGTATTGTGGTTCGACCCAACCTTGTTAATTGCAATTCTTTTGACTTTGGTAGGAATGGCAATTATTTTGCCTCCCTCGTGCCAAGGTGCAGATCTGCATGAGGAGGTAGATACCATTGAATGGAGGGGATGGAGAGATGCCATGCTCACCTTGTTCAGGTGGTTGTGTAGGAAGGAGTCTGTATAGGGAGGAGTGGACCAGTGGTTAGAGCTCTAACCTAGAGAGCTGCACGGGAACGGGGATGACGGGAATCCCGCGGGACCCGCGGGTTCCCCCTTTGGGTCACGGGGATCCCGTGGGGACGCCCCCTAGGGTCGCGGGGATCCCATGGGGACGCCCCCTAGGGTCGCGGGGATCCCGTGGGGATGCCTCCGAGGGTCGCGGGGTTCCTGCGGGGTTGGATCGCAGTGCATTCGAGCCGCGAGGGTACTCTCCTCCTCCTTACCTGCACTGTCGCAGCACACAGCCGAACGGAAGTCTTCCCGATGTCAGCGCTGACGTCGGAGGGAGGGCTTAAGCAAAGCCCTCCCTTCCTCCGACGTCAGCGCTGACATCGGGAAGACTTCCGGTCGGCTGTGTGCGGCAGGGCAGGTAGGAAGAAGGCAATGGCGAACGAAAGAGGGGGAGGGGGTGGTCCGCCCCGAAGAATGTGCACAGCCGGTCAGGTCCCCCGATCGACCGACAACAGGCCCGGCCGACAAACCTCCCTGCCCTGTAGCCGCGAATCTAAATTACTTCTTACAGCAGCTTCAATACTCCAGCTGCTGTAAGAAGGTAATTTAGATTCGCGGCTACAGGACAGGGAGATTTCTCCGACCGGGCCTGTTCTGTTGTCGGTCGGGTGCGGAAACGCCACAAAGGTAAGGGACAGGGAGGGAGGAAAGGTGGAGTGGAGAAGAAAAGACACTTAAGGGGGGAGAAGGCCGCTGAAAGCACTGGGGAAGACAAAGGGGTGGAGAAGGACGCTGAAAGGACATGGGGTAAACGGGAGGAGGGGGGGAAGTATGCTGAAAGCACATGTGGAAGACAGAGGGGGGTGAAGGACCCTGAAAGCACTGGGGAAGACAAAGGGGTGGAGAATGCCACTGAAAGGACATGGGGAAAACAGGGGTGGAGAAGGCCACTGAAAGGAAATGGGGAAAACAGGGGGGGAGAAGGCCGCTGAAAGGACATGGGGAAGACAGAGGGGGGAGAAGGCCGCTGAAAGGACATGGGGAAGACAGAGGGGGGAGAAGGATGCTGAAAGGACATGGGGAAGGCAGAGTGGGGAGAAGGATGCTGCCTGACAGGACATGGGGAAGATGGTGGGGGAGAAGGACACTGGAAGGAAATGGGGAAGAGGGAATGGGGAGAAGACCCTGGCAGGGAAGAAGACAGAGGTGCCAGACTATGGGGGGAGTGGAGGGAAAAAGATGGGTGCCAGACCAATTTGGGAGGGGGGAGAAAGGGAGAGGCACAGTAACAGAGCAAATGGAAGACACAGAGAGAAGAGAGGCAGTTTATGGAAGGAATTGAATGAGAATATGAAGAAAGCAGAAACCAGGCAACAAAGGTAGGAAAAAAATTCTTTTTTTTTTTTTTGCTTAAGGATAAAGTAGTATATTAGTTGTGTTGAAAAAATTTATAAACATTAGAGGCTCTGGTAGAAACCCGTTTACAAAGTATGTATTCTTCCCAATTAATATTTCCAAATTAATAACATCTTTTTGCTTATTTTTAAATGGGTTTCTACCAGAGCCTTTAATTCAGTAGCATAATTAAATGAAATAACTATTTCTGTAGTTTATAGGGACGGGCGGGGACGTAGGGGATTTCTCGCGGGGACGTAGGGGATTCCTCGCGGGGACGGAGGGATTTCTCACGGGGACGGGTGGGGACGAGTGGGAGTCCTCACGGGGACGGGTGGGACTTTGGCGGGGACGGGTGAGGACGGGTGGGATTTCTGTCCCTGCGCAACTCTCTACTCTAACCTCAATACCCTGAAGTTGTACATTCAAGCCCCATGCTGCTCCCTGTGACCTTGGGCAAGTCTGAAGTGCCTCAGGTACATTAGAAAGATTGTGAGCCCACCGGGACAGATAGGGAAAAATACTTGATTATAAATCATCTAGACAACCTCCATTGATGGCAGTATAAAAAACTAAACTAATGAATTGATCATTTGATGCAGACATTGGTGTCGGGGGAGGGGAATTCCTTTCAAGTTTGGGAGCCATCGCCCTGACAACGGAGGCACCCCCGAAGACTCTGGCCTTCAGCTTCAAGTGACTACTACAGTTCAGTAGAGCTTCAGACTCTGGGTGGGCCCTAATCCTGCTGGCATCTCCACTAAGGGGCCATGTGGGACCTAGATGTACAGGGATTGGAAAGATCTCAAGAGAAGGGTGCCTTCTGGCAGGGTGGATTTGATTTAAATCAAATTGATTTAATTTACTAGACAGGAAGACTTAATTTAAATCATTTCTTTCTACAGAAAGACTCATTCTTGCTGTTATGATCTTTTTTTTTTAATTTAACAAGGTCTTTTATTAGTTTCAAGTTTATTAAAAATTTGTTGTACACGCAATGTCAAATACTTCAATGCGTATGACAATTTAAAATTAGAAAACAAACAATAAAACAACTTTATACAAATAAACGTACAGTGTATATGTACAAATAATTACCAGTACAAAAGGAAAGGAGGGCGAACTACAATCTTTAAAGAAAATAGAGATACATTTAGGGAAAAAACAACTGGAGGGTAATAAAAATAATCCTGAAAGCATGGCTAAGCCTAGAGGAGAAGGTAAAGGAGATTGCGACCTATAAGTAAAGTCTGATTAAAATTAGGTATTAGAGCATATGCTTTAATGATAGATGAATTATTATATTTATTTATTTATTCATTCCATTTTGTATACCGTTCTCCCAGGAGAGCTCAAAACGGTTTACATGAGTTTATTCAGGTACTCAAGCATTTTCCCTGTCTGTCCCAGCAGGCTCACAATCTAGCTAATGTACCTGGGGCAATGGGGGGGGGGGATTAAGGAACTTGCCCAGAGTCACAAGGAGCAGCATGTGTTTGAACTCACAACCCCAGGCTGAGGCTATAGCTTTAACCACTGCACGACACTCTCCCTATGTCTCTATCTATGTCTCAAATGCGTCCTTATACAAGTAACTTTTTAAAGAGCTTTTAAATTTTTCTAGTGAGTAAAGCAGAACAATACAAAAAAGCAATAAGTAGTTCGAAACAAGTGAACAATAAAATACAGAAACAAATCTACAAAGACAGAATCACAGTTTACCATAACATAAATGACAAGCTCCACTCAGCACTCAAGCATAGTACAAAGTACAAAAAGAAAAAAACAAACTCATTTTTCCAAGGTTTTTCCCTCCCTCCCAACAGAAATACAACTTCCTTTTCCCACCCCCACCTCCTCCCCTCCTGTATCAAATACAGTACATCAAGAACTCAATGAAGTAAGAGGGGCCCCCACAGACTTTCCCACTTCCCTAAGACCTTCAGTCATACAGCTCTCAATTTACACATAATACAAATATAGTGAAGGTGATAAAGCCAAATCTGCATTGAAGGGGGCCTAGGATTCTTCCAAAACTACGTTAAGGTCAATTGAGTAGCAATAAGGCACTGCTAAATTCGGAAATTCATTGCAATAGTAAATCCTAGCTCAGTAAGAAAATACTGGGATCCCAAAAGAAACAAAGTAAATGCCTGAACAGCCTTCCAAAAAGCCCTGGCCTTAAAACATGGCCACCAAATGTGTGCCATAGTACCCAGTTCTACAAAGTACCACTAACAAAGGGGCAATACCGCAAAGCAACATTGCTGCAACTGCACAGACATCAAGTTGCAGTGATAAAGCACTTTTACAGAATTTTCCTGTAGATTCAAAGCCTTAGTACAGTGTATTGCAAACTGTGTGCCTCCTGAGATTCCAAGTGTGCCGTGGCTCATGGAGGAAGAGAAGCGCTGGCCAGCTGACTTGCCTCTTGCCACGTATTTCCCTGGACTCCTGCCTTCCGCATCTTCTCCGCACCCCCGGAACAGCAGCGGCAGCTCACTGTGCTTTTAACTTGGTCACAGAGCTGCCGTGAGGATTAATTTAGACGCGGCTTTCATCAACAGCCTTGGGGCCTTTGCTATGCCAGCCCTTTTCAATGATGTGACTGCCACTAGACAGGAGAAGTACTGCTTGGCAGGGGAGGAGGGAAAGGGAAGGGAAAAGGGGTACTACTAGACAGGGGGAAAGGGGAGGATGAAGGGAGAAGGGGCACTGCTGGACATGAGAAGAGGAAGAGGTGCTGCTGGACCTGACAGAAGGGGAAGGAAAGGAAAGATTCTATACACTGGAGGGGAGGGTGAGATGGTGGATGGGGAGAGAACATATTAGCTGTGAGTGGGGTTTTGAGAATTTATATTTGCTGTGTATGTTGTGTGCATATGAAAAATGAATGGAAAAAATTGCATTACAATCAGTAAAGGGGTGGGATCTGGGGAAGAGCTTGGATGGTTCTAGGGTGGAGCTTGGGAGGTCTGTGGTTGGTGGTACTCAGTTGATATTTGTTAGACTTCCCTGCTTGCACGCCCTACTGGCATTTCAGGGCCTGTCTGGAGGGCCTCTGTGCATGTGTGGATGTCAACGTGATGACATTCCTTGTGCTGTTTGCAATTTTTTCCGTCGGATCCTCCTTCCACTTTCTGAAGGATTCTTTTAGCTCTAATAGCTTCCTTCACCTCACTCGTTAACCATGCTGGCTGTTCTGTTTCCAAACCTTAAAAAAAATTTCAGATTCTGCGGTCATAGATGCTGTAAATAGCTCTTTTTCCAGTTTAAACGTTTTGTATTTTACTGAAGACATGAAAGGTCTGTAAAAATATTGTTGCAAATGTATTGAGTTAAAAGGAGACTGTTGAAAATAAATTTCATCTCTTCTCCCCCCTCCACCCACCCACCCACCCAAAATATGTTTTCATGATTAGGCCTGAAACTTTTGAATTGACTCTCGTGTTTCAGCCAGTAGGAAACACAATTATTGTAGTCAAACATTTATTTAATTTTAAAGACTAGGGTAAATAGTGGAATTTTAGTGCTGTTCTCCCATTGAATTTTTAACTGTTAATCCAAATCTATTAACAAAGTATGTATATCCTGAATTGTTGGAATGGAATTTGGTATACTAGGTAATTTAAGAACAGGTAGAGTATTCAACAGAGAGGGATGTGTAAAATGCTTTTGTACAAGCAATCAGTTTGGAGCCCTGCTTCCTCCTCTCTCTAACATTCCTTTAACATTCTTGGTGAGCCAGTGCTCAAAAGTACTGCCGGTATTAATAATAATAATAACTTTATTTTTTCTATACCGCCACAATCTTAACAGGTTGTTAATTCAGTTAACTCACAGGTTAGACATGGTGGCATGCACAAATGGTTTCAGGGTGAGCTCTGAAATCATTGGCACAAACTTCATTTAAATGCAGTTGTTAATTACCCTGCAGCAATGTTCAAAAAAAAAAAAAAAAAGTTTCCCTCTTGTGTTTAGCATGGGAAGTTTTGGTCAGGTCCGTGGCAGGGTGGAAGGGTTGGTTGAGAGGAAAGGTGTTTAGCAGCACCCTTTTTCTCTCCCTTCGACCCAATTCTCTAGTTGCCTAGGACCCAAAATCCAGCCCCCTGCTCCCAACATGAGGCAACCTGATCTCCCTCTTCCCTCCCAACTTTTCCCTAAAGTGTTAAAAAAAAAAAAAAAGGAGGGCATCTGCCCCACCCAGGCAGAAAAAATTCCCTTGTGATCTAGTAGGACATCAACCCAAGCCTCCCCCCACTAGGTCTCTTTGTCAGGGTTTCAGGCTATCCACAATAAATATACATGAAATAGATTTGCCTCTCAAGGAGGCAGTGCATAAAAATCCATCTAATACATACTTCCCTAGCAACAGCAGCAGATGAATCCAGAGACCAATGGGATAGCCCACATCTACCAGCAGGCGGAGATAGAGAAACTGATTAACATGTGGTCCTATTGGCTGGCACTCCTCCTGTTTATCCAGTATTCTCTATCTCCCAGCAGGAAAAGGTCGCTAAATTATTTTCTCCTGTGCTAGACCATAAAATATTTTTTTGCTGGATTTGGGAGGAGGGCTTGGGTGGCCTCAGATGGGTTGGGGGTCTTGCTAGACCATCAGAAAAGGGTTTTTTGGGCCTTAAGGGAGCAGGGATCCACTAGGCCCTTTTTTTGATCATTTGGAGGTGGAGATGTAGCATGGATTTTTGTTTTATGTCAACTTTCCTGTCAATACCTGAGCCCAGTGGTGTACCAAGGGGGGGGGGGGGTACACAGCCGGCCAGGTCCGGAAAATTCCTGGGCTGCAATGGTGCCGGCACTCAGCGGCATCAGCACCCCCCTCCCCCCCCCCCCCCCCACGACAGCACTCAAGTTCAGCCTCCTTCTCCCGGCATCAACAGAACTTCAGATTGGCAACAGGTGCTCAGTCAAAAACTTCCCCTGACTCAGCTTCCTATTCCGCCCAGGCAGTTCAGTCAGAGGGAAGCTTTTGACTGAGCACCTGTTGCCGATCTGAAGTTCTGTTGATGCCGGGAGAAGGTGGCCGAACTTGAGTGCTGTTGCCAAAATTGGAAAGGTGAGGAAGGGAGAAAGATGGGCCTGTGGTGGATGGAGAGATTGAGAGAAGGGGACAGATGATGGAAGTGGGGAGAGAGAAGAGGGCAGATGATGGAAGTGGGGGGAAAAAAGAGACGTGGCAGATGATGGAAGTGGGGAGAGAGAAGAGGGCAGATGATGGAAGTGGGGGGAAAAAAGAGAAGTGGCAGATGATGGAAGTGGGGAGAAGGGGCAGATGATGGAAGTGGGGAGAGAGAAGAGGGCAGATGATGGAAGTGAGGGGAAAGAGAGAGAAGGGGCAGATGATGGAAGTGGAGAGAAGGGGGAGAGAAAAGAGGGTAGATGATGGAAGTGGGGGGAAAGAGAGAGAAGGGGCAGATGATGGAAGTGGGGGAAAGAGAGAGAAGGGGCAGATGATGGAAGTGGAGAGAAGGGAGAGAGAGAAGAGGGCAGATGATGGAAGTTGGGGGGGAAGAGAGAGAAGGGGCAGATGATGGGAATTGGGGAGAAGGGGCAGATGATGGAAGTGGGGAGAAGGGAGAGCAAATGCTGAATGGAAGTGGAGAAAGAGAACACATACTGGATGGAAGAAGGGATAAAGAAAAAGGACATATGTTGGATGGGGGAAGAAGATAGAGTTAGTGAGCTAGTGGAGGGGTGAAGGAAAGGGGTGGCATGCTGTGGGTAGACATAGTGAAAAGAGGGAATTTGAGGACTGCATAGTAAGAACAAATTTAATTTAGACGGACGCAGAAAATAAAGAAGGAAGACCAGAGAAGGAAAGGGCAGAGAGAGAGGAGAGAGAGAGGAGAGAGAGATGCCAGAGAACGGGGAAGGAGACAGAGATATCAGATCTGAGCGGAGGAAATGAGAAGAGAGAAATGCTAAAAACCACAGGGGGGAGGGAAAGAGAGATGAAAGGAGAAAGATGCCAGACCATGAGGGAACAAAGGGAAGATGATAGATGCCAGACCAAAGAGGGGGAGGTCTAGAGGAGAGATGGAATGGGCAGATGCTGGATTAAAGAGACAAGGCAGATGCTGGAAGGAAAAGAGTGAAAAGAAGATAAAAGCAGAAACCAGAGACAACAAAAGGTAGAAAAATCATTTTATTTCTATTTTGTCATTAGAATATATCAGATTTGAAATATGTATCCTGCTAGAGACATAACTGGGGACTGCAAAGCCCAGGCAGTGCTTCTTTAGCTTCCAGCTGGCTTAGGGCTCTCTCGGACCAGGGGGCATTCCCCTAACACTATTCCTGTCATGTGTGACTGCAGTATTCTGTTAGCATGATATTTCTGTGTAGCATTCTATAATAATTTGGCTTGTTCAGTTTTCTTGATAGTAGAGGGGATATATGTGAAGGGGAGGGGAGACAGGGGTTTTGTTGGTCCTTGCTCTGTATATTTATATTTATAAAATGACAATTGTATAGAATATTGTTTCTTTTTATACTTTAATAAAGTATGTTCAATATAAAATCATAACTGAGACTTATGCAGATGGGATCAGATGGTTTGTGGGGACTGAGTTTGCGGAGACGGGGCGGAAATGTGTTTTTTTGTTCAAATATATTTTATTGAGCTTAACAAGATAAGTAATGAAATACACAAGATGAAGCACAAACAAGCTCAAATTTTGTTATACAAAACCCCACACAACTCCCCCCCCCTCTTTTCCCGCGACCACTCTTCCCCCCCAAGCAAGTCCTCCCATACCTTCCCCCCCAGGTCCTCCTTCCAAGGGCAACACAATATAATACAGGCATACCAAATGTAACAGTAATACTGGTTAACAAGAAATCAACAGTTAAGCAATCGGCTGCGAGCCAAGGGAGTCATGGTAGTCCAAAAAGGTTCCCAGGTGCGTTGAAAAACGCGCCCTGGGAGAGTAGTGAAGTCCGTCATATCTCGTCGTTCCCACATCAGGATGGTAATCATCCGGCACTGCCAGATAGAGTAATCCAGTGCCTCACCCTCAAGCCATTTCAACAAGATACATTTCAAGGCAGCGAGGACAGTCCACTTAAGAAAAGCAGCAGCCCCCCGTATATGAGGGTGATAATGGGGAACAGCGGCCTGTAAGGAACTAGAGGGCAAAGAAGAAATGTAATGGTGAATGTGCATATAAGCAAAATAATCAGTAGATGGGAGATCAGATTTGTCCCTCAGCTGTGTAAAAGACACAATTTTGCCATCATCATCAACCAACTGAAACAGATAGTGAATGCCCTTTGTTTCCCACCAAGCAAAACTCGTCCCCTCAGTCCCTGGTAGAAAGGAGCTATTAAAGCAGATAGGCAAGAAAGGAGTTATAGAAGCAGAGAGTGGTAGTTGCAGACTCAGCGCCAAACCTTCCTCAATGGACGGTGGAGCACCTTTGCAGAGAGAGGCTCAGGTAAAGAAGGAATAGAATGAAGATAAGCACTAAAGTGAGTAGAATGAAAACAGGAAAGTTCCAAAGAGGTGTTGGTGAATGCAGAAGTACCCCGAAAAAGATCATTGCTATGGCGCATTCCACATCCAATAGTCAAATAGCGAAGGTTCAACAAACCCAGTCCACCCATTTGTAAGGTAGGCGAGGCCGCTTCCCAGCCCAAAGAAAGTTCTGAACCAAACATTCCAGACGGTGTTCATCCCGAGAAGTAAAATAAAGAGGAAGGACCTGAAAGACATATAGCCAACATGGGACAATGAGCATGTTATAAAGGTGCACCCGACCCAAAAGGGAAAATGGAAGAGTTCCCCAAAGCTGTAGTTTATTCTGGAGTGCCAGGAACAACAGTTAAAATGTGTTTTTTAAATTTCAGTCTTAGTAGTTTTCCGGTCCACAAAAAAATTATTTTATTTCTGCCGGTCCACGGGTGTAAAAAGGTTGAAAAACACTGCTCTAAAGCTGAGTCGGCAGCTGCGCTGAGGTGCAGGAAGGTCCCCCAATGACTCATCTGCCGGCTTTGCTCCAGAAGAAGTAAGTTATGTCAGACACAGTCATCGCGGGTCCTTGCCGCAACTCCCTGCGTCTGCCGGGTCAACCCCCTCTGACGTAACTTCTTCCGGAGCAAAGCCTGGAGTCATTGCGAGACCTTCCAGCATGCGGCTGCCGACTCTGCTCCAGAGCTAGTATGTCAGAGTGGGGTGGACCGGCAGCCGGCAGCTACAGTCATTGCGAGAAAGGAGCAGGATTGCTGGAATGAAAGAGTGGTGCAGGGAGTGAAAGGGGGCAGGGTGGAATGGAAGGGTGGTGCTGATGGAATTGATGTACAGGGAAAGGGAAGAGAGACATAAGGGGGAAGGATACTGGATGGAATTGGATTGGAGGGAAAGAAAGGGGGCAGATGCTGATTGAAGAGGGGTGGATGGAGAGAGAAAGGGCAGACATTGGATGGTAGTGTGGCGGGTAGAGGGGGAGAGCCTATGCTGGATGGAAGTGCAGATGGGAGACATAAGGGAGCAAATGCATGAAGGAAATGGGAGGGAGAGAAAGAGGGCACATGATGAAAGGAGGGGATAAATAAAAGGAGGGCACGTGATGGGGGAAAAGGATTGAGTTAGGGAAATACTGGAGGGGGTGAGGGAAAGAGGTGGCGAGCTGTAGGTAGACAGTAAAAAAGGAAATTGATGAGAGGGTAGTAAGAATGTAATCTAGATGGATGCAGAAAATAAATTGAGAAGGAAAATGAGGGAAGAAAGGGATTGCAGAAGAGAGGTGTGGGAGAGGAGAGAGATGCCAGACCAATGGGGGTGAAAGGAGAGATGGAAGGGGAAGGCATATAGATTCTGGAAGGGGCATAGAAGGAGAGAAGATGCCATATAGGGGCAGAGAGATGGCAGACAGTGGATGGAAGGAAGAGAGTAACAAGAAGATGAGGAAAGCAGAAACCAGAGAAGACAAAGGTAGAAAAAAATTCTATTTATTTATTGCTTTAGGAGACATGTGTCACTGTTTCTGTGGTGTTGCATTGTATGCAGAATCCAGCTTCTTGCTGGTTCAATTTAACCTTTGTCTATGTATTTCTATTTTATCCCCCCTTTTACAAAACTGTGGAGCGTTTTTTAGTGCCAGCCATGGCAGCTCTGATGCTCAGAATTCTGCGAGCGTCAGAGCTGTTACCACTGTGGCTAAAATCCACACTACAGTTTTGTAAAAGGGGGAGGGGTTAGTTTGTGATGACATATTCCATGCTAGGCGAAGGTGTTTTCTGTGTTCGAAAGACATGGTTTTCTGTTAGGATTGACGGTGTAGGATTGATCTGTACTAGTCTGGCTTGTTTAGATTTACAATGGGTGTATTGATGTTGTACTGCTCACTGCATATATAAGATGCTGTCTTTTTTTTTCCTAGGTACTCATGTGTGACGTGTGGCTTGTTACTAAAAATCATGTTTTTCGTACAGCTGGGGGGTGGGGGCCAAAAAATGATGGGCCCCGGATGTCACATATGCTAGGTACTCAGGCACTGACAGGAAAGTTGATATTTTGCACTAAGCTGTAGGTTACTGCAGTGATTTTAAAATGGTGGTAATTTGAATGTTCATTAGTTTGAATATGCAGCAGCTTTTTTTTGCACTGAGTATTTGTGCGCAAACCATTGAGCATTGGCCCCTTGGCATTTTATTTTGTCCTAAAGGTTTCAGCCAAAGCTTACCCACTTTAATGAAGAGTAAGGATAAAATATTTTAGGGGAGCATATTTCTAATAATTCTACTATCAAATAAAGCAAGAGTGTCTGTAGGAGAAAGGAGGTGAGACTGAATCTGTTCAGACTTTAGAGCTGTCTGAGTCAAATAGCTCTTAGGACATCTTTTTAAGTTATATAAACTATATCATTATACTGTATTATTGTGTAGTTGATGGAAAGTTTAGCTTTATGAAACTCTGCCACAAGTAAACTGTTACTAAAAATGAAACTGTCACATTATCAAATCAGCAACAGCTTCAATTTTTTCAGTAGTTTCAAAAAAATTAATTTGCTGGAGGAAAGCCCTCTGTTTTTTCTTGCTTTATATGAGTGCCATAGTGAATAGGTACTGAAGCTGTGAGCCCCATCACAGGTTCTTGCACACTGTGTTCTGCTTCCAGCTCACAATATCCATTGTGTATTGTCATTCCTTTTCAGAACCTTCAACCAGCAGGTCAGCATTAAATTACCCTGATGTATTAACAAGACCTTCTCTTCATCGAACCCACCTAAACTTCACCATGTCAGACCCTCCGGCACTTCATTGTCAGCCCTCTACATCCTCTGCATTCCCCATTGGCAGTTCGGGATTTTCGCTTGTCAAAGAAATTAAAGACTCTGCCTCTCAGCACGATGATGATAACATCTCAACTACTAGTGGCTTCTCCTCTCGAGCATCAGATAAAGGTTAGAGTGGTTTTATAACTTAGCCTACCCTGCCTACCATCCCATCTGCCTCTGTTTGTGGTCATGTTGGGACTTGCCTCATATTTTTTCTTGGTGACAATGAATGTGTTAACTTTAATTTGTCCTGATGTTTTCATCAAGCACCTGTTATTAACTTTCACTGCAGTAGATTTGCCTCTGCTATCACCTCTTCTCTCTCCTGCCCCCATTAGCAGTTTTAAATGAGATGTAGAGGACCGACAGGTGAAATAACAGCTCTGGTAGCATTAGTGTGCAAAACAGGCTTGTCTTGTATCTTTTATGCATTTATTTTTCTCTCTTATATTTTCTCTTAGATGTAGCTGTATCAAAGAGTGTGGCCGGGCCCTCTTTATGGTCAGCAGAAGTTGATCGTTCCCATTCATTTTCCCAGCATTCATTTTCCACGAGCTGTAGAAAGCCGGCCTTTAACCCATCTGCATTTGTAACCTTATCTCCGGTGAGCACCATGTTTCATATTTTGACATTTTGAGACTGAATGATCTCATTGAAGAGCAATGTGCTGGTTCCTCTGAGATATTACTTTTTTTGCAGCCTCAAATTTAGGATGCATCTCTTCACTTAAAAGCATAAGATTTTCTAAAAATGAAAACTTTAGTAGTGAAGACATAGGATTCTGTACAATATCCTATATACTTGAATATAAAGTGAGATTTTGGGGCCAAAAAAAAAGGCTCAAAAATGGGGGTCTCAGTTTATATTTGAGCCTCCTTTTGATGATGGTGCCTTTTTCCTCCCCTCTCACCTGATGACCAACACTGCTGTTTTCCACCCCTCCAGATGTCTGACATTGCTGTCTCCACACACTCCTTAACACCACCCGCTCCTCCCTGCCCCAGATCGACATTGCACTTAAAGTCCCGATGCTCTGGAAGTCGAAACTCTGTGCTGAGCTGAAGGGCCTTGAACATCTGCATGTGCTCAAGGCCTGGGATTCTCGAAGGGAGTCCAGCAAGCCCTGAGCATGCGCAGATGCTCAAGTCTCTTCACCAGCCCAACACAGAGTGTCAGCGTCAGCTTCCAAATCATTGAGACAGTAAGTGTCTGGGGCAGAGGGGAGCAGATAGTGGAGGATAGGAGTGCCTAAGTCACTGTTCGATTTTCAAGCACTGCTTGTGGCCTCCTCTGTACTTTTCTTTTGTCGTAGTCCACCCCTCTCTGAAGCAAACCTGTTTCGCAAAGGAACGATGCAGAGGAGGTTGCAGGCAGCGCAAGAGAGTCACTCCTGCATCGGCAACCTCCTTGTAGTTTTCGTAGTGGGGGGGATCTTTGGAACCGGATAAAGAAAACATTTGGTAGAACATGGGGAGGGGGGAAGGAAGGGACAGATGCTGAAAGGGAGGGGCAGAGGAACAGGGGCATATTGATGGAGAGAAGGGAAAGAGAGGGAAGAGATGGGGCACATGGACGGAGGGAAGGGGAAGGGAGGGAAAGATAGATTTGAGATGGAAGCAGAAAAATAGAAGAAAATTGAATATGAAAATTGGTGCCAAAGAAGAATGTAGTGCAAAAAGCGAAGGAGAAGAAAGAAACAGCAAATGCATAAGGAGGCCTTGGAAACAGAGTTAAGAGCACAGATGGAACAAGATAAGAAAAATAAAATTGCCAGATAACAAAGGTAGGAAAAATGTTTTTATTTTCAATTTAGTGATTGAAATATGTCAATTTTAAAAAATTACATCTGTTCTTATATTTTGGACTGTTCAGGAAGAAATGCATTTCTTTCTGTTTCTTTTGTGGTGTACTATGTGCAAAGTCTGGCATATTAGGGGTTTGTTTGTGTACAATAGTACTTTTAGTTTGTGGGTTTGTATTTGAAATGGGTTTATTTTTTTATGTTTTCTGCATGTGTGACTGAGGCCAGGTGTTCTGGTGGAGATAGAAGTACAGAAACTTTGATTGGTGTTGTGGCCCCAAGTAGGAAAATATTTGTCAGCTTTCTAGCTTTTGTGGACTGAAAAGAGCCCCTACTGAAAAATTAGTGATTACTTAGGGCATGATCCCTGACAAATGACACACACATGCCCAAATTTCTAACCTTGGTTTATATTTGAATCAACTTGCCTTCCTCCACTTTTTTGGAGGAAAAAAAGTGTTAACTTGGTTTATGTATATACGGTAGCTGTTACTTCCCATTAGTCACGAATCTGCAGAAGGGTATCACTTTAAATCTCTGAACTCCTCTCCTTCTGCAGTGGAGAGCAGTTAGTTCCCTCTTCAGTTTTTCCTTCTGAAAGTGAATTCAGAAGATGTTTTCTGATCATAAGTTCCGCTTCATTTGTTATTTTTGGTATTTTTGCTGCTGCTGTTCGTTTTGGGGTTTTTTTTCTGTGTGACTTTGGTGCTCAGAGGCCCCTTCTTGGGCTTATTCCACCAGAGAAAGTATACAGTCCTGCTTGAGTGGATTGCTACTCCCAGGCCAATCTCATCGAGTACCTATGAAGCCAGCCTGCTTTGTGTCCCTTCAGGAGCTTGGGGTTCGTTCCACTGGTTGCTGCTTGCCTGCAGATTTATGAGAGGCTTACGCAAAGGCTGTGGGGCCCCTGTGTATCAGGGAGCCAGCTGGGAAGTTTCTCCCCTCCCCCCCCCCGGCATGTTGCAAGGACTTCGGTTGTGGGAGTCTGTGGTTGAGGTCTGCCCAACTGGCTGCCAGAAAATCTCCATTGGTGGACTTGTGCTAGCTAATCTCTGAGGCAGAAATCCTTTCCCTGCAGGCAAGCTGATGCAAGCTGACAGGCACCTGAAGTCACGGTAAGTAACTGTGTTTTTTCCCTATGGGAAAAATCTGGAGAGTCTAAACAAAACACAGTTTTGAGGGTTTCTGGGGTTAGGGTTAGGTTCCCCTACCTCCAAAACCCCTAATTCGCTATTTTTTTTATTTTCTTTTTGACTTCAACGAGCTGTTTTTGGCACAAATTTTCTGGTGGTGGCCATCTTGGATTTTAGCAATTTTTGTTTTCCAAAGTCCTATTTTATGCCTCAAAATGGATGCCCCCTGGTCAAACTATCCTCAATTCCTGTGTTTATTGCGCAGATTTACCAGCTGGGGAGCGGCCGTGTTCCATGTGCCTTGGGATGTGGGAGAAAGGGGCTGGAGTTTCGGTCTTAGCCTCTAATCAGTCTTCCATGGCATTAGAAACTGAAAAAGCCCAGTCTGCAGGCTAGAGATCCTGCTCAAAGACTGTGAGTAACAAGGGGACAAAACGCATTTGCATGGTGACAGAAGAGCCTAATGCCCCAGTCTGGGGTCTTACAGGGGTCCTCGAAGCCTCCGGTGCAAGGCTTTTCTGACTTTGTCAGCCTTTTATGGAAAGCCTACTTAACAGGTCCAGGAAGTGCTACGCTGCCTTTGGGTGCACTGGTTCCACCTCAGGGGGATTCTTCTCCCAAGCAGGTGTCTCCGCCTCATGCCATGCCAGCTCCTAGTGTCAGTGAATCTTTGGAACAGAACTGGGATGATTGTTGAAAAGTCGAACAGGGCTCCTTCGCTGTGTTTCCTCCATGGGCCATGGTGGGTTGGATCATTGCAGAATAGCAAACCATCGAGCTTGTGATTCTAGTAGAACCGGACTGGCCCTGCCAGTCTTGGAATGTGGATCTAGTGCATCTCCAAAGGGGCAGGTGTCTCAAGCTGCTGGTTCCCCCGGGGCTCCTTAGGGCCAATTCCCATGGAGAATCCAGAGCACATTGGTTTTATGGCAAGGCTCTTGAGCGCACAGCCCTAATTTGGAAGGGTTACTCAGAGGTTGTCGTTAATGACTCCCTTTAGAACAAAAAAGCCTGCAACATTTGTGGCTTATGCAAAGACCTGGAAGGCTTTCCAGTTATGGTGCACCAAGGAACAGGTGGAACCTGAGAAAGCTCCTATTCTGATGATTCTAGCATTTTTACAGGTTGGTCTTGAAAAGGGCCTAACATTTTCATCTCTCAAGATGCAAGTAGCTGGTCTTTCATATTTTAGGGCCTGGAGAGGCATTGAGTCTTTAGCATCTCTTTCAGACATCACTTGATTTTTGAGGGGGGCACTCAGAATGTGACCCCTGTTGTGCAGGCGATTCCTGTCTTGGGACCTCAATGTAGATCTGAAGGACTTATCTCGAGCTGCATATGAGCTCCTACTGTAGTGTCCCTCTTGGGTCTTACATTTAAGACTGTGTTTCTGGTTTCCATTGACTAAACAAAGTGGATCTCAGAGATTCCGGAACTTGGAGGTGAGGAGGATGGCAGTTTGAGTGCAGAGCTCCTCTCCCTGGACATTCTCACTAAAGATTTTATAACTATTTAATCCCTTCAATTTAACTAAAGTGATTTCAGATGGCTTCAAGAAAACAACTTACATTGGATACTGTATTTGCTACAGATGGGAAAAGTAAAAGACCAAAACCAAACCCTGTAACACCATCTAACACCACTCCAGCAGGGGAGAGCCGACGGAGGAGGGCTGCAGTCCGGCCATCGGACCAACGGTCGGCTCGGGGGCCTGTTCCAGCGGGGCACCCGACACTGTCTTCGCTCCTCCCCCATTCCAGCAGGGGAGAGCCGACGGAGGAGGGCTGCAGTCCGGCCATCGGACCAACGGTCGGCTCGGGGGCCCGTTCCAGCGGGGCACCCGACACTGTCTCCGCTCCTCCCCCATTCCAGCAGGGGAGAGCCGACGGAGGAGGGCTGCAGTCCGGCCATCGGACCAACGGTTGGCTCGGGGGCCCGTTCAAGCTGGACTTCAGTTTTGACTGTTTTGATTTTATTTTCACTTTTTTAGTTTATGATATATTTTTTTATCTCACTTATTGTTTTACCACTTATTTTGTTTTATTTTATCATTCAAATTTCATTTAAATTTCCCCAGAATTCTATTGCTTCATCGGTTCTCCCTCTGCATCTATTCTTATCTCCCCTCTTTTTAACCTTTCAAATTCCTTTAGATCATTGTAATCTTATTAGTATGTTTATTTTCTTATTTTTCTCCTCTATCTCTATTTTCTTTCTTTATTACTCTTCTAATTGTCATTTTTCCTGGTACTTTAGTTAGATTGTGAGCCTTCGGGACAGTAAGGGAATTTCTAAGTACCTATCTTATAATTTTAATGCACCAATATATTCATTGTAACCCGTTCTGGGCTCTTTTGGGAGGATGGGCTAAAAAAAAAATCAAATAAATAAATGAATTAATTAAAAACCCTTTCTTGTAGGGAAGCCCTCCTCCATTTTACGGAGTCAGGCGTTACACTGTGGATGGTACCTTACTTCCTCCTGAAGGTTTTTTCTGCCTTCCATATCAATCGAGATTTTTTTACCTGCTTTTCACCCCACAGGTTCAGCAAAACAGGCAAGATTATGCGGAGGCTGGATGTATGTGGAGTTGTTCTGCACTACTTGAAGAGGAGTAATGATTCCCTGCTTTCCGACCACCTTTTTGTGCTGACTAGCCACACGAGACGAGGCAAGCTTGCTTCCAAGACCTCGATTGCCAGATGGATTTGCATGACAATTTCATCTTCTTACATTGCGGTGAACGGCCCTCTATCTCAATCACTAGAGGTGTGGCTGCCCCCTATCTCAATCGACTAGAGGTGTGGCTGCTTCCTGGGTGAAATCTCGTCTGAGGAGATTTGTAGAGCAGCTACATGGTTTTCACTCTTTTGCAAAGTTCTACAGAGTAGATGTGGCAGCTTGAAAGTATGCTGCTTTTGGGTCATTGTTATTGCGGGCAGGCTTTTCTGTCCCTCCCTCAACATCTGGCACTTTTTTGGTACTGTACAAAATCCTATGTCTTTATTACTGAATGAAAGATTAAGTTCTTACTTTGCTAATCTTCTTTCAGATAGAAAACATAGGATTCTGTATGCCCCACCCTGTCGGAGCTTTTGATTTACCTTATTTCTCCCTCGGATGTTGCCAATGTCCTTTGGGACCTCTTCTGTATCTAAGATTTAACAGAGACAATATTTTAGAAATATGGGGGGCCCCTTTTCCCTTTCTCCTTTTGGGGGAGGGATGTGGGTTTCCTTCTAGTTGCACTTAGCAGGTTGGTTCTTAGCTACTCATGCACATAATTGTTGTTCAGTGTTTTTATTAATCATTGTTCTTTTATCATAAGTTGCAGAGCAGTGGAGTTTGGATTGCTTTGGTACCAACTGAAGAAGGAGCAGTTCTCCACTGCAGAAGGGGAGGAGTTAAGAGATTTAAAATGATACCCTTCTGCAGATTCGCGACTAATAGGAAGTAACACTTAGTGTTTGGAATCCTGTATCTTCTATCTGAAAGAAGAATAGCAAGGTAAGAACCTATTCTTTCAATTTGAATCAGAAAGCAGCAATCCCTTCTAGAATAGGGCACTTAGAGTCATACAGGACAAACTGCAATCTTGAGCAAAACAATAGGTTCTCCTCTATTGTCGTATAATGCTGGTGTGAAGCTGTTTGTTGTGTTCACCAACAAAAATTGATTGAAATTAATTGCCAGTACTTTAACTGCCTGGTCAGGAAGAGGTTCCTGCTTAAATGTGAAGATTGGATCTTAAGCTGCTGTGTGCAATAAGGCTTGGCATATCGAGTAATGCTGGTGACATTACAGGTTTAATTCAGGCTGAAGGTCTTGTGTTGAGATTACCCCCACCTCTGGAAAAGCCACTGGTAAAACAGGATCTTTCACTATGTGGTCCCTATGTGTTTTGTGAATTTCATTGGTAACCAGGGCTGTGTAGTTGGTACGTCAAACTGTGAGAAGCAAAAGCAAGAAGACCCAGTGTTCCACAGAAAAAGGAGCAATCCAACAACCCGTTAGTTTTTAATACGGTTGATGTGGACATTTTCTTAACATTGATTGAAGAAATAAAGGAAAGTCACATTGTGTTTCATTCACAGTTTGTTTTGTTGTTGTGTAGTTGGTACGCCAAACTTTTGACTCGAACTCTATTTTTCTACTGACTAACTGATTCCTACTAGAAATGTGATTAATTACTGAAACAGAACTATCTACAAAATTAGGACTAATAGACCAAAAATATATATTTATTTGAAGTTTGAACAAAGAAACTGAACAAAAGAAATGTTAAATGAAAATATTCAATACATTTTTGTAAGCTTTTTATTTTGAAGCTATAGATGGTACATTTTATTGACTGACTTGACCTAAAATTGCTTGACTGTGACTCAATGACTTCAACTTCACAGCCCTGTTGGAAACCCAAGATGCATGTAACAGAACTGTTAAGGTTTGCTTATGATGCAGTTTTTGAAGTCCTCTTGTAACTTAAAACATAATAGAATTGGCTCACTGAAAATTAATCCTCCACTACAGCCACAGGTGGTTGCATGCCACTGATGGGAAATATGGATGTGTCTTGTGGTGAGGTTCTATTTCGGCAGTCTGGATATTTTACTTTGTTTCCTGCATGACACCTTGAATTTAACTGGTGCATGACTTCTGGTTTGGAATTCAGTTTTAGACAGGTCAGGCTTGAGGCCCTGGTGAATTGAAGGTAGGGTTGGGTGCAGGGCAGACTTTGGACCATACTGAATGACTTTCAAGCCAAAAAAAGTTTGTTGTGTATTTCTAATGCTTGCTTCCAGACTTTTGGTAACGTGTCTCAAGAATTTAATAGGTATGTCAGTGTTTCAAGCAGAGTATTCAGGAGCTTTGTGGACTGATAGCTGGTCCTAGTTGTGTGATCTTTGTGAAAGTGTTTTCATGCTAAACTTCCATGTGCCTGTTGTCTGAGAAGCTGGTATGCTGCTTCGTTGCAGTCACTTGGTAATGCTGCAGTACTCAAGAACAGCCAGCTTGGAGATTCTCCATTTTATCCAGGCAAAACCACATATGGAGGTGCAGCTGCAACAAGGACGTCTAAAATCCGGAGCACCCCTTATCAGGTAAGAGACATTCTTTGGTCAGAGACTGCTCCACACCATTGGAACTGCTATTGGATTGCAGATTGACAGTTGGTAAATTAAAAAACCCCAGTAATATGTCATTACAGTTCTCTATCACAGTCTGTTGTTGTTTCATTAAAGTAATAATTTGAACTAAAGAATGCTTTTGCTAAGGAGTTGGTTTCTGATAAATTTGTTTGACTGTGGAATCTGTCCTCATGCTGACAGTATGGGTTCAAATTTGGATACTGTGCACGTGATGCAGGAGAGTCTTCCATTGCCCTTTAACAAACATGGAGCTGTTTGGATATAACTCCAGTCTGAGTCCTGTGTGAGCATACATGCACATTGCAGCAGATGATTAGTATCAAAATCTGGTCCACAAATTTGTCCCCTGTATTAGAGAATTAAGGACTAGGAGAGGCAAAGAGAAGAGCTTCAATGAGCTCTCCTGCTGTGTCACTTCTGGGGCAATTTATGCAAAAATGTTGAAAATTATATGCACAAAATTTTAAATACTGCACACGTGTAATGTTTAATGCCAGTTTGGCCTCTCCCCTAATTTCCCCTCCCCATCTCACACACCACGTCCTCCCTCAGGTCTGAAATCCTTTCTCTTCTCCCCCCTCCCACCCCCCAGCATTCTGGCTTGACCGACCCTTCCACTTCTGCCATCAGATTCCACCCTCAACTTTCTCTGTCCCCATTCCCTCATCTTCTCCCTCCCTTCTTCTGCTCCTGTGTTCTCTCGGCTCTCTGTCCTCCTATACTCTCTCTCCCCCCTAGCTCTAGTTTCACAGTTTCTTCTCTTCTCCTTCTCCCTCCTTCTCCCTGGTATGAGGCCTATTGACATCCTTTGTTAATTCAACATAATTGTCTATTTAATTTTTTGTTTATTTTTATGCATATCCAGGACAGGGCTGGGTGGGTGGGTGGGGGATATCTTTTAGCTTATTTTTTGATTGAACTGTTGGATGGAAGGGATGGGATATTTTTCTTCTATATTGTTATTGATGGAATTTAAGTGTTTATGTTGATTATTGTTTGTAAAATTCATGGCACTCTGTGTTAATTTTGAAAATTAATAAAGATATATAAAAAAATGAACTCCAGATTTTCAATGCAGCCCTCGGGTTTTTAGGATGCATATGCTTGAGATAAATTTGCAAGCACTGCATCTATTGGTGTAAATATCTCATGCATATTCATTGTAGGTATCTGAAAACCTGATTGGCTAGGTGTGTCCCTAGGATAGTGTTGAGAATTACTGTCCCATGCTGAACTAATCACACAGGAAGAGCAGCTGTTCATTGGGCCATATTGTCTTCTGCAGCCTCGAGTTGGAGTGCTGTTTGGGTCATAAAGCTGTATAGCAGGGGTGTCCAACCTTTTGGCTTCGCTGGGCAAACGCTGCAGCAAGACAGAGGAAGGAGCCGGCAAGACGGTAAACACCCGGGGGCAGCAGAAGAAAACACTGCAGCGCCCTCGACCGGGGCTGCACAAAAAACTTCACTGGGCCGCAGGTTGGACACCCCTGTTGTATAGTGTCCAGGATGAGTAGTCAAACTCAGAGTGGCAGAAGACAACGTAGCCCAGTGTGTTGCTGATCTCCTCTTGTTGGCCATGATCAGGATGTGAAGAGCCATGTGATTTGCCACTGTGGCTGCAGTTGCTACTACTTCCTCCTGGCAAATTATGCAATGTACAGTTACATCGAATTCCTTTAAGGAGTATTGTGTCGAATAGAAATGAAAAAACACTTTCTTTTATTTGAAGGACAGGGGTGCCTCAGAAGCTAGAAATACGATGGCAGATAAAGACCAAATGGCCCATCCAGTCGGCCCTTCCACAGCTTCCACTATCTTATCTTCTCCCTAAGAGATTCCATGTGCCTATCCTATGCTTTCTTCAGTTCAGACACAGTCTTTGCTCCATCACCTCTACCGAGAGACTATTTCATGTTAAAAAAAAAAAAAAAAAGTACAGTGGAACCTTGGTTTACGAGCATAATTTGTTCCAAAAGCATGCTCGGAAACCAAATTATTTGTATATCAAAGCGAGTTTCCCCTTAGGAAGTAAGGGAAACTCGCTTGATTCGTTCCCACTCTCCTGAGGCCAGTGGCGCTGCTCCCCCCCCCCACTCACGAACTGCGAACTGGCATCCCATGCCAGCCCAAACAGAAGCCTTACCCCATCTGGCACCGGCACACATCCCCAGGACGTGCCGGTGAGCGACGTGTCGTGCTCTCTCCGAGATTCTCGGAGAGAGCAAGAGCCAGAAGGCCTTGAGCATGCGCAGATGCTCAAAGCCCAGGCAACAGGAAGGATCTTCGTTCACCGGCATATCCTGTGGGCTGCATGCCGGTGACAGATGGGGTAAGGCTTCTGTTCGGGTGGGCAGGGGGGTGCTGGTTCGTGCGGGGAAGCGATGCTGGTTCTCAGGAGGAGGGGGATGCTTGCAAATCGAATCAGCGCTCGGTTTGCAAGTCATGATTTGTGAGAATGTTTTGCTCGTCTTGCAAAACACTCGCAAACCGAGGTTTGACTGTATTTCATTAGATTAATTCTGAGCCTGTCGCCTGAACTTCATCTTATGCCCTCACTCTGGAGTTTCCTTTTGATTGAAAGAGACTGACCTCATGCATATTTATGCCACATAGGTATTTAAATGTCTATTATATTTCCCTTCTCTCGCCTTTACTCCACAGTATATATATATATATTGAGATCTTTGAATCTGTCCCCATATGCCTTATAATGACCATCAACGATTTTAGTAGCGTTCCTCTAGATTGACTCCATCCTTTTTATATCTGTTTGAAGGTGAGGTCATCAGAATTGTACACAGTATTCTAAATGAGGTCTCACTAGAGTCAATACCTCCTTTTTCCTATTGGCCATACCTCTCCCTAAACACCCTAGCATCCTTCTTGCTTTCACCATCACCTTTCCTAACTGTTTGGCCACCTAAAGATCATCACATTATCACACCCAAGCCCCGTTCTTCTTTCATGCACAAAAGTTCTTCACCCCTCTAAAATGTACCGTTCCCTCAGGAAATGCATAACCTTGCATTTCTTAGCATTAAATCTAGGCTGTCAAATTTCAGACCATTTCTCAAGCTTCACTAGGTCCTTCCTCATGTTTTTCACACCATCTGGGATATCTACTCTATTTCAGGTTTTTGTATCATCCACAGAGAGACAAATCTTACCAGACAGCCCTTCATCAATATTGCTTACAAAAATGTTAAAAAGAACAGGCCCGAGAACAGAACCTTGAGGCACACCACTGGTAATGACCCTTTCCTCAGAGCGATCTCTTCTGTCACCTTTCACTCATCCAGTCTGTCACTTTGAGGCCCATCATAAGTGCACTCAGTTTATTTATTAGATGCTTGTGTGGAACACTGTCAAAGGCTTTGCTAAAATCTAAATATACCACATCCAGTGCACTCCCTCTATCCATTCAAAGAAACCGATCAACTTTGTCTGAGAAGACCTGCCTCTAGTGAATCCATATTGTCTCAGGTCCTGTAATCTAGTGTTTCTCAAGTCAGTCAGTCCTGGAGTACCCCCTTGCCTGTCAGGTTTTCAGGATATCCACCGTAAATATGCATGGAAAAGATTTGTATACCATGGAGCCAGTGTATGCCAATCAATCTCATGCATATTCATTGTGAATATCCTCAAAGCCTGACTAGCAATGGGGTACTCCAGGACTGAGTTGAGCAATACTGCTGTAATCCAATGGATTCCAGAAACTTCACTATTCTCCGATTGTTGCAGTTCAGGACTTGCCGCGTCTGGGTAGGTAGAACTAACATTTCAGTCATCGTGCTTCAGCTTTCTTCAGGGTGTTATGGCTGAAATGTCGTTTACCTACCCAGATGCAGCGAGACTCTAACAACTGCAACAAACATGACGCCAGCTGCGGAAGCCTAAGAAAAAACTTTACTATTCCCTGTTTTAAAAGAATTTCCATTAATTTGTTGAATTTGAGATATTCTGAGGTTCTGTGTATGTAACTTACATCTACTACTTCTGTAATGCTTACTAGATGTGCTCAGTGCTCTGCAGATACTTATAAGTGACAGTCTCTTCTGTGTAGGGCTTATATTTTATTCAGGATAAAAAGACAAAAACAGACTTGAATGTCATTTATCATGAGTTATTCAGCATATATTGGAGAAAACAAGATCTCATCATGGTACAGACTACAAATGCATTTGCATCAAGCCAGCGGCCTGTTTGGGAGTAATGAGTGCCTATGAATTTAGTTTGTTGTGCAACAGGACTGGTAGTCTTGATCATCGGGTTTTAACCCCCACTAGTTGCAAGGGTTGTAGAGAGCCCACTGATTGTTTTCATGTTCCAACTCCCATCACTCTGGTATGAGTCCCCCCTCACCTCAGTCTTACTCTACAAGCAGGGCGTAGGAAACCTGTCTGTTCTGCTCAAGTTTAATCTTTATTTTTTTCTCAATTTTTTTCATTATCCAGTCAGAGGCTTTTGGTGCTGCAGAAGATCCTGGTCACTCCGGGGTATCTCTGACAGCTAGAAGATACAGACTCTCAGGGCTCAGGCATGACATGCCTTGCATGATTCCTGTGTGGTCAGTTTGCATCAGTAACATAGAAACATAGAAAGATGACGGCAGAAAAGGGCCAAGGCCCATCAAGTCTGCCCACTATAGACCCTCCCCTTAAGATTAGCTAGTGTTTTGCCCTGACCCTCTTAGGGATCCCACATGGGCGTCCCATTTATTCTTAAAATCTGGCACGCTGCTTGCCTCGATCACCTGCACTGGAAGCCCGTTCCACCGATCAATCACTCGCTCCGTGAAGAAATACTTCCTGGTGTCGCCGTGAAACTTTCCGCCCCTGAGTTTGAGCGGGTGCCCTCTTGTGGTTGAGGGGCCTCTAAGAAGGAAGATGTCATCTTCCACTTCTATACGTCCGGTGATGTATTTAAACGTCTCAATCATGTCTCCCCTCTCCCTGCGCTCCTCTAGAGTGTAGAGCTGCAAATTGTCTAGTCTTGCTTCGTACGGGAGACCTTTAAGCCCTGAGACCATTCTGGTGGCCATTCTTTGGACCGACTCGACCCTCTGCACGTCTTTGCGGTAGTGTGGCTTCCAGAATTGCACGCAGTATTCCAGATGAGGTCTCACCATGGCCCTGTACAATGGCATAATGACAGTAGTTCTCAAGAGCTCAGAGTCCATATCCTTGGGAGCAATTTCTAATTCTCTGCTCGTTCCTTTGGCCTAGCAACAGCTCCACAAACCTTTACCAAGGTGATGGGAGTTGTGGCCGCATACCTCCGCAAGGCATCCTTACCTGGACGATTGGCTCATAAGAGCACCCTCGAAGAATGAGGGAGTGACAGTGGTAGAGCCTTGGTAGTCAACTTCAGGAAGAGTCAGTAGATCCAGACTCAGGCAAATTCGGGAGATTCATGGCTTGCAGGTCCCCACAGCTTGGCAGAATCTTCAACTACTGAGATCCATGGTAGCCACAATAGATGTGGTTCCCTGGGCAAGAGCGCACTTTTGCCCGCTTCAGGAGTTACTCCTCTCAAGGTGGTCTCTAGGAGCTCTAGAGCCCGTACCCCAAGGAGAATAGGATACTCCATATACTTCATTGTGCCCAAAAGACTGGAGACCAATTCTGGATTTAAAAGCTGCCAATTATCCAGGTAAGGATGCACCTGAATGCCTGCCTTGCGTAGGTGTGCGGCCACAACACCCATCACCTTGGTAAAGGTTTGTGGAGCTGTTACTAGACCAAAGGGAAGAACAGAGAATTGGAAATATTCATTCCATATTCAGCATTACTATACAGATAGGCAGCGGCACTGAATGTGCATAGAATGTGATCACCACTGGCAGCTATATGATATTAGGTAATGAATACTGGTGGTATTTAGCTACGGATTTGTTTGCCTGGTCTAAGTTAAAGCATTTAGCTGTAGATTTAGTGGCTAAGTACCTAAGTGTGATATCCCTCTATGCCTCCTTACGAGAGGCATAGAGGGATATGGGTGACTAAAATTACGCCAGGTGTACACCTGGCTTGGCCTCCGCGTGTGTGGATCGCCGGACTTGATGGACCGAAGGTCTGATCCGGAGATGGCAGTTCTTATGTTCTTAGCCAGTTATTCCATCTAGGCTCCCTTTCAACTGTTTAGAGAGCACCAAGGTGGTTTGAAGGATTTTCTCCAACATCTGGGTATTGCCATTGAAAATCCAGACATATTTAATGGTTGCCGCTAAATGTACATGTTCATTTGAATATCGGACACAGACTTCCTAGTTTTTCTTAAAATTCTGGATGTTGGTTCTGCTCTTTCTTCCCTCCTTCTCTGTACCTTGGCTCTCGTATGTTTTAAATGGTGGTGGAGATGTGAAAGGTGATGGGTTGTTGAGGAAGGGGTGAGGTTCTTAATGTTCTGTTTTTGAGAATATGCAGCACCTCGCCCCCTCCCTGCCATGTGTTCAATTTTTTGGGACTGGCCCTGAAGGAGTGGGCATATGCAATTGACAGTACTAGACAGCACAGGTAATAAACAGCAGCTGAGCCCCACCTTGTGGATGTGGTGGTGTACTATCATCTGGGATAAAATAGCATGGTTTAGAGAGGGGGAAGCTCACTCAGTTTGGAAAGCTTGCGTTTAAAGCTGGATTAAGGACAAGAATGACTGGTCTGTGTAGAACTGTGCAGTGGCAGCCATTTTTGTGATCACTACTTCTGCCTTGTTGCTGTGTGCTAGCTCTAGGTGCACCTGCCGTGTGCTCATCAGGGCTCCAAGTGACAGAGCAGGGTCAGTTAGCTGTATGTTCGCATGCGCGCACCTTGTGTGGTGGTCTGCAGCTTGCTATCGGTTATTTGCTCAGTGCATATGATTGAAGCTAGAATACATTCTGACTCATGTTATAAAATGCTGGGGGGTGGGGGGGGGGGGAATAGAGAGTTGCCACTAATGTTGTATGAGCTGCTGCCTCTGAATTTAGAATGACTGCATATTCATGCCATGAGGAGTGTTCATTGTTATTTTCCTGGAATTGGGGCCTGTTTGTGTTCCTCATAGACCAGAGTACGTTAACCCTGTGAGTCGCAGAAGGGACCTACATCTGCCAAGAATGTGGCATTTTGCTCTGCCTTTATGACATTGGTACATTCTCATTAGTAAATGTTAAAGGTTTTCAGGATAATTTATTTTTGACTCAGCATTTTCTTCATGCTGTTATTTCCAGCTCAGACAGGATGTGACGCCAGAAGCCTGCATTCAGTTTCTTGGTGTACTCTGCCTTCCCCTTTCATTCAACTAATTTGGCTCTCTTTGCAAGTTTTCTTTGCCTTAGTATCCATGTGCTGCCTTGGCTTGGGTAGCCAGCAATGATCTGTTTGTTAGATTGTTCCTTAAGTGAATTTAGACTTCAAACAAGGCAGATCATTTCCAGCTGAAGGAAAAATAGCTGTAGAGTTGCCCAAGTGAGTTCTGTTTCCATTCAAACTTTTTGAGTTTTCGACAGCTTGAAGAGATGACTTTGCTGCAGTGTCTGAGGCTTTTCCTTGCTGCTCAGCCACCTCTAACCCCTGCCAGGATAGTTGATGCTTGCTTTCCCTTTAGAGGAAAAGAGAAAGAAAGGGTAGAACCTGCTTGTTGATTACTGTGTATCCAGTGCCACATTCATTGGACTCCCAATTAAACTTTTTCATTGCGTTCAGCTTTTTATCTCTGTCAGTGTAGTGTTTTAGAATTAATTGCATGTTTGCTTTGATGATTATTTTTTCTTAATTTGGGGAATTAGTACAATATTTGTTTGTCACCTATTTCGTTCTTTTAAGGCACCTTTAAGAAGACAGGTAAAGGCAAAACAAGCCAGCACACAAACCTATGGTGTGACCAGTTCAACAGCACGTCGGATTTTGCAGTCTTTGGAGAAGATGTCAAGTCCCTTAGCAGTGAGTTCATGTATCTTTTGTGTGTCTTGTAAATATTGCTTGCACATACTGTGTGTGTATGAATATATGTTTAAACAGTTTTTATTGAAAACCCCCATCAAAAAACAATAAAAGCATACATATGCTAATAATAGTGTTTAATTTTACAGTTTTAGTCCTCCTTACAACTCCCCCATTCCTACATTACCATATATAACAAATGCTGTATGAAATGAAGCCAAATATCAGTGATGAATAAACATGTGCAATAACAAAGGATATAACTGCAACCAGAACTTCCTCCCCACCCATCCAAGCCCATTAATAATTCCCCCCTCCTTTGATACTAGAACCAAATCCTAACAACCATGAGAAGCCTTTTGTCTTACAACTTTCCATTACATTATCCATAATCCCTTCTTCCTGAAAAAGAAAAAAAAATACCACTCCGTTAAAACAGTTAAATTAATTATTAAATCCTTTACAAAACTATATTTATTTATTTTTTTTAATTTATATACCGCATACAACTATGCGGTTTACATATTACATACATAATATCTTGTGCTCCCTACGATCTCCATAAGCACTATACTACATGCTCTAAATGGCAAATTCTATATTTAAGGTTCCCATATTAACCAAACTTTGTATATGTATATATTTGTATATACGAGTATGTGTGTATGTATATAGATATATATTTCTAGTGCATATGTATGTGATTCTGGACTGTGGGGTTTTCTCCCCATTCTCACGAGCACCAGGTTTTCAACTCCTCCTCCTCCTATAGAAGGCTCTGCTGCCCTCTTCAGTTTTTCCTTTTGCAGGCAAGCTGGAAGGCGTCTTTCTGCTCTGTATATTTCTTTATTTTTTGGTGTTGGGGTTGTGTTTTTTTTTTTTTTTGCAGCTTTTGGTGCTAAAAAGCTCCCCAGGTCAAGGGGAAAGCTATGCATTCATGCCAAAAGGCCACCAGGCTTCAGTTCTGCTAGCCTTTAATTTGCTGCTGTTACCAAATATTGGACATATCTGTGCTAGCAGTACATAATGGTTTGAGGCAAGTTGAGAACCAAGGAAGTCAGGCTTCAAATCCCAATGATGCTCCTTGAGATCTTAGACAAGTCATGTAACCCTCAGATGCAAAACTTGTAAGCCCTCCAGCGACAGGAAAATACGTACTGTACCTGAATGTAATATGCCTTGAGCTGGGGTCAGCGGAACCCCCAGATTTTGTGAGCCTCATGTGGAATGCCTATTTGAGCTGCTAAGGTTCCTCGGCGTTTGTTAGCAGGACATCAGTGACGGTAGTGCAGGGGTTTTTCCTTCAGCAGGCACCCTGACCAGCTCAGAATTCAGATCTGGACCAGGAGGTTCAGTCTGTCACAGACTGGGAGGATGGAAAGTCTGATTCCATACCACTTTTATCCCAGGATAAAGTCTTACTAGCAGAGTCTCCTTCCATGCAGGAGGACAGTGATCAAGAAGGAGTGGAAACCCTGAATCAGGGGGAAGACCCCACAGTACTCCGGCTGCTCATGGCCTCCGCACTTTTGAGCATTATTTCCACCTCGCTGCAAGAAATAAAGCTGGAAGCCCTGCCAGCTTCCTCTTCTCAATGCTCAGTTATGAGCAGTTCTGTGGCTCCAACCACATTTTTTCCCTTGCATCCGGACATCACTAAGCTTGTCACTGACCACTGGGTATCACCAGAGGGGTCTCTTCAAGTGTCTAAAACTATGGCCAAGCTGTATCCGATGGCACCAGATTTCCAGCAGCTGTTTGTTCAGCCGAAAGTGGATTTGCCTAGTGAAGGAGGGGTGATGTTAAAGGATGCTCAGGACTGTCAAGTGGACTAGTTCCTCAAGCAACAATTTGAAGGTTTGGTCCTAGGGATTAGGGTGGCAGCTGCATCTTCCTTTGTGGCATGTGCTCATCACACTCACCTGTCTCGGTCCTCACTAGATCAGTAGATCAGTATCCCACTAGATCAGTATCTCGCAAACTTTTTCGAGTTGGAGCACACTAAACCTAGTGTCCCCAGCTTGAGACACCCGGAAGTGCGCTGGCGTCAGCGTGATGACGTCATGCGCAAAGGCCCTTCAAATGGGTCTTGCGCCGACAAAGACCCATGTTGGAGATAAGGGCTGGCAGAGAAAAAAGGTGCCGGTGTTGGGAGATTGCTTACAGGACGTCTTCGCGAGAGGCACGTCCTGTAGACAGTCATCCAGCGCTGGCACCTCTCCTCTTCCCCAGTGTACTGCAGCACACTGGTGTGCTACGGCACACAGTTTGCAATACACTGCAGTAGATGGTGAAGAGCCCCAAATGCTCCTCTCTGGGGTGAATTATATTGTGGATGATCTGTATGATCTTATCAGAGTTATGAGCAGGGCTTCGGCCTATGCTATCTCTGACCAATGGATGCTCTGGATCAAACAGTGGGCAGGAGATGCTACCTCTAGTGCATAACTAAGCAGGTTTCCCTTTCAGAGATGCTATTTGGAAAATGCCTAGATGACCTGATGGTCAGTGTAATGGACTGTCGCCTCATGTCCTTAATGGATATTGAAGGCTCTAGAGGATTCCTTACATATACAGGAGGCCAAATGACACAGAGATCTTTTCAGGGATCGCGTCAGAGATTCAGCAGGGGCAGGAGACAGCAAGCCTCAGGCTTTCACTTTTCACCAGCCACTAAGAAAGCACAATGATGCCAGGCCAGAGGCTAAGCTCACCCAGATAGGGGGCAGACCTACAGCCTTTTGGTTGATGTCTCAGATCTGCACAGACTGCTGGGTTCTAGATGTAATCTGGGAGGGGTACAAAATTGTGTTTTATGTACTCCTGCCATGCCGCTTTTTAATTTATCTGGCGTGTTGGCTGGAAAAAGCCCTGAAAGTTTGGGCTACAGTAAAATGGCTACTGGCTCTTCGGGCCATAGTGCCAGTCCCAGACACAGACTTGGGCTCAGGCAGATACTCTATATGCTTCGTGCCAAATTTACCCCAGGGGAACTGGACCCAGTTTTTTGGGGCTGGGCCAAGAAGGGCTTGCTGACAGGGCCAGTTTTTAGAGGCTGGAGAATTACTTACATTTGAGACCTTGGTGAATGAATATGGATTAACTCCCCGGGATCTTATTCCATATAGGCAGATAGAGAATTTTATTAAAAGAAAGGCTCATCGGGATCTGACATCCACGGAGCCATCCATCTCTGGAGGTGACCCTTATTGGAGGGAGTGGCCGGGAAATCATCGCCAAACTTTATAATGCGCAATTATCCTATCTCCAGGTATCTCTGAAGTATAGGTGACAGTGGAAAGAACTTCTTGGTAAATACTATTCAGGAAAAGAATAGGGAAAAAATTTTCCAATAACTTCTTAAAAGTTTCCATTGCTAGCAATATGATAGAAAACAGATATAAACTATACTATCATTGGTATTATACCCCGGTCCATCTTAAAAAGTGGCCCACTAGGCGGCTCGCATTCCACGCCCGGCTCCAAGTCAGCGAGCCGGGCTTCTTACCCATTTAAAGTTTGAGAATAGGTTGAGATCGTTTCGGCCCCAAGACCTCTAATCATTCGCTTTACCGGATAAAATTGCATCGCAGAGCGCTAGCTATCCTGAGGGAAACTTCGGAGGGAAACAGTTACTAGTCGGGGTTCGATTAGTCTTTTGTCCCTATACACAGGTCGGACGACCGATTTGCAATTAGTGGGTGAACAATCCAATGCTTGGTGAATTCTGCTTTGACCTTTGTTGGAGAGAATGCAGGGCGGTAGATACTTTTGCACATATTTGGTGGCATTGCCCCAAGGCTCAACATTACTGGGACAGGGTGGTACAGTTTGTATCTGATGTATTGGGACAATGTTTTCCTAAATCTATGGAATGCTGCTTACTGAATGTTGGTCCCTCGGATTTGCCTGCAAGATGGAGGAAATGGGTACATTTAGTCTTCACTGCAAGCCACCTCTTATTGTCATCTCATTGGAAGTGGCTGGAGATGCCAGCCCATTTGGTGTTGCTGGCCAACGTAAACTATATACAACAAATGTCTAAGCTGATAGCTCTCTGGAGAAATCATTTTATTCTCTATCGTAAGACCTGGGACGAATATATCACTTGGCAACAAGCTCACTCTGAGTCTGCAGATTCACTGAAATGGTTGTTTTATTGATGTCATTTTAGTGATATCCTGCTTGCACACATTCTGTTATTTGAGTTGCAGGAGGGGGAGGGGTACATAGATGTGTAATTATTTTCATTGGACATGTGCTGAAGAGTACCAGTGCATCAGTTCTGCCTATTCACCAGTACATTGTATGTGTATGTGTATTATTCTGTTCATGTAATATGTTTGGATATAATAAGAAAAAGAAAGAGCACTCCACTAGAAGGGTGGCTGCCTCTTGGACGGAGACTAGGGCTGTCTCTCCTGAGGAGATTTGTAGAGTAGCTATGTGGTCTACCTTTCATACCTTTACCAGATTCTGTAGGGTGGATGTAGCAACCAGAATGCTACTTTCAGGTTCTCTGTTTTGAAGGCAGGCTCAGCGAGCCTGCCCTAGACTGCTTTAATACATCCTTAGCATTCAGGAACACTAGATACATTTCACTAGAAAGAAAGATTAGGTTCTTAACTTGGTAATCTTTCTTGTAGATGTTTAATGTCCTGAAGCCTCACCCTGTGTTTTGGCTTTGCTTGCCTTCTGCTTTAGGATCAGTCTAGATTTGAAGAATTTCTGTGTGTCTCAGAAGAGCTGAGAGGATAAAAAAAATTGATGCTTAGGAAAACTCTCATGACCATTCAGTCTGGCTTAAGTCTCTGCTTGATACAGGTCATGCAAGTAGCTATGAGCTCTAAACATAATTAGTACTGGTTGCACAAGTTTGGATGTTATAATGTTATTTACTATGTTTGTTACAGAGCAGAACAAAATTGAAATGTTGGGAAATTTTCCCCGTTTTCCTCCTTCCAGTTATGTCTTTTATTACAATGCTACTTGACTGCTTTTGTACAAACTGATGGGGCAGGAGCAGTTCACTGGGTGGGAGGTGGAGTTGAAAACATGATTGACAGTTTTCTGCAAGCAACTTGCTAGTTCAGATTCAAGACCCTAGCATTCAGGACCACTAGACACATTTACAAAAAAGATTGCTGAGAGAAGAACCTAATCTTTCTATATCATCCAGTCCTTAATTTCCCTGTGTCTACCTTTCTCTCTTCACTCCCAACCGCCTGCCCCCCCTGGCATCCCCACCGCTGCTGCTGCTTTTCTCAACCAACAGTAGTAGAAGCAAACTAAATTACAGTGGTTGCAGGACCTCCTATATATGTCCGTTGCTTTTGGCTTTGCCCCGTAAAAAGACATGATATTGAATGTGGTGGGTCAGTAGCCACAGATATGGTAAAGAATGTCCTGTGATTGCTGTACTTTTCTTTGCCACCGCCGGTTCAGAAAAGCAGCAGCAGAGGGGTGATAGAGTGATGTGGGAAAGTGGTGGTCCTGGACCCATCAGCTGTGTGGAAGCGTATGCAGCCTAGAGGAAACGGTGCCTGTCAGAATCCTAAATAGTAGCAAGATTCCAATCCCAGGATAAGCAGTGGCTTCCCCCTATGTCTATCTCCAATTGCAGACTCGGTAGCAGGCAATAACATTGCTTAACCTGCTACTCTGACCCCTGGCTTGTCTTATATACACCACTCAGCTTTTGTGCCTTTTCTACATTGACACTGTGTAAATGACACAATAGTGCTTGTGACACAAAACTACCGGTAAATACTGATGATATTTTTTATCCTCAGAAAATCTACAATTATAAACATCTAGGAGTAGAAGCCCTATTAAAATCCAGGGTCTGATTTTTTTTTTTTTGTATTATTGTTTTTCAATCAGGATGCTAAAAGGATTCCCTCTGTTGGATCTTCTCCATTGTCACCGGTAAAGTGGCCTTTAATATTTTCCTTTGAATAAACTGTGTACTTTTAAGTTGCTGTTTTACTAATGACTCTTTGATTCTCTGGTGTTTGCAGACCCTGGAGCGGTGTAGTTTGGACATCACAGACTTTCAGGCAAGGAAGAGAAAGGTAAGTGGGAGATGAGTGTTTGGCTTTGGGTGAAAGGTTGAAGAGGTGTCGTAAGTACTCTTTTCAGTTTTTAAAACAACATTGTTCTTATGCTAGCATTTGCTGGCTTTCAGGGCTATTCCTGCCATCTAGGGAAAGAGTTAAGAATATAGTCTTAATGATTTCTTGCAAGAAAAGTAAAAAAAACAAAAAACATTTTATTCATTAGTTCTCAAACAAATGAGTAAAATGTTAATTTTGCTGACTTTATCGTCCCACCCAATATATTAATGGATTTTCTTATGTAGCCTTTTAAAATTGCCAATTTAACTTGCTGCCTTTCTCACTGAACATAGCTACTCATCCGTTAACTTTTATCACATTCTACCTGGTTCAGCTTCCCCTTGTCTTGAAGATGAAATCTTCCATTGGCATATGAGGTTTAAGCAACTCTCATCATGGCTTCACAGTTTGAGCTCCTTGCCTCTTACTTGTTTTTACCTGTAAGTGTGGTCTCTGTGCCCTGATTAAATTGTAAGCTCCAAAAGCTGGGGATTGTCTACTTTGTCTCTCTACAGTATTCCATATATCCTGAATGCACTATACAAATTACAACAATCCTCATTTTAATTCTAGCTTCTCTAGCCATACTCTTGCGCAACAGTCTGCAGGCTGTAGCTTCCCTCTGAGTCGACCAGAGTTGTTGCTTGTTGAACAGGATCTAAGATCTCTTCCATCCATGATGGTGGTGGCCATCCTGATGAGCAGAAACTGACTCTGAAAGTTAAACCAGGCTTTCATGCATGGACGGCTCAAAGCTCAGCTGACACATTTGAGCTGTGTCCTTGCCTCCAGTTTATAGTTGTTATAGGGTCAGTACTGTTTGATTAGATTTTGTCAGGAAGGTTAACATTGACCACCCTGCTTTTTTCTAGCTAAATGAATTCTTTTAGTCAGTGGTTCTCAACTCAAGTTGTAGTGCAACAGACACTTTATTCCTGAACCTGTGGGTAGTTAATCACTTCTTGTGGGAATCCTTGTAGAGAGCCTCATTAGCATTCTTTTGCTCTATCTCTCATCCACCATGGTCTTTTCTCCAATTCCTCAGTTGTCTCTATAAGTGAGATGGTAGGAGATGGTCTTTTCTGCTCATGTTTATTTTTATATTCAGTTTTTTGGACTGTTTGCAAGGCTTTTCGGTGCTGCAAAGGATCCCAAGCTTGGAACAGCTCTGGCTGGGGGAGAGCGCAGACTCTGAGGTCGAGGATCTGCTTCTAAGGGGCAGACTGCTTTGCAGTTCACCCACTTCGACATTCTACACTGCCTATTCAGAGCCTCGGGGACCTTTGCCTTGGGAGCAGAACTCGTCCCAAGTTCATCTGCAGTGGGTTTGAGTGCAGGCAGTGTGGCTCTGTGGCAGTTTTTCCAGGATTGGGGCCACTTGCTTCATTCCCGCGAGGTCCAGTGGGGGTTGAGGTCTCTGGCCAGTTTGGGCCCAAGAAGCACAAGCAGTTCATATTCCAGATTTGTTGAGGCAGAAATTCTCCTTGTAAGCTGTTTGCAGATTCAGCGCTTAACATGGTGCAGTGAGTAACAGGCTGGCAGCATGAAAACAGAATTTTTTGGGGGGAGGGGGTCTCTTAAATTCACTATTTTGAGTTCTAGGGTTAGTCAGGTCCCCCACCTCTAAAATCCCCAAATCGCTAGTTTTTGGACCCCAGTGTAGCTCCCCTGTGCCATTTTTGGTGCTAAAATTGTTGCGGCTGCGGCTATCTTGGATTTCCTGATTTGAAAATAAAAGCCTTTATCTGCCTCAAAACACCTCGATTTTGCTCAAAAACAGGCGTGATAGACTTCTCAGGCCAGGATACCCTTGATTTCATCTATTCCAAACAGTAGTCCAATTTCAATAAATCCTATACACTCAATAAATCCTATACCTTGATTTCATGCCATATTTGTGATGAATGGCTGTCTGAGGTTTGTCCGTGTCCCACATGCTCCATGGTGCTTGAGGGTGGAGTGGGGGCTGGGAGCCACTAGCTTAGCATCCTCTAGTTCCTTGGGGGGTGTTCATGCCCAAATGGTGAGAAGGCCAGGAAAAAAGTCCAGGTTTGAGCTGGGGAACAGTGCAAGTTTGTCCTCCAGTGAAGCACAGCCATGGCATGGCCACAAACATAGAAACATAGAAAATGACGGCAGAAAAGGGCTATAGCCCACCAAGTCTGTCCATTCCAAGTATCCGCCTCCCAGAGTTCACTTCCTTAGAGATCCCACGTGAGTATCCCATTTCCTCTTAAAATCCATCACGCTGCTGGCCTCAATCACCTGCAGTGGGAGTCTATTCCAATGATCCACCACTCTCTCGGTGAAGAAGTACTTTCTGGAGTCGCTATGAAATTTCCCTCCCCTGATTTTCAGCGGATGCTCTCTGGTGGTTGAGGGTCCCATGAGACAGAAGATATCATCTTCCGACTCGATACGTCCTGTGATGTACTTATAGAGAAAGTTGCTCGTGAACGTCTGCAGGGGCTGTCTGGATGTCCTGGACAGGGGTTTCCCCTGCATTCATCACTATGATGTTTGAAACTTACAGGATTAATAAGGGCCGCATGAAACCCTCAGGGATTGCAACCATGCTGGTGCCGAGGGGGGTTCCCCAGCGACAGTTTCATGCGCAAGACCTTGGAGGTCCAGTCTGAGGAAGAATGGGCTGGAGAGGGCTCTCTTTCAATGCCTCTACTCTCCCAGTCAAGATCCTCTAGGGGGGCTGGATTCAGATCTGGTAGAGGCCTCTGATCTCAGGACACAACTGTGCGCAGGCTGTTCATGCCTTCAGCACTTTTGCAGGTGATCCTGGAATCCCATCCAGGAAGATAGAGACTCTGCAGTCATTTACTACATAGTGCTCTCTTATATGCAGCATAAAGGCATAAACCACCTGTTTACTCTCTCACCAAGACATTACAAATATGCTCATGGACCATTTGGAAGTCCCAGAAGGAACTCTTCAGGTGGCCCAAGCCATAACAAGGCTTTATCCGATGGATGCTGAATTTTACCATTGAAAGTGTTCTCCCTTCTCAGTGTAAGCAGCATGGTATTAAAGGATGCCCAGGACTGCAGGCTGAATTTTGTTAATAAAGCAGCTCCGAGGCCGTGGCCTCAGGTTTAAAAGCAGTTGCAGTGGTGTCTTTTTTTTGCCCAGGCTTACCAATCCAAGTTGCACTGTGATCCAGAGGCAATTGCCCGGAGGGATCACCAGTTTCTAATCTCTGGAGTGGATTATGTAGCTGATATTCTGTATGATCCTTTTCAGAGTCATGAACAAAATGTCTGCTTATTCCACTGCTGCCTGCAGGATGCTATGGATCAGACACTGGGTGGCACATTTCTCCTCCAAGGTGAGCTTGTGTAAATTACCATTTAAGGGACATTTACTCTTTGGAAAAGGTCTGAATATTCTTATGGTTAGTGTGTAGGATCCCAAGCCAAAGTCATTACCGGACAGCGGACCTCGAACCCCTAGGGGGTCAGGTCGTGGTACTTTTCGGACCTACAGATGCTATTGCTAGTTCTCAGTACTGGTCCACAAATCGATGAAGTCATTCATGCAATGTGCGGCGGCAGCAAAAAGGGAGAGCAGAATACTAGGAATGATTAAGAAGGGGATCACGAACGGATCAGAGAAGGTTATGCTGCTGTACCGGGCCATGGCATGCCCTCACCTGGAAAACTGCGTCCATCACTGGTCACCGTACATGAAGAAAGACACGGTACTACTTGAAAGGGTCCAGAGAAGAGCGACTAAACTGGTAAAGGAGTTGCCATACAGTGAGAGATTAGAGAAACTGGGCCTCTTCTCCCTTGAAAAGAGGAGAC
This sequence comes from Geotrypetes seraphini, assembly GCF_902459505.1. Lineage (NCBI taxonomy): Eukaryota > Metazoa > Chordata > Amphibia > Gymnophiona > Dermophiidae > Geotrypetes > Geotrypetes seraphini. The sequence continues at coordinate 192,401,979 of NC_047085.1, forward strand.
TGAGAGGGGACATGATAGAAACATTCAAGATGCTGAAGGGAATAGACTTAGTAGATAAAGACAGGTTGTTCACCCTCCTAGGTAGGGAGAATGAGAGGGCACTCTAAAGTTAAAAGGGGACAGATTCCGTACAAACGTAAGGAAGTTCTTCTTCACCCAGAGAGTGGTGGAAAACTAGAACGCTCTTCCGGAGGCTGTTGTAGGGGAAAACACCCTCCAGGGATTCAAAACAAAGTTAGACAAGTTCCTGCTGAACCAGATCGTATGCAGGTAAGGCTGGTCTCAGGGCACTGGTCTTTGACCTGGGGGCCACCCTGGGAGTGGACTGCTGGGCACGATGGACCACTGGTCTGACCCAGCAGCGGCAACTTCTTATGTTCTTATACCACAGATAACTGGGTGCTGGACATAATATAGGAGCGGGTACAAACTCAAGTTGTTGTTTTTTTCCCCCTCCCAGACTCTTTTCTAGACACTCCAGCTGGGAGGCCGGGAAAGAAAAAAATAAAACTAAAGTGGCCAAAGTCCAAGCAACAGTGCAAAGGCTGCTGGTTCTAGAAGCCATAGAACCCATGCCAGAGGATGACTCAGGCTAGGTTCCGGTTAATACTCTATATACTTCATAGTGCCCAGGAGAGGCTCAGAAGATTGGAGACCAATTCTAGACCTCAAAGCAATGAATGCGGCTCTCAAAATACCCTGTTTCCAAATGGAGATGGTGAGGTCGGTGATTGCGTCAGTGGTGCCATGGGAATTTTCTCACCTCCCTGGATTTCACGGAGGCCTACCTGCACATTCCCATTTTTCCAAAGCACAGGAAATTTTTCTTATTCTTTGTGCTGGAACAACACTTTCAGTTCACATCTTTGCCCTTTGGGCTGGCCTCAGTGCCATGGACCTTCACCATTGTAATGGTGGTGTTTGCAGCACACCCATGCAGAGCAGGGATACAAGTACATCTGTATCTGGACAATTGGCTAATAAGTGCCCAGTCTGAATCCAAAGGCAGACTAGTGGTTCAGAGAATGATTCAACTGCTGCAAAAGCTGGGCTGGTTGGTCAACTGTTGGAAAAGCCACCTGGAGCCAAAGCAGATCTTGAAGTACCTGGGAATCTGGTTCGACACATGGGAAAACAAAGGGTTCCTCCCAGAAGACCGCAGAGAGAAGCTTCTGCATCAGTTATGGGAGTTTAAGAGCGAGACTGCTCCAATGACCTGGCATTATTTGCAGGAGCTGGTATCAATGGTTGCGACCATGGATATAGTTCCCTGATCAAGGGTGCATCACATCCAATCCAGGAGGTGCTCCTCTCCTGATGGTGCACACATGGGATGTGCTCCAGCAGCAGCTGCCTTGGACAGTGGAAGCTCTTTGCTGTCTAGGCTGGTGGTTGGAGCCCCAGACTCTCACCAGAGTAGTTCCTCTTTGCATATTTGCATGGGTGATACTGACAACGGATGCCAGCTTATATGGCTGGTGTGCACATTTCACGGGGTGTCCAGTTCAGGGATTCTGGTCCCCTTCTCTGAGGAAATGGTCAATCAACCGTTTGGAACTTCGAGCCATCTGCCTGGTGCTTCAAGTGTTGGGGAGCGTGCTGCAGAACAAAACAGTATGAATATTCTTGGACAAGGCAATGGCAGTAGCCTATATTAATCATCAGTAGGGTACAAAAAGTACTGCTCTACGTTTGGAAGCCCAAATGCTGTTTTGATGGGCGGAGGCCTGTCTCTTGGCACTCTCAGTGGCAGGAGTGGACTGTGTAAGCAGATTTGCTCAGCCAGAAGACCCTAAATCCCAGGGAGTGGTCACTGTCTCTCAGGAATTCTTCACCTGCATTGTGAATCAATGGGGCGCCCAACATTTGATCTGATCATATGGACAGCCAGCATGAAGGTGTCTTGGTTCCTCAGTTGAAGATATGTGCCAGGAAGCAAAGTTCTGGATGCCCTGATGCAACCCTTCCTTCTGTGGCAGACTTCCCCACAGGATCATGGTGCACCAGGAGCTGGTGATTCTAGTAGCACCAGACTGTCCGAGATGACTGTGGTATGCAGACCTGGGGCGTCTGCAAAGCGATCAAGGTCGCAAACTTCCATGTCATCCTCTGCTGATCACGTAGGGTCCAGTTGCCCTGTAGGATATAGAACATTTTGGTCTTATATCATAGCTCTTGAGTATACAGTGCTAGTGCATAAAGGTTATTTGGATGGAGTGGTTTCCACCCTTCTAAATTGTAGGAAGAAGGCAACTATAGCAGCATATGCGAAAGCCTGAAAGTGCTTTCAAGCGTTATCCAGTTATCCTCACAGTCTTTCCAGAGTTAGATGTGTGATTTTAGATGGTAAATACTGACTGGGTAAAGTGTAACGACATCTTTAAAACTTCTCCAGCCTTTACTCTCTTTCTTCAGAAACATTTTATGTGAACAGCAGTTTACCTGCACAAAATCTACCCTCTGAAGAAGGGGGAAAGTTCAGACCACAGACTTTATCTGGCAATCTTGAAAAGCTAATTGGACAAACCTTTTTATTTCAACTTCTATAAATTTAGAATATTAACCCTATTTTAAAATTAGAAGCTAGTAGGAATCCCCCCCCAGCAGAAATTTGTTTTGGTAGCACTCTTATGGTATCAAATGGATTTTTTTAGGGGGGAAGGGGAGAGTAGGGGTAAAATACAAAATCAGTTGATTACCTTTATAATGGAGGTCTGTGGTGCACCTCAATTTGATGCTATCGCCTCTTGTCCTCCACTGTGTGCATTGATGGTATGCTGTGGGCAGTAAAGGTAGTGATAGCAGGCTATGGTGTGAAAAGTAGGATAATGGAGCTCATTTGTGGAGTCACAGCTGTTATGGTGAATTGGGAAGACCCAAGAAGCACTGTGGTGAGGGGGAGTCCAGACTTATTGGACACGAGACAGTTGCTGGGTGAAAGGAGAGCAGTTGTTTGCTCATGCCTTGCCTTCAGTGTTTGGATTGAGGAGGTGGGGTAGGGGGGTAGGATGCCTTGGTAGGAGAATATATATGAGAGTTCTGTGTTCTGCTGTTGCTACAGATTGCCTTTTTACAGAACACACAACGAGAAGGTTAAAATGATCCGAGCTGTCATTTCTTCAGATTGCTGCTTTTCCTAGGACACCGCAGTAACATTTTGAATATGGTCATTTTCACAGTGCTTTCCTCTCTGAGTCTGGTAATTGAAGAGCTGTGTACAGTTAATGTGATTACTGCATGCCTGTCATTGGTGCATAATTTGCATTATTCAGGGTTGGGGGCAACTGAGTAGTACAGGTTAGCATCCAGGATTAACTACCATACTTACTGATTAGTGGCTTTTTACCTGTCACATTTTACAGATTGTTTAATTGTTTTGTCCTTTCAAAAGGTGGACGCCCAGTATCCTCCTGTCCAGAAGCTAATGACTCCAAAGGTTCTTAGCGTATCTTCAAACCGTTCCATGTATATCAAGCCGTCCCTGACACCAACTGCTCCACCTAGTAAGAATGGTAGAAGAGCAGAGGGAAAACGCAGAGTAAGTTATGATTTTCTGCTGCTCGTGTATAGAATGTGATTTTGGGCAACTCTCTTCTGGCAGCACAGAGGAGGGCGATCTTTTCCTCACTTGCTTTCTGCAAGGAGTAAGTGAGAACAGTTCTGTTACTGTGAGTTGCATGTTTGACCTTAAGGTGCCTAGGTTCTGGAGAGTAGTGCTGCTCGATTCAGGAAAAAAAAAATTTGATTTTACTGCCCAATTGGGTATTTTTTTCAAACATCCTGGTGGGTTTCTTTTATAGCCTCTTCACCCCCTTTGCTCTCTCCTACCCATTCTGGCGCTGTGGTGTAAACAAAACAAAAAATACATTTCCACTCTCTGTTAAATCCTAGTTTGCAGTCTAACACCACCGCTGGCAGGATACACATTTCAAATCTGACATATTGTAATCACAAAATAAAAAATAAAATTATTTTTTCTACCTTTTGGTGTCTGGTCATTATTCAAATCATTTTGGTCCCAGGCTCTGGTTGTCTATTGATAACTCGCTTGCCAGGGTCTCCTGCCCATTTGTCGTTTTCTTCTTTCTCATTGCTAATCATCCATCTTCCATCTCTGTCCTCCCCTTCCGTTTCCCTTCCCTCCCCCTGAGGTCTGGCATCTGTCCTTTTTTTTTGTCTCCATCCCCAGATCCACCTTTTCTCAACTACCCTTTCAACCAGCATCTCTCCCACCACTCCATCATCTCTCCCTTTCTCTTCCCAACTACCCTTCTATCCAGTATCTCTATCCCCCCTCCACACCATCCCTTGTGTCCAACTTCTCTCTCTTTTTGTTCCTTCCCTCCTTAAATCTCATTGTACACCATCTCTCTCCCTGGCCTCTGTTTTTAGACCCATTATTTCTTCCCCCTCCCAGTCCGGCATATGCACGTCTCTTTGAACCCCCCTTCCCTCCATCCCGCCATGTACACAAGGGCCCCCCTCCTACAAAGGCCTGCCTCCCACCCCTGAGGGCCTGCATCGTCCCTCCTGAGGGCCTGCACCGTCCCTCCTGAGGGCCTGCACCGTCCCCCCTGAGGGCCTGCACCACCACCCATGAAGGCCTGCACCCCCCCGAAGGCCTGCGTGTTCCCACCTGACCTCCCAGTTTTACTTTTACTTAATTCCAGCAGCGGAACAGCCTGCAAAGAGCATCGCCGGTGCTAGCAATCTTTGCAGCTGCCATCGGCTTCCGGAGCTGTCTTCCCTCTGCCGCGGTCCTTCCTCTGACATCAGAGGAGGGGCAGGACCACGGCAAAGGGAAGACAGCTCCGGAGGCCGATGGCAGCCTGCAAAGATCGCTAGCACAGGCGATCCTCTCTGCAGGCTGCTCCGCTGCTGGAATTAGGTAATGGATGTGCGGGAGACCAGGGAGGAAGCTGGACACCCCAGCACTTCCCAACTGACCCTCCCCCCTCGCCCTCTAAATCAGAAGCAGCAGCAGCCAGCAAGAGGCAGTGCTTCTGCTCCTGCTTGAGGGGGGAGGGTCAGTCACCGAATTGGGAGGCTGATTTTTTTTTTTTTTAATCAATTTGAACCGATTCACCTGAAGTGAATCGGGCAGCACTACTGGAGGGATCCTCTTCTTTCACTTCAGTTATTTTGTGTAACTTGAATGCCATTCTGTGTTTTCCTGACTGTAAAATCTATGCATTCAAGGGATAGAGAAGTCTAAAGGGAAGCAAGAACTTTTTTATAAGACTAAATCTTCCCTGCCTACCAGGTTGTAATTGGGTGGGGGGGGGGGGGGCGCGCAAAATTGAAGAGAATAAGGGATAGATATGATAGCAAACTAGTGACAAAGGGAAGGACTTGAAATTGATCATTCTGTACTGATAGCACCTAAGTGCAGGGCAGCACGAAAAGCCCATGGCTGCATTTCTCAATCCACTAACAGTGTTGGTGTGTTCTTGCCATCCGTATTAACTGGGAACAGGCAGGCAAGGGCTTCAGCAGAGGACCTCTGGTACCCAGGAATTGCTTTTGAAAACTTCAAATATTAATGATTTTTGGGCTGTACAGAAAATATTTTTAACAATTGCCATTTATTTTTCTCTTACTAGTTTGTGATAGGTAGTTCTCAGCATGCTGCTCTAACCAGTAAGCTGCTGCTCCATTTTTGATTTTGGCGACTGATAGTGTAGAAAGAGGAAGGAATTGACAAAGGAGTTGGTAGAATTTCAAAGTTTCTGTGGGATATACAGGACCACCCTCAAACACAGAATCCTGGCTTTAGCGTGAACTGTGAACTTTTTCTGTCTGGCTAATATAAGTTGTAATGGTTTAAGAGTTTTTAAAAAGGTGTTAAAAGTGCAAACCACTATGTCACCATTCTCTTTGTAGACTTGTGGCTTTATAAGAGAGAAAAAAAATTGAGGGTGTCAAAAATGAAGTGAGATTGCTGTACCTTAGCTTTGTGTTTTAAGGGGAGATGACACAGCTAGCCAAAAGCTAAAATTGAATACTCTGTTCTTGCAGGAGGCAAGAGAGAAGGATCGGGCTCCGGAGCCACAGCTGGAACCACCTGAAAGGTATTTAATGCTTTGATTTGTTTTGGGACGCTAGAGGTGTTCTCAGAAGTGATTATAATATGTGGGGTTGCAAAAGGACAAACACCTCTGATTTATCTTGCAGTATGTATATGTCTCAGGTCTGGCAGCTTCTGACCGCTGAGAAGCACACTCGGTGACCCACTGTGGGTTGGTTTACATTACCAAGAGAAAACCATGATAGGAATCATTTCATTCAATTAAGCTTTTCACTGATATTAATTCATATTAAAGAGTGGTGCATATCCAATCTTCAAAACACATTAATTTATAACTCAGAATATTTTCCAACATGTAGGGAGGATATACTCTCTTCTCTCATTTTTCTGCCTTCTCCCTTTCCCTCTTTTGCTGCTATGCCATTCTGTTCAAGGAGCAGGTCAAAGGGAATGCCAGTACCTACTCCATCCCCACCATTTTTCACTGATTGGTTCAAGTTTATAGAACTGAAATGGTGTTTCTTGCAGACGCCTTTGTACACTGTGTATTAGTTGTATTGGAGGAGAGAGGTGAAACCTGAATATCCTAGAGCAGATCTGTAAATCCAGACCATTTTCAAATATGATGGCCTCTAAACCTGTTGAACTACTTTAAATAAGCTGTGCAACTTAGCTAAGCTAACTTTCTTTTTCTAGCAGCATGGCAGATGCTTTGGAAATTTAGTGGTCAAATCAGGTGTGCTAAAAGGCATCCAGAGAGTCCTAAGAATGATACTTTACCAAATTAATTCTACAATTTACTAACTACCATATTTTTCACTCTATAAGACGCACCTACATGTAGAGGAGGAAAACCCAAGGAAAAAAAAATTTGGTTCAGAATTTTTTTCCTCCTCTACACATAGGTGTGTCTGGTGGTAGGCAGCCTGCAGCCCCCCGGTACCTTTTTTTAAATGCTGGCATCTGGTGGTAGGCAGCCTGCAGTCCCCCGGTACCTTTTCTTAAATGCTGGCATCTGGTGATAGGCAGCCTGCAGTCCCCCGGTACCTTTTTTTAAATGCCAGTGGTCCAGCACAGTCTCACCAGGAGCTTTCCGTGCTCCTGCTGGACGACTGCCTCTTTTGTTGCTGCAGAATGGTGAATAAGGCAGGAGCGCGAGCTTTACGCTTTCTGCCTGGTCCCTTGCATTCCGTGAATGGCTGCTGTCAATTCTCATGATTCTCCCTGTGCTTGAAAGCCATGCAGAAGGAATCCATTCCAGGTTTTCAGCTCCTCCTCTTTCTCCAGAAGGCTCTGCTGTCCCCTTCAGTTTTTCCTTCTTCACATGAGCCGGAAGGTGTCTTTCTGATCTACTCTGCATATTTCTTTATTGTTTTTGGGATTTTTTGCAGTTTTTGCAGCTATCAGTGCCCCAGAGCTCCCCAGTGACGGGACAATTCTGCCTGCTTGAAGAAGAAATAGTAACATAGTAGCATAACATAGTAAATAGACTTGGGTCTGCAACTGGCAGGTTAATCCCTTGGGGACCTGTTTGGCCAGCCTGCAGAAATTATTGTAGAGCTCAGGGTTCATATTCCTAGCAATTTAGCTTGCCTACTGAATCACAGGGGTTTGAGCGCAGGCTGTGAGGCATCTACAGGGGACTCAGCGAGGCTCTTCAGGGTGCCGCCTGAAATTTCAACGCTTCCCCTTTGCTTGTGCTGTTCCATGGGGGTTGAGGATCATTCCGACTGGCAACCTGAAGATCTCAGCAATTGGAGTTTCCAAGTTTATTAATATATTTGATAAATCGCTTATTTGAATTACTAAGCGATGTACATAGTCAAAATATAATATAGTAAAAAGAAACAAAGAATTTAACAATACAATTTCATATAAAACAGACATGAATCGGGAGGGAAGGAATAAAAATTACAATTTTCAGTTTATGGTAGAAAGTGGAAAAAAACAATAGGGTAGGGGTAATTAAACCACAGCATGATTAAAATCTCACTGAGAATTAAATGTTAAAAGCATCTTTGAATAGATAAGATTTTAAAAGTTTTTAAAAAATTATGACGTCTTTTTCATTTCTAATATATTGCGGTAGGGCATTCCACCATTGTGGTCCCATCACGGAGAATAAGTCAGATCTTCTTGTTCCAATAATTTTTAAAGAGGGGACTGTAAGAAGATTATGGCCGGTTGAGCGGAGTGAGCGTTGAGAATTGTAAGGTATTAATAGTTTGGATATAAATTGCGGTTCGTTAAAGGCTAAAGTTTTAAAGATAAGTAGCATTATTTTGAAGGTGATTCTATGACCAATTGGAAGCCAGTGGGCGTCTATTAGTAATGGTGAAACATGGTCGTATTTCCTGGCGTTATATATTAGTTTAATAGCAGTGTTTTGTATCAGCTGAAGTCGCCTTTTTTCTTTCTGTGTGATGTTAAGGAAAAGTGCGTTACAATAGTCGAGTCTTGCTATGATTAAAGAGTGAATTAGTATCTTAATAGAGTTGTTTAAAGTGTTTGAGGAAGAAGGATGGGGGGAGGGACAGATTTCATGTCAGATTAATTGTATTATCAAAAAGGGATGTATAATTATATATAAATTTGGAAGGAATATTTTATTGATATGGAAAAGGGTGGGAGGTGGGGGGGGAATAAAAACATGTATAATAATATTGTTTAAGAATGCCAAGTGTGTTATGTAAATTAATTGTAATAATACTGTACACTTGTTGAAAGAAATAAAAAGGAATAAAGATTTAATAAAAAATAAAACAAAAACAAAAAAAAAACAATTTTTGACAGTGAACGAAATATGTTCGTGGTAAAGCAGTTTATTGTCGATTATTACGCCAAGAATTTTGATAGAGGGAACTAGATTGAGTGGAATATTGTTGAGAATGAATGAATTCTTCAAAGTTATATCTTTTTTCCAGGTGAATAACATTGATTGAGTTTTATTTATATTGAGTGCCAATTTGTTTGTGTTAAGCCAGTTTTGTATTATATCCAGTTTGTGATTGATGGATGCGATATCATTGTTATTTTCTGGGTCCAAGGGGTGAATGAGCTGAATGTCATCAGCGTAAGAGAAAGGAGTGAAACCTATGGACTGGCAGATGCTTAAAAGTGGAGAGAGAAATATGTTAAACAGTAGAGGGGACAAAATAGATCCTTGAGGGATTCCGAAGGTAGAAGATTGAGTTGTGGACATTTCGTTATTAAACTTAACAGAAGAAGTTTGATTAGTGAGATATGAAGTAAACCAAGTAAGAACTTTCTCAGTTATTCCAATTGATTCTAACCTTTGTAGAAGAAGGTCGTGATCTATAGTGTCGAAAGTGGCAGAGATATCTAATGAAAAAAGAATAACAGATTTGTGATGGTCTAAGAAATATTGTATGTTTGATGTTAGTCCGATTAAAGAGTATTCCGTATTGTGAAATTTACGGAATCCTGTTTGGTTTGGGTGTAGTGCGTTGGTATTTTCTTTTTTTTTTTAAATTTTTATTTATAAGTTTTCCATTCTTACATTATTTGAGAAATATAATATACAATAAATTATTACATATCTTAAATATTATCATTAATAATACATCATGTTGAAAATATAATATGATAACACTTATACAATAATATGTATAATATAAATCCCAATCCCTTTTTATATAATATATTTCATTAATTATTCAAAGCCCACCCCATTCATGTATATATTATTTATCCTTGTGCTAAGAACTTAATCATTAGAATAATTTGTCAATGGTTGCCAAATTTTATTAAAATTAAGAAGATTTCCCTGTTGTAAAGCTATTATTTTTTCCATTTTATAAATATGACAAACAGAATTCCACCAGAATGTGTAATTTAATTTGGTGTAATCTTTCCAATTTTGAGTAATTTGTTGCATGGCGACTCCTGTTAGTATCATTAATAGCTTATTATTATTTGCTGAAATCGGACTCATAGTTCTCATTGCAGTGCCAAATAGTATGGTGTCATATGAGAGTCCTACATGATTTTCTAGTAATTTATTAATTTGGGGCCATATTGAATTCCAAAAAGCGTTTACATAGGGACAGAAAAAGATTAAATGATCTAACGTCCCTATTTCTAATTTACAATGCCAGCATCTATTAGATCTAGTACTATCTATTTTTTGCAGGCGCGTTGGGGTCCAGAACACTCTATGTAATAAGAACAACCATGTTTGATTCATAGATGCTGACCTTGTAGATCTTAATCTCCAGGACCAAAATCTTGGCCATTGAGATTCAGAAATTTTCTGACCAATCTCAATACTCCAAATATCTCTAAGACCTGTTTTCTTTTTTTTATTTAAAAATCCATATATCAATTTGTACCATTTTGCGGCTTGGTGACCCAAAAAATCCGTCTGGAAACATAGAACCTGTAGGCTATATTGATTATTTAGATTTTTCCATTCAGGGAACCCTACCTGAATGGCCTGCTTCAATTGCATCCATTTAAAATATTGTGTTTTATTTAAACCAAATTTGTTTTGCAATTGTGAAAAACTAAGCAGTGAACTTTCTGATATGACATCATTCAATGTTCTTATTCCTGCATTTATCCATTGTTTCCAGACGATTTTATATCCGCCAATTCTGATCCTGGAGTTTATCCATATTGATTGATTTAGAGATTTAGCAATAGGTTCTGGTGATAGATTACTGATATATCTCAATGTTTTCCAAGTGTCAAATAAAATTCTGTGGTCTTTGTATCTTTTAGGCATTTTTATAGTTATTAATTGTTCTGGATATAAAGGGAACAGGAGCCGCCATTCTAAATACAGCCAATCTGGTACATTTTCTAAAAGGTCTGGGAGGATCCAATACATACCCTGTCTTAAAATATAGGCTTGATGATACCTATAAAAATTTGGAAAATTTACCCCCCCTTCCATAATTGGTCTTTGTAATGATACTAAAGCGATTCTTGGTCTTTTCCCACACCAAACAAATTTTGTAAGAATATTATTAAGTTTTTTATAAAATGACCCCTGAAAAAATATTGGAATCATACTCATTTGGTAACAAACCACAGGCAATATCATCATTTTAATTGTTTGAATTCTTCCCCACCAAGAAAGATGTAATGGATTCCATTGCTCACACATTTCTGTTATTTTTTTTAATAAAAGTTTTTCATTCTCTTTGACTGTGTCTTCTATTGTATTTTTGATCATAATTCCTAAGTATTTTATACCATCCTCTTTCCAAATAAATGAATATGGGTCAAATAATCCTTTGGTACAATGAACATTTATTGGGAGAATTTCAGATTTATTCCAATTAATTTTATATCCAGAAAAAGTACCATATTTTTCTATTAAATTTAGTATACATGGAATAGTAGTTTCCGGTTTTCTTAAATATAATAATATATCATCTGCATATGCAGATAATTTAAATTCAAAACTGGTAAATGATAATCCCTCTATCTCCTTAGTTTTGTTTATTGCAATTAATAAAGGTTCTAGGACAATATCAAAAAGTAAAGGAGACAGAGGGCATCCTTGTCTAACTCCCCTATGCAAGTTAAATCTATTTGATAAATTATTATTAATATATAATCTTGCTCCAGGAGAGCTATACAATGTCTGAATCATTTTAATAAAACCGGATCCTATACCAAACCATTGTAAAGCTTGGTATATAAAATTCCATTCCACTCTGTCAAAAGCTTTTTCTGCATCTAAAGATATTAAAAAAGCTGGATCATTTATATTTTTTGCTAAATTTAATGAGTGGAATGCTAATCTAGTATTATTTGATGAGTGTCTTTTAGCAATAAATCCTGTTTGATGTACATCAATAATGAAAGGGAGAGCTTTTGCCAATCTTAATGCTAATACTTTAGCCATTAATTTATTATCTACATTCAATAATGAAATAGGCCTGTAATTTGATACCAGAGTAGGATCTTTGTTTGGTTTTGGTAAGACTATAATTATCGATTCTGCCATAGTACCAGAAATTTTTCCATTCTTTAATTGGTATTGATACAGATTTAACAGATGTGGTAATATAATATTTTGGAAAAATTTATAAAATTCAACAGTATACCCATCTCCACCTGGAGCGGATCCAACTCTAAGAGACTTCAATGCTGTTTCTAATTCTTTTAAAGATATAGGTTCTTCTAAACTTCCTTTTATATGATCTGGAATATTTGGTCCAATATATGAATTTAAGAAAGTTAATCCGTCTTGTTCTTTATTTTTATAAGAATTAGAAGTATATAATTCTTTATAAAAATCAAGAAATTGTGTTATAATATCTTTTGTGTTGGTATGTGTATTACCTTGTGTATCTTTAATTGCAATAATCTTAGATTTTCTTTTCTTTGCTTTTAGAAAGTTTGCTAATAATTTCCCCGCTTTATTTGAATTTCCATAATATTGTACTTGTTTGTTAAAAATGTCTTTCCTCACAATTTGAGAAGAAATTTCATTGTATTTAACTTTTAATTTTAATAATTCTTGTAATGTATTATTTTCCCATTTCTCAATTAATTTATTTTCTAATAATTTAATTTGATTTCCCATCTCAAGAAATTGTTTTTTTTTTTGTTTGTTAATAAATGTTGAATATGAAATAATATTTCCTCTCATAGTTGCTTTAAAAGCATCCCATAAGATTTCAGCATTAATATCATCTGTTTCATTAAATTGAAAGAATTCTTGCATTTTTATTTTGAAATCTTCAAGAAATTTTGAATCCGCTAATAAATCATTATTAAATTTCCAAATTAAATCTAAGTTTTCAGCATCATAATTTTGAAGATTAATCCACACACCAGCATGATCTGAAATTATAATGGGATCAATTACTGCTTTTAAGATGCGCTGCGCTATATTATTAGAAACAAATATATAATCAATTCGTGAAAAAGATTTATGGACCTGAGAACAAAAAGAAAATTCCTGATCATTAAAATGAAGAATTCGCCATATATCTACTAAATCACAAGATAGAATCAAATTATCTAAGCCTAATGATTTTATAACTTTACTTGGTTTTTTATCCAATATCGGATCCATTACAGCATTGAAATCTCCTGCTACTATTAAATTAGATGTAGCCAGTGGTAAAAGCAACTGTTGAATTTGTTTAAAAAACTCCATTTGATTCGTATTAGGAGCATATAAATTGAATAAATTCAGGGTAGTATTTCCCAGAACCATTTCGACATGTACCCATCTTCCTAAGGGATCATAATTAATTAATTTAAAATCTGCATTACATTTTTTATTTATTAGAACAGCCACTCCAGCCTTTTTCTTTAAAGCCGGTGCAAATAAACATTTAGAAATAAAACCTCCAGATAATTTTTTTGATTCAATTTCCGATAGATGAGTTTCTTGAATAAAGTAAATGTCCGCATTTTGATTTTTAAGGAACGATAACAATTTCTTCTTCTTAATAGGATGATTTAAACCATTGACATTCAGTGAATACATTTTTAGATCCATCTAATTAATAATTATATTTATCCAATATTTATCCAGTATTCTATGATTATTTACATGATTAGTTCCCAGCACATTCATTAAGAATTTATCCCCTTTCCCACCCATTATTTTCCCTCCCCTCCCACCCTTTATCTTATTCTGATTTGGAACACGCATTGGTCATGCAAAACCTACAACTCCATCTCCAGGCAACTAATAATTCATTATATTATTTAAAAACATATTTTTGAATTCAATACATTCTTTATACTTCTACCCTTATATTCTTAAAAATTATATTCATTTAATCTATAAAATTTTATAAATTTACTGAAATTTATATATATTTGAATCATAAATTATATTCAATATGCATACATGTAATATAATATTCTTAATAGATAAACATATTTTAAATGTAGCTCTTATTCTTTATATATATATCTTTATATCTTCATATAAATTAAGTATATCCATTTTTAATATAAATATATAATATTAATCTTAATAATAATGCATTTCAATCATTTTCATAAATCATCATCATAATAAATTAGTTTGAATGAATAATTGATTAAAATATACATTTTATGTCAATACATAAGTTTTATAATAAATTCATATTTTATTAATTATCTATCATTCATTTACTTATTTTCTTATTTATCATAATAAGTTATTATGACTGAAAAATTAAATAAAATAAAATAAAATATTTATTAGACATCTATTTTTTTAATTATTTCTGTAAATATTCAACTACTTTTCTTGTATATATTTCATAAAATTATAATTTCTTTATACAGAGTTAAAATATTGATTTTATAATAAAATTAATATATTTCATTAGTAAATCTTATTCTCAATATATCAATTACAAATTTTTTCAGTATTTAATGATAATTTCTTTGTAACTCATTTCATTATTACTTAATCTTAATAATTTAATATGCTATATAATTGAATATATTATCTAATTTGATTAAAACTTGTATTTTATATATAATTTTTTATTTATATTTTGATAATAAAATTTTTTTTTATATATATATTTTTTTTTTTTTTTTTTTTTTTAATATAATAATAATTAGTGATATTAATAATTGTGGATGCTGATTTTTAAAAACTATTATATTATTGCATCCATTATTCCAATATATACTATTTCCAGTTAATAACATTTCTTATGTCTTAAAAAATTTTTTTTTTTTTTTTTTTTTTTTTTTAATAATCTTCTTTATTTTCATTTTTTTCCATCTTCATTCTTCTTTCTTCTTTCTTCTTTCTTCTTTCTTCAGCTGAATTGTTCTGTTTTTTATATAAATTTAGGATCTTTTTGTGTCAGAAATTCTTTCAGCTTTGCCGGGTCTTGAAAATATATGGATTTATTTCCACTGGATATTCTCATAGTGGATGGATAATATAGACCATATATGTATCCTTTTTCCTTCAGCTGCTGTCTGTATGTGAGGAATTGTTTTCTTATGTTAGCAGTATATTTAGCAAAATCCGGTACTAAAATCAGTTTTGATCCTTTATAATTCAAGTTTTTATTTGCTTTTGCCATTTTTAATATTTCTTGAGCTTGTTGATACCGTAGCACCTTGAATATCAAAGGTCTTGGAGCAGGCTGGTTTACAGGCTTTCTTGTGGGGATTCTGTGGGCTCTTTCAATTTCTAACGGCCATTTTGAGTTAAGCTGAAGCAGTTTAGGTAACAGATTTTCCAGGAATTGTACTGGATCTTCTCCTTCAATATTTTCAGCCAGCCCCAAAATTCTGATGTTCTTCCTTTTTCCTCGGTTTTCCATGTCCACCATTTGATTTTTTAAAGCAGTTATTTCTTTTTTATCATTTTCATATTCCTGTGTGAAAGATTCAAACCTCTCCACTTTTTCTTCCAGCACAGTCATTCTCAGTCTCTCAGTTTGGATTTCTAGTTTCATATTAAGAAGCTCTTCTTTTACTTCAGATATTTTATTGGAGTTTTCAGTCAGCATTAGTTTTATTTTATAGAGTTCAGTCATTATATCAGCCTTTTCAGTGAGTTCTTCAGTCTCCATCGGGAACGGCACACTCGATGGTGACAGGGGAGTAACTTTTGTTCTTTTTGCTGAGATACCTGATGTCGAAGGTTTCTCAGCTTTCCCCTGCTTCATATTCGCCATCTCCGACGTTGTTTTAAGTGTTTTTGATCGCGATTTGAAAAAGTAAAAGTATTAATTTTATTCCGTTTGTTGCCTGGATACGGGAGCGCTGCAGTTAGGCTGCCATATCGTGCGCGTTCCAAGCCACGCCCCCGTGCGTTGGTATTTTCTACAAAGTCCGAAAGTTGGTTAAATATCAGCTTTTCTGTTAATTTTGATAAAAATGGTAGGTTTGCTATAGGGCGGTAATTTGTGGGTTCGTCTATACTAATTTTGTGGTTTTTAAGGATAGGAGTAACAATTGCAGTCTTCCATAAGGATGGAACGGTGGCTGTAAGTAGGGCTGGCTGATTGAGGCAAGGATCCTTCTCCCAGATCTAGCTACTACTTAGAGCTGCAGCGCCTTCAGTGAATAAGTCTATTACAGCCCATGGGCAAAATCAAGGGAATCTGAAAAAAGATTTTGAAGGTTTCTGCCTCATCCCCTATGGACTCCCACCTCTAAAATCCTGTTTTCTGAGATTTTTAGTTTTAGTTAAAGCATTTTTGAGTCATATTCTAGTGCTAAAACACTGCTGTGACGGCCATCTTGGATTCCCCAATTTTTTTTCAAAGTTCTCCAAATCCTTCAAATCACCTTAATTTGCCTCAAACCTGGCAGGGATGGTGTTCTCAGGCTCTCTTACTCCTAATTCATGCCGGTTATGTGCTGAATGGATGTTGGAAGAATGCCATTGCACCACATGCTGCACAGCTCATGAAGGGGAGACGAGAGCATAGGTCTTAGTCTCCCTTTTGGTCTCTAGGGCTGAGGAACCTCTGGGGAGGTCTGTCTACCATGAGAAAATCCCTCCCAGAGCCCTGAAACAGTGGCATTATGAGTGTGGAAGTCATGGATCATAAGATGGAGTTAACCTAAAGGGGACTCGGTGATGCCTAGTAGAGAATGACACGGTGGTTGTTACCCGCGGCTAGCCGCAGGTAACCCGCCAAAACAGTGACCAAAAAAAAAAAAAGGTCACCACGACTTCGGGGACAAGGCCATTCACCGCCCCGTGGAGTGGTGAATGGTAGCACGGGGCGGTGAACTAGTAGTGAACGAGCGTTCGATCCGGCAGCCCACTCTCTCCCGCCGGCCTTCCATGCATCCCCCTCCCTCCTTTTCCCTTACCTTTTCTTCTTAAAACTGGCGATTTCTATAAGGCTACGAGCTGTATTACAGCTGGAGCCTTGAAGTCGCGTCGCGTTGCCTGCTTGAAAAAAAAGTCTCCTCTGACGCAACTTCCTGTTTCCGGTTCCATCGGAGGAGACTTTTCTAGCAGGCAACCCGACGCGACTTCAAGGCTCCGGCTGTAATACAGCTCGTAGCCTTATAGAATTCGCCAGTTTCAAGAAGAAAAGGTAAGGGAAAAGGAGGGACACAGGGATATGCACGGCTGGCTGGCGGGAGGGAGCTTCTGGACCGCATGAAGGGTGCTGAGGAAGGGGGGATGGAGAGGAGAAGACGCTGAAGACGGGGACGGTGACTAGAGAGTTGTGCGGGGACAGAAATCCCACCCGTCCCCACCCGTCCCCGCGAGGAATCCCCTCCGTCCCCGCCCGTCCCTATAAACTTCAGAAATAGTTATTTCATTTAATTATGCTACTGAATTAAAGGCTCTGGTAGAAACCCATTTACAAATAAGCAAAAAGACTTTATTAATTTGAAAATATTAATTGGGAAGAATACATACTTTGTAAACGGGTTTCTACCAGAGCCTCTAATGTTTATAAATTTTTATCAACACAACTAATATACCGTGTTTCCCCGATGGTAAGACACTTTCTTATTTTTTTTGGAAGGCCAAAATATGCTCTAGGGCGGGGGTCGGCAACCCGCGGCTCCAGAGCCGCATGCGGCTCTTTTCCACCTCTGCTGCGGCTCCGGTAGTGTGTCACGCAGGAATGCAGCTTACAAGTCCGGCGTCGCGGCGGGAAATAGCCATGCTGAGCAGTGAGCTCAGCACACACAGATGAAAGCCTTGCTTGCTGATTGGTCCGGCGGCCCCGCCCCGCCGTGCCGCCGGACCAATCAGCAAGCAAGGCTTTCATCTGTGTAGTGCTGAGCTCACTGCTCAGCATGGCTATTTCCCGCCGCGACGCCTGAAAAAGAAATCATCCTGGCCGGGGTCGGTGTCATGCTCCGGAGATCTACAGCCTTCCTATCTCCCTCTCCCTTCTACCTGCTTCCGGCCACATCCCCTGCTCCGCGGCTCTCTTCGGCAACTCAGCAGCAGCTTCTGACGTCGGGGCCTACCCTCTGCGAGTCCCGCTTGTTTCAACTTCCTTTTTCCACAAAGGCGGGACTCGTAGAGGGAAGGCCTCGATGTCGGCAGCTTGTCTTGATCACCGCTGCTGACGAGTTGCTGAAGAGAGCCGCGGAGCAGGGGGGTGTTGCCAGGTGCAGGTAGAAGGGAGAGGGCCAGATGCAGGACTCGTGGGTGAGGGAGGAGAAGAGAGAGAGAAAGAGAGAGGGGAGGGAAACAAAAGGAAATATTTCATACTGGGCTGGGCCGGAGTGGAGGGAGGGTGGAAAGATTCTGGCTACCGGGTGCAGTAACAAAGGAAAAGGGGGGAAAGCTGAAAATGGATATAGTGACACAAAGAAGAGAAAGGGTAAGCAGGACCTACTGAATAAGGATAGAGATACAGAGGGGACATGAAGAGGAGGTGAAATAGAGACATAGAAGTAATGCTGAAAAAGTGGGGGGGGGGGAGATAAAGACATTGAAAGGGCAAATGGTGAACATGGCGTAAAGATAAGGACAGAGACAAATGAAGATTCTGAAAAAGTGGTGAGATAGGGATATAGGTGAGATGGACACAAAGAAGGGTGATGCTGGAAAATAGGTGGAATGGTAATTCTGACAGACACAGAAGGGAAATGCTGGATCAAGGAGAGATGGGGCTCAGGCTGGATGGAATGAGGAGAAATGCCTTGTTGGCCCGGAACTTCCTCTCCTACATCAGAATTGACGTCAGGGAGCGGAATGCTGGTCAGCGCAACACTTCTGCAGGGAAAGCTTGGGACGGCGGTGGCTTGGGGCTGTTCCCCGATTGCGGTGGCAGCAAACCGAGTGGCTTGGGGGACGGCACGGAGACAGAAAGAAGGGGGAACAGGGAGACAGAAAGAAAAAGTTGGGGGAGAGAATGAGGTCTGGAGGAGAGGAAACATACAGGAGGCTGAAAGAAAGGAAGAAAGATTGGATACACAGTCAGAAGAAGAAAGTGCAACCAGAGACTCATGAAATCACCAAATAGCAAAGGTAGGAAAAATGATTTTATTTTCAATTTAGTGATCCTGTACATAGCATTAAGATAAGAAACAATATATGCAGTGTTAGATTTGTTTTATAATGGTTTTGCGGCTCCAAGTTTTATTTTCTTTTCGAAAACGGGTCCAAGTGGCTCTTTATGTCTTAAAGGTTGCAGACCCCTGCTCTAGGGCTTATTTTCGGGGGGATGCCTTATTTACCCTTTCAATGTCTTTCCACCCTCCCTCCACTCCGGCCCAGCCCAGTATGAAATATTTCCTTTTGTTTCCCTCCCCTCTCTCTTCTCCTCCCTCACCCACGAGTCCTGCATCTGGCCCTCTCCCTTCTACCTGCACCTGGCAACATCCCCCTGCTCCGCGGCTCTCTTCAGCAACTCGTCAGCAGCGGTGATCAAGACAAGCTGCTGACATCGAGGCCTTCCCTCTACGAGTCCCGTCTTTGTGGAAAAAGGAAGTTGAAACAAGCGGGACTCGCAGAGGGTAGGCCCCGACGTCAGAAGCTTGTGTCGATTGCTGCTGCTGAGTTGCCGAAGAGAGCCGCGGAGCAGGGGATGTGGCCGGAAGCAGGTAGAAGGGAGAGGGAGATAGGAAGGCTGTAGATCTCCGGAGCATGACACCGACCCCGGCCAGGATGATTTCTTTTTCAGGAATGCAACTTACAAGTCCGGCGTCGCGGCGGGAAATAGCCATGCTGAGCAGTGAGCTCAGCACTACACAGATGAAAGCCTTGCTTGCTGATTGGTTCGGCGGCATGGCCGCCGGACCAATCAGCAAGCAAGGCTTTCATCTGTGTACATGCTGAGCTCACTGCTCAGCATGGCTATTTCCCGCCGCGATGCCGGACTTGTAAGTTGCATTCCTGCGTGACACACTACCGGAGCCACGGCAAAGGTGGAAAGGAGCCACATGCGGCTCTGGAGCCGCGGGTTGCCGACCCCCGCGGTAGACGGAGGGACCACACGGAGTCACCCACCGTACCACCCGATTCGGGTAAGCGCAGGTATCGGTGGGTGTTTTATTTGCGGGGGGGGGGGGGGGGTGGCTTATTTGCGGGGGGGGGGGGCCTTATTTTACAATTTTTTCTAAAAAGGGGGGGCTGTCTTATTTGATGGCCCTGCCTTATCATCGGGGAAACACGGTACTACTTTATCCTGAAGCAAAAAAAAAAAAAAAGAAATAGAATTCTTTTCCTACCTTTGTTGCCTGGTTTCTGCTTTCCTCATGTTCTCATTCAATTCCTTCCATCCACTGTCTCTCTTCCTTCTGCATCTTCCATTTGCTCTGTTACTGTGCCTCTCCCTTTCTTCCCCCTTCCAAATTGGTCTGGCACCCATCTTCTTCTCTCCACTCCCCTCATAGTCTGGCATCTGTCTTCTTCCTACCAGCGTTTTCTCCCTACTCTCTCTTCCTCATTTCCTTTCAGTGTCCTTCTCCCCCCCATCTTCCCCATGTCCTTTCAGCGTCCTTCTCCCTCTCTGTCTTCCCCATGTCCATTCAGCGTCCTTCTCCACCCCTTTGTCTTCCCCATGTGCTTTCAGCATCCTTCTCCCCCCTCTGTCTTCCACAAGTGCTTTCAGAGTCCTTTCCCCCCCGCCCTTCCCATGGCCTTTCAGCGTCCTTCTCCACCCCTTTGTATTCCCCCATGTGCTTTCAGCGTCCTTCTCCCTCCTCTGTCTTCAAGTGCTTTCAGAGTCCTTCCCCCCCTCCTGTCTTCACCATGGCCTTTCAGCGTCCTTCTCCCCCCTCCTTCTCTACCGCCCCGGGTGCAGCACAGCCGGCCAGGTCCCCTTACTTTTGTGGCACTTCCCCGACCGACCGACAACAGCCCCGGTCCGACAAACCTCCCTGCCCTTAACCGCGAATCTAAATTACCTTCTTACAGCTGCTGTAAGAAGGTAATTTAGATTCGCGGCTACAGGGCAGGGAGGATTGTCGGACCCGGGCTGTTGTCGGTCGGTCGGGGAAGTGCCACAAAAGTAAGGGGACCTGGCCGGCTGTGCTGCAACCGGGGCGGGGCAGGGCGGACCGCCCCCCTCCCTTGGTAGCCACTCGAACCGCGAGGCTACTCTCCTTCTCCTTACCTGCCCATGCCTGCAGCACAGAGCCGAACGGAAGTCTTCCCGACGTCAGCGCTGACTTCGGAGGGAGGGAGGGCTTTGTTTAAGCTTTGTTTAAGCCCTCCCTCCCCTCCGACGTCAGCGCTGACGTCGGGAAGACTTCCGTTCGGCTCTGTGCTGCAAGCAGAGAAGGTAGGGAGAAGAAGAGCCGCGCGACTGAGTACATCCAGCCCCGCAGGAGCCCCGCGACCCTCGGAGGCGTCCCCATGGGATCCCCGCGACCCTAGGGGGCGTCCCCACGGGATCCCCGCGACCCTAGGGGCGTCCCCACGGGATCCCCGCAACCCTAGGGGCATCCCCACGGGATCCCCGTGACCCGAAGGGGGAACCCGCGGGTCCCGCGGGATTCCCGTCGTCCCCGTTCCCGTGCAGCTCTCTAACGGTGACGGGGCGGTGAAAGAGACAGCGAGGACGGTGACGGGGCGGTGAAGGGGGATGGCAGAGACAGGGACAGGGCGGTGAAAGGACCAGCGGGGACGGGGCAGTGCAGAGGATGGTGGTCCAGGGACGGTGACGGGGATAGAATTTTTCCCCGTGTCATTCTCTAATGCCTAGTAAGGCCTTTTCTCCTAAATTTGTTAATTTGATGTGGAGAGCTTATTTAGATTACCAGGATTCTCATGAGGTCTGGCAGCGATCCAGGGGTTTATTATTTATTTAAAAAACTTAATATACCGCCTAGAGTCACAGCTGTTTTCAAATAAACATACATAAAGCCATAAACTTTGTAAGATTTGGAAACCTCTTGAAACCTATATTTCACGGATTTAATATATTATCTCATCAATGGGTATTATGATTGTGTTTAATTATAACTGATAATTGTAGTATTTCTTCCCTTCTGATAATGACAATATCACTGTGTTTATTTTATGTGTTATATTTTATATAGTTCTCAGTTGTATTTTGCCTATTATAAAAATGTAATAAAATGTTTGAACTGAAAAAAAAAAATCATGACCAATGGACTTTCCTGTTTCAATCAGGGCTGTGGAGTCGGTAGATAAATGTTCCGACTCCGAATCCTCAGTTTTTTGTACTTCAGACTCCAACTCCTCGACTCCGCCTCCGACTCCACTGGTTAATTTTCAGATCGTTAAAATGGAATGTCAAGTTGAGAGAAATGAGCATTTTCGACACCATCTTCTTTTTGCTTTTAATCAAGGTTCTAAGGCCGCAGAAGCTGCTCGCAACATTTGTGCTGTGTATATAGTGGGTGCTATAGCTGAAAGAATCGCTCGTGATTGGTATGCAAAGTTCAAAAATGGAGTCGGTAGATAAATGTTCCGACTCAGACTCCTCAGTTTTTTGTACTTCTGACTCCGACTCCAAGTACCTGAAATTTCCTCCGACTCCCCGACTCCGACTCCACAGCCCTGATTTCAATCACCTCAAACCCCAGCTAATCAGGCTAGAGAACCTACCATATATAAAGACAAACTGCAGACCTTACAGCATAACCTGAAGAAAGACACAGCATGGATGAAATGTCGGTTCTACCTACTCAAACTCAGTGAGATCCAGACTAGAGAATGACACGGTGACAAAATTCATCACCGTTCCCATCCCCACGGATAACCGCGGGAAACCATCTTCATGTCATTCTTTAAGGAGAGAGGGAAGAATTAGAGTATGAATGGCCACAAACCCTGACCCGCAAGCTTTGCTTTGAAGAATGCTGGTGTAGAAGGACCGAGGTTGAAATAGACACTAGAAAATGACATGGGATTATTTCCCACGGTTATCCGTGGGGATGGGAACGGTGATGAATTTTGTCACCGTGTCATTCTCTAATCCAGATAACTGCAATAATCATGACGCCAGCCACGGAATCCTAAGAGAAAATTTTGAGTTCAGTTCAGCATACATACTCAAGCAGAAAACAGACATTTGTTACAATTCCATGACAGCATCTTCCTTCCTTCTGCTGTGATCAAACATGATGTCATGGATTTTTAACTCCACCCCTTACAATCAGGATCCTTACTCCCAACTGGGAGGGTAGAGAAACAAACAAATGGAAATAATTAGGAAAGCAATTTAATAGAAGTAAAATCAGTCTGTTGTGGTATCAAGGCCCTCTGGTTGAATTGGTCTGAGTCTGAGAGTAAAAATCCAGATCTGGGGGTCTCCTCTGCAAATATAGCTTATGATTTTCCCCCCTCTGATGTTTGATGGAATATGGTCCATCACAAATACCTTGAAACTATGTGCCAGTGAGACACAATGCTTTACATTCAGGGCTTGTGTGATACCCCTATCCATAGCACTTCAATGTTCATTAAGTCTTAATCTTGGCTTTCTAGAAGTTTGTCCAACATACATCTTAGCCCAGAGGCATAATAAACAATACTCAACCGATATCTCTTCTGATATCCGGTGTTTATAAATTCAGTTACCGGAAGTGTAATGTCACAGTTCATGCATCTACTACAAGGTCTGTGGTCACATTCATTTACTTCATGGTAAAATGAGAGGAACGCAATATCGTGGGACTTAACAGTTCCTTGAAGTTGGGTCTTCTCCTATATGAAATCTTCAGTCTTTGCCCCATGAAGGCTGGTATAATTGAAACATTCCAATTCTTCTTAATGATGCAATTTAATTTAAAACACATCAAAGCTATTTCTGAAGAATCATCTTTATTCTTGAAAAATAGAAATTCACGATTATAGGCATTTCTAACAGTCTGAGGTGAATAGTCCCACTGAACAAGTCTCTTAGTGAGGTGGATGCTTGTCATTTGAAATCTTCCCATGTAGAACAAATCCGCTGATAGTGTAAGAAATACAAAACCGGAAGATTCAAATGCAGAGGATGGAAGCTGTCATAATGCAAAAAAGAATTGCAATCTGTCTTTTGCTTTAAAAAAAAAACTTGTAGTATCCAACGTATTGTCCACCTGTACTAACGACATCCAAAAAAGAAATCTCATTTTGATCGCTTGTCATCACAAATTTAATTCTAGGAGGTCTTTGATTCAACTCCTTTTGTGGGTCCAACTAAAAGAAGAAAATGTCATCTATAAACCTTACCCACTACAGAATACTCTAATTATATAGTGAATCTTTAATCCATTATCCTTCAAACTGGGCCATGAACAAATTGGCTATTGAAGGGGCCACAGTGGCACCTATCGCCACTCCAGATTAATATCTGGTACTCCAAGGTTTGAACATGTTACTCCAGTTCTGAAAAAAATTGCACTGGCTTCCATTCCCTCAGCGAATATACTACAAGGTGCTTTCATGCATGGAGCAGGTGGTATATACTTCTGCTCCAGCATGCTTCCAAAATCTTTGGAAAGTCTATCATCCTAATCATAGGTTACGATCTCAGGGTTATATGAGGTTTGTAAATGATAAGCAAATTAGTATTTACCACAAGAGAATAAGAGAAATGATGTTTTCAGAAGTGGGAGTACTGCTCTGGAATTCACTTTTTGATTGTCTCTCGGTCCCGCGGCCATTATGGAAGCCTTGCCAGTTATTTTGCTTTTGTTGTAGCATGACAGCTTGATAAAAGTGTTGGTGACTTTGAAAGAAATTTTCCTGCTTATTGGATTTTTCCCCTAAAGTAGCCTAGAGGTGAAGGTGAAACAGAAGCGCTTGCTGTCGGTAGCTAACCATCTGGGCAATCTAGATAGAAGCAACGGGTTGCCCAAGTTCAACAGTTGGGAAGATAAGTGGTTTTCACGCTTTTTTTTATGTCTACTTATAATTAGAGGCATGTTTGCTCCAGTTGTAGTCATTACCACAAGTTTTATGCAGTGAATAACAGATAACATTCCAGTTTACATAGAAAAAAGTTTTCAGAATGAAATATTTATTGAAGAATTGAGAGACTGACAGAATATTTATGTACTAGCTTTATAGCCCGTTACATTAACGGGTGCTAGAATATATGTGTGTCTGTCTGTCTTTATTTCTTTCTCTCTCTGTCTCCTTAGCCGCTTTTTTCCTGTCCATTCTCCCTTATTTTTACCTCCCCTGTGTCCACCACCACCCTTTCACTGCTCCCCTTATCCAGCAGCAGCCCTTCTCCCTTTGTTTTACCTCCCCCTGTCCATCAGCACCTCTTCCTGCTCCCCCTGTCCAGCAGTAAGCCTCCCTTCATTTTTCCCCCGTGTCCATCATCACCTCTTCCTGCTCCCTCTGTCCAGCAGTAGGCCTCCCTTCATTTCCCCCCTGTCCATCAGCACCTCTTCCTGCTCCCCATGTCCAGCAGTAGGCCTCCCTTCATTCCCCCCCCCGTGTCCATCAGCACATTTTCCTGCTCTCCCTGTCCAACAATAGGCCTCCATTCCTTCCCCCGTCCATCATCACCTCTTCTTGCTCCCTCTGTCCAGCAGTAGGCCTCCCTTCATTTCCCCCCTCTGTCCATCAGCACCTCTTCCTGCTCCCCCTGTCCAGCAGTAGGCCTCCCTTCATTTCCCCCCCTGTCCATCAGCACCTCTTCCTGTTCCCCCTCTCAAGCAATAAGCCTCCCTTCCTTCCCCCCCCACTGTCCATCGTCACCTCTTCCTGCTCCCCCTGTCCAACAATAGGCCTCCATTCCTTCCCCCGTCCATCATCACCTCTTCCTGCTCCCTCTGTCCAGCAGTAGGCCTCCCTTCATTTCTCCCCCCTGTCCATCAGCACCCCTTCCTGCTCCCCCTGTCCACGGGAGTTAGTACAGGGCCGGTGTCTGCCATTCTCCCCAGAGTCCTTGCGCCCCCCCCTTCCCTTCCCACGGACCTGACTACCTACCCGGCGATTCAAGCAGCGTGTGCACTAGTCTTCACACGCTGCTTCAGGTCCTTCTACTTCCCTGATTTACTCTGGCACGTCCCTGATGACATCATCAGAGACGCGGCAGAGCAAATCAGGGAAGTAGAAGGGCCCGAAGCAGCGTGTGAAGACTGGTGCACACACTGCTTGAATCGCCAAGGTAGTCGGGTCCGCGGGAAGGGGGGGTGAGCGGAAAAGGACTCGGACTCCTGTGGTCTGTCGCGGAGGGTGGCCAGGCTCCATTTCAGCCGAAGGGAAGGCTCACTGCCCCAGCTCCTTACCCGTCTGCAGCCCGGGCCAGGTCTACTGCGCTTTCTCAGCGGCCCGGCTCGCTCGGTTGTTTTTTGTTTTTTTTTGTTTACCTGGCCACTCCGCTTCCTGCATTCACTGCTCTCCGTCAGTGACATAATAATCGCGCATGCGCACTTGTCTTGCCACATCCCGACAGAAAAGGGATCAGGGAACACGCGAGGCAAGTGCGCATGCACGGCTAGCATTTTATTATTTAAGATGGAGTTTTTTTCAGACCTGTGATGATACGGACAGCTTAGGGTACAGTGTAGTTCCGGCTGTCCATATATGAGGTCTGTTTTTTCCAGTTTTTGTCCTTATTATTTTCTGTCTGTTTTTGATTATTTTTCTGGATGAATGTGTATTCCTGCTAAACAAGTCAACAGTACGTTTTGTTTTTGTTATATATGGAATATTGAACATAAGAATTGCCGCTGCAGGGTCAGACCAGTGGTCCTTCGTGCCCAGCAGTCCGCTCACGTATCGGCCCCTAGGTCAAAGACCAGCACTACCTGTGTATGTTCCGGTTCAGCAGGAACTAGAGAGTTTGCGGGGACAGAAATCTCACCCGTCCCCGCCAAAATCCCACCCGTCCCCGTGAGGAATCCCTCCGTCCCCACCCGTCCCCGCGAGGAATCCCCTCCGTCTCCACCCGTCCCCGCGAGGAATCCCCTCCGTCCCCGCCCATCCCTATAAACTTCAGAAATAGTTATTTCATTTAATTATGCTACTAAATTAAAGGCTCTAGTAGAAACCCATTTACAAATAAGCAAAAAGACTTTATTAATTTGGAAATATTAATTGGGAAGAATACATACTTTGTAAACGGGTTTCTACCAGAGCCTCTAATGTTTATAAATTTTTATCAACACAACTAATATAATACTTTATCCTGAAGCAAAAAGAAATAGAATTCTTTTCCTACCTTTGTTGCCTGGTTTCTGCTTTCCTCATGTTCTCATTCAATTCCTTCCATCCACTGTCTCTCTTCCTTCTGCATCTTCCATTTGCTCTGTTACTGTGCCTCTCCCTTTCTTCCCCCTTCCAAATTGGTCTGGCACCCATCTTCTTCCCTCCGCTCCCCCCATAGTCTGGCATCTGTCTTCTTCCCTGCCAGCGTCTTCTCCCTACTCTCTTCCCCATTTCCTTTCAGCGTCCTCCCCCCATCTTCCCCATGTCCTGTCAGCGTCCTTCTCCCCCCTCTGTCTTCCCCATGTGCTTTCAGTGTCCTTCTCCCCCCTCTTCTTCCCCATGGCCTTTCAGCGTCCTTCTCCACCCCCACCCCCGTCTTCCTCATGTCCTTTCAGCGTCCTTCTCCATCCCTTTGTCTTCCCCATGTGCTTTCAGCATCCTTCTCCCCCCTCTGTCTTCCACAAGTGCTTTCAGAGTCCTTCCTCCCCCCCGCCCTTCCCATGGCCTTTCAGCGTCCTTCTCCACCCCTTTGTCTTCTCCAGTGCTTTCAGCGTCCTTCTCTCCCCCCTCCTTCTCTCCCGCCCCGGGTGCAGCACAGCCGGCCAGGTCCCCTTATTTTTGTGGTGCTTCCCCGACCGACCGACCGACAACAGCCCCGGTCCGACAAACCTCCCTGCCCTTAACCGCGAATCTAAATTACCTTCTTACAGCTGCTTTAAGAAGGTAATTTAGATTCGCGGCTACAGGACAGGGAGGATTGTCAGACCGGGGCTGTTGTCGGTCGGTCGGTCGATCAGGGAAGCGCCACAAAAGTAAGGGGACCTGGCCGGCTGTGCTGCATCCGGGGCGAACCGCCCCCTCCCTTGGTAGCCACTCAAACCGCGAGGCTACTCTCCGTCTCCTTACCTGCCCTGCCTGCAGCACAGAGCCGAACGGAAGTCTTCCCGACGTCAGCGCTGACGTCGGAGGGAGGGAGGGCTTTGTTTAAGCCCTCCCTACCCTCCGACGTCAGCGCTGACTTCGGGAAGACTTCCGTTCGTCTTTGTGCTGCAAGCAGAGCAGGTAGAGAGAAGAAGAGCCGCGCGACTGAGTACATCCAGCCACGCAGGAACCCCGTGACCCTAGGGGGCATCCCCACGGGATCCCCGCGACCCTAGGGGGCATTCCCACGGGATTCCCGCGACCCTAGTGGGCGTCCCCACGGGATCCCCGTGACCCGAAGGGGGAACCCGCGGGATTCCCGTCGTCCCCGTTCCCCTGCAGCTCTCTAGCAGGAACCTGTCCAACATTGCTTGAATCCCTGGAGGGTGTTCTCCCATGTAACAAACTCCGGAAGAGCGTTCCAGTTTTCTGCCACTCTCTGGGTGAAGAACTTCCTTATGTTTGTACTGAATCTATCCCCTTTTAACTTTAGAGAGTGCCATCTCGTTCACCCTACCTTGGAGAGGGTGAACAACCTGTCTTTATCTACTAAGTCTATTCCCTTCAGTATCTTGAATGTTTCGATCATGTCCCCTCTCAGTCTCCTCTTTTCAAGGGAGAAGAGGCCCAGTTTCTCTAATCCCTCACTGTATGGCAACTCCTCCAGCTCTTTAACCATTTTAGTTGCTCTTCTCTGGACCCTTTAGAGTAGTACCGTATCCTTCATGTACGGCGACCAGTGCTGGATGCAGTACTCCACGTGAGGGCGCACCATGGCCTGGTTCAGCGGCATGATAACCTTTTCTGATCTGTTCGTGATCCCTTTCTTAATCATTCCTAGCATTCTGTTCGCCTTTTTCACCGCCACCGCACATTGCACGGACGGCTTCACCAATTTGTCGACCAGTACTCCCAAGTCTCTTTTCTGGGGGGTCTCTCCAAGTACCGCCCCGGACATCCTATATTCGTGTATGAGATTTTTGTTACCGACATGCATCACCTTACACTTATCCACATTAAACCTCATTTGCCTTGTCGCTACCCATTTCTCAAGCGTGGTTATGTCATGTTACAGATCTTCGCAGTCCCCCTGCATCTTCGCTACTCTTAATAACTTCATATCATCTGCAAATTTAATCACCTTGCTCGTCGTACCAATTTCCAGATAGTTTATAAATATGTTGAAGAGCACTGGTCCAAGCACCGAGCCCTGCTGCACCCCACTGGTGATGCTCTTCCAGTCAGAGTATTGTCCATTTACTCCCACTCTCTGTGTCCTATCCGCCAGCCAGTTTTTAATCCACGTGAGTATTTAACCTCGATTCCATGACTCGCAATTTTCTGAAGTAGCCGGTCATGCGGAACCTTGTCGAATGCTTTCTGAAAATCCAGATATACAGTGTCGACCGGGTTACCCTTGTCAATCCGCCTGTTTACTCCCTCAAGAAGTGTAGCAAGTTCGTCAAGCAAGATCTTCCTTTGCTGAAGCCGTGCCCTTTACTCATTGGTTTCGATAAAACACTGTAATTTTGTTTAATGTACATTTGGATTGTCTTTCTAATATGTATGTTATTTTGTACATCACTTTGATTTTAAGTAGTTTAAGAGCATAAGAATAGCCTTATTGGGTCAGACCAACGGTCCATCAAGCCCAGTGGCCTGTTCTCATGTTGGCCAATCCAGGTCACCAGTACCTGACCAAAACCCAAGGTGTAGCAATATTCCTTTCTACCGATACAGGGCAAGAAATGTCTTTCTCAATAACAGACTATAGACTTTTCCTCCAGAAACTTGTCCAAACCTTTCTTAAAACCAGCTATGCTAGCCGCTCTTACCACATCCTCTGGCAACGTGTTCCAGAGCTAAACTATTCTCTGAGTGAAAAATAATTTCCTCCAATTGGTTTTAAAAGTATTTCCCTTTAACTTCATCGAGTGTCCCCTAGTCTTTGTAATTTTTGATGGAATGCCAAAGTCACCAATTTGATAAAAAATCAGTCTGTATTCGTATCAAACCTTCCCATTGCTCCAAGTACATTGTTATGTTCAAATAGTTTCTATTGATGAAAACAAGGTCAATTATATACAGCTAAAGAACAGTTCTGGCAAACCAAAACAACCAAAGCATTATATTATACTAGTCTTTAAGCCCGTTACATTAACGGGTGCTAGAATAGATGTCTGTCTTTCTTTCTCTCTCTCTCCTTGACTGCTATCTGTCTTTTTTCCTTTGTCTCTCTTTCTTTGGCTGCTGGCTCTGTCTTTCTCTCTGTCTCTCTGGCCCCCTGTCTGTCTTTCTTTTTCTCTCTCCTTAGCCGTTGTATGTCTGTCTCCTTGGCCACTGTATGTCTGCCTGTCTTTTTTTTTGCTGTCGGTTTCCTTGGCCGCAGTCTATCTGTCTCTCTTTTTTTCTGTGTGTGTGTCTCTCTCTCTCCTTGTCCGCTGTCTAGTTGGTTTTTTTTGGGTGGCTTTTTTTTTTTCTTTCTATCTCCCTCCCTGGCCCCCTGTCCTTCTGTGTGTCTTTCACTCCCACTTACCTGTCTTTCAGTGTGTGTGTCTCTATTTCTTTCTGTCTGTCAATGTCCCTGCCCACTGCCTGTCTGTTTATCGTGCGCCTTCTCCCACCTACCTTTTTTTTTTTTAAAATCACGCATTATGTTGTATACAGTGGAAAGGGCATCCGGCACACAGTAACCGCTGCTGGATACAGTAAACATTCATGTGCACACGCGCCGAACGCACATGCACCACACGCTTTAACATTTCTCTGTCATAGGCCTCGGAGCTATGGATCACGGAGGCAGAGATCACGCAGGTAGGAGTGCGCATGCGCGCTTAGGGTTTTATTATTAGTGATTATGTCAACAGGCTCTATCATCAAAATGCTTTACAGTATAGCAGTCTAATACTCTTACCCCTCCTATAGCTCCCCTCTATTTTAGCTAAGATGAAACAACCCTTATTGATGACTGCACAGAAAAGTACACAACAAACAATATGGTACAGTGCAACCCTGGTTATCAAAATTTATATCTCTAAGTAAAATATTAATATGGATAGAACTTCATCTTGTGGTATAACTGTATATAATGATTGAATGTCCAAAGTTACCATCCATATCTTAAGTATTTCTTGTGAATTTATAAACCCTGGAGATCAGAAGAGATATTGGTTGAGACATGAAACTACATGCAATACAGATTTTGAAGTGTATTGTTTTTTATGCCTCTTTGGTAAGATGTATGTTGGACAAATTTCTAGGAAGCTAAGATTAAGACTAAATAAACATCATAGTACTATGGATGGAGGTATCACACAAGCCCCTATTGTACAGCATTGTGTCTCAGCGGTTCATAGTTTCAAGGAACTAAGATGATGTGTGATCATATTCCATCAAACATCAGAGGGAGGAATTAAACCGGAGAGCTTTAACACTACAACAGACTGGTTCTACTTTTATTAAATCGGTTTCCTGATTGTGGCTATTTGATTCTGTCTGTTTTTCCACTCTCCCAATTGGGTGGAAGGATTCTGATTGGTAGGGGTGGAGTTAAGAATGCCAAGGCATCATGTTTGATCACAACAGAAGGAAGGAAGACACTGTCACAGAATTGTAAGTAAGAATGTTTGTGAATGTATGTTGAACTGAACTCAGTTTTTTAAAATGTGTTTATATTGTCTAAGGTCCTCGCTACCCTAATGAAGTTGTTATCACGAAATGCTGACCAACATTGTGGGGACTGTACTATGCTATTTAGTTTCAGTTTGAATAATATGGTTAAAGTTTTTTGACAGTGCTGCAGTCTAGTTTTAACACTGCAAAAGTTTTTTAAATTTTTCTTATTTATCATTTTATTCATATTTCAATAAAATACATATTGAACAAATACAAGAATCTTACACATTAAAATAATAAGACGTTATAAACAAATCAACAGTTTCTTTCACTATACCAGTATTCTTGTTTAGTCCTTATGGAGTGAGACAATTTCACAATCAGAAGGAATGATACTATAAGCAAAACTCTTTTAAGAAAAGTAGTGACTTGCATACTAAAGCACACTCTTGGAAATCTGTGGTTACCCCCTTTCCTCTCTAGAAAAAAATTATAATTGGAGGGCTCATAAAATATATAGGAATTCTGATCCAAATAGATCATACATTTACAAGGGTATCATAATTGAAATTTTGCTCCCAATGCTTTCACCTTATCTTTCATTTCCAGGAATCTTTTTCTTCTTGTCTGTGTAATTCTTGATACATTTGCAAACATCAAAATTTTACTATTTAGAAAATAAACTTCCTTTAGCCTAAAAAAAAGGTGAAGAAGTGCTGAAGTGCTTCTTTATCTTGGTGAAATACAAATGTTACAAGAAGCATTGAACACAAAATGACTTCCTCTTGAGAATTCTCCATTAACACTGCAAAAGTTTTGATGGGTAGATTGGTTTTTAGTAAGCTCACTATAGGTTCTGAGGCTTTTTCCTTTGCTAATAAATGGTATGGTTTTTCGTAGTGGAGTCCTTAGTGGAGTGCAGGTTGATCTATATTTACATTGGTAGTAGTCATCCACACTTTTGAGTTATTTGGCTTTTTGTTTTTTTTTTTACTCTATCTGCCAACTTTGGCCCAGCTTCAAAACCACATAAGCAGAGAATCAACAATCTTGTTCAACCTGTTTTTATGTACATGTGACTTTAGTCTACTGAGAAAGAGAGAAATAAAAGTTAAGAAAGTCTTTCTGTAAGAGCTGGTAGGTACTAGGCAGTTCTAGACAGAGTGGAAGCATTTTCTTAGGAGAAACTGAAATAAATACCCAGGTTGTATTTGGTTGATAGCATTATGTGTGAGAGAGGTGGATGATAATTTTTTTAAAAATAAGACTGTATAAAATGTAGGGTTAGCATGTCTGCTATGAGGTTTAATTGTAACTTATGTTTTAAAAATAAATTTAGCATGTTTGAAATCAGATATAAATTTTAAATTCAATTTTTTTTAAAAATAATTTTTGTCTACTTTGAGGGCTGGAGCATCACTGTGGGCCAGCAGTTCAAGTTTCAAGTTTTATTTTAGTTTGATGAATTCGTGGCTGTGACACATTTACCTTTTGGCAGCTCTTTCATTGCTGGATTCTGTTCTGTAAAGTCAGATTCTGCACATGGGTAAGAAGATACAAAGCAGATTAAAGGGAGGGTTCCTAGAGATTACATTATCAGAAGCTGAAGAAAGTGATGGTACAATGCTGTGAATAAAAATATTGCTTATGTCTCACAATGCATTTCATGTTATTGTACCACCAGAATATCTTACCCAAGATTCAGCACCCCAGCTGCCAATGGGCTATCTACAGGTGGTGGCAAGATGAGGAAGGAAAGAGGAGCACACTATGTGGCTAAGGGTGATCTTGAGGATGAGGTGAGCAAGCAGGGTCTGTCATTCTTTTCAGATTTGTGGAGAATGGGGCTTTTCATTTCATATGTGACCTGGCAGTTTTCCTCTTGAAACTGCAAGACACTAACACTACACCTTGAACTTTTAGAGCTTTTCACACTAACCACAGTTGGTGGTCCTTATGGCTTTCTCACCCTGTGATAATGACAGAATTGGGTATTTGTCCTGTATCCCAACCAAGTGTCAGTGAAAACAAGCAGCCTCTTGTGTATATGATGTAGCTTCACAGTAAAGGTCTCCCTATCTCCTTGCTACTCCTCTTTTATCCCAGGACAAGCAGGCAGCATATTCTTTACGCATGGGTGACGTCACCGACGGAGCCCACGGTACGGACCTTTTTACTAGAAAGTTCTAGTTGGCCGCACCGCGCGTGCGCGAGTGCCTTCCCGCCCGACGGAGGAGTGCGTGGTCCCCAGTTTCTTCGTTTCCGCGGAGCGAAGAAGACGTGTGTTTTTTCAACGTCGTTGAAATACTCCTTTTTGCCTTCCCGCTCGCGTTCTTTTTTCGATTTTTTCACCTTCGGGTGCTTTTTTCTTTCTATTACAAAAAAAAATAAAAAAAAATTTCTTTCTTTTGATTTATTTTTCGTTCCTGCCCCGGCGGGGCCTGTTAGCACGATCCAGGCCTCGGGGTTTGATTTTGCGGAGGCCGTGTTCCCATTCATGCCCCCGCAGCCCGGTTTTAAGAAGTGCCAGCGGTGTGCACGCCCGATCTCCCTCACTGATCCACACAACTGGTGCTTACAGTGCTTGGGACCGGATCATCGGGCGGATTCCTGCACCCGCTGTGCCACTCTTAAAAAACGCACTTTGAAGAATCGTCAAATCCAACAAAATCTACTTTTCGGCACCGGCCCGACTATGGATTCGACCTCTTCATCTGCGGCACCGTCGAAATCGACACCGACCACTTCGACACCGCCTGAGTCGACATCGGCGCCCCCGGCGCCAGGTAAGCCGGCTAAGAAGCCTTCCACCCTTGAGCGCCCTCCCTCTTCGGGGACGACACCAGTCCTTTCGGCTCCACGCCGAGCAAAAAAACGCTCCACTCCGATTTCGGTGAGTGCCTCGTCATCGGCCCCCTCATCGCCGGAGTGTAGAGCGGCACCTATGGAACCAAAGAAGAAAAAAGTGGTTCCGGTGCCTCCCCTGGATGACCGCATTGCGGCCATCCTCCAGGACAAGTTGCAGGAACAACTCCACAAGCAACTTAAGCAGCTCTTACCCTCTATCTTGGCACTGCTGCTCTCGGTACCAGACCGGCCCGAGCCCCATACCGTCCAACCGGTATCCACTCCTTCGGTACCTATGGACTCCTCCATGCCCATTCTCTCGGCACCGCATCTCCACTCCCATGCCGAGGCTATGGCCTTGACGACGACCGATCCTCCTCGGGACCGGGCAGGGCACCGGTCTCCTCACGACTCTGACCGGCACCGTACTTCTCGGGACCGAGACAGACACAGGTCTACATCACCCGGTAACGTCTCGGTACGCTCAGGCAAATCTTTGTCTAAAACTCACCATGCCGAGCCTTCCACTCCAGTCTCTCGACACGCACATACCGATGTCAGGGACCCGGACCTATGGGAACAATCCCCCACCGGTACCGAGGAGGATGCATCGTCGTCGGACGAAGAGCCTTCGGCACCCGATACCGCATCTAAACCTGAACAATCTTCCTTCTCAAAATTTCTCAGGGAGTTGTCGGGTGCTTTGTCTTTGCCACTGGAATCTGACTCTAAGAAGTCACAAGCTTTCCTGGAGGCATTAGATTTTGATCAACCTCCCAAGGAGTTTCTAAAGTTGCCCGTGCATGATATCTTACGGGAAACTTTTTATAAAAATTGGGAGAACCCGTTGACTGTTCCTGGGGCTCCCCGTAAATTAGACAGCCTCTATAGGGTTATACCAATCCCAGGATTTGATAAACCCCAACTCCCTCATGAGTCTCTCCTGGTGGAGTCCACTTTAAAAAAGACTCAGGGCTCTAGTGTCTATGCCTCCACCCCTCCTGGCAGAGAGGGCAAAACTATGGACAAGTTTGGCAAGAGGCTTTATCAGAATGCCATGCTTGCCAACAGGGCAAACAACTACTCGTTCCATTTTTCATTCTATCTCAAACATCTGGTAATGCAACTCTCCGCCATGCAAAAGTACATGCCAGAGCATAAAGTCCCACTTTTCCAACAGCATGTCTCCAGCCTGCTTCAATTGAGAAAATTTATGGTGCGCTCTATCTACGACTCTTTTGAGCTCACCTCCCGTGCATCTGCCATTGCCATGGCCATGCGCCGCCTAGCCTGGCTCAGGGTCTCTGATCTGGACGTCAACCATCAAGACCGATTAGCCAACGCCCCATGCCTTGGTGATGAATTGTTCGGAGAGTCCCTGGATACCACCACGCAAAAACTCTCTGCCCATGAGACCAGATGGGACACTCTCATTAAACCTAAGAAAAAGGCTCCACCTGCTCGCCCTTACAGGCCACAGACCTCATACCAGCGCAGGTTCTCCGCTAGGCCGCTCAATCCACCTCCGCAGCAACCCAGGCGGGCCCGCCAACACCAGCACGCCCAGGCTCGTGCCCAGTCTAACCAACCGACCAAGGCTCTTCCTCCTGCCAAACCTTCTCAGCCCTTTTGACTCCCCTCTCCAGGGCTTAGCCAGTCTTCCACCCTCATTGCCTCTTCCTCAGCCAATCGGAGGCAGGCTCCGCATCTTCATCAGCCGTTGGGAGGTCATCACATCGGACCAGTGGGTCCTAAACATCATCCGCCACGGCTACTCTCTCAACTTCCAGACCCTTCCACCAGACAATCCTCCCGTAGAGTCTGCTTCTCTTTCAACTCAAACCCCCCTCCTCCTGAGGGAGGTCCAATCCCTCCTTCTCCTCAATGCCATCGAAGAAGTACCTCTGGAACAAAGGGGCCGGGGATTCTACTCCCGTTACTTTCTAGTTCCGAAAAAGACAGGAGACCTGCGTCCCATTCTCGACCTCCGGGACCTCAACAAGTGTCTCGTCAAGGAGAAGTTCAGAATGCTCTCCCTTGCCACACTGTACCCTCATCTCTCTCGGAACGACTGGCTATGTTCCCTGGACCTCAAGGAGGCCTACACTCACATCCCAATCAATCCATCCTCACGTCGCTACCTACGGTTCCAGGTGCACCATCGTCATTATCAGTACAAGGTGCTACCTTTTGGCCTGGCATCATCTCCCAGAGTGTTCACCAAATGCCTCATTGTGGCGGCGGCCTTCCTCAGGTCTCACAACCTCCAGGTGTTTCCCTACTTGGACGATTGGTTAGTGAAAGCACCTACGTCTCCACTTGTGCTACAAGCCACTCATCATACCATCTCTCTCCTCCATCTTCTGGGGTTCGAGATCAACTACCCCAAGTCGCATCTGCTTCCCACACAGCGACTTCAGTTCATCGGAGCGGTTCTCGACACCACACTAATGAGGGCGTTTCTCCCCTCCGATCGTCAGCGAACTCTGCTCCGCCTGTGTCGTCAGGTGCTCCTTCATCACTCCATTTCTGCCAGACAAATGATGGTCCTCCTGGGCCACATGGCCTCGACGGTACATGTGCTTCCCCTGGCACGACTCCACCTCAGAACACCCCAATGGACTCTGGCCAACCAGTGGTCACAGACCTCGAATCTTCTTTCTCATCCCATCTCTGTGACATCGTCTCTTCAGCGATCTCTACAATGGTGGTTGGACTCCTCAAATCTTTCCAGGGGCCTTCTTTTTCATCTGCCCCCGCATTCCATGATCATCACCACGGATGCCTCCCCTTATGCATGGGGAGCTCACCTGGGAGACCTTCGCACCCAAGGTCTCTGGACCCCGCAGGAGCGTCTCCATCACATCAATTTCCTGGAACTACGAGCCATGTTCTATGCTCTCAAGGCCTTCCAGCACCTTCTTTGCCCTCAGGTTCTGCTTCTGTGCACGGACAACCAAGTTGCCATGTACTACATCAACAAACAGGGCGGCACCGGATCTCGCCTCCTTTGTCAGGAGGCTCTCCGCATTTGGACCTGGGCCACGGCCCGCAGTCTCTTCCTCAAGGCTGTCTACATCCAGGGCGAACAGAACTCCCTGGCCGACAATCTCAGCCGCATCCTTCAACCTCACGAGTGGACTTTGGATCCTCCCACGCTCCACTCCATCTTTGCTCGCTGGGGCACCCCGCAGATAGACCTATTTGCAGCTCCACACAACCATCAGCTGCCCCAGTTCTGCTCCAGACTCTTCTCTCCTCATCGTCTGGCCCCGGATGCATTCCTTCTCGACTGGACGGATCGGTTCCTCTATGCCTTTCCTCCTCTGCCTCTGATGTTGTGGACTTTGTCCAAACTCCGCAGGGACGGAGCCACCATGATCCTCATAGCTCCCCGGTGGCCTCGTCAACACTGGTTCTCCCTTCTACTTCAACTCAGCTCCAGGGAGCCCATTCCTCTACCTGTGTTTCCTACTCTACTTACACAGCAACATCAGTCTCTACTACATCCCAATCTGTCTTCCCTCCACCTGACAGCTTGGTTTCTCTCGGGCTGACCTCTTCAGGAAATCTGTCTCAACCTGTCCGTCTCATTTTGGACGCCTCCAGGAAGCCGGCCACCCTCCAATGTTACCATCAGAAGTGGACCAGGTTTTCCTCTTGGTGCCTCCGTCATCATCACAATCCCACCTCCTTAGCGGTGGAAACTGTCCTGGACTACTTACTCTCCCTGTCCAACGCAGGCCTCAAGTCTACCTCAATCAGAGTCCATCTCAGTGCCATCACGGCATTCCATGAGCCTGTCCTAGGAAAACCTCTCACGGCTCACCCTCTGGTTTCCCGATTCATGAGGGGCCTCTTCAACGTCAAACCACCTCTGAAGCCTCCTCCGGTCGTCTGGGACCTGAATGTGGTTTTGTCTGCCCTCATGAAACCTCCCTTTGAGCCTCTTGCCACAACTTCGCTCAAATTTCTGACATGGAAGGTTCTTTTCCTCATTGCCATCACCTCTGCCAGGAGGGTTAGTGAGCTTCATGCACTGGTTGCCGATCCACCGTTCACTATTTTTCACCATGACAAGGTGGTTCTGCGCACCCATCCAAAGTTCCTTCCAAAGGTGGTCTCAGCCTTTCACCTCAACCAGTCCATTGTTTTGCCTGTGTTCTTCCCGAAGCCTCATTCACATCCCGGAGAACAGGCATTGCACAGTCTTGACTGCAAGCGTGCCCTAGCTTACTATCTCGATCGAACAAGGGCTCACCGCTTGTCCCCTCAGCTCTTCCTGACCTTCGACCCGAATCGTTTGGGTCGACCGGTCTCTAAACGAACGCTATCCAACTGGCTTGCAGCTTGCATCGCGTTCTGTTACGCTCGGGCCGGTCTGTCACTAGACGGCGCTGTCACGGCCCACAGGGTAAGAGCTATGGCCGCTTCTGTTGCTTTCCTCCGTTCTACACCCATTGAGGAAATCTGCAAGGCGGCCACCTGGTCCTCAGTTCACACATTCACTACTCACTACTGTCTGGATGCTTTCTCCAGACGGGATGGGCACTTCGGCCAATCTGTACTTCAGAATTTATTTTCCTAATGGCCAACCATCCCTCCTCCCTCTTTGTTAGCTTGGAGGTCACCCATGCGTAAAGAATATGCTGCCTGCTTGTCCTGGGATAAAGCACAGTTACTTACCGTAACAGGTG
This sequence comes from Geotrypetes seraphini, assembly GCF_902459505.1. NCBI lineage: Eukaryota > Metazoa > Chordata > Amphibia > Gymnophiona > Dermophiidae > Geotrypetes > Geotrypetes seraphini. The sequence goes on from NC_047085.1 coordinate 192,441,103, forward strand.
TTATCCAGGGACAGCAGGCAGATATTCTTACGTCCCACCCTCCTCCCCGGGTTGGCTTCTTAGCTGGCTTATACTAACTGGGGACCACGCACTCCTCCGTCGGGCGGGAAGGCACTCGCGCACGCGCGGTGCGGCCAACTAGAACTTTCTAGTAAAAAGGTCCGTACCGTGGGCTCCGTCGGTGACGTCACCCATGCGTAAAGAATATCTGCCTGCTGTCCCTGGATAACACCTGTTACGGTAAGTAACTGTGCTATATGGCATTCCCTATACAATCTGGTCACCTTTCTTTTCTTCCTTATCTTCAGTTTATTTCTTGGCTTTCCCAGTTAGGGACTGAATGATTGTCCGAGGACAAGCAGGGTCACCTATTCTCACAGCTGGGTACCGTAATCTGACAGATCCCGACATAGTATTAGCATAAAAATATGCAGAATTTTCTAACAGCTCTGTACTATGGATGCATGGGGAACTTCTCACCTGAAGCGTGAACTCGGGTCCCTCAGTCTGTGTTTTTCCATGGAGCACAGAATATGTGTTTCAAGTATTTTCTTGCCTCAACATTGTGCGTAGAGAATGACACAGGAAGATTTTTCCACGTCCCTGTGAGTTCTTTTCTTGTCCCTGCCCCATACCTGCAAGCTCCATACTCATCTGCACAAGCCTCAAACATTTTAAAATCATAAGTGTTCGAGCCTTGTATGGTTAAGGCAGATCTTACAGTAATGGGACAGGGACAAAACTCGCGGGGACGGGACATTGACTTCCTGCAGGGACGGGGACAAATTTGTTCCTATGTCATTCTCTAATTATGCGTGCAAATTTTGTGCCTTACTTATGTTTTTTATTTTCAGTTAGTATGTTTTTTGTTTTTAGATTAGTTTCTCCCTTTCCTATGTATTTTTGTAGTTTATTTTTTTGCCACCCTTTTAAGTTACATCAGGGATTGCTAAGGATGTTACATCAGAGATTCCTTGACGTAATAAACGACTGCTTCTTGAAGCAACTGTACCAGTAACTGACAAAAAGGTGAGCTATTTTAGATTTAGTTTTTAATGGAATGCAGGGCATAGTACGAGAGTTAACTGTGTTGGAAACATGATCAAATTTGAGCTGATAATCTGGAGTGCAGTCACTAAAGAAATGTACTGTAGTAGCATTTAATTTTCAAAAGGGTGACTACGATAAAATGAGGAAAATGGTTAAAATGAAGCTAAAAGGATCAGCTGCAAAGGTTAGGACATCATTCAAAAATGCCATCTTGGAAGCCCAGACCAGATGCATTCCACGTATTAACGATGAAAAGAAGAGCAAACCGCCAGCATGGTTAAAAGGTGATTTGAAAGAGGCTATTAGAGGCAAAAGAACATCCTTAGAATTGAAAAAAGATCCAAATTAAGAAGCAACATAAGCAATGGCAGATACAAAGCATTGATAAAATATTAAGATGAGTATACAGTTAAGAGTACAGACAGAAGGAAGTGCCTGGGAAAAGATAATTGGAAAAATAAAATCACCAAGACAACAAGGGTAGGAAAAATGACATCATCCAACTGTGAGAACATTTGGCCTTCTGTCCTTAGAGAACACCTGCTTTCAGGTAAGTAATTTCGCTCTTTCAGACTACTGTATATACTCGATTATAAACCTACATTTTTTGGTTTATATTTGAGTCTTTACCTACTCAGATCCATCACAGGCCTGCCTTAAGCCCTACTGGTTCAGTGGTGAGCTAGGGCAAGAGCAATCCTATTCTCCTTCCCCTTGTAGTCTTACTACTTAAAATGACTGACGTGAGTTCCCACAGTGGTTGCTATGTTTATTTACTGCCTTTTCATGAAAAGATTCATCCAAAGTGGTTACATTACATTGAATAGTAATCAGTTACTCTTAAGTATTTTGTTCCTTAAGGTTTATATTCTAACTATGGTACCTGTGACAATGGAAGGATTAAGTGACTTGCCCAGAGTCACAAAGAGCAGACTGGGATTGAACTTGCAACTTGAGGGTGCTGAGGTAGCAGGTCTAACCACTAGGCCACTCACTCCCACAGTAACATCACAAGACTGATGCGAGTTCAACCTAAACAACCTTTTATGGGAGGAAAAAGGTTGCCTCGGTTTATATTCAAGTACATACAGTACTTCACTATTTGTCTCAACTCGTCGTTTTACTTTTTAAGTTTCTTTAATTTTGCTTTCAGTTCTATGTAAATGAATCTGTGGCACAGCCAGCTTAAAGTCTAGATCAGGTGTTCTTAACTTGGACTTCGTAGACCCCTAGTGGCGTCCATGGATGGGTTTCAGGGGATCTGTGAGGGTCAGATAAAAATTAAACATTTATATTACTGTTTATTTTTCTCACAGATAACGAGAGTAGATGTAGTGGTAGTAAAGGTAGTAGAAAACGTAGTAGATTTGTTTTAATTTGCACAAGAGTGCAAATTATATTTCATAATTATAATGAGTGGCCATTACATTTTGCATAAAAAAGGAGTGGTGGTTTTTTTTTTAAGATTGTTTACTTTAAAGTTTAATATTACACTTCCCCCTAATAATGCACTTCCCCCTCCCTATTCGCGGTTTCGACATTCGTGGTTTTGATTATTTGCGGGTTTTTTCCCCAGGCCCCCCTCACCGAGAATCGCTCGTTGGCAGCCCGCATAACAAAAAACAGCACCAGGACTTGGATTGGGGCGAGGAGGAGGGGGTCGATCGGAGGATGAGGGGGCGATCGGATACAAAGTTGTATTTATGTGAATATTTCTGGGTAGGGAGGTCGAAAGCTTTCATCAAATTTTTAAAGGAGTCCATGATTCAAAAAAGGTTAAGAATCACTGGTCTAGAGTATTTGGACCCTAGTATTTTGGTTTTCAATCCATTTTTCTAATCATTAGGACATGTAATAAATATAAAACAGAAGTAAATTAATAGAGCTGAGGTCCAACATGCCTTTCATGCAAGCAAAGCTCTATAGTCGTGTAAGAGGGAGAGAGCTAAGAACATACCATATTTTTCACTCCATAAGACGCACTTTTTCCACTCCCAAATATGGGGTGGAAAAGTAGGTGCGTCTTATGGAGCGAATATATCTCGCACCCCCCGGTACCTTTTTAAACTGGCAGTGGTTCAGTGCAGTCTCCTGCTGGATGGCTGCCTTTCATTGCAGAGCAGTGCACAACGCAAGAGCGCGACCTTTGCGCTTCCTGCGCCACTCTGTTATTGACTGAGGTCAGTTCTTATTGAGAATTGACCCCAGCCAATCACAGCGTGGCACGGGACCAGGCAGGAAGCGCAAAGGTCACACTCCTGCATTATGCGCTGCTCTGCAACGAAAGGCAGCTGTCCAGCAGGAGACTGTGCAGGACCACTGCCAGTTTAATAAGGTACTGGGGGGAGGGCTGTGTGCTGCTGTGGGTGGACTGCTTCGGGCTTCCCAGCACCAGAAGCACCCGACCATAAGACACACACCCCTGTAGAGGAGGAAAAACCAAGAAAAAATATTCTGAACCAAATTTTTTTCCTTGGTTTTTCCTCCTCTATGTGGGAGGGGAGGGGGGGGTGTCTTATAGAACGAAAAATTCGGTAATTCTCGCACTGTATACCTATTGATAAGTGAGCACAATATAATTAACTGGAACTCCTAAGATCATAACACACACCTGAACTGCATATATCGTGACACACACATACTGCATATAAAGGTCATCGGTAAATGAGCATGGTATCTTCTAGTCTCTTGAAGACCATTTGCAGGTTCCCATATACTTGGTTACATTTAAATATATTGTGCTTATTGTCATAGGTATACCCGTAGTTTGGTAAGGTCACATAGGGAAGCAGTGCCCTCTCCCCGTTCCCCCCCATTGATTCAAGTGCTGGTACAAAATTGACCCTCCATTTACCAGAATTGCACCCCTACTATTTGTGCACCCTCCACCACCAACAGCAAACTGTGTAAGCAAACTGCTGCTTCCTGCTACCTTTTTCTTGTAGAAGGTTGAGAAAAGTTATAACAATGTGTATATAGCAGCACAAACAAAGCTATGCTTTTATTTTTCTAATACTTGCCTGTGCATTATTTTGTCTCAGGAGGTGTCGGTCCCAGAGCTACCCAAAATCTCTCTGCCCATCAGCAGCACTGCACTACCAAGTTTTAGCTTCAACTTCAATTCGAAACCCATTCCTAGTACAACATTGTCATCCTCTGCAACACAGCCTATGGTTAATAAGGTAATTTTTTAAAAATATTGCTGTGGAAATAAATTATTTAAGAAAATCAGTACTTTTGTATCACCTGGTAGACTGGTATACTGTAGTCCTTACGAATGGGTTATATACCTCACTGCTACCAGCAGGTGGAAACTGAGAACAAACTTGTATATCAGAATAGCTTCCCCCCTAGCAATCCAGTCTATCTCAGTCTCCATAGTAAGTGGTAAGACTAATTCGTCTTCCTTCTTAGGACTGTTGGAATTTTGCTTTGGACTCCTTTTGTGCTGGACAGAGCTTGGATGGGTCCTGTTTGGGGATCCGTCCAACCTTGGGGGTGTTAAATCCGGTGGGTCTCGTGCTGGATCCCTTCCTGCACCTCCCCAAATTTTTGTAGAGGTACCTCAGCCGGCAGCCTGACCCCCCTGGTTGGTTAGCCCTCCAGCTTTGAGAGCCGTGAAGTCTGTTCTGTTTAAGTTTAAAAAAAAATCCTGAGGTGTGCCCGTCTAAAGGGCTCATTTCCCTTTAAAACTTCCTTTTTTCTGTGTTTTCTCATCTAACCGGCACTTTTTCTTGCAGCTAGGGCGGTTTTCAGCACAATGAGCACTTTTAAAGGGAAAAAGTGCTCCAGACGCGAGGTACTTGCAGCCGGCCTGTGCAAGCGTTGTGCAGGCCGGAGCAGTGGGGCAGCCTCATCGGCAGCAGATGCCAGCAGCCACGGCACCCCGCTGCTTATACCTCGCGAGTCGGCTTTGGATCACAGGGAAGCCGGGCTTCCCCCGATGCCCACGTGGAGGGTTCTCCTGCCACCAACGATCAGGGAGTAAAGGATTCCCTTACTGCCAGAGCGGCTGGGGATTCCCTTTTCGCGTCAGTCAGTTCCTCGGCCTCAGCATCAGGAAAGTCCCAGGGTTTTCAGATGCGGCAGGCTGCACGAGCTCCAATTATGGCGGTTTCGGGTCCAATTTCGGCGGGAACCTCCTTCATTTCTGTTACCTCAGCTGACCTTCCCCCTGTTCAGGAAATACAGGGGCAAGGTATGGCAGGGTCCCCTACTGGGGCAGGGAGTGCCTTGGAGCCACCAGGGGTCCCCCCCCCCCTGAATTTATGTTAGCACTTTGTACAGCTTATGTGCTGGCAACTGGAGGTTCCGTGTTCATTCGTGGGGGGGAGGGTTGCCTTCGACATCTTCCCCTCGACGTCTTCCCCGGTGCCGGCCCCATGCAGCGGTGATTTTGCCCCCTCTACTTCTCTCTCGTCCAAGCGCCCAAGGGTCTCTTGAGACAAGGATTTTTGCCTAGAGGAGCAAGATGTAATTGATGAGGACCTGGACCCTTGGGGAGATTTCCAGGATCCTCTTGGGGGTCGGATTCTGCCAGCAAGGGGTTTGAGCACCCCCCTGCTGGTGAAGATGCATCTGTGGTACGCATTTTTCAGTGGGAAGAGCTGATTCTTCAGGTCTCCTCAGTTTTGCACTTTGAGAACATCATGTCGGAGCCCCCGCGTATGGTGGAACCCTTGCTTAAGGGGATCCGCTCTGCTTCCCGCACTTTTCCTATGCATCAGGATATTCAGGACATTATGCTCGCACAGTGACAGGGTCTGGAAGCTCCCTTTTGTTTTGCGCGCTCTGCCGGTAACCCATTCCTGAGGGGGATAGAGACACTCTGAAGTCACCTGTGGTGGACGCGATGGTCTCAGCCATCTCTAAAGAGGCATACCGTGCAGGTTGAGGGCGGTGCGGCCTTGAAGGACCTGGGGGAGAGTAAGTTGGAGTCCCTCCTTAAACAGAGTTTTGATGTGACAGCTCTGGCAGTCCAAGCGGCGATGTGTGGCGGGCTGGTGGCTCGGGCATGTTTTCGCTGGGCATGTCCTTGATTATAAATCTGAGGATTGGGAATTGCTCAAGCGTGAGGTGGCAAAGATTGAATTGGGTGCTTGTTATCTTTCAGATGCCATGTATGACCTATTGCGAGCTACTGCCTAGTTGTTGGCGTTTGCAGTGGCAGCTAGCGGTACCTTGTGGCTTCGTGCTTGGTTGGCGGATTCGGCGTCCAAAGCTAAGGATCTTTTCTTATTTGGTGAGGACCTGTACAGGTTGCTTAAGACTCACTGATTCTAAAGTGCCTCGTTTGCCTGAGGATAGGCCTAGGCCGCTGGCTCAAGGTGGTGCTTGGCGTGGGCGTGATTTCCGCTGTTTCCGCACTGGTCGAGGGGCTGCTTTTTTTCAGTCTCCTGGGCTCTCTAGAGGCAGGTTCTTCCAGAGCATGCAGTCCTTTCGTGGGGCCCGCTGGGGTGCGGTAGCGCCCTAGCCTGGTCCCCTGCCACCCATCCTACCCAATGACTCCTTGCCAGTGCCCGTATTGATTCTGGTGGGTGCTTGGCTGAGGGATTTTTATCCAAAGTGGGCAGACATCACGTCCGCACAGTGGGTTCTGGAGGTGATTCGGGACGATTATGCTCTGGAGTTTGCCCGTTCCTTGCCATATCGTTTTCTCGCTTCTCCCTCGCAGGTGGTGTGGAAGCAGCAGGCCTTTCACCAGACCCTTCAAAGATTGTTAGATCTCCACACAGTGGTTTCAGTTCCCCTGCAGGAGTGGGGCACAGGTTGGTACTCAATTTACTTTGTGGTGCCAAAGAAAGAAGGGACCTTTCGACCCATCTTAGATTTGAAGGGGGTCAACATGGCTCTTCATGTGCCTTCCTTCCGCATGAAACTCTGCGATCTGTGATTCTGGTGGTTCAGCCGGGGGAGTTTCTGATCTCTCTAGATCTGACAGAGGCTTACTTGCACATTCCTATTTGGTCTACCCATCGTTTCCTGCGCTTTGCGATCTTGGAGCAACATTATCAGTTCTGTGCACTTCCCTTTGGTCTGGCCTCGGCTCTGCGGACGTTCACCAAGGTGATGGTGGTCATCGCGGCGGCATTGCGAAAAGAGGGTATTCTAATTCATCCCTACCTGGACAACTGGTTGATTTGAGCGAAGTCGTTACCGGAGAGCACCCGGGTCATAGCTCGGGTGGTGGAGTTTCTGTAGTCACTGGAATGGATAATGAACCTTGCCAAGAGCAGGCTGACTCCCTCTTAGTGCCTGAAGTATCTAGGAGTGGTGTTCGACACCTCCTTGGGGAAGGTCTTCCTTCCAGAGGCCCGGGTAAGCACATTGCATTCTCAGATCCCCCTGCTTATAGCGTCCCGGTGTCCTCTGGCGCAGGATTCCTCCAAGTCTTGGGGTCGATGGTGGCTTCCCTCGATGTAGTGAGGTGGTCACGGGCCCACATGCGTTCTCTTCAGTATGCTCTTTTTCGGAGGTGATTGTCTCAGAGGCACAGTCTGGATGCCTGTTCTGCTTCCAGGCTTAGCTTGGGGCAATCTTCATTGGTGGCTCCAGACCCCCCATCTTGTACAAGGAGCGAGTCTGGATCAGCCGCAGTGGATGGTGCTGCTCATGGATGCCAGTCTTCTCAGTTGGGGAGCTCAGTGTCTAGGTCACTCAGCTCAGGACACGCAAGAGGTCTCTTGGTCAATCAATGTCTTGGAGACCAGAGCCATCCATCTGGCGTTTCTAGTCTTCCAGTCCTTTCTAATGGGCAAGTCAGTCAGGGTTCTGCCAGACAATGCCATGGCAGTGGCCTATGTCAATCATCAGGAGTTCTTTGGTGGCACAGGAGGTGGCTCTGCTCATGGTCTAAGCGGAGTCGCATCGTCAAGAAATATCAGCATCCCACATAGCTGGAGTGAAGAATGTTCAAACAGACTTCCTAAGTCGTCACTTGTTAGATCCCGGAGAGTGGTGTCTCAGCCTGGTGGCCTTTCAGCTGATAGTGTAGTCTTGGGGTCAGCCCCTCATAGACCTGATGGCCACAAGTGTCAACGCCAAAACACCCCACTTCTTCAGTCGTCACAGAGACATTAGGCCAAGAGCCTAGATGCTCTGGTTCAACCATGGCCAACAGAGGGGCTGTTGTATGTGTTCTCTCTGTGGCCATTAGTGGGCAGAGTCCTCTGCATAGTTTGACATCCGGGCCTTGTGGTTCTCGTGGCTCCAGATTGGCCCAGGCGGCCGTGGTTCGTAGATCTAGTGAGGCATCTGCTGGCGGATCCTCTTCCTCTCTTGGATGACCTTGTGACTCAGGGTCCCATTCCAATGTTCGATCTGGGTCCCTTTTGTCTTACGGCTTGGTTCTTGACAGGGGTCGCCTAGGTAAGAAGGGGTATTCAGATAAAGAGATCTCAACTCTCTTGTGGTCCCGGAGGCTTTCTACCTCTCTGACTTATGTGAGGGTTTGTCGTCTATTTGAGGAATGGTGTAATGCGCATGGAGTTGTCTCTTTTCTCGCTTCCCTGCCTATCATCTTAGAGTTCTTGCAGGAGGGCCTGGACAGAGGACTGGCTTGGTCTTCTCTCCGGGTTCAGCTTGCGGCCTTGTCAGCCTTTTGTGGGTTGTTAAACGGTCAGCGTTGACTGCCATTCCTGATGTGATTCACTTCTTGCTAGTGGCCAAATTGCTCAAGCCTCCCGTACAACCCTCTGTTCCTTCTTGGGATCTGAATCTGGTCCTGTCAGTTCTAGTGCGCCCTCCCTTTGAACCGTTGGACGACTGCTCTTTAAAGGACCTTACTCTTAAAGCGGTCTTAGTGGCCATTACTTCAGCTAAACCTGTTTCTGAGCTGTGCTCTCTCTTGTAGGGCTCCCCTTCTTGGAGTTTTCTAGGGAACGGGTTGTCTTGAGGCCTGTTCCTTCTTTTCTGCCAAAGGTAGTTTTTCCTTTTCATGTCAATTAGGAGTGGTCCTCCCGGTGTTGGGTAGCCAGGAGGGCTCTTCTGAGCAGACACAGTTGCGCAAGTTGGATGTCAGTCAGGTCCTTCACTTTTATGTGCAGAGGAGATCAGGAAATCAGATCATCTCTTTGTCCTAGCGCAGTGGTTCTCAACCTGTGGGTCACGACCCCTTTGGGGGGTTGAACGACCCTTTCACAGGGGTCGCCTAAGACCGTCGGAAAACACATATTTCCGATGGTTTTAGGCAGTGTTCTTCAACCGCCAGTCCGCAGAAATTTTCTGCCGGTCCACAGGGCCGGCACATCCATCGGGCCCAAGACAGCGTTCTTTATCCGCTGGTCCAGTTGTGTGATCAACGCAGCGTCTTCGGGCCGGCTCCCTGAGTGCTGCAGTGCACAAAGCATTTGGAAAAGGCTATTATGTGCGGCCTGCGCCTGAACCGGAAGCCTTCTCTCTGACGTAACGTCAGAGGGAAGGCTTCCAGATGAGGCGCGGGATGCGCATGAGGAGCCGCTGCCCACAGCTTTGTGCAATGCAGCATTCAGGGAGCCAGCCCGAAGACGCTGCGTTGATCGCACAGTGGACTAGCCCACCCAGAAGGCAAGGCACATGGAGGGAGAGAGACAACAACGGTAGGGGAAATGCTTTTATTCTTTTTATTTAGTGATTGATTTGTCTGTTCAGGAAGAAATGCATTTGTTTCTTTTCCTCTGGGATTGTACTGCTTGCAGAGTCTTGCATCTTAGGGTTTGTTTGTAAATATTAGTACTTTTAGTTTTTGGCCCTGCATTAGCATGGGGTTATCTGTTTTATCCCAGGACAAGCAGGCATCATATTCTTGACTGATGGGTGACGGCACCGACGGAGCCCCGGTACGGACAATTTTAGAGTGATTGCACTCTAAGAACTTTGAAAGTTCTAGTAGGCCGCACTGCGCACGCGCGAGTGCCTTCCCGCCCGACAGAGGCGCGCGGTCCCCAGTTTCATAGTTTCCGCGGAGCTAAAAAGATGCGTGTTTCAACTGCTGTTGGAAAATTTTTTCAAATTTTTCTCGCCTTCCCGCTCGCGCGTTATTTTCTTGTCGTGATTTATTCACCTTATCGTTTCTTTCTTTTATTTAAAAAAAAAAAAAAAAGTCCATTTTTTTTCCGACTTTTTTCCGGTCAGCCCCAGCGGGGCCTGTTGGCACCATCGAAGCCTCAGGTTTCGATTTTGCTACGGCCGTTTTTCCCTTCATGCCCCCTTCACCGGGTTTTAAGAAGTGTCAGCGGTGTGCACGTCCTATTTCTCTTTCCGACCCGCACAAGTGGTGCCTTCAGTGTCTGGGTCCGGACCATAGGGCAGAAATAATAATAATAATAACTTTATTCTTATATACCGCCATACCCATCGAGTTCTAGGCGGTTTACAACAATTAACAAATGATCTGCATTGACAAGCTTATTTACAACATGTTACAAGCAGATTTACAAACAAATTACCTGTAGATTTACAGTAAATTACAACAATTTACAATTTACAACAGTCAGCAATGAAGTTACCACAATTTACAGTAGTCTGCAATGAAAGGAAGATGTATAACAGTTTGACTGAAAATTGTGGGTTAGATCGGACTAGACAAGGGAAGTGGAGAGAGGGTCACGGGGGAATCGGGTGTGGGAGGAAGGGGTTGGGGGTGGGGCCGGGGTTATGTGAGGTGAAGAAACGTGCACCCGCTGCAGTTCTCTCCAAAAGAGAACTCTAAAGAATCGCCAAATTCAACAGCGAATTCTTTTCGGTGCCGCCATGGAAGTTCCCCCGGCATTGACACCGTCATCTTCCTCCAAATCGGCACCGGTGACTTCGACACCGCAAGATCCATCCTCGGTGTCGCACCCTGTAGGTAAGCCGGCTAAGAAGCCATCCCCTACTGTCCTTAGTCCGCCAGTCGAACAAGCAGTGAGCCAAGTCCTGCAGACTGCGCGCCGGCCTCGCAAACGCTCCGCTCCTATTGAAGTCACTGCCTCTTCATCGCCATCGACTTCGCCTGAGCGTCGAGCTGCACCGCAGGTACCGAGCAAGAAAAAAGCGGTACCAGTGCCATCGGGACCGTCTCTGGATGAGAGAATAGCATCCATCCTTCAGGTCCAGCTTAAGGAGCAGTTACAACACTTGCTCCCGGCTCTGCTGACTCCGAGCCTTCCAGTGTCGGTACCTACTGAGCATTCGGTGCCGATCGTCGAACAGCCTGTTTTGTCGGCATTGACGTTGTCGGCACCGCAAAAATCTGTTTCTATGCCTGTTCTCTCGGCGGAACCGAAGTCTCTTCGACGCACTGCTTACTCGACTTCAGAGCCGGTGCCGTTCTCTGACACCCGTACTGCTGTACAGTCACCTGGTACGGTGTCCATGAGGTCTGGTAAATCGGTATGCAAAACCAAGCATACCGAACCTTCTACCCCACTTTCTCAGGGACGTCTGACATCGGTACGGGACCCTGATTTGTGGGATGATTCTGATGACCCCCTCGGTACTGAGGCAGATTATTCCTCGGAGGAGGATGTTACATCGGTGCAGGATCCTGCTGGTAAGCCAGAGCACTCGTCCTTCACCAAGTTTCTTAAGGAGATGTAGGACACCCTTTCCATCCCTCTAGAGTCTGACTCTAAAAAATCCAAAGCATTTCTTGATGCTTTGGATTTTGACCAGCCTCCGAAAGAATTTTTAAAGTTACCCCTCCATGACATCTTGAGGGAAACTTTTTACAAAAATTTAGAAACTCCTCTCACCATTCCATGAGCCCCTAGGAAGCTGGAATCGCTTTACAAGGTGATTCCTATTCCAGGGTTTGACAAACCCCAGCTGCCCCATGAATCTCTGCTGGTGGAGTCCACCCTCAAAAAATCGGCAGGCTCTAGTGTATATGCCTCTGTCCCTCCTGGCAGAGAGGGCAAGGCCATGGATAAATTTGGCAAAAGACTTTACGAAAATGCAATGCTGGCCAACCATTCAGGTAACTATGCGTTTCACTTCTCTTTTTACCTGAAACATTTGATTCAGCAAGTCTCTTCTTTTCAAAAGTATCTTCCTGAACGTAAGCTTCCTGCATTCCAACAATGCACTTCCAGTCTCCTACAACTCAGGAAGTTCATGGTCCGGTCCATCTATGATACTTTTGAACTCACATCCCGAGCCACGGCTATGTCTGTAGCGATAAGACGATTGGCATGGCTCCGAGTCTCCGACCTTGATGTGAACCACCAGGACCGCCTTGCCAATGCTCCCTGCCTGGGTGATGAGCTCTTTGGAGAATCTATGGATACCACCACTCAAAAGCTCTCTGCCCATGAGACGAGGTGGGATACTTTGCTGAAAAATAAAAAGAAGCCTCCTCCTCCTCGTCCATTTAGACAGCAGCCATCATATCAGAGGCGGTTTTCTGCTCGGCCAGTTCAGCCTCAACCTCCACAACCTCGGAGGCAGCGGCAACAGCACCAACAAGCACGTCAGCAACAGCCGCCTACCATAAAGCCTGTCACTCAGACTAAGCCGACTCAGCCCTTTTGACTCCCTTCTCCTGGGCATTGCCAGTCTCCCTCCCTCCTGTCCTCTTCCACAGCCCATAGGAGGTCGATTAACCATTTTTCACTCTCGATGGAAGGTAATCACCACCGACCAGTGGGTGCTCTCGATCATAGCCCATGGCTACTCCCTCAATTTTCAGACTCCTCCGCCGTTAGGCCTGCCAAAAGAGTCTGCTTCCAACAAGTCTCAGTCCCTCCTTCTCGCTCAAGAGGTTCAATCCCTCCTTCTTCTCAATGCCATCGAAGAAGTTCCTCAAGATCAGCGAGGTCAGGGTTTTTACTCCCGGTACTTTCTAGTTCCCAAAAAGACCGGAGACCTCAGACCCATCTTAGATCTCAGAGATCTCAACAAATGTTTGGTCAAGGAGAAGTTCAAAATGCTCTCTCTTGCCACCCTCTACCCTCTTCTCGCTCAGGGCGACTGGCTATGCTCCCTCGATCTCAAAGAGGCTTACACACATATTCCTATCCATCTGACGTCCAGGCAATATCTGCGCTTTCTCATCAATCAACATCATTATCAGTACAAAGTGCTACCCTTCGGCCTGGCCTCCTCTCCCAGGGTATTCACCAAATGTCTGATTGTGGTAGCGGCCTATCTCCGCTCTCACAACTTTCAAGTCTTCCCTTATCTGGACGACTGGTTGATCAAAGCTCATTCCCCTCAGGCGGTTCTGCTTGCCACCAATCAGACCATTCACTTCCTTCGACTATTAGGGTTCGAAATCAATCTACCCAAGTCTCACCTCATTCCGACCCAGCGACTTCAATTTATTGGAGCCGTTCTGGACACTGTTCTGATGAGGGCGTTTCTTCCATCCAACCGCCTTCACGCCATCCTCCATCTCTGTCAGCAGGTGTTTCAACAGATTACCATTTCTGCGAATCACATGATGGTGCTATTGGGGCACATGGCTTCGACAGTACATGTCACACCCTTCGCACGTCTCCACCTGCGTACTCCTCAATGGACCTTAGCGAACCAATGGTCCCAAGCGACGGATCCTTGTTCACAACACATATCTGTGACCTCGTCTCTTCGACAGTCACTTCTTTGGTGGTTGACATCTTCAAATCTATCCAGAGGTCTGCTGTTCCATCTACCTCCTCATCAACTAGTCATCACCACAGATTCCTCCCCCTACGCCTGGGGAGCTCACTTGAACGAATTCCAAACTCAGGGATTTTGGACTGCCCAGGAAAAGAAACACCACATCAATTTCCTGGAACTCCGAGCGATGTTCTATGCCCTCAAGGCGTTTCAACATCTTCTCTTTCCTCAAGTACTACTCATTTGCACAGACAATCAAGTTGCAATGTACTACATCAACAAACAGGGAGGAACGGGCTCTCGCCTGTTGTGTCAGGAAGCCCAACGGATTTGGTCTTGGGCGACAGCTCGTCACTTATTCCTGAAGGCTATCTACATTCAAGGGGAACAGAATTCCTTAGCGGACAATCTCAGCAGAATTCTCCAACCTCACGAATGGACTCTCGATCCCTCGACTCTTCAGACCATTTTCGCTCAATGGGGCACTCCTCAAGTGGACCTTTTTGCAGCTCCCCACAACCATCAGCTGCCCCTGTTTTGCTCCAGACTCTACTCTCCTCACCGTCTGGCGCCCGATGCATTTCTCCTGGATTGGACCAGTCTCTTCCTATATGCTTTTCCCCCTCTACCGCTCATGCTGCGAACACTGTTCAAGCTCAAGAGGGAACAAGCCACCATGATTCTCATCGCTCCATGGTGGCCCAGGCAACATTGGTTCTCCCTTCTACTTCAACTCAGTTCCAGGGAACCCATACCTCTTCCACTGTTACCTTCTCTGCTTTCTCAGCATCAGCAGACCCTACTGCATCCCAACCTACAGTCTCTGCACCTGACAGCTTGGTATCTCTCGGGCTGACTTCGGCTCACTCACTCCTTTCTCAGCCTGTCCGCTCTATCATTGATGCTTCCAGGAAACCGGCCACGCTCCAGTGTTATCAACAGAAGTGGTCTCGGTTTTCTTCCTGGTGCCTCTTACATCACCATGATCCCATGTCTCTAGCAGTGGGACTGGTGTTGGACTATCTTCTTTCCTTGTCTGACTCTGGTCTTAAATCTACTTCTATCAGAGTTCACCTTAGTGCAATTGCTGCCTTTCATGAGCCAATTCATGGAAAACCCCTCTCGGCTCATCCTTTGGTTTCTCGGTTCATGAGGGGCCTTTTCAATGTGAAACCACCTCTCAAGCCTCCTCCTGTGGTCTGGGATCTCAATGTGGTTCTTTCCGCTTTAATGAAGCCTCCTTTTGAACCTTTGGCCATAGCGCATTTCAAATTTCTTACCTGGAAAGTGGTCTTCCTTATAGCTCTCACTTCTGCCAGGAGGGTCAGTGAACTGCATGCACTAGTGGCCGATCCACCTTTCACTGTTTTTCACCATGATAAGGTGGTTCTCCGTACACACCCCAAATTTCTTCCTAAGGTTGTGTCTGACTTTTATCTTAACCAGTCCATAGTCCTACCTGTATTTTTTCCAAAGCCTCATTCTCATCCAGGTGAACAGGCTTTGCATACCTTGGACTGTAAACGTGCTCTGGCTTACTATCTTGAACGTACTAAGCCCCACAGATCATCTCCTCAACTATTTTTGTCCTTTGATCCTAATAAGTTGGGTCATCCTGTATCTAAACGCACTCTCTCCAATTGGCTTGCTGCTTGCGTTTCTTTCTGTTATGCTCAGTCGGGCCTGACACTGGAAGGTTCTGTCACGGGCCACAAAGTTAGAGTTATGGCAGCGTCTGTAGCTTTCCTCCGATCTACTTCCATTGAGGAAATCTGCAAGGCTGCTACTTGGTCCTCAGTTCACACTTTTACATCACATTATTGTCTGGATGCATTCTCCAGACGGGATGGACACTTCGGCCAATCTGTTTTACAAAATTTATTTTCCTAATGGCCGACCTTCCCTCCATCCCTCTTTTTGTTAGCTTGGAGGTCACCCATCAGTCAAGAATATGCTGCCTGCTTGTCCTGGGATAAAGCACAGTTACTTACCGTAACAGGTGTTATCCAGGGACAGCAGGCAGATATTCTTGCGTCCCTCCCACCTCCCCGGGTTGGCTTCTTAGCTGGCTTATCCTAACTGGGGACCGCGCGCCTCTGTCGGGCGGGAAGGCACTTGCGCGTGCGCGGTGCGGCCTACTAGAACTTTCAAAGTTCTTAGAGTGCTATCACTCTAAAATGGTCCGTACCGGGGCTCCGTCGGTGCCGTCACCCATCAGTCAAGAATATCTGCCTGCTGTCCCTGGATAACACCTGTTACGGTAAGTAACTGTGCTTTCTGGTAGGAATGAATGTTAAAAAGCATACAGTGTGCTTTGTGTATTTTAATTTTGTGGTTAATCATTATGTGTTGTTAATACAATTATATTGTGTGTATATATGAAAAATGAATGGAAAAAATGGTGTTACAATTAGTACTATTATGATGGCGAGGTCTGGGGCAGAGATTGGGTGGAGATGAGCACGACTTAGCCCAGTGTTCTTCAACTGCGGGTCCATAAAATAATTATTTTATTTCCGCCAGTCCATAGATATCAAAAGTTTGAAAAACACTGGTCTTAAGAACCGAGACACCGCTCCTCTATCCGTCTCCAGGCGGATATGCCCACTGTAATTAGAAATAAATATTTCACAATATATAATTACATATTGTTTTTGTGATTAATCACTATGCTTTAATTATGTTCAATTTGTAACAATGAAAATACATCCTGCATATCAGATATTTGCATTACGATTCATAACAGTAGCAAAATTACAGTTATGAAGTAGCAATGAAAATAATTTTATGGTTGGGGGTCACCATAACATGAGGAACTGTATTAAAGGGTCGCAGCATTAGGAAGGTTGAGAACCACTGTTCTAGTGGGTCCTCAAAAGGGGGATGGTGCTTCTAAGGCTACTATTGCGCGTTGGATGAAGGAGACTATTGCTTTCGTTTATCTTCTGAAGCAGAAGCCTGTTCCAAAATTTCTCAAGGCTCATTCCACTAGGGGTCAGGCAGCTTCTTGGGCTGAGTCTTCTCTAGTGCCTCCAGTGGATATTTGCAAAGCTGCAGTTTGGTCTTCTCTGCATTCCTTTGTCAGACACTACCGTGTGGATGTTCAAGCGCGTCGTGCCGCGGTATTCGGTGAACGTGTTCTGGTGTTGGCCCTTTGGGGGTCCCACCCTTGATGGGTACTGCTTCGGTACGCCCCATTTGTAAGGACTATACCAGTCTACCAGGCGATACAGAAGGAGAAATTAGGTTCTTACTTGCTAATTTTCTTTCTGTTAGCCTATATACTGGTATAGTCCCCCACCCTATCTGTCTTTGTATGGTGATTGCGGGTTTTTGTTTTGCTCGCATGCAGATTTTGTGTTTTTTCTCCGGGTTCTAGAATTTTTCTAGGGCCGGAGAGAAGTAAGAACAGTGACTATGGCTTAGCTGGTGAGCTGGGGGATGTTTTCTATACCAGGATTAAATTCTGCACATGTTCCAACAGTAGTTTATAAGTATTCGTTGTTTTTACACTTCTGTTCAGAGTGTGTTATACTGTTTTCAGTTGAAGTCTTTCCTAAGTTCTGCTTGGCTATTCGGCAGACTGGATTGCTAGGGGAGATTCTAGCCTGATATACAAGTTGCTAGGGGAGATTCTAGCCTGATATACAAGTTTGTACTCAGTCTCCACCTGATGGTAGCAGTGAAGCATATAACACATTCATAAGGACTATACCAGTCTACAGGCTAACAGAAAGAAAATTAGCAGGTGAAAATTTAATTTTTCCTTTTTCTTAATGTCACCAAAAACTAGGTGCAGCTCAATACATCAAGCAGTAGCAGTCCTGTGTTCACTTTTTCATCTCCAATTGTGAAATCTACTAAGACAGATGGTCTACCTCTTGGACAATCGGTAAGTAATCCTTTAGCAAATTACCTTTTTCCTCTTTCTACTAGAGAGCTGCATGGGGACGACGGGAATCCTGCGGAGATCCTCAGGGTTCTCCCCCTCGGGTCACGGGGATCACGTGGGTTCTCCCCCTCGGGTCACGGGAATACCGCGGGGATGCCCCCTCGGGTCGCAGGGATCTCGCATGGACACCCCTCGGGGATCCCGCGGGTTGGAGCCAGCTCGAGCCGAGAAGCTCGTCTTTTCCTGCCTGCACACCTAGCCAATCAGAAGTCATCCCTACGATGTCAGAGCTGACGTTGGAGGGAAGGCTTCACGTCAGTCACGTACAGCGTGCATGCGAGCATGTTGGAGCTCCAGTCCTTCCCTCCCCCATCCAGTGGGTGCTGCAAAGATGCAGAATGTGTCCCCCTTCCCCACTTCGTCCCTCCTCTGGCTGCGTTACCTGGGCACCGCTCTCTGCCCCCTCGCTCTGGCGTTCGCAATGATTGCGCTGGAGCGGAGTCTTTCATTTGCTCCGCCAGAAACAGGAAGTGGCGTCACCAGAAGGCAGAAGAAGAACTCGGGAGGAGTTGGGGGGGGAGGATCTTGCTGTGAGTACTGGACGGAGGTAATGAGGGTGGGGGAATGGAAAGGAAAGAGGGACGGTGCGGACCCGGTGGAAGGAAAGAAATATAAGAGGACCAGGAAAGGAGGAGGGATTCTGGCTGAGGGGAGGGGGTCTGTAGAGTGCAAGGAGAGATGCATGGGAGGCAAACGCGGGACACAGAAGGGAGAGAAGGGAGGGAGGTAGTGTGCTTTTGGACACAAGGCATGAACTTGGGAGAGAGGATGGAGGAAGGAAGGGGAAAATATGCTGAGGTGGGGGAGGGAATAGAAAGGGAGAATTGGGTGTGGGTATGTCAGTGAGAGTGAAAGATGGTCGAGTACACAGGGAATGGAAGAAAGGAGAATTTTTGATCATAGGGAGGGAGGTATAGATGATAGGGAAGAGAAAGATGAAAGGGAGAAATGTTGTGGTGGAAAAGAAACAGTGGGACAGATTGAAAGGGATGCAAGAGGGAGGAATGTTGGACATAGTGGTGAAGGGAATGGAGGAAGAGATGTGGCAAAGTGCTGGAGAGGGGTGATAGAAGGAGAAATGTTGGGCCTGGGTCTGGTGGGCAGAGGTGAAAGATGCTGCGCATGGTCCGGGAGATGAGAGTGGGATAAATGCTTGACCATGGTAGGAGGAACCAATGGACAGCAACAGAAGAATTTACAGAAGATGAGAAAGCGGAAAAAAGAAACTGGGACCAACTTGATGGAAAAATAAGTCTCCAGACAACAAAGGTAAAAAATGGAATTTATTGACTAAAATATGTTAGCTTTGGGAAATGTATCGTATTTTTTGCTCTATAAGATGTACTTTTTCCCCCCAAAAAAGTGGGTGGAAATAAGGGTGCATCTTATGAAGCGTGCGCCGCAGGCCCCGACAAACAGCAGGCAGCCGTCCACTGACCTCCAACATTTAAAGGTACCACCCGGGGGGGGGGGGGGGAGCTGGAACGGAATTTAACAGTTCTGGGGGGCTGGGATTGAATTTAAATGTGCTGGGGAGTATATAAAAATGATGATTAATTGGGGGGGGGGGCTTGAATGGAATTTAAAGGTGCTGGGGGTATGTAAAAATGATGATTGATTGGGGGTGTGCTGAGTCAGAATTTAAAGGTGCTATTGGGGATCCCCAAGCACCGCCAGCAGAGACCTCTAGCGATGGCCAGAACTCCCTTCCACCAAGCGCAGCAGTTGCTGGCAGCATCCATGAGCCATCTGTGACTCAGGGACGCTACTGCTGCCTGCCAAGCTTGGCAAAAGAGATCCCCAACCAACTGCAGTGGAAGTCCTCAGCTGACAACTTGAGGGTCCTCATCAGCTGAGTATTTATATTTTATATTTACATTAGAGGCTCTGGTAGAAACCCGTTTACAAAGTGTGTGTTCTTCCCAATTAATATTTCCAAATTAATAAAGTGTCTTTGCTTATTTGTAAATGGGTCTTTACCAGAGCCTTTAATTCAGTAGCATAATTAAATGAAATAACTACTTCTTAAGTTTATAGAATGGGCGGGGACGGATTTGATTCCAGCGGGGACGGTTTTGACTCCTAGCGGGGACGGGTTTGATTCTACTGGGGATGGGCGGGAACGGGTTTGATTTCTGTCCACGCACAACTCTCTACTTTCTATCCATCTCTCCACTCCAACACTGTGTCATTCTCAAAGTGCAGCAGAGCTGCATCCTAGAAGACAAGAGATTCACAAATGAGACAAACTTATTACAAGATTAGCTGCCCTTCTTCCACTGTATTCTCTCTCCTTTCCACAGAAGGGTTTTACGTTCAGTGCACCTGCCATGAAATCATCCAGTGTGAGTACACCAGCTAGTAAACCAGTGCTTGTGATGTCCAATTCTCCCGGTAAGTTGTGGCCTATCCCTATGGCCTTTCTGTTCATAAATGCTTGCAGTATTTGAGCTAAAAATCTAAAATCATATAAAAGAAAGAAACACTAAAATTTGATAAGAAAGCAACAATCATATAGCCATAAACATAGAAACAAAACAATTCAAAACATAACATTCAGTATAGCACCATCCAATATAAATCCCAACAATTCAGCTGATTTTGTTGAATGCCCTTTGGAAAAGCCAAGCCTTCAACGTTTTCTTAAAGAGATTCAGTGATGTTTCTTTAATAGGTAGTGGTAATGAATTCCAAGTTGCAGGTGCCATAAAGGAAAAAAAGCTCTATATCAAGTGTATTCTAATTTAGCAAATCAACATTTCAGACTTTTTGATACTGACTTCCATACCCTTGGCTGTTCTTTATTTTCCTTTCCATCCTTAAAAGGATGCATGTATAAAAGATTTCTTGAAAGAACAATATCTTTCCAAGCAGGTAAATGGAGTAAAATTCTAAGTGTTCTAATTGCTGCTTCCTATTCCTATCAAGATTTTAGGAAAAATGTTAAAACTTTTCTCTTTGATAAAATTGTCTGACTTTTTTTAAACTAAATGTATTTCAATGCTATTCATATATCATCGCTGTGCTGTCCAGCTTCTCTTTATTGTAAACCACATAGAACTGAGAGGTACTGCTATGGTATAAAAATAAAAAAATTATTATTATTAAAACCAGATGATGGTCATTGAAGAATCAGAGAACACGAGCGGGGGAATAAGGAATCATAAGGGACAAAAACTAACAGGGATTTCCACAATGAAAAACTTTAAAAGTCAAAAGAAGTAGTTTAAAGATGATACAAGATTTAACAGGCAACCAAAGATATTGTTTGAATGATTGACTAATGTGATTGGATTTTCTAAATTACATAATGGACGCACGGCAGTATTTTGTAGTCTTTAATTTTTTTTAGTATAAATCATGTTTTATTGGCACACCAGCAATAAACACACAAGACAACACGACCATACAACAAGGTCGCGAACATCAAATGTACCATCAAACACATTTTCACCCCAACCAAAGAATCCCCCAATCCCCACCCACTCCAAATCCCAAACCCCCACCCCAACCCAAACCCACACCATGAGACCCATTCCATACCCAAAACCCCCCAGCAAGAAAGGATTATGCTGAGCAAGCTGTTTGCTTATGCCGCTCAGCACAGATCAAACAAAACAAGAGATCCAATTCCCATCCTCCCACCCACAATGTGTAATCCCACCCTACCCCCTGAACTCCACATACGTCCAACCACTCATACCTACCTTTCACACTCTCTCAAACATCCACCCACCAACCCGGGGAAAACAGCTGAGAGCATAAGGTATCAACAACAGAGTGAATTCAAGACCAGACTTCTGGCCCTAGGGGAAAGCGAGGAAATGTAGGGGTCCCAGGTCTGCAGGAAAATCTTCGTCCGCCGGACAGATAATCGAGCATGGCGCTGCTCCAAGAGCATCAAATTATGAAAACGATTCCTCCAAGCCCAGTAAGCAGGCGCTATATCTTGCGTCCAAACGCTAAGAATGATCTTCTTTCCTATAACAGCACCCTTCCGGATCAGCAACCGATGTCTCCGAGCAGGCACTCGCAAAGATTCATATCTATCCAAAAGCAAGCCTACCGGAGACATCGGAATAGCATGACCAACCAGCCGCTCCAAAAAGCGGAGTACGGCTCTCCAAAAGACTTTCACTCGAGGGCATCCCCAAAATGCATGAAAAAAGGAGTTGCAACCCAGTGTACACTTAGGGCAGATTGGAGAAGAAATGCCCCCAACCTTGTGGACCCGCTCTTGGGAAAAATACGCTCTATACACCACTCGAAATTGGCATTCCCTCAGTTCTGCACTAATAGAAATAGAAGAGATACGACCAATAAGGGAAGGAAAGTTCAGGGACTCACCAGGTATGCCCAGATCTCTACCCCAGCGGCTCTCCAGAGCCGTATAAGACTTCTGAGGAGTAAGCCTCCGCAAAGCCCCATGCAACGCAGACACCGTCAAGCCACAAGCATAAAATTGGGCAAAAAATTGACGAAATTGGTTACCCAATCGGAACCGTAAGCCCGGGCGCGCCAAGGATCCCACATAATGATGAATTTGCCGGTACGCAAACAGACCTCCCACACCCAAAGAATGAAGCATGGGAAAATCTCCCCAAGGTCTCATCGCCCCTTCCACATCCAATAAATGCTCAAGAAGAAGAAACCCTTCTCCAGTCCATCGCACAAAGACCGAGTTATCACAGCCAGGCAGAAACTGCGGATTCCCCCGTATAGACAACTGATCCGAAACTTGATGGTCCCCCCCCAGTAACCCTACCAATGCCTTCCACGAAAAACGCCACGACCTAAGGATGAAACTAGAACGGAACGCGGGAGGCAAGAGGCGAACAGGTAACTGAGACAGCGAAAACAAGTGCCAAGGAGAGAAAAGAGCATGTTCAAAGTCCCGAAAAAGATAGTCATCACTCTGTAAGTACCAGTCACCCAAAAATCGCAACAAGCAAGCCAGATTATAGAGGCCAATATCCGGGAGCCCCGCACCCCCGACCCCTCCCGAGCCGAACAGATAAGAGATCGATATCTGAGACTTCTTGCCCTGCCAGAGGAATCGGGTCAGCTGCCTATGAAGCCGTTGAAGATCGCTACGACGCAGACAAAGAGGCAGCAACTGGAGTACATACAACCAGCGGGGAAAAATAACCATCTTATACAACTGAACCCTTCCATAAAAAGAGAGAGGTAAAGACATCCACTTTGCAAAACAACCCTCCGTAGCGGCCAACAAAACATCTACATTAGCACGATATAACCGTCCCACACTGCTCGTGAGTTGCACTCCCAAATATTTGAATACACCATCCGCCCACCGTAAAGGAAACTGCCCCGGCCACTCCAAGCGCACCGCCTCGGCCGTAGCTAATGCCAAAGATTTATCATAATTCAATTGGAAGCCCGAAAAATCGCCATACTCCGTAAAAAGCGACATAAGAGCAGGAAAGGAGTCCCACGGGGAGGTCAAATGAACCAACAAATCGTCTGCAAACGCCGAAATCTTAAACTCTCGGCCGCCAAGAGAAACACCCCGAACCGCCGGATTAGCAGAGATTTCGCGAATTAAGGGATCCAAGGTGAGTACGAAAAGAAGAGGAGACAAGGGGCAACCCTGTCTAGTACCCCGCTGAATTGGAAACACCGCCGAAGAAACTCCATTAACCAGCACCCTAGCCAGCGGATCATGATATAATGCAGCCACCGCATCACTAAAGAAACCTCCCATACCATAATGTTGAAGAGTACAAAACAAAAAATCCCACAAAACCCTATCAAAGGCCTTATGGGCATCAAAACTGACCAGCAAAGAAGAAACCTGCTCCCGCTCCACCCACTCCAGCGAAGTCAATATTGTACGTAAATTGCGAGTGGACGACCGTCCTTTGACGAACCCAACTTGAGGCTCCGCCACCAGAGAGGGCAAAATACCCGCCAACCGGTTGGCCAACAATTTAGCAAAGAATTTAGCTTCAGCATTCAACAGGGATATGGGGCGATACGAGGAGGCCTGTAATGGGTCCTTGCCGGGCTTAAGCAGAACCACAATCTGAGCAACCCGAAGAGAAGGCGGAAGAGCCCCCTCGCGTACCGCAGTGTTAAACACATCAACCAGAACCGGGGCCACGTCCGCAAGTAGAAGTCTATAGAATTCACTGCGAAAGCCATCGGGTCCCGCCGCCTTCTGCAGCGGAGAACTACCAAGAACCAGCGATAGCTCTTCAACTGTAAAAGGAGCTTGCAAACGCGCATTCTGAGCTTCTGTCACCACCGGATGAGGGACCTGATCCAAATAAAGATCACCCGCCAACGAAGAAACCGGTGGAGCAGCATACAACTCCTGGAAATAATGATGAAACACCGCCGCCATATCCTCATCTTTGTGGACCAAACCACCATCTGCCCGGCGGAGATGGAGAATTGGGGAAAACCCCTTAGCACGTCGAATCAAATTTGCCAGAAGCTTACCGCTCTTATTAGCATGTAAATACAGTTGAAATTTATAGTATGCCAAAGATTTCATTGCCCGATCATGTAATAGTTCCCGCAACGACAACTGCGAAGCCAATAATAACGCTCTATTGATTCCGGTGGGATGAGCCCCATAGCGGCGACGATCCTCCTGAACCTGGCGCTCCAGCCGGAGCACCTGACGGTCGCGCCTTTTTTTCTTTCGGCTAGAGTAAGCAATGATCTCACCCCGCAACACCACTTTAGCAGCCTCCCAGTAAAGAAATGCGTCACCCCTATGAGACGCATTGTGAAAAGCATAGTCCTTCCATTTATCCACCAGGAAAGCATGAAACTCCTGATCAGAATAGAGCGAGAGAGGAAACCGCCAATGAAAGCCCCCAGGGGTATCTCCAGGAAACTCTAAAATAAGAACAATCATAGCATGATCCGAAACATCATATCCCCCAATCTCCGCCGAGCTCACCTGCGAAAACAGGGAATCCGTGAGCAACCAATAATCAATACGGGACTGCGTTGCATGGGCACTAGATGTGTGAGTGTAGTCGCGGTCGCCAGGATGTAACACCCGCCACACATCAATCAAAGACATAGAAGAGGCAAACAAGGGAAGGCCTCTATTCGGGGCATACCTGTCGTGAGGAAGGGGATTAGATTTGTCAATAGTGGGATCAAAAGCTTGATTAAAATCCCCACCCAACACCACTGGAAGGTCCTGGTGAAGAAGTCTGGTAAGGGAACGCATAAAGGACCCATCCCAAGTGTTAGGAGCATATATATTACACAAGAGCAAATCCTGCCTATTAAGTGTCACTTTAGCAACCAGATAACGCCCCTGCGGGTCAGACCATACCTTATGGGTAGTCAAATGCAGACCCTTACGACATAAAATGACTACCCCCGCCTTCCGGTGCAGACCCGAAGACTCCAAGATCTCACCAACCCACCACCGGCAGAGTTTAGCATGTTCCGCAGAAGAGAGGTGGGTCTCCTGCAAAAATGCTATATCCACCTTTTGTCGATTCAATGCACTAAGAATTTTTTGGCGTTTAACAGGAGATGTGATACCATGGACATTCCAGGAAATAAACTTAATTACCATGAGTAGGAAAAACTAAGAGAAAAAGAAAAATAGCTGAATAGACTACCGGGGGAACCGTCCCAGCCAGCGGCTCCTTCCCAGAGCAAAAAGTCATCCATAGTCCAAAAAAAAACCCAAACACAGCCAAACACCAATACCCCGGGTCACACAACCACCTCCAGTCACACCCAAACACACCCTTCCAAACATTCCACACATACATACCCCCCTCCCCAGCCCAACCCCCAACCACCCAGCAGCCCTCCCCCCCCCCAACAACCTCCCAAACTCCCATCCCCAAATTTTCATGCACAGATCTGGGAGAAACCCAGATACCAATCACGCTGAAAAGCCCTCCCGAGCCCACCCCCCAACTTCCATAGAAACTAAACACAAACCCACGAAGAAGAAGTACTGGAAATTAGCCTAAAGACATATCTCAACAAATAAACAAGAATGCATAATTACTGCGGAGGAACAGGCAGTTATGCGGGGAAACATTCCCAATATAAGCCGCAAAAAAAGACAACATATCAATAAATAAAACAAAATAAATCCCCCTTATGTTGAGAGAAACCAAACGAGAGCTATGTCAAAAGCAGATGGAGGCACCATGGCAGAAAAGCACGCCATCCCCCACAGAGGAACAGCGCCCTATAATCCAATACACAGTCAAACAAGAACAGCAGGAACAAATCCAAAGGGCTGGAGTCCTCGGACATGGGTCAGGCAGAGAACCTGGCAGCAGCCCCCTAATCTCCAGCACCACCGCCCCACCGTCAGTCCATGGCAAAGTCCAAGGCAGCTTGCTAGCAGCATCAAAACAGCAAGAGATCCAGCCCAGTACAGTCCAGAAACCAGAAACCAGGAAACAGAGGACGATCAGGGGCTAGGCGCCGCTCCCGCCAGACGATGCACATAAGCCAAGGCATCAGCCGCAGAGTCAAAAAAGTGAGAGCGACCTTCATGTTGAACTTTGAGGCGTGCAGGATAGAGAAGCGCGAACTGGATACGCCGCTCATGGAGTTGACGGCAAACAGCGGCATATTCCTTTCTCCGGGCAGCCAATTGAACCGAGAAGTCCTGGAAGCACAAAATCTTCTGATTTTCATAGGTGAGGGGGCCTTTCGCCCGAATAGCCCGCAGGATCTCCACCTTGTGGGCATAATTCAACACCTTGAAGATTACCACTCTCGGACGGGTAGCATCTTGGCGGCGAACTCCCAGACGGTGCGCTCTCTCAATCCGCAGGGGCCCCGCAGTCGAAGGAAGCTGAAGAGACTGCACCAGCCAGGATTCCAAAAAGGAGTGCAGCTGCCCATCCAACACCGATTCGGGAACGCCCACAAGTCGCAAATTGCTGCGCCTGGAGCGATTCTCCAGATCCTCCACCTTAAGTTCCAGCTGGCGAATTTTGGAGTCCGCCGCTGTCTGAGCCTCCCTAGACTGCCCGGCCGAGTCCTCCAAATCAGACACCCTTTGTTGAAAAGATCCAAATTCCGCTCTAATATGGCTCACAGAAGCATCCAAGCCATCCAGTTTGTCGGAGAGCTTTTGAAGCTGAGAGGTAAGGGTGTCCTGTATCGCTGCTCTCACCTCCGTGATAACATCCGCCACCCACTCAGATCGTGGAGAAGAGGGAGACACGAGGGCAGGCTCCGCCATCTTGGGATCTGCTGCCCGAGGCTTCTCCCGCTCCTTGCGGGTCACTTTTGCAGCCATAGCGCCCCAAACCGAGCGCAAAACGCTGCCGGGACTTCCCCTCCGAAACCGGAAGTCGGGGAGAGCAGCCCGCGCCGATAGCAACGCCGGCCGAGATAAGAAAAAGCAAGCGGGCCCGGGAGCTCTTCTCGCGCACGTCGGCTCACCGAGACGGCATCACGTGATCTCTCGTCTTTAATTTTTTTTAATATATTTACTGGGTAGTCCTAAATAAACAGTGTTATAGTAGTCCAATCTGGATGTAAAAATAATAGTTTAATAATAATAGTTTATTTTTTGTATACCGCCACACCTTCAGTTCTTGGCAGTTTACACAATAAATTACAAAGTATTTAAAATACAGAGCCAGATAACAGTGACTTATAAAATGAAATAACATAATTTAACTGACAAACTACGACCCTAACTCATTCAAACAAAGTATGCACAATACAGATTGTTTATACTAAAATAGATAAGCTTCTGTAAACCTTATTCTATAAAAATAATAAAAGTCCATTTATCAAATTGATATTGATATCTATTAAGTATTGTATTGTTTAAATAGATAGGTCTTAAAATCTTTCCGAAATTGCTGTTAAGTGAGGGCTGGAGTAATAAGAGCATTCAAGCATGTATTCCTTACTCCTGCTTGAAACGCCAGAGTCCTATCTAAAAATTTCTTAAAACGGCACGCTTTCGCTGAAGGAAAATAAAACCAGCCAGTTCTATGTATATTTTTTTACATATAAAAAATCTAAAATGAGCAACAAGATAAGATGGGGCCGGGGGGCGTGGCTTAACGCGAACACAAATGGATGTGTGATCGTGAAGCTCCTCATCATCTAGGCAACAGAATATAAAAAAATTTTCCCTTCTGGATAATTTCATAAAAAAAATATTTACTAAAGAAGCGGAACAAATGATAAAAGATAAAATCCTCTTTTGATGAAGTTAAAGTGAAGTCTAAGGTAACAGGAGTCGGAAAGGCAGAGTGCCGTTTTTTTTTCTCGGCGGTTAATGAGACTTGAATTGCAGCGCTGAAACGGCAAGGAGAATGAGTGAGTAACTGACAAAGCTGGTGGGGAAATTGTGGAGGAAGATTGTGTCCCGATATGATTAAACGGAACCCATAAGAAGGAAAATATTGAATTGAAAGTTGTCCTCCTTTGACGATACTGAAAAGGGGATTGAGTGAAGAAAACTGAAGGAGAGGATTAACGGCATTTTTTTCTCACTAATTAAGTACCGAGGCGCTGGGAACAAATAAATGTCAGTTTACTAAAGTAAAAGAAAATTACTGAATTGAAAATTGCTTTACTCTATCAAAGCTGCGATTGGGCTTGTGAGTGAAGAGCCAGAAGAAAGGATTAACGGCTTTTTTTTTTTTTTTTAAAAGCTGAAGCAACGTGATATCGGAGCATTTGAGAGGCGCTGAGAAAAGATAAATGACAGTTACTTCAAGATTACCAAAGTAAAAGAAAGTTACTGGATTGAGTATTGATCTCCTCGGTCAGGGCTGCGATTGGGCTTGTGAGAGGAGCGTCAAAAGAAAGGATTAACGAAATTTTATTCTCAGCGCTGTAGCGGTGTGTCATCGGAGGAGAGTGACTGGCGGAGATAGTATAAAAAATCTATATAAAGATTTGACCCGACGTGTCTGAAAGAAACCTAAAGGAAGGAAATATTGCTGGATTGAGTGTTGCCCTCCTCCATTGAAGTTGTGACGGGGCTTGAGGGAGGAGAGCCAGAGAGAAGGATTACCGACATTTTTTTTTTTTTTCCTCACAACAATAGAACTGACAAATAACTGACAGTTGCTCTAAGAATACTGTAATAGAAGATTTGAGTTTGTTTAAAGATTGTGATGGTCTGACATTGATTTACCCGACGAAAGTGAGAAAAGGAAAAGAGTTTCAAACTGATATAAATAAAAAGCTGATAAATGTCAATCTTTAAAATAAGGTGGTAATAAAATAACCTTCTTGCCAATATTAAAGTGATAACAGAACCTAAAAGAGGAGTGTTCTTTCTCAGTACAAGATTGGGACAGATAACTGAGAAAAAGAAAGGAAAAAGGCTAAAAAATAAAAATTTCTACTTCAAAAGATAGAACCAAATCCTGGAAGAAAAAGGATTAAAAACCTAAGATACCAAATTTAAACCTATAGAGATTAAACTTAAGAAAGGAAAATTAAAAAATTTTTGAAATTTCCTCACCATTTTTTTCTAAACTGATATAGCAAGATATTAAAGACAAAACTACTGAAATAGTGACTTAAAGAGGTTCTTGTATCATTTAACATCTGTGAACAAAATAAACTCCATAAAAAATAACAACATGGCAACTACCAGACAAAATAAAAATGAAACGGGTATGTCAGCAAAAAGACAAAAACAAGATCAAGTAACACCAAGTAAGATCCCACTTCCAACTGAAGAATCTGATATATTGAGTAAAGCAGAAGTTATGGAGGAATTAAGACAAATAAAACAAATGCTTAAAGAAACTGTGTCCAATATGTCTGAAATGAAAGAAGAAATTCTAAACATCCACAGACAATTGGAAGTAAATAACAAAAAAACAACTATACTAGAAAATAAAATGGAGGTCATAGAAGGTGAAATAAACAGATGCAAAAATGACAATCTAGAATTGAATAAATTGAAAGATCAACTAGAAGATTACGAAAATAGAGGAAGAAGGAAAAATATTAAACTTTTTGGAATACAAGAAAACTTAGAAGGAAAAAATACTATACAGTTTCTAGAAAACTTAATCCCAAAAATACTACAAATTGAATTAAAACAACCAATAGAAATAGAAAGGGCGCATAGGATCCCAGTAAAAAATGAAGAAAATAAAGGCAGGCCAAGACCAATAATATTCAAAATGCTTAGATACCAACAAGCATTAGAAATACTAAATGCCGCCAAGAAGGACAAAAATCTAAACTACAAAGGATCCAGAATATGGTTTCTACCGGATTTTGCAAAAAATACAGCAAATAAAAGAAAGAGACTACTAGAC
The DNA here is from genome assembly GCF_902459505.1 of Geotrypetes seraphini. Taxonomy (NCBI): domain Eukaryota; kingdom Metazoa; phylum Chordata; class Amphibia; order Gymnophiona; family Dermophiidae; genus Geotrypetes; species Geotrypetes seraphini. The sequence goes on from NC_047085.1 coordinate 192,470,944, forward strand.
ATGAGACCTCAACTAAAAGAAAAGGGATACAAATATGGATTATACTATCCAGCTAAAATGAGAGTATCATCTGGAGATAAATCTCTATATTTCGAAGATCCAGAAAAATTAAAAGCCTTTCTCTCAAAATCAGAACCTATGACATTTTAACATAAAACATCAAGACTGGTTTTGTTGACATTCTGAAAAATTATAAACATATGAGACATTGAAAAACTGAAGAAAAGAAAACATAAACTAAAGAAAAGACAATAAAAATATAAAGAGGAAAAATATAAGATATATTAAAAATATTAATAACATATTTAATATATGTTTAAGATATAGATTTATGATGTAAATTATAATACTGGGAAAATATAAATTAAAAATTTATGAAAAAATAAAGATACATTAATGAAATGTTAAGAATAAAAAATGATTAAAGATAATAAAGATTAATACAGATAGATAGAAAGGGATATTGATTGAACATTGGTTGCCTAGGGGAAAGAGGAATGTTCTGATTGCTATTCCAATGTGTATCCTTAAGCAGTCATTGTATAGGGTGGGAAAGGGAGGGAAAAAAATGAGATTTACTAGAATGATTAAAGAAAAAATTAATAAGGGATTAGATACTTCAGGGGTAAATATGTGTGTCATAGAGAATAATTTTTTGATTTTAATTATGACAAAAGAGGAAAAGAAGATTATAATGATAAGTATTAGAACATATAATGACTCTTAAAATATACTCTATCAATGTCAATGGCCTGAACCATGTAATCAAAAGGAAAAAAGTATTAGCATTTTAAAAAAAGCAAAATGCGGATATTTACTGTCTACAAGAGACCCATCTTAATATAAAAGAATCTCAGAAACTAACGGGTGGGTGGGTGAAAGAATGCTTTTTTGCTCCAGCAGAGGGTAAAAAAGCAGGGGTGGCAATTCTTATAAATAAAAAATGTATGGCCAATCTCAAATTTGTAAATTCAGATCCACATGGAAGATGGTTACATATTGATGTAAGTATGGGAAATAATGCCCTGACGTTGTTTAACATATATGCCCCTAATTCGAATCAATCAGAATTTTTTAAAAAATTACAAAATATGTTCTTACCACTGGCTGCTTCTAATTTAGTGGTGGCTGGAGATTTTAATGCTGTAATGGATCCATTATTAGATAAAAAACCAGGTAAAAATATAAAATCTTTAGGTTTAGATAATTTGGCTCAAGCATGTGATTTGAAAGATATATGGCGTATTCTTCATTTTAATGATCAGGAATTTTCATTCTGTTCACAGGTTCATAAATCATTTTCAAGAATAGATTATATTTTTGTTTCAAAAATAAAGTGCAACAGGTGATTAAAGCCTCCATAGATCCTATTATTATTTCGGATCATGCGGGAGTATGGATAGAATTACAATTAGATCAAATGGAGAATGGTAGACCTCTTTGGAGATTTGATAATGCATTGCTTGTGGATGACAAATTTTTGGAAAATTTCAAAACACAAATTAACGAATTCTTTCAAATAAATTTAGTGGAGGATACATCTATTGAGAATGTATGGGATGCATTTAAAGCAACTATGAGGGGTAATATAATATCATATTCAGCTTATGTTAGGAAACAGATTAAAATACAATATATAGAATTAGAAAAAAAAATAAAAATATTAGAAGCTAAATTGGTAAGTAAATGGGAACATGAAGTTTTACAAACTCTTTTGAAAGCAAAAGGTAAATATAATGAATTAACTTCAAAAATGATAAGAAGAGATTTGTTTTCCAAACAAAAAATGTATTATGGAAATTCTAATAAGGCGGGAAGATTATTGGCAAATTATCTTAAAGTAAAAAAAAGAAGAACAAATATAAATGGAATAAAAGATGATAATGGCATAATAACAAATCAAACTAAAATAATTTTAAAACAATTTCTAAAATTTTATAAGGACCTGTATTCTTCCGAGCCTTATTTTGAGAGACAAAAAGATGGAAAAAATTTTTTAGATCTTATTAATGGACCTAAGATCCCTGATCATATAAAACGGAGTTTAGATGAACCTATATCATTAAAAGAATTAGAAACAGCATTGAGATCTCTTAGAGTTGGATCCGCTCCAGGTGGTGATGGATATACAGTAGAATTTTATAAAACATTTCAAAATGTCCTTTCCCCACATTTACTAAATTTATATCAGACACAACTTATAAAAGGTGATATTAAAGGTACTATGGCTGAATCAATAATAATTGTTTTACCTAAGCCAAATAAAGATCCTACTTTGGTTTCAAACTACAGGCCTATATCCTTGATAAATGTAGATAATAAACTTTTGGCGAAAATTTTGGCTTTGAGATTAGCCAAAGCTCTCCCACATATTATAGATATGCATCAAACGGGTTTCGTTGCTAAAAGACATTCCTCTAATAACTCTAGATTATTGTTTCATATGCTAAATTTATCAAAAAAAATGGATGAACCGGCTTTTACAGTGTCATTGGATGCAGAAAAAGCTTTTGATAGGGTAGAATGGAATTTTATGTATCAGGCTTTAGAATGGTTTGGTATAGGTTCTGGATTTATACAAATGGTGAAAACATTGTATAGCTTCCCGATGGCAAGATTAAATATTAATAATATGATATCTGATGGTTTTCAATTGCAGAGGGGAGTTAGACAAGGTTGTCCTTTGTCTCCTTTGTTATTTGATGTTGTATTAGAACCCTTATTGTTAGCAATACAGCAAACGGGGGAGATACAGGGTATTCCATATTCAGATATGGAATATAAAATTTCGGCTTATGCTGATGATATTTTGCTTTATTTGAGAAATCCAGAGTCTACCTTATCTTCTTTATTGGAATTAATTGATAAGTTTAGCAAATTTTCAGGTTATAAAATTAATTGGAATAAATCTGAAATAATACCTTTAAATATTCATTGTGTAAAAGGATTATTTGACACTTTTCCATTCATATGGAAAGAAGAAGGATTTAAATATCTTGGTATTCAAGTTAAAAATACAATTGAAGATACTGTAAAAGAGAATGAAAAATATGTATTAAAAAAAGTTACGGAGTTATGTGAGCAATGGAACCCATTACATATTTCTTGGTGGGGAAGAATTCAAACTATTAAAATGATGATATTACCTGTAGTTTGCTACCAAATGAGTATGATACCTATTTTTTTTCAGGGGTCCTTTTATAAAAAGCTTAATAGCATTTTAACAAAATTTGTTTGGCTTGGTAAAACACCTAGAATTGCTTTAGTAACTTTGCAAAAATCAATTAAAGAGGGAGGGGTAAATTTTCCAAATTTCTATAGGTATCATCAAGCCTATATTCTACGTCAGGGTATGTATTGGATCCTCCCAGAACTTATGGATAATGCACCGGATTGGTTGTATTTAGAATGGCGCCTTATGTTTCCCCTAAATTTAGTTCATCTTCCAAGTATCAACATGCCTAGAAGATACAGAGAAAATAAAATATTAATAGATACTTGGAAAACGTTGAGATTTATTAGTAAATTAACACCTATCCCAATATACAAATCAACTAATCAATCTTTATGGATAAACTCCAAGATCAAAATTGGCGGAGCTCAAATCCTTTGGAAGAACTGGATTATTGCAGGCATTAGATCTTTAGATGATGTTATTTCAGAAGGTAAACTGCTGGAATTTTCACAATTGCAACATAGATTTGGTTTAAGTAAAACACAAAGTTTTAAATGGTTGCAATTGAAGCAGGCCATTCAGGATGGGTTCCCTGAATGGAAAACATTGAATGATCAATATAGTTTAAAGTTCTTATGTTTTAAAGCAGACTTCCTAGGACATCAAGCCGCATTGTGGTATAAATTAATATCTGGATATTTGAATAAAAAACCAAAAAATGGTCTAAGAGATATTTGGAGCATTGAGATTGGACATCAGATTAATGCATCTCAATGGCCACTAATTTGGTCTTGGAGAATGGGATGTACAGTGTCAACGTCTATGAGACAAACTTGGTTCTTTTTATTACATAGAGCTTTTTGGACCCCTACACGTTTACAAAAATTAGACAGTTCTAAGTCTAATAGATGCTGGCACTGCAATCTGGAACCAGGGACATTAGATCACTTACTATATCATTGTCCCTATATTAAATCTTTTTGGAATTCAATTTGGCCACAAATTAATAAATTGATGGAAAATCATATAGCAATATCATATGATACAATATTATTTGGAATGATGATGAGGAAAAAAAGTCAAATTTCACCAGAAAATAACAAGCTTTTATTAATCATGACAGGGGTTGCCATTCAACATATAACCAACAATTGGAAAAATTATAATAACCTAAATTATACATTTTGGTGGAACACAATATGTCATATATTCAAAATGGAAAGAGTAATAGCAATACAAAGAGGGACATATATTAAATTTATAAAAATATGGGGGCCATTGACAAAATATTGTAATGAATAAATACTATGAGTTTTCTTCTTCTTTTCTTCTTTTAAATATCTTTATTATGACACACATAGAGGGGGGGTAATGAAAATGATTTCTACATAATATGTTATAGTATATTATACAATATGTAATGTATGAATTGAAAAGTAATAGAAGGGTGGGGGGAGGGAGAGGGGATAAAAAATATATTTAGAACATAATGTATTAGATATAAAAGTGTTATTATATATTTATCAATTGTATTTTAATATGTTGTACACTTTCTGTAAAATTTAAAAATAAAAAATAATATATAATAAGATAAGATGGGGCCAACCCAAATAAGACTTTGTAGCAAATACATCCAAATTTAAACAACACTATAGCCTCAAATGGCAACCAGTGGAGCCTTTGATAATATGAGCTGATATGATCATATTTTTTTAGATTAAAAATCAAACGAATTGCTGTGTTTTGAATTAATCTTAATCTACTAGTTGTTTTTTTATGAGCACTCAAATAAACAACATTACAGTAATCCAGCATTGAAAGAATTGATGATTGAACTAGTATTTTAAATGATATAAAATCAAAATATTTTCTAATAGTACGCAACTTCCAAAGAGTGATAAAACATCTTTTAACCAATAAATCTGTATGAGCCTTAAATGATAAAGTACGATCCAAAGAAACTCCTAATATTTTTAAAGTAGGAACTATTGGATAAGTTTGACCGTTTACCGTAAGCATCGCTTCCGTAAGCTTATCATTAGGGCTAGCCAGAAAAAACTTTGATTTATCTGGGTTCAATTTCAATCTGAAACTAGAAGTCCAAAATTCCACTTTTGTAAGAATGAAAGAAATCAGATTTAAAATTTCTGGTGTAAATGCAGTTAAAGGAATTAGTATTGAAATATCATCTGCATAAATGAAAAATTTTACATGTAAACTATAGAGCAAATGACCCAGTGGAGCTAAATAAATATTAAAGAGAGTTGGCGAAAGTGGTGATCCCCACTTTCATTTACCCACCAGGTGGACAATTGACCAGCACTAACAACCTGATATGACCTATTTTTTAGAAAACCTTGGAACCAATTCCATACCTTTCCCAAGATTCCAAACGAGTCCAAACATGATAATAAAATGTCATGGTCAACCAAGTCGAAAGCACTGCTCAAGTCCAATTGTAAAATTATTGCACTTGAGTCCGCTTTAAACAAGGTATGTATGTGATCAATTAATGAGGCCAGTACTGTCTCCGTACTAAATCCTGATCGAAAACCAGACTGATAATTTTGTAAAATTTCAAATTTATCTAAATAAAGTAAGATTTATTTATTTTAAAAACTTCTAAACGCCCTAAACCTAGGCAGTTTCCAAAAAACAAACACAATATAAAGACAATATATCCTACAACTCAAGTTTCAAGTTTATTAGAGTTTTTGATTAATCGCTTAATCATACTTCAAAGCGATGAACATACATACATACATAAAAAAACATTTAAAATTACAATATTAAAAGTATTACCATATTTAAACATAAACATTAAAATAAACTAGACTATATACAAACTTAACAAACAAGAAAAAAAAGGCGAAGGGGATTTGAACTACATATTATAGAAAGAGTAGTCGGGGAAAAACATAAGGTCAGGAATTTAAAGTGCATGGTCAAATACAACATTATTAATAAATCCAAGATTAAGAATTATTACTCAAAAGCATCTTTGAAAAGGAATGTTTTTAAATTAGTCTTAAATTTATCAATATTATTTTCTTCTCTTAAATAAATTGGAAGAGAATTCCAGATTTGTGGGGCAGTAACGGAAAAGATAAATTGTCGTCTAGTGTTGATGATCTTGAGAGAAGGAATTGTCAGTAAATGTTGTTCATTTGACCGTAATGTTCTATTTGAGGAGTAAGGAATCAATGATTTAAAAATAAATGCGGGTGTTTTAAAAAGTATTGATTTAAAAGTGAGTAGACATATTTTATAAGTTATTCTATGAGATACCGGAAGCCAATGAGCGTTCTTAAGAAGTGGTGTTGCGTGATCAAATTTTTTTGTTTTTGTTATAAGTTTGATGGAAATATTTTGTATGATTTGTAGGCGTCTAATTTCACTTTGTGCAATTCCTTTAAAAAGGGCGTTACAGTAATCGATTTTAGAAATTACTAAGGAGTGGATAAGAATATTAAGTGATTTAGAGCAAAGATATTGTGAAAGGGAACGGATTTGACAAAGCCTATAGAAAGATGATTTGACGATACTACCTATATGTTCGTGAAAAATTAATTTACTGTCATATATAACTCCTAGGATTTTAATGGTATTAACCAATTGCAAAGGAATGTTTTTTATAGTAATAGGGGCGATAAGTTTAGGAGTTTCTTTCCATGGGAAAAGCATTGTCTTTGTTTTTTCAATATTAAGGGCTAACCTATTTATATCTAACCATTGATGAATTTGTTCAAGTTTATTGTTAATTGCTATGATATCCAAAGAATTGTTGGGATCCAAAGGGTGTAAGAGCTGAATATCATCAGCGTATGCAAATACATGAAAACCTATAGATTGGCAGATGGTCATTAAGGGAGCAAGAAAGATATTGAAAAGTAGGGGAGAAAGAATAGATCCTTGGGGGATACCATGAGAAGTTAGTGAACTTTTAGAATTTGAATTATTAAAGGCAACAGTAGAAGTACGATCAGAGAAATAAGATACAAACCAAGAGAAAACTTGGTCAGTGATACCAATTGAATTTAGTCTGTCTAATAGAAGTTGATGATCTATGGTGTCAAAGGCTGCAGAGAGGTCAATAGAAATAAGTAAGACCGATTGATGATGGTCTAAAAAGTAGTGTATTGAAGAAGACATACCAATTAATGAATGTTCAGTACTATGATGCTGTCTGAACCCTGTTTGGTTCGGATGAAGAACATTAGTTTTTTCAATAAATTCAGAGATTTGATTAAAAACAACCTTTTCTGTCAGCTTCGCCATGAAAGGAAGATTTGCTATTGGTCTATAGTTAGAAATTTCTTCCGAACTAATCTTACGATCTTTAATAATGGGTCGAATAACAGATTTTTTCCAGAGCTTTGGCATAGTACTTTGAGTTAAACTTTCGTTTATTAATTTTAAGATGAAAGGACCAAAGATCTCAAAGTATTTTTTTAGGATAAATGGAGGAATTAGATCTGCTTTGGAACCCTTAATATTGATGGACTTAAGTATGGATTCTAATTCTTTGAGACTAGGCAAATTAAAATGGGTACATGTAGAGTATGATAAATTTGTGATAGGATGATCATGTTCAATTATAGGCTGCTGTTTTATGAAAGATTTTCTAATATTCTTAATTTTTTCAGTAAAATGATCTGCAAGATCCTGAGCAGTCGGTAATGAATTGTGAGCTTGTGTTTGCTGCTTTTTTGTAGGTGTTAATGAATTTAGTAACGCGTAAAGTACTGATGGATTTTTGGCTTTTAGTATTTTTCCTGAATAGAATTTTGCTTTTGTTTGGTTGATTTTTAATTTATAAGATTTTGAGTGTTCTTTAAATAATTGAGTGTTTACATGTGTTTTATTTTTCCTCCATTTGCGTTCTATAGATCTAAGCTGTTTTTTCATAAGGGCGAGGTCAGCTGTATACCATGAGTTTTGAATTCTTTGTGCAGAGATTATTTTAGTTTGCAATGGAGCATGCTCATCTAATAATGTATTTATGGAAGAAACCCATTGGGCTAATAGGTCTTCCACATCAATGTTTTTTGAATCGGAGAAATCAAGCTTGAATGATAAACTAATTAACTCAAAAGTGAGGTTATTAAAATCTCTGATACATAGCGTCCAATGTTCAGAGCGAGGCGTATTGCGGAAAGTGGAGTATGTTATAGAAATTAGAAAATGGTCAGACCATGGAACTGGCAAAGATGAATTTACAGCATAGTTTGAAATTGAAGAACTAGGTACTATGGCCATATCTAATATATGACCTGCTTGATGAGTTGGCTGTATTAATAGAGGATATAGATCTAAATAGTTAATTTGGGATAGTATAGTTTTGGTGTAGTTGTTAGTAAGATCGTCAAAGTGAATGTTGAAATCTCCCAAAATTAATGGGTTTAGCGTAGAGGAACCAAAGTCAAAGAGAAGAGACTGTAAATGATTTAGAGTTTCAGTGTTGATAGGTGGTGGTATGTATAATAAAAGTATATCTGTTTTCGGCCTAGTTTGAATGGAAAATTGTAAATATTCAATGTGAGGGTTTAAGGAAGAATCAGTTTTATTTATTGATAAAGAATCACGAAAAATAGTTGCCAAACCTCCGCCTCTTTTATGGCAACGATGATGAAAAATAAAAGAAAAACTAGGGGGACATGCGTAATCAAGATATGCTTCCTCACCTTCCCTGAGCCACGTTTCAATTAGACATAGAATATCAAAAGAATGTTGAGTAATGAGGTCTCTAAGAATATGGTATTTTGATTTGATGGAACGAATATTTATTATACCTATATTGAGTTGACTAGTTTTTAAATCTGGAGAGGATGAATTTAGTGTAGAAGAATATACTTGATGAGAACATAAAGATGAATTTAGTTTAGATGAAGATACTTGATGCGGACATAATGGAATTTCTAGACGTTAGGATGACGTGTAGTGTCTATTTTATTATTTAATTTTATTGGCCTAACATCTGCACTTCTGTCAGACTGACGGTCCTATTACATAAATGCATCAATAAATAACTGTTTTCAATAATCTTTTAAAGCTAGCACATTCTACACAAAGACTTAATTGACCTGGCAAGGCATTCCATAGTTTCACCCCAGCTATTGATAATATAGAGGCTCTAGTATCTACATAGTGTGCTTTTAACAAACTATCCACTGCCAACCTCATCCCATTTTCTGATCTCAAATCTCTCCCTGGTGCAACATAAATCAAAACCTGGTGAACTATTGTTAACCCTTTGTTCAGCACTTTCAGTGTTTATCTTTCGCCACTGGGGGAGTTATTAGGCTGGGCATTCCGTACAAGGTTTATGCTGATGATGATGTTCCGTTTTTCTTTAAGATCCATAAATGGGATAATAAGCTGATACAAGAGCTAAATGGTTACACTTCTCCCTCCGTATTCGCTGTGATAGGGGGGTTAACAGAACTGCAAATAAATTTTTTATATGGTATTTGCTGTTTTCTATTAAAAACCATAGTGAATATGGTGAAACCGCAAATAACATGGTGGGAGACCTGGCCTGTTTCTGATGGAGAGGCAAAACACAGTGAACAAAGTGCTGGGAATCATTGATTTTCTCTGTAAACGCTTGGAATCAACGATTTCTCTATGCAAGCTGATGTAATTTGTGGGGAGGAGCCATCAAGCTAAAAACCGTGAATAATCGAAACTGCAAATGCTGAAACCGCAAATACGCAGGGAGAAGTGTATATGCAAAAGATTGAGTAGATGCTGAGTAAGGGATTCACATTGAATTTAGGAAAAACTGAAATTATGATTGTTGGAGAGGTAGAAGAAGATCATTGGCCCGGGGAAATAAATTTGCACGATCATGTGATAATGATTAGGGAAGAGATTATAGTAATAGATGTTCTCCTAGATGTGAAACTGACATTTAAATCACAAATATCCAGAGTAGTGAAGCATGCATACTTTGCTATGAAAAAACCTAGCACAGTTGAAGAATATGTTGACAAACTTGGATTTTAGACAGGTGTTGCAAACAATGGCATTATCCCAGTTGGACTTTTGTAATGGGATATATTTAGGAATACCCTCTGTGTCTGTCAAGGCTCTACAAATGGCCCAAATTTCAGCGTCATGGATGTTGATGGGAACGTCCCATTATGAACATATTTCCCCAATTCTGAAAAGATTGCAATGTTTGCCAATCCATTTTCGAATTCAGTTTAAAATCTTGAAAATTATCCAGCAGGGAATCTACGGCTCCTTGCCTGACTATTTGACAAAATGCCTTTCATTGTGTAAACCAGGGGTGTCCAACCTGTGGCCCGAGGGCCGCAGGCGGCCCCATTAAGTATTTTGAGCGGCCCCGGTCAAGGGCCATGCAGTGTTTTCCTCTGCTGCCCCCGGGTGTTTACCGTCTTGCCGACTCCCTCCTCTGTCTTGCTGCGACTGTGACACTGCTGCTGTGACTGAGTTCAAAGAAACGTGGGATGAACACAGAGGATCTAGAATTGGAAAATAGTATTAAAAATTGAACTAAGGCCAGTACTGGGCAGACTTGCACGGTCTGTGTCTGTATATGGACATTTGGTGGAGGATGGGCTGGGGAGGGCTTCAATGGCTGGGAGGGTGTAGATGGGCTGGAATAGGTTTTAACAGAGATTTCGGCAATAGGAACCCAAGCACAGTACCGGGTGGAGCTTTGGATTCTTGCCCAGAATTAGCTAGGAAGAAGAAATTTGAAAGGATTTGGATTGGGTTGGGTTGGGCAGACTGGATGGACCATTCGGGTCTTTATCTGCCGTCATTTACTATGTTAAGTCAAGACAAAGGGGAGAGAGAAGGGAGGAGATGATGGGTAGGGGAGAAAAGGTTTCTGGGAGGAGATAGTGCCTATGAAGGGGAGGGAGAGGGGTGCCCATGTAGGAGAGGGAAAAAGGAGGGGAGGTGCCTATGTAGGAGAAGGAAAAGGGAGAGAGAGGAGAATTATAAAAATAAAATCCCCAGACTTTTGGGCCCTTTTACAAAGTAGTGAGTTCTGTTTGTGAAAGGAGACTTTTATTTTTTAGTAGGGCTGCACATGCTGAATTTCTTTTGAGTTTTAAAATTTGGGTCATATAATTAATTTTGATTAATCATGCAATTTAAAAATTTAATCAATGTACAGCCCTAGTTTACAGTCATTGCTATTTTGTATAACTATTTAGAAGTGATTATCAGCTGCTCCATGAACTTGATTGTTTAAATAGTTATTAATGTGCTACATTACTGTTAACAAAGACTCTATGTATAGAATACATGCATGTTTTTCAACTTTGAAACATTGATAAGTTTTTTTTTGTTTGTTTAACTTTGAAATATACACAGAGTAGCTTGATTTCTAAATATGGTATTGTTCTCATCAGAATTAGTGTCATCAGAATTAGTGATGGTTCCTTACATTTTCAGCTTTCATAGCTGTTAGCCCCCCACATAAAAGGTTCTCCTTTCTTTTCATTTCTGTCTGACAGCTCTGTGTTTTTCTGTCAGCAAATAGGAGTTGAGTCAGATATACAAGTAGGTGATGACATCATATGTCACCAAGTTGGAACAGCTCTCTCAGAACTAAGTACAAAGTTCTGAGCATGCACGTGCAGCAGGCCCTTCATTGTCACTAGTTTAGTTTTTTTCCCTTTTTCCATTTATTATAAAAAAGGTGCATTCTCTAACAGTGTTATATCATTCACTTCCAAAAGACTTACTTCCTTCTTTTATTAAGCCCAACAGCGCAGGCCAGTGCAGTAAATGCTCTGATGCCCATATCATTTGAATGGGCGTCAGAGCATTTGCTGTGCATCACTCAGCTGCACGGCTTAGGACAAGGACCATTATTTATCCCAGGACAAGCAGGCAGCATATTCTCAACATATGGTTGACGTCATCCACGGAGCCCTGATGCGGACAGCTTCACAATCAGACTTGCTTGAAGAACTTCCCGCACAAAGTAGGGCGCGCGTCTCCTCAGTTCTAAGTTTACCGCGGAGCCGAGAAGCCCTCGTTTCAAAGCTCTGCACGAGAGTTAGTTCTAAACTCGTGCCTTCTCTCACCACAGCTCGTGTATTTTCTTTACAGGGTCGCTGTGTTATTTGCGCGTTTGATTTTTTTAATAAAAAGTTTTGCTTGGTTTTTTTTCGATCGTGTCACGGTGGGGTTTACTCCACGGCCTCAGTCTGCAGGCTTCGATTTTGCCACGGCCGTGTTTCATTCCATGTCCCGGCCAGTCACAGGGTTCAAGAAGTGTAGCCAGTGTCAACGCATGATCTCCATCACTGACCCACTCAACTGGTGTGTATAGTGTTTAGGACCTGATCATCATCTGGAGTCGTGCGACCGCTGTGCTACACTTCAAAATCGAGCCCTTAAACGTCATCGAGTCCAGATTGAAAAAATATTTGGGGGAATGGATCGGTCTCTACCTAAGGCCTTGACCCCGATTCCGACCTCGACTCCAGCGAAGTCTTCTATGGGCAAAAACCTTTAACCTCGCTCAATCCTTCCTCGATGGGGAAGTCTTCGTCTTTGGGGAAATCAGCTAAATTTTCTTCTGAGGCGCTGTTATCCTCACTGTCTCTTTTAGGTAAGATAGCTAAGCCAACCCCTCCGGACATGCCACCCTTAGAACCGGTGGGTCCGAGACTACCCAGGAAATGTGTCTCAAAATCGAGGCATCACTCATCCTCATCAGGTCATCTTCTTTGGAGTCCATAGCCACATCAATTGTACCAGACCCAGTGGCTTCACTTGCGCATGCGTGCTGCAGCAGTCGCGAACTTTCTAAAAGTTCTTCAAGCAAGTCTGCTTGTGAAGCTGTCCGCATTGGGGCTCCGTGGATGACGTCACCCATATGTTGAGAATATCTGCCTGCTGTCCCTGGATAACACCTGTTACGGTAAGTAACTGTGCTTTTTTTTCTTTTTTTCGTTCCTATGTATACCCCATTTTTAAGTATTAAATTTCACTGCCTTTCATGAGTGGGCTACTCCTGATGAATGGTCTGTTCCGAAAGACATGAACAGCCCTGAATTTGGGAGTCATCTACCTGTATTTGTGTGTCTGACTCATTGCTGCCTATTGATGGAACAAGCATTGTTTCTGACCTGAAGTCGGTGCTTTCCATGGACAGCATGATTGATCAGACACTAGAGAAAGGGGAAAAATTTATTCCTTCACCGTCTCCGCAAACTGTCTTCGTCCCCGCCCGCTCTGTTTCCATCCTGTCTTCGTTCCCACCCTGTCCCCATCTCTGCGAGCTCTGTCTCCATCCCCGCCTTGTCCCCACAAGCTCTGTCTCCGTCCCGTCCCCGTGAGCTCTGTCTCTGTGCCTGCCCTGTCCCTGCGAGCTCTGTCTGATCCCATCTGCACAAGTCTTAAATAGTTATGATTTTATATTGAAATCATTTTATTAAAGTATAAAAAGCAACAATATTCTGTACAACTGCCATTTTATAAATCACAAATACAGAAAAAGGATCAATAAAACCTGTCTGCCCTCCAATATCCCCACCACTATCAGGAAAACTGAGTGCTACATAGAAAATTCATCCTAACAGAATACCTCGATCACACACACAACACAAATGGCAAATACATAAAAGCTGACCAAAAATGATAAATAGTTTGATTAATTATCCAAGTTTATTATATAGTTTGATTAATCGCCTAATCTACATTCTAGGCGATATACTAAAATGGTTACAAATATCTAAAAACATAGGTAAATTATTACATAGACATACAATATTTCAAAAACAAAACAACAAAAATTCATAAATACAATATAGAAACAACAGGAAGATTATTTAAAGGTTACAATCTGTATTAAATTTAATATAAGGGTAAAAACAATGGGAGGGAAGACAAACATAAAAAAAAAGAAGCATAAGATAAAGATAGATTAAAGGATCATTTATTCACTAAAAGCATCATTAAAAAGGAAACTTTTAAGCTTAGTCTTAAATTTGTCTAAATTCTTTTCTTCTCTTATATAGAGTGGGAGATCATTCCAAGACTGAGGAGCAGTCACTGAAAAAATAGTAAGACGCCTCGTATTAATGACTCTCAGTGAGGGAATGGCCAATAAATGTTGATCCTGAGATCTCAGTGTTCTTGAAGTAGTATAAGGAATTAAAACTCTAAAAATAAAAGCGGGGGTTTGAAATATTAATGATTTAAAAGTGAGTAAACATATTTTAAATAAAATGCGATGTGCAACGGGAAGCCAGTGTGCCTCCTTGAGTAAGGGTGAGACATGGTCAAATTTTTTAGCTTCGTAAATTATTTTGATAGAGGTGTTCTGAATCTTTATTAATTTTATTAATTTTCAAATTAAACCAAAATCCCAAGAAGCCACACCTTCCATGAAGTACAACACCAAAGAAACAGAAAGATCCATTTCCTCCTATACTGTGCAAAACATAAAGATCACAAATGCTAGGGATGGTGTTAGACTAAGGGGTGCAATCAGGGCAACTGCCCCCTGGCTAGACAAAGGCTTTAAGTCTGCTGGAAGCTGAAAATGGCTTTGGGGTCCCCTTCCAAATTTTTGCCTTGAAACTTATTCATGTCTAGCACCAGCACTGGCAGGATAATCATTTCAGCTGTCTTGAATTCTAATCACAAAAATAAAAATTAACATTATTTTTCTACCTTTTGTTGTCTGGTCATTTTATTTTTCAAGTCATGTTGATCCCAGGCTCTGGTTTCTGTTTCCATCTGCCATCTCTTAACTCACTCGCCAGGGTCTTCTGCTCATTTGACATTGTTTCTTCTCCTCTGTCCTCACCAAACATATTGTATATTTGTGTACTTAACTTTCCCTTCTCTGTGTCCCCTCTATTTCCCTGTCCAGCATCTCCCCTATGTCCATCTCCCTGTATTTATCACTACTGTACTAAACTAAACTAAACCTTAGGTTTATATACCGCACCATCTCCAAGGTTGTGGAGCTCGGCACGGTTTACAGGGATTATAACGAGAAAGGAGCTACAAGGGAAGGACTAGATGAGGATCGGGGAAGGGGGAGGTAGTGGGCTAGGATGTCGGATGAGGAGGGAAGTGTTAGATTTTTGTGAATAGCCAAGTTTTCAGTTTTTTGCGGAAGGGTTGGAGAGCACTCAGGTTCCGAAGGGGGGAGGTAAGGTTGTTCCAGAGTTCGGTGAGTTTGAAGTGGAGGGAGGTTCCTAGTATTCCTGGGAGGGAAATGTCTTTTATCGAGGGGAAGGATAGCTTCAATTGCTGGGTGGGTCTGGTGGTATTGGGATTTGAGGAGTTCCAAGAAAGCGGAATTAGAGGGGGGAGGATGCCATGGATGATCTTGAAGGTTAGGCAGATGCATTTGAAATGGACTCTGGTAATTATCGGAAGCCAGTGAAGCTTAAGAAGGAGCGGAGAGGCGTGATCGTATTTACTTTTGGCAAAGATGAGCTTGGCTGCGGCATTTTGAATCCGTTGGAGTCTGAGGAGGTTTTTCTTTGTTAGGCATATGAAGATAGAATTGCAGTAATCAAGTCTGGAGAGGATGATGGATTGGACAAGAACGGCAAAATGAGTTTGGTGGAAATAGGATCTTACTTTCCTCAGCATGTGAAGGCTGAAATAGCATTTTTTTGCCAGGGAGTTGAGGTGGTCATTGAAGGACAGTGTAGAATCGATAGTAATACCCAGGACTTTGCTGGAGGTTTCAAGTTGCAAAGTAGGGCCAGAGCGCAGTGGGATTGAGGTGGGTAGCTGAGCTAAATTTGGGCCAAGCCAGCAAAGTTTTGTTTTAGTTTCATTTAGTTTCATTTGGATGGTGTGGGCCCAAGATTGGAGGTTCGAAATACAGGAGGAGATGTTCTCAGAGAGATTAGTGAGGTTTGAGTCAGTCTCAAGAAGGACAAGGATGTCATCAGCGTAGGTGTAAATTGTTTCGAGGGGGGATAAACGGAGGAGTTTTAGAGAAGACATATAAATATTGAAGAGGATGGGAGATAGGGGGGAGCCTTGTGGGACTCCGCAGGTTGGTGTCCAGGGGGAGGATGAAGTGCCATTCATATTGACAATGTAGGATCGGGAGCGGAGGAATTTTGAGAACCATTCGAGGACTGTAGAAGTAATGCCAATCTCAGATAGTTGGTAAATTAGGATATCATGGTGAACAACGTCGAAAGCGGCGGAAAGATCGAATTGCAGGAGGACGGCAAACTTGTTGCGGGAGCGAAGTTGTTGAATCTTGGAGATCAGGGAGATCAATAGGGATTCGGTACTGAAATTGGGGCGAAAGCCATATTGGTACGGTAGGAGAATAGAGAATTTCTCGAGGTAGGATGTACATACTGCATTACACAATATCAACCGGCTCACCTTTATCCCCATGTTCATTAATATCTTCAAAGAAGTCCAGCAAATTGATGAGGCAAGATTTCTCTTGGATGAACCAATTCTGACTCTCTGTCTCATTAAATCATGTTTGTCAATGTGTTTCACAGTTTTATTTATTTATTGTTAATCTTTATTAATTTTCAAATCATTAAAAAGTGCAGAACACTATACATTCAGTAGCCATAACGGTAAGCACTTATTTTCAATCAATAAAATTACATAAAGAATACTCTCCCCCTACTATTACTTATGCATGTATATATAAACAAAGAATACAACAAAGAAATAACCCTCCCCACCCAACCTCCCACCCTACCCTGGATGTGTATAGAAATTCACTAAAAGTAAAAATAAGTGACAATTATGATGAAGTGATAAAAGACTTCAAGGGGCCCCACACTAATTTAAATGCATTACTATGCCTTAACATATCAGCATTCATCTTTTCATACCTATAGCATAAGCATAAATTTGCCCACCCGAAAGGAAAATTAAGGCGATCATAATTTTTCCAATTGTGAGTGATCATCTGCATGGCTAGCCCGGTCATAATAAGGAGCAGTCTGCCTTTATATCAGTCTGTTTTCCCAATGCCTTTATCTGCCTGTCTCTGGGGAAAACTTGAAAGTTCCTCTTTCTCCCTCTGGGACCTCTCCAGAATAAACTCAGCCTGGGCAGAAATACCTCTCTTCTGTGAGTCCCACCCCCATGACTCAACACTGAGCTTCATAGTCCAGTGCATGCTGGAACCTGTAGTTCCACATTTGATTAGCACCTCCTGCTGCTTGGAAGTATAACATTTGCATGTGGGGTGGGAAAACCCTTTAATCTTTTAGAGCAATGTATCTCAAACTGTGTGCCTCCTGAGATTTCAGGTGTTCCGCGATACACTGTGGAGGAGAGACTCCGGCGCGCCAGCTGACTACCTACAGGACGTGACTCTTGTGGCGAGAAGCACGTCCTGTAGGCAATCAGTGGGCGCCAGCACCTATCCTCTCTGGCCCTCTTCCCTTCTGGCACCTCCCACTGGTGTCTCAGGACCCGCCCGGAGGGCCTTCACACACATGCAGACATCGACATGATGATGTCACACATGCACGTGATGTCATCAAGGCGATATCCATGCACTTCCAGGAGCCACGGCCACTACCTTTAGTATGCCATGTCTTGAGAAAATTTGCGGGACACTGTTTTAGAGGAAGTCTTCAACTGACATAGCTTTAGGATCCTGTTCAGCTGGAGTATTTATATTTTATATTTACATTAGAGTGTCAGGCAGAGACCCATTTTCAAAGTATGTATTCTTCCTGTTTAATATTTCCAAATTAAGGGAAAGAGATTGGTACTTGTATACCACCTTTTTATAGTATTACAACCACATACAGGTAGTTCAAGCAATTTCCCTATCTGTCCTGGTGGGCTCACAATCTGTCTAATGTACCTGGGGCAATGGAGGATTAAGTGACTTACCCAGGTTCACAGGGAGCAACACAAGGTTTGAACCCACAACCTGAGGGTGCTGAGGCTGTAGCTCTAACTACTGCGCCACACTCTCCTCCTAATAAAGTATCTTTGCTTATTTGTTAATTGGTCTTTACCAGAGCCTCTAAATCAGTAGCATAATTAAATGAAATAACTACTTCTGAAGTATATGGGGATGGGCAGGGATTGAAGAGATTACTTGCAGAGATGGGTTGGATTTCTGTCCCCGTGCAACTCTAGTGTGCAAAGGGACGTAATCTGGCTCCCATCCTCGATCTTTTTGGATCCATCCTTACCCTATCCCTGGTATAAATGGATTTTTTTTCTCGCCAATACCTTGGATTGTCATCATTCCCATGTCCTCTCTAGTTTGTGCATCCTCAGAAATTTTACACTTAGTTCTGAATTCTGGGAGAACTATTCCTTTCTAGTGACATGTGATGGCACCACCTACTTGTGTGCCTGATCAATCTTGCTATCTACAGAAAACATCTGCTACAGGTGAAAAATACATTTTTTCCAGAAGTGGTTTACATGTTTACTCATTTCAGCCAAGGATACTGTGACTCTGAACAGCACCAGTGGCAAGAAGAACAACCATGAGACCTTTGAGGGGCCCTTCAGACCTGCGAGATCCTTGAAAGAGGGGAGCGTGCTGGATATTCTGAAAAGCCCTGGTAAGTGGTTCTGGGGCCAGATTCTATGCAATGGCAGCCCCAAAATCATGTTTGTTTGTTCTGCCAAGCCAAGTAAAATTGGTTCCAGATTGTAAAATCTGAGAATGGACACAATACGAATAGATACAATACGGACAGAAAAACATTGAGTGGCAGCAACATATAGTTGGGGCTATGTCAGCAGAGAAATAAAGGTCTGCATAAATACAGCTTTTACTGCTTTGCAAAATTTCATCCTGAGATAAGATACTAATAATGTGGGATTGGTTACTGTGGGTTGGGTATGTAACTGCAAGAAAATAGTAGATTTAGATAAATTCTTGATTCATTTCACATGTTCATTTTAATAAAAATGTAATGTGTTAGTACATTTTAGTGGCCCTCTCACTGAAGTGTGATAAACTATTGTACTCGCTTTGCATTAGTTGCAAAAATGAATATGTGTAACATAAATGACCTTTTTCTATGTGTTAACAGCAATGACAGTATGTAATGCACCTTAGAACCTCCTGTTTAGGCAAGGCATAGTCCCTCCTTCCAGTGCAATAGGAATGGAATGCTGAACCTTATAGTACTCTGTCTATTCTCGCAAGCAAAAGACAGCGTCTGTGAGAATAGACAGAAGCCTGCTGCCCTCTTCAGTTTCTCTTTCTGTAGGCGAGCATGAAAGGTGTCTTCTGATCTGCTCTGTTTATTTCTTTTTATTTTGTGATAGCTTTGTGGTTTTTTGCTCTAGTCAGTCTTTTTCGTAAAATCTGAGATCCTTTTTGATAAGGGTCTTCTCTGCCTGTGTGTAGAGGAGCAGATTTTAAATCAACAGATGGCAGGTGTATCCTTTGGAGCCCTGTTTCAGCCAGCCTGCTGAAGATTAGTGGAGCTCAGGGTCCGTTCTGGTGTTTGCTTGCCCCTTTGACTTGGTTAGGGGCCAAGAGTGCAGGCTGTTTAGGCGCTAATAGCATGGTGCTGGCTGCATTTCATCCAACCCCCCCTCCCTATTTTCATGAGAGATCTGGGGGGGTTGAGTGACTGGAAGCATTGGGCTTTTCCTAGAACATCTACACCCGAGAGGAGCTGAAGCAAGCAGTAACACAAACTCCTCAGCACATAGTCTGAAAACCTATGAGGGAATCCATGGAACTATTGGATAATCAAGGAGTAAAGGTGCGCTTAGGGAGGATAAAACCAGAGTTGTTCAATAATCCTTATTCCCTAGCTTCCCTATTGTGGTTTACCTTTTATATATTCTTCACTTTTAAATTGTAGTTCTCCCAACTTTCCTATTGTTTTACGTTGGTCAAGTATTGTTTAGTGGGTGTTTATTTGTTTATTGTCTCCCTCTATTTTTTTTTTGGTTTGAAATATTTTTATTAAGAAGCAAACAAACAAACACAGCAAAATCAGCCAAACAAGAGGCAGATACAAATACAAGGTAAAAAGGAAGAAGAATACATTACATTACATTACATTAGGGATTTCTATTCCGCCTGTGCCTTGCGGTTCTAGGCGGATTACAATAAAGATGATATCTGGGCATTTCCAGTAAAATTACATTACAGGAGAAGAGTAAATTACAAGTAACAGTGAAGAGTTACAATACATTCAATATCGCAGCAGATGTAACATAGCCACGGATTACAATAAAGTAGATATCTGGGCATTTCCAGTAAAATTACATTACAGGAGAAGTGTTAATTACAGGTAATAGAGAAGAATTACAGTACATTCAATATCACAGGAGATGTTACATAGCAACTGAGTCAATTTACAACTGGTGGAGAATAAGAATTACAATATATTCTAGATTACAAAAGATGTAACATGAGCTGAGTCAAGTTTCTTCGGATGGAGAGTAGCATCATATGCCTATAAGTGGAGGTGTATTTATTGTTTTGATGATTGCATGATGTTGGTTAATTAATGTTGATGATATGGACAGTAGGGGTGTTTAGTTTGGGTTGGATAAAGAGATTCTATTCCCAAAGGAATTGGTTGGGAACTCATTAGATGGCGGTTTAGATTGATGGGAGATATTTTTTGAACAGTAGTGTTTTTATTTCTTTTCGGAACTCTTTTATGTCTGTAATTTCGATCAGTAATTTTGAGATGTCGGAGTCAATATTAGCTGCCTGTGTCCCTAGTAGGTTGTCATAAAGCTTCTTACGTCGAGTACCATTGAGAGGAGGGTAGGTGAAAATGTTCTGTTCTCCTTCTTCTGGATAAGAGATAATAGTGAAAACGGTTGTTTAGGTAGCTGGGTGCCGCGCCGTGGGTTACTTTGAATAGGAGACAGTAGAGTTTGAATTGTATTCTTGCTTTTATTGGTAGCCAGAGAGATTCTATGTATGCTTTGGTAATGTGGTCGTATTTGCTGAGTGAGTATATGAGTCTGAGGGCTGTGTTCTGGACGGTCTGTAGTTTTTTTATTGTGTTGTTTGGGCAAGGTAGGTAAAGGCTGTTGCAGTAGTCTACCATACTTAGCACGAGGGATTGGACAATGATCCTGAATTGGTCTTTATTAAAGAATTTTCTTATTTTTCTCAGATTTCGCATTGTGAAGAATGCTCCTTGGATGATTTTATGGATTTGTGTTTGCATAGTGCAGCATCTGTCTAGTTGTATTCCCAGGATTTTGAGGGAACTCTGTATTGGGTACTTGATTGAGTTTACTTCCAGTTCTGTTAGGGTTGGTTTTTTGTCCTTCTCTAGTAGTAGGAATTTAGTTTTGTCCGTGTTCAGCTTCAACTTATGATTTGTCATCCATTTTTCTACTGTTTCCATTGTAGTTTTCAGGCGTCCTGTGGAGATGGGGTCGTGGATGTCGAATGGAAGGAGGATGGTTATGTCGTCCGCATAGCTGAATGAAGTTATGTTTAGGGCATCTAGGGTGCTGCCTAGGGAAGCAATGAATAGGTTGAAAAGTGTGGGAGAGAGGGGAGAGCCTTGTGGCACTCCGCAGGGGTTAGACCATGGTTCTGATAATATTTCTTTTGACTTGACTCTATATGTTCTTGTTTTAAGGAAGCCTTGGAACCAGTTGTGAACTTTACCTGAGATTCCTATTGCGTCTAGAATCTGGAGAAGTATGTAATGGTCCACTAGATCGAAAGCCGCTGAGAGATCAAGTTGGATGATTAGCAATCTGTTTCCTTGGCTGAGGTGTCTTCGGGCTATATCTAGTAAAGATACCAGGAGAGTTTCTGTACTGTGGTTAGTTCTGAATCCAGATTGGGATGGATGTAGGATGTTGTGGGTTTCTAGGTACATGGATAGCTGTTGTGCCACTAGACCTTCTATTATTTTGACGTATGTAGGGATAGAAGCGATTGGCCTGTAATTTGACGGGTTATTTATTAGACCTTTGGGGTCTTTCAGTATAGGGGTTATTATGATTTCTCCAAGGTCTGGTGGGAACTGGCCCTCCCTGAGTGTGGTTTGCAACCACAACGTGTAGCTAGCTTTGAAGTTGGTGGAAGCTGTTGCTAGTAGGTATGATGGGCAGTTGTTCAGGTCGCATGAGGACTTGCAGTATTTTTTATATAGCCTGTCCAGTTCTGACCACTAGGTTGTAGGGAAGTTGGTCCAGGACCTGTCTACTGAGATGGCTTCATCTGTTGTGGGTTTTATTAGAATATCTTCTATGTTGTTTTGTGAGTTATTGAATGTTGTTCTGATTGTGATGATTTTATTTTTGAAGTGATCTGCTAATTGAGAGGCTGTTGGTGTTAGGTTTCCCTGGGTGGCTAGGCATGGTTTGGTATCGGTGAGGTTTCTTACTAGGTTGAAAAGTTTTTTTGTGTCTGGTTTGTCAGTGCCAATGAGATTGGAGTAATAGTTTTTTCGTTTTTCCTTCAGTTTGATTTTGTATTGCTTGATTTGGATTTTCCATTCTGTTTTGGTGTTATCTTGTTTCTGTTTTTTCCATGCCCTTTCTAGTTGTCTACATTTCCTTTTTAGATGTAGGAGTTCTGTGTCAAACCATTTGTCTGATTGTCTACATATTTTATTTTTTGGTTTTAGTGGTGCTAGTTTGTTCAAGGTCTGTTCGCTGAGAGACCGCCAGGTATTTATGAATTCACTAGGGTTGCTGGAATCTATTGCAGGATCCACTGCTCTCCAGAATGTGGTGGGATCGATTTTCTGTCTGAACATAATGCTTGTTTTGGGAGGAGTGGGTTTATTTTTGTTATGCTCCCAGTTGATGGTGAAGTTATATTTATAGTGGTCCGACCATAGGGTGGGCTGCCAGGCGCCGTTGGTGATTTTGATATGTTGTGTGTTGAGATTAGGGGATGAGTATGCTGCAATATCGAGTTGATGACCTTTTTCGTGTGTTAGTTCTGGGTTGAGGATCTGGTACGATAGGGTATTGAGGTATGATAGAATTTCTACTACTTGTTTGGAGGTGTGGTCTTCTAGGTGGAGGTTTAAATCTCCGAGGATCAGATTATTTGTAGAGGAAAGAGAGTTCTGGAGGATGAACTCTTCTAGTTCTTGTTTAGTGGTGTTCCATTTTCCTGGGGTGATGTAGCATAGAAGGCAGTTTAGATTTCCTGTCAGTGTGTTATCTGAAAGTTGGCAGGCTAGTAGGTCTAAGTGAGGTGTGGAGTGCTTGGCTAGGACTTTGATGTTGAAGTTGTTTTTTACTATGATTGCTAGCCCTCCTCCTCTTCTGTTGTCTCGGCATACTAATTCAATTTTGTATCCGTTTGGACAAATTTCAATAATGTGAGGGTCTGTGTCTGCTGTGAGCCAGGTTTCAGCAAGGAAGAGGCATCCTAGGTTGTCTTTAATTAGCCAGTCTTTGATTAGTTCTGTCTTTGGGCTTACCGATCTTATATTTAGGTATGAGCATGCTATTGATGTGATTTTTGTGAGAGGGATAGGGGTAGGAGCTATATTTGTGAGTATTTTTTGTGATGTCTGTAGTCTTTGTGAGCTTGTCTTGGCATTTGTTGTATGTCTTTTTCCCCAAATTGAGGGTATGCTTGTATGGCTGGATGATGAACAGAGGATTAAGGTTCTTGGGGTTTGGAGTTTCCTGGTTTGTAGGAAGGGTTTGTGTGGTACTGTGATGATTGGGATTGATTGTGTGTGGTATCCTGCTGTTTTCCATTTATCTGTGAAGAGGGAAAGCAGTAGTAGGGCGAAGATGAGTTTGGGTGTACTTGTATCCATTGTGTGAGTGGTAGAAAGTGGTTGTTGTAGGGTTTGCTGGTACTTTTGAGGGCCTTAGTAGTTAGATTTCTAGTTAGTGTTAAATTGCTATTCTCTCTCACCTCAAGTTAACTTGTGATGGCAGCTTAGGTTAGCGCTGTTAATTTAAATGGCTCCCTTGCTGGGCAGGAGAGGGGCGGAGCAGGGCTCCCACGCTGACCTCTCTCTCAGGATCGAGTCCGGCTAGCTGTAGCCTCCATATACATGCAGGCTAAGCAGTTATACGTGAATTATTAATGCAGGTTAAGGATGCAGAAGTATTTAGTTTGTAGGCAGCTAGGGAGAGCTCGAGTGCTTTGTGTTCTGTGGAGGAGCTTGTCCTTCTCCTGAATAGAACCGCTTGGAGAGATTGCTGGTTGTGCCGGTGGTGGTGCAGTTTAAAGAGTAGGCTCCCGTTGGTCTGGAGGGGGGGGGGGGGGGCGTAAACGGCTCAACGCCTCGTGCAGGTAGGGCAGGCTAAGGCTCCCGATGGAGCGATTCTGTATCAAAATCCCGGACTCGGGGGAGGGGCGGAGCGGGGCTCACACGCGCGCCTCGTGCAGGTAGGGCAGGCTAAGACTCCCGATGGAGCGATTCTGTTTCAAAATCCCGGACTCGGGGGAGGGGCGGAGCGGGGCTCACACGCTCACCTCGGCGGCAGGGCAGGCAAAGGCTCCCGATGGAGCGATTCTGTATCAAAATCCCGGACTCGGGGGAGGGGCGGAGCGGGGCTCACACGCTCACCTCGGCGGCAGGGCAGGCAAAGGCTCCCGATGGAGCGATTCTGTGGCAAAATCCCGGATTCGGGGGAGGGGCGGAGCGGGGCTCACACGCGCGCCTCGTGCAGGTAGGGCAGGCTAAGACTCCCGATGGAGCGATTCTGTTTCAAAATCCCGGATTCGGGGGAGGGGCGGAGCGGGGCTCACACGCGCGTCTCGTGCAGGTAGGGCAGGCTAAGAATACAGTACAATACCCAAGTCCCAGAGCATAGCTGTGAGGGCCATAAGAAGAAAGCAACCAATGGAAACAAGAAAAAAGTACCCTCCAAGCAAGGAATACAACAAAAGCCCAGCCTTGTCCCATCCGTAAAGAATATCAAAATAGGAAAATAGGAAGAAAAGAAAAACACCGTCTGTGAGTTTACTCCCGTAAGTTTATACCCCAGACAAAACAAAACCGCACAACCCCCAACCCCTATCCCCCCTCTCCCATCCCCCCACCCCTCAGCTTCTGGAGACAAGGTGGCAAAGTGCCCTCATAAGGGAGCAGACTCAGCAATGACCCGTTCCCACTAGGACCCATAAAGCTTAGGAGAGTTCCCTACATGGCCCCCACTGCTACACAGCTCCCACTATGCCAGCTCTCAGAGAGACTGCTTCCATCCTACCAACTCTGGGGGCGCCTCATCCATCCACATGCGGAGCACTCCCCGTTTGGCAGCAAGAATGGCAACATACATAAAACGCCAGTGGTCTGCAGTCAGCCCCTGAGCCAAAAACTCCTCATCATGTCCCAAGACTAGAATCCCATACGACCACTGGACCAACACCCCCAGGATCTGTGCAATGAAATCCAGTACTCCATTCCAGTAGACGCCCAAAAGTGGACATTCAATAATAATGTGCAGTAGAGTCCCGGGCATACGCTTACACTTTACACATTCCTCAGAATCCCATAGGCCAGCCTGCACCCTCTGTGTCCGTGTAAGATAGGTACGATGGAGCAATTTGAATTGGAGTTCCTGCAATTGAGCATTGCGGGCTCCTTGGGCTATGTTGGAAAAGCAGGCTTTAAGCACCCCAGGGGTAATCTCTTCCCCCAGTTCCAGTGACCATTTAGAGGCCAAGGTAGGCATCTGGGTATCCTCCCGCTCTGCCCTCGCCGTCCCATACCAAAATGAGAGAGAATTAAGAGCAGAGGGAAGAGATAGGAAAATCTGATCCACCTTTAAAAAATGACCACCCCCCGGCTGACGGCGAAGATTATCCAAATAGTGGTGTCTCAATTGGAGATATGCAAAAAAGGGCATAAAGGACAAGTCCCAGGTGGTGCGGAGCGCCGCATACGAAGGAAAGGAGGATGGTAGCGAGGTTCCCACCACTGATACATGGCCCAAACTGACGGGTACCAAACCGAACCCCAACGCCCGGAGAGGCTCCCACCCCTGGTAGAAAATCAGGGCTCTGGGTGAGCATCCGGAAAGCCAATCAGGTGCCGCCACCAAGTCAATGCCTTCTTTAAGGGAGTGAGCCATACTGAGTTTAATCCGAGGCGGGGATGCCTTCACTGTGGACAAACCAGGCATGCCAAAGCCGCATAAGGGGCTGACCAGGAATCAGAGTCCCCTGTGTAAAGCTCGTGGAGCCATCTCATTATAAAAGCGAAGGTCCGGCAGAGCCAGCCCTCCCCCATCTTGTCCCTGCGTAAGCTTCCACCAGCCTATGCTTGCTCTCCTATGGTGCCAGATAAAAGCCAGTGAAAAAAATAAAAAGGAGAGAGACCAAATTCCTGGAAGCCACGAGGGACTGCTTCCTGGAACAGCTGGTCATGGAACCTACACGAGGAGAAGCTACTCTTGATCTAATCTTCAGTGGACTGGGGGGACCTGCAAAGGAAGTAGCGGTATTAGACCCACTGGGAAACAGCGATCACAACATGATCCAGTGCAGACTAGAACTGGGATCATCCAGGGTGAAAAGAACCACAACAACAGCGCTCAACTTCAGAAAAGGGAATTATGATGCAATGAGGAAAATGGTGGGGAAGAAACTCAACGGCAGCACAAGGAAGGTAGAGTCCGTAGAAAGCGCCTGGACCCTGCTCAAGCGTACGGTGCACGAAGCACAGAACCTGTACGTCCCCAGGTTCAGAAAAGAGTGCAAGAAAAATCGAATAAAGAACCCAGCATGGATAACGGCAGCTGTAAAAAAGGCGATCAGTAACAAGAAAGCATCGTTCAAAAAATGGAAACAGGATCAAACGCAGGCCAACCAAAAGGAACACAAGGAAAGCCAGAAGGAGTGCCACCGAGTGGTTAGGAGAGCAAAGAGGGAATATGAAGAGAGACTAGCGGGAGAGGCAAAAAATTTCAAATCATTCTTCAGGTACGTAAAGGGGAAGCAACCAGCGAGGGAGGAAGTGGGGCCCTTGGATGACGGGGATAGAAAGGGAGTAGTGAGGGAGGAAAAAGAAATAGCTGACAAGTTAAATGACTTCTTTACGTCGGTCTTCACGAGGGAGGACACATCCAACATTCCGGAACCAGAGGAAATAGAAAATGGAGATCAAGATAACAAGCTGGTCAAATTAGAGGTGAGCCAGGAGGATGTCCTCAGGCAGATAGACAAGCTAAAGAGCGACAAGTCGCCAGGTCCGGATAGCATTCACCCAAGGGTGCTCAAGGAATTAAGAAATGAAATAGCAGAGACACTTCAGCAAATATGCAACCTATCCCTAAAAACTGGAGAGATCCCGGAGGACTGGAAAATAGCTAATGTCACGCCCATCTTCAAGAAGGGTTCGAGGGGCGACCCGGGAAACTATAGGCCGGTAAGCCTCACATCGGTCCCGGGAAAGATGATGGAGGCACTGATTAAGGACAGCATCTGTGACCATATCGAAAAAAATGGACAGCTAAGGTCGAGCCAGCATGGGTTCTGCAAGGGTAGGTCGTGCCTCACAAACTTGTTGTACTTCTTTGAGGGGGTAAACAACCAGGTGGACAAAGGAGAACCCATAGACATAATTTACCTAGACTTCCAGAAAGCCTTCGATAAGGTACCACATGAGCGGTTGCTCAGGAAGCTATGGAACCATGGGGTGCACGGGGAGGTCCACCGATGGATCAAAAACTGGCTGGCAGACAGGAAGCAGAGGGTTGGTGTAAAGGGCCATTACTCGGACTGGCAAGGGGTCACGAGCGGGGTTCCTCAAGGATCGGTGCTGGGACCGCTCCTGTTTAACATATTCATTGACGACCTGGAGGAGGGAACAAAATGCGAGGTCATCAAATTTGCAGATGACACCAAACTATTCAGCAAGGTTGAAACCACGGTTGACTGCGAGAATCTCCAAAGGGATCTTACGACATTGGAAGAATGGGCGAAAAAGTGGCAAATGAGCTTCAATGTAGGGAAATGCAAGGTCATGCATATAGGGAGAAGGAACCCGATGTTCACTTACAAAATGGGGGGATCAATGCTAGGGGTCAGTAATCTGGAAAGAGACTTGGGAGTGATGGTAGACACGACATTGAAGGCGTCGGCACAATGCGCCACAGCCTCGAGGAAAGCAAACCAAATGTTAGGTATCATTAAGAAGGGTATCTCGACCAGAACGAAGGAAGTCATCCTGCCACTGTACCGGGCTATGGTGCGCCCGCATCTGGAATACTGTGTACAGTACTGGTCACCGTACCTCAAAAAGGACATGGCAATGCTTGAGGGAGTCCAGAGAAGAGCAACTAAACTGATTAAGGGTATGGAAAACCTTACATACACTGACAGACTGAAGAAGCTGGGGTTGTTCTCCCTGGAAAAGCGGAGACTCAGAGGAGATATGATAGAGACCTTCAAGATCCTGAGGGGCATCGAAAAGGTTGACAAAGACAGATTTTTCAATTTGAAAGAAACCACAAGAACAAGGGGTCACTCGATGAAATTGAAGGGGGACAGGTTTAAAACAAACGCAAGGAAGTGCTTTTTCACACAGAGGGTGGTGGACACATGGAACACCCTTCCGGAGGCCGTGATAGGAAATAGCACAGTACAGGGTTTCAAGGAAGACCTGGATAGGTTCCTGGAAGACAAAGGGATTGAGGGGTACAGATAAGAGCAGTGGAAGGTTTAGAGATAACTGTAGAGGTAGGCAATAAAATTAGTCAGGGACCACTGACCAGGCAATATGCCTGATGGGCCGCCGCGTGAGCGGACCGCTGGGCTGGATGGACCTCTGGTCTGCCCCGGCGGAGGCGACTACTTATGTACTTATGTACTTATGATTCCAGGTGAGATTTGGGGAATTACAGACTGGTAAGCCTGACCTCAGCGCCAGGCAAAATAGTGGAAACAATTATAAAAAAAATAAAATTGTAGAACATGTAGAGAAACATTTAATGAGACTGTCAGCATGGGTTCAGTCGAGGAAGGTCTTACTTCACCAATTTGCTTGACTTTTTGAAGGTGTGAATAAACTTGTGAGGGTAAAGGTGAGCCGGTTGATGTAGTGTATCTAGATTTCCAGAAAGCTTTTGACAAAGTTCCTCATGAGAGGCTCCTGAGAAAATTAGTCATGGAATAGGAGGCAATGTTCAGTTGTGGATTAAGAATTGGTTATCGGACAGAAAAGAAAGGGTACAGTTAAATGGCCATTTTTCTCAATGGAGGAGGATAAATAGTGCTATGCTGCAGAGATCTGTACTGGGACCGGTGCTATTTAACTTATTTATAAATGATCTGGAAATTGGAATGACGAATGAGGTGATTAAATTTGCAGATGACACTAAACTGTTCAAAGTTGTTAAAACACATGAGGATTGTAAAAAACTGCAGAATATCCTTAGGAAATTGGAAGACTGGGTATCCAAATGGCAGATGAAATTTAATGTGGTCAAATGCAAAGTGATGCACAGTGGGAAGAATAATCCAAATCATAGTTGCTGAATGCTAGGGTCCACCGGGCTTCAGCGCTCAAGAAAAAGATCTGGGTGTCATTCTGGATAATACATTGAAACCTTCCGCCCAATGTGAAGCGGCGGCCAGGAAAGCAAACAAGATGCTATGAATTATTAAAAAAGGGATGGTAAACAAGACTAAGAATGCCTCTGTATCGCTCAATAGTGTGACCTCAACCTTGAGTATTATGTTCAGTTCTGGTCTCCTTATCTCAATAAAGATATAACAGCACTAGAAAAGGTTCAAAGAAGAGCGACCAAGATGATAAAGGGGATGGAACTCCTCTCGTATGAGGAAAGAGTCATGAGCCTGACAGCTTGGGAGTCCCACATGCGAGAATATTATGCTTGCTTGTTCTCGGAGAAAGCAAAGATAAATTACCTGTTCTCCAAGGGCAGCAGGCATATATTCTCACAACTTGCCCGCCTCCCCTAGTAGGCTTCTTAGCTTTGTTATTGAACTGATGGTTCTATGAGCTGACATCTGGCGGGAAGGCACTGGCATGTGTGCAGTATGGGGTAAAGATTTAAAGTCTCAACAATAAGGCAAAAATGGTCCAAGGGTTCCCACTGTGGTATAACGGTGTTGAAGACAGCTCAAAAGTAACAACATAAATAAATTGCTATATAATTTTAGTGAAGTAAGGTACCCTCAGTGTGAAGGGTCAGTGACGGGAGAAATCCTCCAACACTTCACGCAACAAGGTGGAGACAACCAAGCCCCCACCTACACACCATCACCGGGTACCTAAATGTGCTTTAAATCAAATAACATAATCACCATAATAAACAGTGAACATAAGTGAATTCAATCACAGCTACCACTCTGGGAACCCCCCAGCCAACTCCCAAACTTGAAATGAAAAAGAAACTTATCTTCATTCAGTACTGTCATTCAGGCGTCCAAGGAAAAGGCAGATGAACGCCACAGACTACCAGGTCCAACCAGCCTGGTTTCGGGAGCAAATCCCTTCCTCAGGAACCCACAATTCAAAAAGTCAATCACATGATTCAAGTCAGCTGGGCGGAGGGAGGAGCTAACAGAGCGGAGCAGAGACTGGGCTTAAAAGCCTGACATCAGTGATGTCACACATCAAAAGAGCCAATCACAAACAGGCAGGAAATGCAGAACAGGGACTGGTCGATAGTGTTCCATTCAATGCTGTCATTTAATCCATGAGGGGATACACACTGTAGTTGGAAGATCCAGAACTGCTCCCTAAGATTAATATAGGCCCTTCTTGTCACCCCTGAACTCGCTTTGAAGTTGTTCAAGTACAAACTATGATAGGTCAGCGAAATTATGATCTTTCTCAAAGGGCTTGGTTGTCTCCACCTTGTTGTGTGAAGCGTTGGAGGATTTATCCCGTTGCTGTCCCTTTACACTGAGGGTACCTTACTTCACTAAAATTATATAGCAATTTATTTATGTTGTTACTTTTGAGTTGTCTTCAACACTGTTATACCACTGTGGGAACCCTTGGACCATTTTTGCCTTATTGTTGAGTCTTTTGAGGTTTCTCTGGCAATCTTCTTTTAAAGATTTAAAGTGACATTGTACTTGGCAGTGTTCATACCAGTTTCTGTGGATGACATCACTCACATGTGAGAATATATGCCTTTTGTCCTCAGAGAACACCTGCTACAGGTAAGTATCTTTGTTATCCATGACAAATATTATCTATATCTAATAATTTACCATGTATTATAATATAAATTTTTATTTTGAAACTGGAGTTAAGAGTTGATACATTTTTACTGACGCCACAGCCCTGGCAGATACAGATACATTTAGTGCCCTTTATCAAATATTATGGATCTGATGGTATGCATTATACGTTTTCACACAGGTTGATGCTTGCTTTAAAAAAAAAAAAAAAAAAAATTCTGCATCTAATAGCAAGCCCATTTGTTTCATCTCTCACTCTCCCAAGGATAGGTAGCTGGAGTTAAGGCCTGAGTAAGTTCCATGTGGGGCTTCTATAGGGTTAATCCAGCTGCAGTTCAGCTGCTCCTGTCAGGTATCAATAACAATGTGTGCCTTGTCTCTGTGTTCTGCTTCAGATTTCCTGTCTCCCAAGACGACCTCCCACACTCTTGAACAGCCTACAGCAGTCAACACATCTTCCTCTGCAAAACCAGCAGCTGACAGGAGCTCATCTGTGTATGGTGCAGGCTTTGAGCACCTGAAGTCAGCCCTGGGACAATGGCAGTGCAATTCCTGTCTAGTGCAAAATAAGGCCACAGACATCAAGTGTGTAGCATGCCAGACTGCCAAAACACCCTCGGCAGAATCTACAAAGCAGGCTGATAGTGCAAATCAAGTCAGTATTGCAAAGCCAACTTCAGTGTCAGGGACACAGGGATTTGGGGACCGGTTCAAACCAGTGGTGGGAATGTGGGACTGTGATACTTGTTTGGTACAGAATAAAGCCAAAGCTACAAAGTGTGTGGCCTGTGAAACACCAAAACCAGGGACTGGAGTGAAGCCAGCTCTGCCACCATCAGTGGCCACAAGTCAAGCCTCAGTACTGTCTTGTGCACACACAATCACCAGCAGTGCTCAGAACACAGCACCCTTGGGATTTGGAGACAAATTCAAAAAGCCACCAGGGACTTGGAACTGCACAGTGTGCCTTGTGCAGAATAAGGCTGAAGACAGCAAGTGTGTGGCCTGTCTTTCTGAGAAACCAGGTATGTAATATGTGGCTATCAAAATATATTTTAAAATAATTTTGTTTAAATGGAGCAGAATTTCCACACACAAGTAAAATTATGAATGTTAATGTGGAATGATGACAATTTAGCTCTGCTATTCAAGGCTTACTGTGCTAAATTTGTTTCATTATATTGACAGAGTGAGGAAAATTGCTTAGGTGATTCAACTTTTGATGGTATGTACACTCATTGGGGGAAATTTTCAAAACTCAGAAGACAGGTGCTGGTTCTGTGGGTACTTTTACGTACTGATTTTGCACTGATTCTCAAAGGGTAATTCTTTCTGAAAGCTGCCTAGGAGCAGTATGCCGAGAACCACGAGAACCCAGCTCATATCCTACTGCAACTGTTTATCTTGGGCAATTCACTTAACTCTCCATTACCTCAGGTACAAATTTAGATTGTGAACCCCCCACAGACACACACATACCCTACTGTACCAGAATGTACACTGCTTCAGTAGCTTTTAGGCTTGTCATCTAGTCATCAAATCTCAATGTTTATTGAAAAAATTTAAGGTCCTGCTTAAAAACCCACTTTTATAGCAAAAGCTTTTTATTAACCATAATTGGGTCTCTTGTGGGGACAGTCGAACAATAGCTCAGAATCTGTGATTGATTGAATATCTTTCCTGCTTTCTTTCCTGTTGGTTCATGGCATTCTTTCTTAATGGCATTCAGATCCTAATTTTATTGTTTAATTTATACATAGTAACATAGTAGATGACGGCAGATAAAGACCCGAATGGTCCATCCAGTCTGCCCAACCTGATTCAATTTAAATTTTTTTTTTTTTTTTTTCTTCTTAGCTATTTCTGGGCGAGACTCCAAAGCTTTACCTGGTACTGTGCTTGGGTTCCAACTGCCAAAATCTCTGTTAAGACTTACTCCAGCCCATCTACACCCTCCCAGCCATTGAAGCCCTCCCCTGCCCATCCTCCTCCAAACGACCATATACAGACGCAGACCGTACAAGTCTGCCCAGTAACTGGCCTAGTTCAATCTTTAATATTATTTTCTGATTCTAAATCTTCTGTGTTCATCCCACGCTTCTTTGAACTCAGTCACAGTTTTACTCTCCACCACCTCTCTCGGGAGCGCATTCCAGGCATCCACCACCCTCTCCGTAAAGTAGAATTTCCTAACATTGCCCCTGAATCTACCACCCCTCAACCTCAAATTATGTCCTCTGGTTTTACCATTTTCCTTTCTCTGGAAAAGATTTTGTTCTACGTTAATACCCTTATCCCAGGACAAGCAGGCAGCATATTCTTGACTGATGGGTGACGGCACCGACGGAGCCCCGGTACGGACAATTTTAGAGTGATTGCACTCTAAGAACTTGGAAAGTTCTGGTAGGCCGCACCGCGCACGTGCGAGTGCCTTCCCGCCCGACAGAGGCGCGCGGTCCCCAGTTTCTTAGTTTCCGCGGAGCTAAGAAGACGCGTTTCTCTCAACGGCCGTTGTGAGAAAATCTTTTTGATTCTTCCCGCTCGCGTAAACTCTTGAAGGAAATATTGTTTCCTTCCTTTTTTCTTTATTTTCTTTTCTTTTCTTTAAAAAAAAAAAAAAAAAACATTTGTTTTTTTCTTCTTTTTTCGAATTCGCCCTGGCGGGGCCTTTTGCCACCATCGAAGCCTCGGCCTTCGATTTGGCTGAAGCCGTTTTTACATTCATGCCCCCTCAACCCGGGTTTAAGAAGTGCCAGCGGTGTGCACGATCAATTTCACTCACTGACCCACATAATTAGTGTCTACAGTGTCTTGGTCCCGACCATCGAGCTTCTACCTGCACCCGCTGTGCGACTTTAAAAAAGAGAACTGAAAAATCGTCAAATCCAGCAGAGATTGCTTTTTGGTGCCGAAATGTCTGACTCTACGACACCGACATCGGCTCCGGCGCAGTCGGCACCCACCTCATCGATGCCACGCGATACCGCGTCGGCGTCGACTCCTTCAGGTAAGCCGGCTAAGAAGCCTTCCCCGTTGGAGCGTCCTCCAGTCTCGGTGGCAGCGAGCCCAATCCTGCCGACTTCGAGGCACCCACGGAAGCGCTCCGCCCCAATAGAGGTGAGCCCCTCGACATCGGGTTCCTCATCCTCGGGGCGTAGAGCAGCACCGCAGGTACCGCAGAAGAAAAAGGCTGTACCGGTGCCTTCACTCGAAGAGCGTATAGCTGCTGTTCTGCAAGTGCAGCTTAAGGAACAGTTGCAACACCTTCTTCCTTCACTCTTGGCACCGAGCCTTCCAGTCCCGGTCCGGTCTGAGCCACCGGTACCGACAGTGGAACGCCCTATTTTATCGGCTTCCACTTTGTCGGTACCGGTACAATCTGCTTCCTCGGTCTCCATGCTGGTTCTTGCACCGGAGCCGAGAGCTCACCATCAGGCTGTACAGACTTCGGCTCCGGTGCATCCAGTGACATCTCCCGGTACCGAGTCGATCAGGTCAGGGAAATCGCTTCGCAAATCTTGTCACCTAGAACCCTCCACACCAGAATCTCGGGACCGGAGTTTTCAAGTTCGAGATCCTGATTTGTGGGGTGATTCAGAGGATCCTCTTCTTTCTGAAGGGGAATGCTCTTCTGGTGACGAGGACCCTTCTGCTTTGGGACCTTCCTCTAGACCAGATGTGTCCTCTTTTTCTTCCTTTTTGAAGGAGATGTGTGATTCTCTCTCCATCCCCTTGGAGGCTGAGTCAAAGAAATCCAAAGCTTTTCTAGATGCACTGGATTTTGACCAGCCTCCAAAGGAATACCTTAAGTTACCTCTCCATGACATCTTGAGAGAGACCTTTTATAAAAATTTAGAATCTCCTTTAACTGTACCTGGAGCTCCCCGCAAGTTGGACTCTTTGTATAAAGTCATTCCCATTCCTGGGTTTGATAAACCCCAACTACCTCATGAGTCCCTTTTAGTTGAGTCCACACTCAAAAAGTCTAAGGGGGCTAGTGTGTATGCTTCAGTCCCTCCTGGCAGAGAGGGTAAATCCATGGACAAATTTGGAAAAAGGCTGTACCAGAATGCGATGTTGGCCAACCGGTCAGGAAATTACGCATTTCATTTCTCATTTTATCTAAAACAGCTTATACAAAATCTGACTGTTTTCGAGAGATATCTCCCCGACCGGAAGAAATCTGCTTTTCACCAAAATTGTTCCTCTCTTTTGCAGCTTCGTAAGTTCATGGTCAGATCAATTTATGACACTTTTGAACTGACCTCCAGAGCCACAGCTATGTCAGTAGCCATGCGACGGCTGGCCTGGCTTCAAGTTTCCGAACTCGATGTCAATCATCAGGACCGGCTAGCCAACGCACCTTGTTTGGGGGATGAGCTGTTTGGAGATTCCATGGATTCCACTACTCAAAAGCTCTCGGCTCATGAAACTCGGTGGGACACTCTTCTTAAAACTAAGAAAGCAACTCCACCTACCAGGCCTTTTCGTCAACACTCGGCCTACCAACGAAGATTCGTGGCCCGTCCTCTGCCACAGAATACACAACAGCCTAGACGTCAGAGACAACAAAGACCAGCTGCTAGACAGGCTCAGCAACAGCAGCAGGTGAAACCTCCTCCTTCACAAAAACCTACTCAACCCTTTTGACTTGGTTCTCCAGAACATAGCCAGTCTCGTTCCTTCTATCCAACTTCCACAGCCTATAGGGGGACGCCTTACTTACTTCATCAGCCGTTGGGAATTCATCACGTCGGATCAGTGGGTCCTCAACATCATCCGACACGGCTACTCTCTCAACTTTCAGACACTCCCTCCTCAAAGTCAACCAAGAGAGTCTGCTTTCAACACTCCTCAGTCTTCCCTTCTTCTCCAAGAGGTTCAATCACTGCTCCTTTTCAACGCCATAGAGGAAGTTCCTTTAGACCAAAAAGGACAGGGATTCTACTCCCGTTACTTCCTAGTACCCAAAAAAACAGGAGATCTCAGACCCATTTTAGATCTTCGTGATCTCAACAAATGCTTGCTCACAGAAATTCAAAATGCTTTCTCTGGCCACTCTTTACCCTCTTCTCAGTCACGGCGACTGGCTATGTTCCCTCGATCTCAAAGAAGCATACACTCACATACCGGTCAACCCGGCCTTCAGACAGTATCTCTGCTTCATGATCAATCATCGTCATTACCAATACAAAGTGCTACCCTTCGGTCTAGCCTCTTCTCCAAGGGTGTTCACAAAATGTCTGATTGTAGTGGCTGCATTTCTACGTTCCCACCATCTTCAGGTGTTTCCTTATCTGGACGGTTGTTTAATCAAAGCCGATTCTTCTCAAACAGTCTCTCAAGCCAGGCAAATGATGGTACTCTTGGGTCACATGGCCTCCACAGTTCATGTCACTCCCCTTGCACGTCTCCACCTGCGCACTCCACAATGGACCTTGGCTACCCAATGGTCCCAAGCGACGGATCCTTGCTCACGACACATATCTGTGACATCATCGCTTCGTCAATCTCTGCAATGGTGGTTGATATCCTCAAATCTATCCAGAGGTCTTCTGTTTCATTTACCTCCTCATCAACTGATCATCACCACCGACGCCTCCCCTTATGCCTGGGGAGCACATTTGGACGAGTTCCAAAC
Organism: Geotrypetes seraphini; assembly: GCF_902459505.1. Lineage (NCBI taxonomy): Eukaryota > Metazoa > Chordata > Amphibia > Gymnophiona > Dermophiidae > Geotrypetes > Geotrypetes seraphini. The sequence goes on from NC_047085.1 coordinate 192,507,835, forward strand.
TCAAGGTCTTTGGACACCTCAGGAAATGAAGCACCACATCAATTTTCTAGAACTCAGAGCGATGTTTTATGCCCTCAAGGCTTTCCAACATCTTCTCTTCCCTCAAGTCCTCTTGCTTTGCACAGACAATCAAGTTGCGATGTACTACATCAACAAGCAGGGTGGAACAGGATCTCGCCTCTTGTGCCAGGAGGCCCAAAAGATTTGGTCTTGGGCCACTTCTCGCCAATTATTCCTGAAAGCGATTTACATTCAGGGAGAGCAGAATTCTTTAGCAGACAAACTCAGCAGAATTCTCCAACCCCATGAATGGACTCTCGATCCTCTGACTCTCCAGTCCATCTTCGCTCAGTGGGGCACGCCTCAGATAGACCTCTTTGCAGCTCCTCATAATCACCAGCTGCCCCTATTCTGCTCCAGACTCTACTCTCCTCACCGTCTGGCAGCGGATTCATTTCTCCTCGACTGGTCCAATCTGTTCCTGTATGCTTTCCCTACTCTGCCTCTCATGTTGAGAACCTTGTTCAAGCTCAAGAGGGAACGAGCCACCATGATTCTGATTGCTCCGAGGTGGCCCAGGCAACATTGGTTCTCCCTTCTACTTCAACTCAGTTCCAGGGAACCTTTTTTTCTTCCACTGTTTCCTTCTCTGCTTACACAGCACCAGGAGACCCTTCTACATCCCAACCTCCAGTCTCTGCACCTGACAGCTTGGTATCTCTCGGGCTGACTTCTCATGATACTCTTTTGTCTCAGCCCGTTCGTTCCATTCTAGATGCCTCCAGGAAACCAGCCACTCTGCAATGTTACCATCAGAAGTGGACAAGATTTTCTTCCTGGTGTCTTCTTCACCATCTTGATCCCACTTCCCTGGCAGTGGAGACATTGTTGGATTATTTGCTTTCTTTGTCTGACTCTGACCTTAAGTCTTCTTCCATCAGAGTCCATCTCAGTGCCATTACTGCCTTCCATGAGCCGGTTCATGGAAAACTTCTCTCAGCTCATCCCCTGGTGTCCAGGTTCATGCGGGGTCTTTTCAATGTGAAACCACCTCTTAAAGCCCCTCCTGTTATCTGGGATCTCAATGTGGTTCTTTCCGCCTTAATGAAGCCTCCATTTGAACCTTTGGCTACCACTCCTTTCAAGTTTCTCACTTGGAAGGTACTTTTCCTTATTGCTCTTTCCTCTGCCAGGAGGGTCAGTGAGCTACATGCACTAGTTGCAGATCCACCTTTTACGGTCTTTCATCATGACAAGGTGGTTCTGCGTACGCATCCAAAGTTTCTCCCTAAGGTTGTCTCGGAATGCCATCTCAACCAATCCATTGTTCTGCCTGTCTTCTTTCCGAAACCTCACTCTCATTCTAGGGAACAGGCTCTGCATACTTTGGATTGTAAGAGGGCTCTAGCTTACTATCTAGAGCGTACGAAACCCCACAGATCAGTTCCCCAACTCTTTCTGTCCTTTGATCCGAATAAATTGGGACGTCCTGTTTCTAAACGTACGTTGTCTAATTGGCTGGCAGCGTGCATTTCATTCTGTTATGCTCAGACCAGACTGACACTGGAAGGTTCTGTCACGGCCCATAGAGTCCGAGCGATGGCAGCATCTGTAGCTTTCCTCCGTTCCACTCCTATTGAGGAAATCTGCAAGGCTGCTACTTGGTCCTCAGTTCATACTTTTACATCTCATTATTGTCTGGATGCATTCTCCAGACGGGATGGACACTTCGGCCAATCTGTTTTGCAAAATTTGTTTTCCTAATGGCCAACCTTCCCTCCATCCCTCTTTTTGTTAGCTTGGAGGTCACCCATCAGTCAAGAATATGCTGCCTGCTTGTCCTGGGATAAAGCACAGTTACTTACCGTAACAGGTGTTATCCAGGGACAGCAGGCAGATATTCTTGCGTCCCTCCCACCTCCCCGGGTTTGCTTCTTAGCTGGCTTATCCTAACTGGGGACCGCGCGCCTCTGTTGGGCGGGAAGGCACTCGCGCGTGCGCGGTGCGGCCTACCAGAACTTTCCAAGTTCTTAGAGTGCAATCACTCTAAAATTGTCCGTACCGGGGCTCCGTCGGTGCCGTCACCCATCAGTCAAGAATATCTGCCTGCTGTCCCCGGATAACACCTGTTACGGTAAGTAACTGTGCTTTTAAGTATTTGAACGTCTAAATCATATCTCCCCTGTCTCTCCTTTCCTCTAGGGTATACATATTCAGGGCTTTCAGTCTCTCCTCATACGTCTTCTGGCGCAAGCCTCCTATCATTTTCGTCGCCCTCCTCTGGACCGCCTCAAGTCTTCTTACGTCTTTCGCCAGATACGGTCTCCAAAACTGAACACAATACTCCAAGTGGGGCCTCACCAATGACCTGTACAGGGACATCAACATCTTCTTCCTTCTACTGACTACGCCTCTCTTTATACAGCCCAGAATCCTTCTGGCAGCAGCCACTGCCTTGTCACACTGTTTTTTCGCCTTTAGATCTTCGGACACTATCACCCCAAGGTCCCTCTCCTCATCCGTGCATATCAGCTTCTCTCCTCCCAGCATATACGGTTCCTTCCTATTATTAATCCCCAAATGCATTACTCTGCATTTCTTTGCATTGAATTTTAGTTGCCAGGCATTAGACCATTCCTCTAACTTTTGCAGATCCTTTTTCATATTTTCCAATCCCTCTTCGGTGTCTACTCTGTTACAAATCTTGGCATCATCTGCAAAAAGGCACACTTTTCCTTCTAACCCTTCAGCAATGTCACTTACATACATATTGAACAGGATTGGCCCCAGCACCGAACCCTGAGGGACTCCACTAGTCACCTTTCCTTCCTTCGAGCGACTTCCATTAACCACCACCCTCTGGCGTCTGTCCGACAGCCAGTTTCTGACCCAGTTCACCACTTTGGGTCCTAACTTCAGCCCTTCAAGTTTGTTCAGCAGCCTCCTATGAGGAACTGTATCAAAGGCTTTGCTGAAATCCAAGAAAATTACATCTAGCATATGTCCTCGATCCAGCTCTCTGGTCACCCAATCAAAAAATTCAATCAGGTTCGTTTGGCACGATTTACCTTTTGTAAAGCCATGTTGCCTCGGATCCTGTAACCCATTAGATTCAAGGAAATACACTATCCTTTCTTTCAGCAACACTTCCATTATTTTTCCAACAACTGAAGTGAGGCTCACCGGCCTGTAGTTTCCTGCTTCATCCCTGTGACCACTTTTATGAATAGGGACCACATCCGCTCTCCTCCAATCCCCAGGAATCACTCCCGTCTCCAGAGATTTGTTGAACAAGTCTTTAATAGGACTCGCCAGAACCTCTCTGAGCTCCCTTAGTATCCTGGGATGGATCCCGTCTGGTCCCATCGCTTTGTCCACCTTCAGTTTTTCAAGTTGCTCATAAACACCCTCCTCTGTGAACGGTGCAGAATCTACTCCATTTTCTCGTGTAACTTTGCCAGACAATCTCGGTCCTTCTCCAGGATTTTCTTCAGTGAACACAAAACAGAAGTATTTGTTTAGCACATTTGCTTTCTCCTCATCACTCTCCACATATTTGTTCCCAGCATCTTTTAGCCTAGCAATTCCATTTTTTATCTTCCTCCTTTCACTAATATATCTGAAAAAATTTTTATCTCCATTTTTTACATTTTTAGCCATTTGTTCTTCCGCCTGTGCCTTTGCCAAACGTATCTCTCTCTTGGCTTCTTTCAGTTTCACCCTGTAGTCCTTTCTGCTCTCCTCTTCTTGGGTTTTTTTATACATCGCTTTGATTTACGTGCCAAAAAAATGATTCAGCAAATTTTAATAAATTAAAAGAAATAAAAGTACCTGTAAGGATGATACTCTGTGAAAAATACTGTAACATGCAAAGTTTTTAAAAATGCAAAGCTGTGCATCTTTAATTATTTCTGCAGCAAAACTTTTCCGTGGACCCAACTTTTCTTAACAAAAGCTGGGCAATTTTGAGATTACCGGTAGTCTACTTAGACTGTTATTTGACTGGCTTTTGAAAATTGCCCTCTGTCATTGTCCTTATTTCTCCTAAACCTCCATATACCAAATCACAATAACTTTTAACATTTAATTCTATTCTATTCCACAAGAGTTATAACCTGCAGTAAATCAACACTAGATTCTAGGTGGTAACGGTGCATAAAACAAAACGGTATACATTCTTTAAACAGCATAGAAAACTATATGAAGAGGGGATTCCCCTGTTCATTGCATCTTTCAAAGTGCAGTGAGGAATGTTCCCTGAATCTAAATGCAGAAATTCAGCAGGCAGGCAGGCCTCTGGTGTCATGGCAATAGTGTATGGACTTCTCCCACTGCCAGGAGCAGAGAGCTACTATTAGCTCTTTTGAAAGAGTTGAGAGTTTTTTTCTGCCCGATAAACAGTGTAGAGAAAAGCACAGAGAGGCAGTTGGAGTCAGAAGGGGAAGGGAGTAGGGAGAAAGCTTCCTCCTCTCTGGTTAATAGCTTTTTGGGAGCTGGCAGAGAATTTCTTTAAGCAGCAGGCTATCCCTATATATGTATCTCTGGGAATCAGTGTCCCAGAACCCTGAATATAATCTCCTTTACCTGATAGTGTTCTGGCCTGCCTCCTAGGCACATAACCAGCCACGGGATACTATAGGAGGCCAGAGGCTACAACTATAATAAAAATGAGTCTTCAGAATTTTACAAAAAAACATTTTCCTTAGCTCTGTTGGAAGATTATTTCATAACTTGACACTCAAATACCCAAAAGATTTATTAGTTAAAGAATTCAAAATGAATATGTTTGACTGATGGATAACTACCGTATATACTCGAATATAAACCAAGATTTTAGGGCCCAAGAAATGGCCCAAAAATGGGGGTCTCGGTTTATATTCGAGTCACCTTCCAATAATGGTACTTTTTTCCTCCCCTCCCCACCCGATGAGCAACGCTGTTATCTTCCACCACTCCTTCCCTCAATGACTGACACTGCTATCCTCCACCCTCTCCCAATGTCCGGAACTGCATCTCTACCCTCCCTCGATGACTGGCACTGCATCTTTACCTCCCTCCGATGATCGGCACATGTCCTGTTTCTGGCACTTGGTCAGAAAGTCTGGGCAGATTTTTCTTTTTATTCTCTCTTGAGTTTCGCCATTTAGGGAGGGGAGGGGGACGCAGTGACGGCAGCAGCCAGCAACCTAAAAATTAAAGATCAGCTCTGGACTCCACTGCAGCATGTCAACTAAGCGGAGACACGCACAGCATACGCCAAATCACCTGATTGGCGAGTGCTATGCATGAAGCTGGATCCTCCACTCTCCTCAACCTTTTTCCCCTTGTCCCGTCCACCTCGTGCGCAGACACTGTACTGCGTGTTGAGTCGCCGCCAGAGGAGAGTCAGGCCTTCCTCTCTGCTAGTCCTGCCTACTTCCTGTTTTTGTGAATGCAGGACCCAGCAGAGAAGGAGGCCCAACGCTGGCGAGAGCAGCCAGCTGTAAAGACTGCCGCTGCTAATGGGGAGGGGGGGGCAGAGAGAAGAGGAATGGGGGCACATGGAAGGAGGAGAGAGGAAGGAGATGGTGGCACATGGATGGAGGGAAGGGGAAGAGATGGTGAGATGGAAGCAGAAAAATGGAAGAAAACTGAACATGAAAATCAGTGTCAAAGAAGGATGTAGAAAATTTATATGTTGTTTTTATATTTTGCCACTTAATTAATGTTGTGTGTCACACTAACAACTTGTATAAATGCGCTGTCTCACAAATATATATCCTTGCATAGGTATTCTAGAGAAAAACAGGGGTCTCAAGTGCTCCCAGCCAGAGGCTTGAGGTATACTTCAAAGCCACTGACTGATACTGTGAGCTATCATCGGTCCCGTTTATGTTCTCTATACCAATGACTAATAGTTTTTATATTTACATTCTCTTCTTACGTTTTTACGTTCTTTTTTATTTTTTTAAAAAGTATTTTACTAAATCAGTTCTTTTGCCAGTCTGTACAATTCAAAATTACTTAGCTTTTTTTCTTCCTCATGAACTCTTTATTCTCCCTCTCATTAACTCTACGGAAGATCTCCGTTTCGCACCCGTTCATTAATAGTACTACTACTTTTCTATTGCAAAATGGAATCTCCTTCCTCATAGGATTCCCACAGCATAAAGAGCGGAGAATCCTATGAGGAAGGAGATTCCATTTTGCAATAGAAAAGTAGTAGTACTATGTGGGGGATACTATGAGCGGCCCTTAGCGCTTTCCTGAAGAAGCCCCTTGTTAATGAACGGGTGCGAAACGGAGATCTTCCGTAGAGTTAATGAGAGGGAGAATAAAGAGTTCATGAGGAAGAAAAAAAGCTAAGTAATTTTGAATTGTACAGACTGGCAAAAGAACTGATTTAGTAAAATACTTTTTAAAAAAATAAAAAAGAACGTAAAAACGTAAGAAGAGAATGTAAATATAAAAACTATTAGTCATTGGTATAGAGAACATAAACGGGACCGATGATAGCTCACAGTATCAGTCAGTGGCTTTGAAGTATACCTCAAGCCTCTGGCTGGGAGCACTTGAGACCCCTGTTTTTCTCTAGAATACCTATGCAAGGATATATATTTGTGAGACAGCGCATTTATACAAGTTGTTAGTTTTTATATTTTGGACTGTTCAGGAAGATCTTCATTTCTTTTTAGTTCTCTGTGTGCAGAGTCTGGCATATTAGGGTTTCCTTTGTTTACAATAGTACTTTTAGTTTGTGGATTTCTATTTGAAAAGGTGTTTTTTCTGTTTTCTGCATGTATGACTGAGCCCAGGTGTTCTGGTGGGGACAGAAATCCAGAAACTTTGGTATTGAGGCCCCAAGTCAGAAAATATTTGTCGGCTGTCTCTCAGCTTTTTTGGACTTGAAACAGCCCCAACTGAAAAAATTAGTGATTACTTATGACACTAATTTACCCAGATTTCTAACCTCGGTTTATATTCGAGTCAATCTTTTTTTTTTTTTTTTTTTTTTTTCCCCCTCCCTTTTTTAAGGGAAAAAATGTTACCTCGGTTTATGTTCGAATCAGTTTATATTCGAGTATATACGGTAAGTTTCAAAGACCTGCTCAAAACAAGAGTTAATCCGATTGATTGGAAAAGATAAATAACTTATCAAACCCTCTGGTCCCATACCATGCAATAATTTAAATATCAATACGACTACCTTAAAATTAACTGACTTCTTGATCATCAACATTTAAAAAAAAAATATTTCATTTTTACAAAGAAAAAATCTTTTAACAAAATTCCCAAATTTAAAAATGTTAGTAAAAGGAGGAATAACATACCTCAATGAGAGAAATGAAACCTGTTCTTAAGTTTTGAGTCCACCTGCATAACTCATCAGTGAAGGGAGCAAGTTTGCAGGGCCAGGTTGGGAAGAGAAAGACAGAGAGTGATTGGAAGATAGGGAGGCTAAATGGTTAGTGCAGCAGCCTGAGAACTTGGGAATTGGGATTAATTCCCACTACATCTTCCCATGGCCCTCCATTGCTCCAGGTACAAACCGACCAAAACCTCCTACATTGTAAGTCCGCTCTAAACAGTACCTCTGTGTGTATCAATAATAATAAAACCCTTAGTGCGCATTGAAACTCTGTACCTCTGCATGCACAGTACAATATAACTGCCCAGCAGAGAAGCTTCTCAGTGCACTATATCAACGTTGGTGTCGGAGAAGCAGGCGTAAATCGGCAGCAATAGCTTAAATCTGTGGCAGTGGCTAGAGGGGCAGGGAGAGAGAAAGAAAGACAGGGGGTCAGGGAGAGAGAAAGACAGGGGACAGGGAGAGAGACAGAAAGAAAAAAATACAGACAGGGGGCAGGGAGAGAGACAAAGAAAGATAGGGGCATGGAGAGAGAAAGAAAGACAGAAGCAATGAAAATGGGGCAGGGAGAGAGAAAGAAAGACAAAGAAAGGGGGGCAGGGAGCGAGAAAGGCAGACAGAAAGAAAGGGGCCAGGGATAGAGAAAGAAAGACAGAAAGAAACGCCTCAGCACCCCATTGTGCTAAAAGTCTACACATCTATTTTAGCACCCGTTGATGTAACAGGTTAAAAAACTAGTATATGTATATTTCCAGTGCAAAAGGTGTGTCATTCTAGATATGCAGGTTCTCTCCCAATGGCCACAAGCCATCTACAGAAGGAATCCACTCCGGATTTTTTTCTTTGACTCTACTTTACAGGGAGCTCTTCTGCCATCTGTAGTTTTTTCCTTTTGCATGTAAGCCAAAAGGAGTGTTTTTATTCTGCTCTTGTTTTCTTCTTTTCTTCAATGCTTTTCTGAGTTTCTCGGTGTTTTAAGTGCTCAGAGCTTTCCCATTTGATTACCTGTGAAGAGAAGCCACTGACTACGGTCTGCAACAGACAGGCCAATCCCTGGTGGTACTTCTCTATCAAGCTACTGTTTAAGGCTGAGGCATGCTGCAGCACATTTCCAGTACAGGTCACAGTGAGTAAGGTTGTCACAGTCTGTGAGGTGATTCAGGAGGAGGTGGGTTAAATTTGCAAATTCAAAGGTTGCTGCATGTTTCCCCCACTTGAAAGATCCTAAAATTGCCATTTTCGCAGACTGTTTAAGGGATTAAAATAGTGTTGGGGGGGGGGGGGGAAATCTTGGCAGCCATCTTGGATTTTAGCACTTTTTTTCCCCCCAAAAGGTCCCTGCTCTTCTAAAACTGCAATTTTTGCCTCAATTCTTGTTGGGACGGAGTCCTTGGATGCTGATAACATAACTCTTTGAACCAGGATGAGCTCCTTACTGATTTGATCTCTCTATTATAATTTCTTTTTTTTCCTTTTTTTTTCACCTTTATTTTTCCTCCCTTTTTTCCCTTTATTTTTAATTTTTCTTTTAATCCCTCCCTTATGTTTTTTTCCTTTATTTTTTTCTTTCTTATTTTTATTGTATTTCTTACCTTTTTTCCCCTCTATTGGTACTGTATTTATTATGTTAAGTCTTTTTTCTTTTATGTTCTGCTAACCTAATTGTTTTTAATCTTTTTACTTTGTACATCGTTTAGAAACAAGATTACACGATTTAATCAAATTTTTAAGAAAACTTGAAACATGCCTGGATTGCACAAAATTTGCGCCTCTGCAGCTTCCTTGCTCCATGTACTGCGCAGCACAGGCAGGTGAGGCAGGAGCAACAAGCTTAGCATCTCTGGCTCTGGAAGCCTGTATGCTCTTCCACTGGGCAGAGGGCCATCTTCAGGCGCGCTCAGCAGTGCATGTAGCGGGAGTCGACAGTGTTTAGGCAGACTTCCTTAGCGGACAGACCTTGGATCTGAGCGAGTGGATTTTGTCCTCTGAGGTGTTTCAAGTCCTAGTTCGGTGCTGGGGTCAGCCTCACTTCGATCTTATGGCAGTGGCCAGGAACAGGAAGGCCGATAGATTCTTCAGTCGAAGAGTAGAGCCCAGAAGCAAGGGTCTCGATGCTCTAGTCCAGTGCTTCTCCACTTCTTCAAGCCAAGTACCCCCTAACAGATATCAGTTGAGTACCCCCACCCAAGCTCTGCCTTGGCTCCATCTCAGACCCGCCCAAGCTCTGCCCCAAACCCATCCCCATAATTATAGTACTAATTGTAATGCAATTTTTCATATACACACAATATAATCTTATTAATACATAAAGATAACCACAAAATTAAAAAAACACAAAGCACACTGTACGCAGAGAAAATCTTTATTTACAGTATATTCGGTTTTTTTCAAAGAGGTCAAGGCAGATGACTTTAAAATATGCAATGTCACCTCAGTAACAACTATAGAACAATAGACAAATATAGTGCATTTTGATCACTAAATTGAAAATAAAATCATTTTCCTACCTTTGTTGTCTGGTAATTTCATGAGTCTCTGGATGCACTTCCTTCTGACTGCATCCAATATTTCTTTCTTTCTGCCTCCTGCACGCTTCATCTCCTCCGGACCTCATTCCCTTCCCCAACCAACATCTCTCTCTGTCCCTCCATGAATCCAACTTTTCTTCCTCTCTCCTCCAACCCCATTGGCAACATTTCTCCCTCTCTCATCCCCCAGATCATGTGTAGCATTTTTCACCATTGCCCATCAGCCCCATGCCCATTTCCACTTCTAATACCCCTCTCCAGCACCATGCCACATCTGTCCCTCCATCACTATGTCCAGTGTTCCCTCTCCACCACCATATCCAATATTTCTTCCTCTCATCCTCTCCCATGTATCTCTACCTCTATCCTCTCTCTCTATGCCCAGTTTTCCTCTTTCTTACTTTCCCCATGTGCACCATCTCTTTCACCCTCACTCACACCCAACAATTCTCCCTTTCTATTCCCTCCCTCCTTTGTCCCAAGTTAGTGCCCTTTCCTCCCTCCCTTCTGTGTCCCATGTTTATGCCTCCTCCCTTTCTTTTCTGTGTTGTTTGTGCCTCCTCCCTGCCTTCCAGATTTTGTCCCAAAATCATGCTCCTCCCATGTCCAACACTCTCCTTCCCCACCCCTCTTTTCTCCCTTTGTCCCAGAAAGATCATGCCCCCTTACTTGTTCGAGCCACAGTCGTTCCTTCTGCCTTCAGCGGCACTTGTTTCAGGCAGAGGTTCACACGCTGCTGACCCACAAGCCTTCCCTCTGACGTCATTGCCACTCTTCTGAAGTCCAAGAAGTTGACTATGGTCTCTGCTTATGCTAAGGCTTGGAAGACTTTCCAACAGTGGTGTGTCCATGAAAGTATGGAACTGTATTCAGCTCCGGTATCCTTAGTATTGGCCTTTCTCCAGGAGGGTCTGGACAAGAGCCTCACCTTAGCTTCCCTTTAGGGCAGGGGTCTGCAACCTTTAAGACATAAAGAGCCACTTGGACCCGTTTTCGAAAAGAAAAAAAAACTTGGAGCCGCAAAACCATTATAAAACAAATCTAACACTGCATATATTGTTTCTTATCTTAATGCTATATACAGGATCACTAAATTGAAAATAAAATCATTTTTCCTACCTTTGCTATTTGGTGATTTCATGAGTCTCTGGTTGCACTTTCTTCTTCTGACTGTGCATCCAATCTTTCTTCCTTTCTTTCAGCCTCCTGTATGTTTCCTCTCCTCCAGACCTCATTCTCTCCCCCAACTTTTTCTATCTGTCTCCCTGTTCCCCCTTCTTTCTGTCTCCGTGCCGTCCCCCAAGCCACTCGGTTTGCTGCCACCGCAATCGGGGAACAGCCCCCAAGCCACCGCCGTCCCAAGCTTTCCCTGCAGAAGTGTTGCGCTGACCAGCATTCCGCTCCCTGACGTCAATTCTGACGTAGGAGAGGAAGTTCCGGGCCAACAAGGCATTTCTCCTCATTCCATCCAGCCTGAGCCCCATCTCTCCTTGATCCAGCATTTCCCTTCTGTGTCTGTCAGAATTACCATTCCACCTATTTTCCAGCATCACCCTTCTTTGTGTCCATCTCACCTATATCCCTATCTCACCACTTTTTCAGAATCTTCATTTGTCTCTGTCCTTATCTTTACGCCATGTTCACCATTTGCCCTTTCAATGTCTTTATCTCCCCCCACACACTTTTTCAGCATTACTTCTATGTCTCTATTTCACCTCCTCTTCATGTCCCCTCTGTATCTCTATCCTTATTCAGTAGGTCCTGCTTACTCTTTCTCTTCTTTGTGTCACTATCTCCATTTTCAGCTTTCCCCCCTTTTCCTTTGTTACTGCACCCGGTAGCCAGAATCTTTCCACCCTCCCTCCACTCCGGCCCAGCCCAGTATGAAATATTTCCTTTTGTTTCCCTCCCCTCTCTCTTTCTCTCTCTCTTCTCCTCCCTCACCCACGAGTCCTGCATCTGGCCCTCTCCCTTCTACCTGCACCTGGCAAAACCCCCCTGCTCCACGGCTCTCTTAAGCAACTCGTCAGCAGCGGTGATCAAGACAAGCTGCCGACATCGAGGCCTTCCCTCTACGAGTCCCGCCTTTGTGGAAAAAGGAAGTTGAAACAAGCGGGACTCGCAGAGGGTAGGCCCCGACGTCAGAAGCTTGTATCGATTGCTGCTGCTGAGTTGCCGAAGAGAGCCGCGGAGCAGGGGATGTGGCCGGAAGCAGGTAGAAGGGAGAGGGAGATAGGAAGGCTGTAGATCTCCGGAGCAAGACACCGACCCCGGCCAGGATGATTTCTTTTTCAGGCGTGCACCTTACAAGTCCAGCGTCGCGGGGGAAATAGCCATGCTGAGCAGTGAGCTCAGCACTACACAGATGAAAGCCTTGCTTGCTGATTGGTCCGGCGGGGCGGGGCCGCCGGACCAATCAGCAAGCAAGGCTTTCATCTGTGTATGTGCTGAGCTCACTGCTCAGCATGGCTATTTCCCGCCGCGACGCCGGACTTAAGCTGCATGCCTGCGTGACACACTACCGGAGCCGCAGCAAAGGTGGAAAAGAGCCGCATGCGGCTCTGGAGCCGCAGGTTGCCGACCCCCGCTTTAGGGCATTGGGCTCCCTTGTTTTAGAGCCCGGAATCATACGCCTTCATTGGTGTTACACCCAGATGTTGCTAGATTTCTTAAGGAGGCTCTTTGGATTCGGCCACTGATCAAGCCACCTTTCCCTTCGTGGGACCTTAACGTTGTTCTGTGCTACCTCTCTAAAGCTCCTTTTGAGCCTCTCAAAGATGCATCTCTTTTGGACTAGTCGCAATCACTTCGGCGAGACATGTCTCGGAACTTTAGACTCTATATTGTCTGGGATCTCCCTACCTACTATTCATTAGAACATAAGAATTGCCTCTGCTGGGTCAGACCAGTGGTCCATCATACCCAGCAGTCCGCTCGCGTGGCAACCCATAGGTCAAAGACCAGTGCCCTAATTGTGACTGTGCATACATTCTGGTTCAGTAGGAACTTGTCTAACTTTGTCTTGAATCCCTGGAGGGAGTTTTCCCCTATAACAGCCTCCTTCTTTTCTGCTGAAGGTGGTTTCAGCTTTTCATGTTAATCAGGAAGTGTGCTGCCTGTATTTCAGTCCACTGGGTTTAATTCACAAGACCACATTTTGAAGAAGTTGGATGTGCGCAGAGTGCTCCTTCACTATTTGGAGGTCACCAATGAGTTTAGACTCTGACCATTTGTTTGTGCTGACTCATTCCTCCAAGCGTGGTGCTCTGACTTCCAAAGTCATGATTTCCAGATGGATCCGTAAAGCCGTTTCGTCAGTATACATTCTCTCTGGGAAACAGTCTCCTGTTTCTGTCAAGGCGCATTCTATCAGGAGCGTGGCCTCTTCTTGAGCTGAAGCTAGGGTAGTCTCTCCAGAGAAGATTTGCATTACGGCTACTCGGTCCAGTCTCTATACTTTTTTCTATGTTTTACAGAGTAAATGTGGTGGCACAACAAGACTTTGCCTTTGGGTCCTTGGTTTTGAGAGCCAGCACAGCCTCACTTTTTGGGACTGCTTTGGTACATCCCGCATGTTTAGAATGACTCACCTATTGCACTGGAAAAGAGATTAGGTTCTTATCTTGTAGATAGGCGAGTCATTATGTCCTTCCTTCGCTTGCCTACTGTCTCTTTCTGTTTATGCCTCTCCAAGTTTGATATTAGTCAGCCCTTTGGGCTTTGAAGATACCTGTATCATTGGTTCAAATTAATACAGGGCAGGGTTACTATCGGGGCTCCTTCGATGCTTTGTTGGCTGTTTCAGTGTTTACTTTGAGCAAAATTGTTGATACTTGGGAAAATTCCCATGAGTGTTCCTACTTCACCTATAGTTGATGGAGCTCTTTATGCTTGGGTACTAACTGCAGGTGGCAGCAGAGCTCCCTGTGAAGTAGAGGAGAGTCAGAGCAAAACATCTGGAGTGGATTCGTTCTTCAGATGACTTGCGGCCATTGAGAGAACCCGCATGTCTAGAATGACTCGCCTATCTACTGGAAAAGATATTATAAATTGTAAGGTCATAATCTCTTTATATAATTTGTATACTGCCTTGATTACCATATTTCCCCACATATAGGCCGCCCTCATGTATAGGCCGCAGAAAAGGGCAACCTATGTTTAAAAACCGGAAAATAAGCCACCCCATGGTATTAGCCATGACTTATTTTCCGGTACCTCCCTTGCCTTTTTCAGTCATTCTCCCCCCCCCCCCCTCCCTGGTACAACCTCCATCCCTCCCTGGATGGTGCATGGCTTGAATCTGCAGTGGTGCTGGGCAGCTGTGATCTCTTGCATCCGGCCTGCCCCGCACTGCCCTCTGAATGGCCAATGTCAGCTCTCGCGGAACTTGCGAGAACTGACGTCAGCCACTCAGCAAGCAGTGCAGGGGCAGACCGGATGCCAAAGAGATCGCGGTTGCCCTGCACTGCACTGCTGGAGATTCCCTCTGTCCGCCGTACAGTGAGGCGGCTCCAAAAAAGGTACTGGGAGTGGGGGGAATGATTTTAAACTTGATACATAGGCCACCCCATTTAACTAGGCTGCGCCCCATACATGGGTTTGTAAAACCCATGTATAGACCACGGCCTATATATGGGGAAATACTGTATACTGCAGAAAGGCAGTAAATCACTTAGCAAAGAAGTCATTTTTTCTTTTTTTTTAAAAACTTAGGGGAATACATATTTTAATCTGTAACAATTTAGAATCTTGGTTCAAATTATGATTTTAAGTCAAATTGGCTATTTTAAAATAAATAAATATTGCATATGTAGGATGTTCAGATAAGTAAGTCTGTATATATAATTCAAAATATAGCATTGCACCTGATTTACTCATTACAGAAGTCAGAATATCACATTTTGTATGATCTCATTGGCAAGCAAGGATACTTTTTAAATTATCCTGTTTTTCTCTATTTTTTTTCTTTATTGAGAAACAAAGCATTTAAAAACATCTGATATATACAATTGTATAAAAAGCCTTACATTAATACATTATATATCTTATATCTAATATAAAATATCTTAGCCCTCACTTCCCTCCCTCCTAACCCCAGTGGGAGGATGTGTGCAGGAGATTCATAAAATATATAAAAATTATATATTAAGAATCAATGGGACTATCATTTTGGGAATTTATCCAAGTTTCGTATGCACTCCAAATAGTGTTATAATTTTGTATCTGGTTTCTCCTAAGAGCAGTTAGCTTGGACATCTGCTGTATATATTGTATTTTAAACAATAGTACACGTAGCACTGGTAATTCTGATGGTTTCCAAGCAGATGCAAGGCGAAGTCATCCTGCTGTTATTATCAAACTTATCCATTTCTGATATTTCAAAGGCAGGGCATCTAGCCCTTTATTCATCAGACATCACTCCATATTTTTAGGGATCGGAATACCTAATACTGCCTCAATAAAAGAAGTTATTTTATCCCAATAATTCTGTGCTTTGATAACAATACCACCAAATATGTTCAAAGGTACTTGCTTCGTCACTTCCTCTCCAACATCTATCCGATCCATTCCCATACATAGCTTGCAGTCATATTGGTGTATAATACCAACAAAAAAGCATCTTATATCCATTCTCTTATATTGCTAGCTATAGTTCATATAAAAGAGAATGCAATATTTTAATCCATTCTTTATCAGAATATGTTTTACCTATAATCTTTCCCATCGATGTCTATATTTTGGAGGGGGGTAAAGATGCTCCAATTGTGCATTATATAATCTAATGATGCTTCCTCTCCCACTCTCTTTTATCATAGCCTTCTCTAAGTCTGATTGTTCAGCAGTAATTAATTCTGGTTCTTTTGTTGCATAGAGCTTTTTGGACCCCAGTTCGTTTACAAAAGTTGGATAGCTCTAGGTCTAATAGATGCTGGAATTGTAATTTAGATGTTGGGACTTTAGATCATTTACTTTTTTCTGTCCCTTTATCAATGCCTTTTGGAAGTCAATTTGGTCCCAAATTAATTCACTGTTAGAAAATCAAGTTGCCATATCTTATGATACTATTTTATTTGGAACATCTATGAGATTAAAGAGTCAACTTTCAGCACACAATAATAAACTTTTGCTAATACTGACAGGGATTGCCATTCAGCATATTACTGGAAATTGGAAGGATTATACTAAACTTAATTATACCTTTTGGTGGAATTCAGTTTGCCATATGGAGAGAATGCTTGCTTTACAGCAAGGAAATTATGATAGTTTTAAAAAAAATCTGGGGACCATTGATTACATATTCTAATGATCAGACACCTTAGACACCTTTTTATTACATAAAAATATGTTCAATGGGGGATGGGGATGTATGATATGTTTTAATTAGTTTATTTCTAATGGATGGGATGGGGAGGGGTTTCATTTATATGATTTTGACAATAATGATTGAGAATGTCAAGTGATTTGTACGAATTATTGATTGAATATTGTACACTTGTTGAAAGATATGAAAATGAATAAAGTTTTTAAAAAAACAAACAAAACAAAACACTTTTCTAATAAAGCTTTCAATTTGTCTATAATAAAACAAATCTCCTAGTTCCAGACCATATTCTTCTCTCAATTGCTCAAAGGGGACAATTTTACCATCTTCTAACAATTGGCCTAATGTTTTTAGACCTTTCTGCCCCCAATGTTGGAAGGTCACATCAACTTTCTCTGGTATAAAATTAGGTATTTGTGTAATAGCTGCTTCCATAAAATATTTTTTATCTCCGTAGTATCGCCTACGTACCTGGATCCACAAATTAAGAGTGTGTCGTATTACGGGGTTGGACTTTTTAGCTATTGCAGAAAGTTGTGGGAGTTGGAGCTAGGGTATTGTTCATACTGGAAATGCACTCAGTATCTCCTGTTCCATACATACCCAAGATTTTCCCCTATTCCATTTCCAGTTAACTAAATATCGTAGTTGAGCTGCTTGATAATAATATTGAAATTGTACTGCCATACCTCCTAATTTTCTAGGTTGGTACTGGAGTTTTATGCTGCCAAATAAAAGCAAACATCTTCCGCTCCAATTGTAAGAATAATATTATCCCAGGACAAGCAGGCAGCATATTCTCTACGCATGGGTGACGTCACCGACGGAGCCCTCGGTACGGACCTTTTTAACTAGAAAGTTCTAGTTGGCCGCACCGCGCGTGCGCGAGTGCCTTCCCGCCCGACGGAGGAGTGCGTGGTCCCCAGTTTCTTCGTTTCCACGGAGCGAAGAAGACGCGTGTTTTTTCAACGGCCGTTGAACTAACTTTTTTGCCTTCCCGCTCGCGAATTTTTTCCTATTTATTTTCTTTCTTACCTTCGGGTAGCCTTTTCTTTCAATTTGTAAAAAAAAAAAAAAAAATCTTTTATTTCTTTTCCTTTTTTCGACTTTGCCCCGGCGGGGCCTGTTGCCACTATACAGGCCTCCGGGTTTGATTTTGCGGAGGCCGTATTCCCATTCATGCCCCCGCAGCCAGGTTTTAAGAAGTGCCAGCGGTGTGCACGCCCGATCTCCCTCACTGACCCACACAATTGGTGCTTGCAGTGTTTGGGTCCGGAGCATCGGGCGGACTCCTGCACCCGCTGTGCCACTCTTAAAAAGCGAACTCTCAAGAATCGCCAAATTCAACAGAACATCTTATTCGGCACCGGGTCTGCGATGGACTCCTCGGCATCGACGGCGGTGCCATCGAAATCGACACCAACTACTTCGACACCGCCTGACCCGACATCGGCGCCGCTGGCGCCAGGTAAGCCGGCTAAGAAGCCTTCCTCTTCCCTCGAGCGCAGGCCAGCCACAGTGGCGGCACCGACTTTACCGGCTTCATGCCGGCCCCGGAAACGCTCCGCCCCGATTTCGGTGAGTGCCTCGTCATCGGCCTCCTCATCGCCGGGGCGTGGAGTGGTACCTAAGGAACCGAAAGCGGTTCCAGTGCCACCCCTGGATGACCGCATCGCGGCCATCCTCCAAACACAACTACAGGAACAGCTGCAGCATCAACTCCAGCACCTGTTACCTACTATCCTGGCACCGCTCCTTTCGGTACCAGACCGGCCCGAGCCCCGTGCCGAACAACCGGTATCCACCCCATCGATACCAATCAATACATCCATGCCGATTCTCTCGGCTGAACAACTCCACGCCCGTCCTGTGGTTCACTCACATACCACTACGGATCCGCCTCGGGACCGGGCGGGGCACCGTTCTTCCCGGGACCGGGATCGGCACCGATCTTCCTCTCCCGGTACCGTTTCAGTGCGCTCTGGTAAATCTCTATCTAAGACCCACCATACCGAGCCTTCCACCCCGGTTTCTCGGCATGCGCACCCGGAGGTCCGGGACCCGGACTTATGGGAAGAATCCCCCCCCCGGTACCGAGGAGGATATCTCCTCATCGGACGAGGACCCCTCAGCACCCGATACCACTTCCAAACCTGAGCAATCCTCGTTCTCAAAGTTCCTCAGGGAGATGTCAGCCGCTTTGTCTCTCCCTCTTGAGTCTGACTCCAAAAAATCCCAAGCCTTTCTGGAGGCCTTGGATTTTGAGCAACCACCTAAGAAGTTCCTCAAGTTACCCGTGCACGACATCCTACGGGAGACTTTTTACAAAAATTGGGAGAACCCTCTTACGGTACCCGGGGCTCCCCGCAAGCTGGATAACCTCTACCGAGTTATCCCGATTCCGGGGTTCGATAAATCTCAATTGCCCCATGAGTCTCTTCTGGTTGAATCCACCTTGAAGAAAACTCAGGGCTCCAGCGTCTATGCCTCCACCCCTCCTGGCAGAGAAGGCAAAACTATGGACAAGTTTGGCAAGAGGCTCTATCAGAATGCCATGCTGGCCAACAGGGCGAACAATTACTCCTTCCATTTTTCATTTTACATGAAACACTTGGTCCAACAGCTGTCCGCCCTCCAAAAGTATCTTCCGGAGAGAAAGATTCCACTTTTCCAACAACAAATTTCTGCTCTCCTTCAGCTGAGAAAATTTATGGTCCGCTCTATCTACGATTCCTTCGAACTGACCTCCCGTGCCTCTGCCATGGCTGTCGCCATGCGCCGCCTGGCCTGGCTGAGAGTATCGGATTTGGACATCAACCACCAATACCGTCTGGCCAACGCTCCCTGTCTCGGGGATGAACTTTTTGGGGAGTCCCTGGATTCCACCACCCAGAAACTCTCGGCCCATGAAACCAGATGGGATACCCTGATTAAACCAAAGAAAAAGGCTCCACCTGCTCGACCTTACAGGCCACAATCCTCCTATCAGCGCAGGTTCTCAGCCAGACCACTCAATCCGCCTTCGCAACAACCTCGGCGACCCCGTCAGCAACAACACCATACCCAGGCTCGTTCTCAGTCCAACCAACCCACCAAGCCTCTTCAACCTTCAAAACCTTCTCAGCCCTTTTGACTCTTCTCTCCAGGGCATAGCCAGTCTTCCACCTTCATTGCCTCTTCCACAACCAATCGGAGGCCGTCTCCACAGCTTCTTCAGCCGTTGGGAGGTCATCACATCGGACCAGTGGGTCCTCAACATCATCCGCCACGGCTACTCTCTCAACTTCCAGACTCTTCCACCAGACAACCCTCCCGTAGAGTCTGCTTCTCACTCCTCCCAAACCCCCCTCCTCCTGAGGGAGGTCCAATCCCTCCTTCTTCTCAATGCCATCGAAGAGGGGTCAGGGATTCTACTCCCGCTACTTCCTGGTTCCCAAGAAGACAGGAGACCTCCGTCCCATTCTCGATCTCAGGGACCTCAACAAGTGTCTAGTCAAGGAGAAATTCAGAATGCTCTCCCTTGCCACGCTTTACCCTCTTCTTTCTCAACACGACTGGCTATGTTCCCTGGACCTCAAAGAGGCCTACACTCACATCCCAATCAATCCGACTTCACGTCGCTACCTGCGATTCCAGGTATAGCACCGCCACTATCAGTACAAAGTACTACCTTTTGGCCTCGCTTCATCACCCAGGGTGTTCACCAAGTGCCTTATTGTGGTGGCGGCCTTCCTCAGGTCTCACAACCTCCAGGTGTTCCCCTACTTGGACGATTGGTTGGTAAAAGCACCTACGTCTCCACTTGTGCTACAAGCCACTCATCACACATCTCTCTCCTCCATCTCCTGAGGTTCGAGATCAACTACCCCAAGTCGCATCTGCTTCCCACACAGCGACTTCAATTCATTGGAGCAGTTCTCGACACCACACTAATGAGGGCGTTTCTCCCCTCCGACCGTCAACGGACACTGCTCCACCTCTGTCGTCAGGTACTCCTTCATCAATCCATTCCGGCCCGACAGATGATGGTCCTCCTCGGCCACATGGCCTCGACGGTCCATGTACTTCCTCTGGTGCGACTCCACCTCAGGACACCTCAATGGACGCTAGCCAACCAATGGTCACAGACCACGGATCTTCTTTCTCATCCCATCTCTGTGACATCGTCTCTTCAGCAATCTCTGCAATGGTGGTTGAACTCCTCAAATCTTTCCAGGGATCTTCTTTTTCATCTGCCCCCTCACTCCATGACCATCACCACGGTTGCCTCCCCCTATGCATGAGGAGCTCACCTGGGAGATCTACGCACCCAAGGACTCTGGACCCCGCAGGAGCGTCTACATCACATCAATTTCCTAGAACTCAGGGCCATGTTCTATGCTCTCAAGGCCTTCCAGCACCTTCTCTGTCCTCAGGTTCTTCTCCTGTGCACAGACAATCAAGTCGCCATGTACTACATAAACAAGCAAGGCGGCACCGGTTCTCGCCAACTTTGTCAGGAGGCTCTCCGCATCTGGACCTGGGCCACAGCCCGCAATCTCTTCCTCAAGGCTGTCTATATCCAGGGCGAACAGAACTCCCTGGCCGACAACCTCAGCCGCATCCTTCAACCTCACGAGTGGACTCTGGACCCTACCACACTCCACTCCATCTTTGCCCGCTGGGGCACACCGCAGGTGGACCTCTTTGCAGCTCCTCACAACCATCAGCTGCCCCAGTTCTGTTCCAGACTCTTCTCTCCTCATCGCCTGACCCCAGATGCATTCCTGCTCGATTGGACGGATCGGTTCCTCTATGCTTTTCCTCCACTACCTCTGATGTTGCGGACGTTATCCAAACTCCGCAGAGACAGGGCCACCATGATTCTCATCGCTCCTCGGTGGCCTCGCCAACACTGGTTTTCCCTCCTGCTTCAGCTCAGCTCCAGGGAGCCCATTCCTCTTCCTGTGTTTCCTACTCTACTTACACAACAACGTCAGCCTCTACTGCATCCCAATCTGTCTTCGCTCCACCTGACAGCTTGGTTTCTCTCGGGCTGACCTCCCCAGGAAATCTGTCTCAGCCTGTCCGTCTCATTTTAGACGCCTCCAGGAAACCGACCACCCTCCAATGTTACCATCAGAAGTGGACCAGGTTCTCCTCTTGGTGCCTACAGCGTCATCACGATCCCACCTCTTTGCAGGTGGAAACGATACTGGACTATTTGCTTTCTCTGTCCAATGCTGGCCTCAAGTCTACCTCAATCAGAGTCCACCTCAGTGCCATCACTGCGTTTCATGAGCCTATCCTCGGGAAACCTCTCACGGCTCATCCACTGGTCTCCCGATTCATGAGAGGCCTCTTCAATGTCAAACCACCTCTGAAACCTCCTCCTGTTGTCTGGGACCTGAATGTGGTTTTATCGGCCCTCATGAAACCACCGTTTGAGCCTCTTGCCACAACTTCGCTCAAACTTCTCACCTGGAAGGTGCTTTTCCTCATTGCCATCACCTCTGCCAGGAGGGTTAGTGAGTTGCATGCACTGGTAGCCGATCCACCGTTCACTGTTTTTCACCATGACAAAGTGGTTCTGCGTACCCACCCTAGGTTCCTTCCCAAAGTGGTCTCAGCTTTTCACCTCAACCAGTCCATTGTGTTGCCTGTCTTTTTCCCGAAACCTCATTCGCATCCTGGAGAACAGGCGTTACACACTCTCGATTGCAAGCGTGCCCTAGCCTACTATCTTGATCATACAAGGGCCCACCGCTTGTCCCCTCAGCTCTTCCTGACCTTCGATCCTAACCGTCTAGGTCGCCCTGTCTCTAAACGGACGCTGTCCAACTGGCTCGCAGCCTGCATCGCGTTCTGTTATGCTCGGGCCGGTCTGTCACTAGAAGGTGCTGTCACGGCCCACAGGGTTAGAGCTATGGCTGCTTCTGTTGCTTTCCTCCGTTCCACACCCATTGAGGAAATCTGCAAGGCTGCCACTTGGTCCTCAGTTCACACGTTCACTACTCACTACTGCCTGGATGCATTCTCCAGACGGGATGGGCACTTCGGCCAGTCTGTACTACAGAATTTATTTTCCTAATGGCCAACCATCCCCCCTCCCTCTTTGTTAGCTTGGAGGTCACCCATGCGTAAAGAATATGCTGCCGTAACAGGTGTTATCCAGGGACAGCAGGCAGATATTCTTACGTCCCACCCTCCTCCCCGGGTTGGCTTCTTAGCTGGCTTATCCTAAATGGGGACTATGCACTCCTCCGTCGGGGGGAAGGCACTCGCGCACGCGCGATGCGGCCAACTAGAACTTTCTAGTTAAAAAGGTCCGTACCGAGGGCTCCGTCGGTGACGTCACCCATGCGTAAAGAATATCTGCCTGCTGTCCCTGGATAACACCTGTTACGGTAAGTAACTGTGCTTTTTAGGTAAAAGAATCGATAGGACTGAAAAAAGATATAGCAACCTTGGGAGCACCACCATCTTTATTGTTTGCACTCTACCCAGCCAGGAAATATTTAGATGTTTCCATCTCTCAATAGCATG
The DNA here is from genome assembly GCF_902459505.1 of Geotrypetes seraphini. Taxonomy (NCBI): domain Eukaryota; kingdom Metazoa; phylum Chordata; class Amphibia; order Gymnophiona; family Dermophiidae; genus Geotrypetes; species Geotrypetes seraphini. The sequence continues at coordinate 192,530,558 of NC_047085.1, forward strand.
CCAAATCACTTTCAAAAGATAAGGATAATTAGCTGCATATAGCAATTCCACTTGTTTTGTTAAATTAATCCCCAAATATCGTAATTACATTACATTACATTACGGATTTCTATTCCGCCTATACCTTGCAGTTCAAGGCGGATTACAAAAGATTTGACTGGACATTTTCCAGTGAAGAACACATTACAAAAGATTTGACTGGATATTTTCTAGTGGAAGATACAATTTTTTTTTTTTTTAAGGGGGGATAGCTGGATAGAATTCTAAGGGACCTTACGGGTTGGATAGTAAACTGACAGTGCCGAACTGTGTGATATTAGCAACTGGAATACAGTTAGAGTAGGTAAGATTACAATTTATTTTAGGGGCCTGTTTACTTGGAGGGTGTTTTGGTGGGATATTTGGTGGAGGATTATCTGGAGGTAGGTGAATTCTCTGCAGGTAGGTGAAATTATCTGGAGGTAGGTGAATTAACAGGAGGTAGGTGAAGAGGGGTTAAGATATTTGGATGAATTTCTTGAAAAGCAGGATTTTGATTTCTTTTCGGAATGTTTTGAAGTCGTCCGATGTTGTCAGCAGATTGGAGATGGAATGGTTGAGTTTTGCTGCTTGTGTTGCCAGAAGGTTGTCAAACATTTTCTTGCGTTGTGTGCCTTTGAGTGGGGGGAAGGCAAAAGGGTTCGGGGTTCTTCTGAGTCTTGAGGTGGAGATCTGATTTAAGCGGTTGTTTAGGTAGGAGGGGGAAGAGCCGTGTAACGCTTTGAATAATAGGCAGTGGAATTTGAATTGAATTTGATTGCTGTGCCCATTTAAAAGAATAATTACTAGTAATCCACCCTCTTTCTAAATCTGATAAAGTAAGATCCAGAATTTCTGACTTAGACATGTTTATCCGAAAACCTGACATCTGTCCAAAAATTGTGAGAGCTTCTACTATAGCTTTCAATGAGGTAGAGGGATCTCATATTGTAAAAAGAATATCATCTGCAAATAATAGTATTTTAGTCTCTAATCCGCCGCAAGTTATGCCTAAAATATTTGGAGTTTGTCGCACCAATTGTGCGAAAGGTTCCATAGCCAATGCAAAGAGAACTAGTGATAAAGTACAACCTTGGCGAGTCCCCCTCCCCAGAGTAAAGCATTCAGTGTATCCTCCATTAATATTAATTGAAACTAAAGGGGCCAAATATAACAGTCGAAGCCAATGTAAAAAGGTTCCAGATATCCCTACCTTTTCTAATACTTGGAATAGGTAGGGCCAATAAACCCTATCAAATGCCTTCTCGGCATCAATACCCAGAATGAGGGTCGAATCATATCCACTATTTACTTGGCATAATATATGACACACTTGGCGGATGTTATCAAGGTCTGACGACCTCTCACAAATCCAGATTGATCATCTACTATTAGATGTGGCATATATATTTGTATACGTCTAGCTAAAATCTTAGTTAACAGTTTATAGTCCACATTTAATAGTAAGATAGGTCTATATTAAGAACAAGATATCAGATCTTTGCCTGGTTTTATATCAAAATTATGCCCGCTAAATGCCAAGAATAAGGTAATTCCTGTCTATCTACCAAGATGTTAAAAAATTGCAACAGAGCAGGGATCAAAATTGTTCAAAACGTCTTATAAAATTTAGCAGTATAACCATCTGATCCAGGGGATTCCCTACCGGCATATCTTTAATAGCCCATATTAATTCTTCCACTGTTATGTGAAGAGAAAGTCCCTGGGCTTCCCCAGAAGTAAGGCTAGGTAGCTGTAAAGGATTCAAATAAGCACAAATATCAGCTTCTTTCACTATCTGTCAGGTTGATATAATTGTTGATAAAAATTAATAAAAGCTTGCTGAATCTGATCTAAGGTAATACAATCTCCAGTCAGGCCCTGAACGTGGGTAATAACATTGCAGAGTTGTCTTTTTTTCAACTTATGGGCCAAATTTTACCTGCTCTATTATTTGTTTCAAAATATTCCTGGCATAACCATTGAAGTCTAGTACTTATTATCTCCAGATCTAAAGCCTGAAGATCTAACTTAAGTTGTTGTAGTTTTAATTCTTTTTCAGGGGGTAAGCTCCCACCCTTGCGGTTCCATTCTAGCATATAAATCTGGTCTCGTCAGTCTCGAATATTAAGCCTACGTATTTTCTGTGCATGTTCCCTCAAGGCGATAATTTTACCCCGCATTACTAAACTAAACTAAATTAAACTAAACCTTAAGTTTATATACCGCATCATCTCCACGGAAGTAGAGCTCGGCACGGTTTACAAGAACTTAAAAATGAGAAAGGGTAGGAAAAGGTTTACATAAGTTTACAAATCGAGTGGAAAAGTAAGGGAAAAGAAATTACATGTTAGAGAAAAGCCAGGTTTTTAGTTGCTTGTGGAATAAATGGAGGGAGCTCAGGTTCCGCAGCGGGATAGTAAGGTCATTCCAGAGACCTGTGATTTTGAAAAGAAGTGATTTTCCCAGTTTACCTGCGTGGAGAATACCATGTAGGGAGGGGAAAGATAGTTTTAATTTATCCCAGGACAAGCAGGCAGGTATTCTCACTAGTGGGTGATGTTATCCGACAGAGCCCCGATACGGACATCTTGCAAGCATGTCTTGCTTGAAGAAACTCAGAAGTTTCGAGATGCCCGCACCGCGCATGCGCCAGTGCCTTCCCGCCCAATGCTCCGGGCGTGTCTCCTCAATTCTTTTTCTTCCGCGGAGCTGAGAAGTCTATCTTCAATTTGCGCCCATTGAATCTCTTTTTTGCCTTCTACTTTGCCGCGGGTTGAGTTCTTTTGGCTCTCCTGTGCATTTATTTCTTTCTTTGATTTCTTTTTTCAAAAAAAAAAAAAAAAATTTTTCCTTCCGATACCGGGTCGGCCGCGTGGCTGGGGCCCCGCGCCTTCGACCTTGCGGCGGAGCTTTTCCGGCCTATGTCCCGGCCGATTACCGGTTTTAAAAAGTGTAGCAAGTGCCAGCGCGCGATTTCGCACACGGACCCTCATTGACGCTGCTTACAGTGTCTGGGACCGGATCACTTCCCGAAATCGTGCCGGCCTTGCTCCACTCTGACGGCGAGAGCGTTTAAGCGCCGCTGTCTACTGTGGGAGTCCATGTTCAAGATGGAAGCTTCATCGGATCCTGCAGCTTCGACATCGACGGGTGCTTCGACTCCTTCCGCGAAGCCCTCTGCCTCCCCGGCTGCTTCGGGCCTCCTGAAACCGGCATCGTTCACACCGGTTTCGGCCCCGGCTTCGGCGCCGATGCCTTCCTCCGTCTCCTCGGAGCAGGTATCGACCCCGACAGTTCCACCGGTGGTGCTCAAGGTGCCGAAGACTGGCAAGCAGAAGCACGCAGCACCGAAGGATCACGGAGACCGTGCGGAAGGGCCCCCTTTTGGTGCAGATCCCTCCATATCGGCTTCGTTGCGGTCCCTTCTGGAGGCTCATGCAGACCATGGGGCCTCGGCTGATTGCCACCATCCAGGGTGACCTCCCAGCTTCGGCTTCGAGGGGCGGACCGCCCCCTCCTCCTCCTCCTTGCCGCACGACCTCGTTGCTTGGCGAGGAGGAGCGGCGAGCGGTGTCCGGGTCCTCGAGGAGGTCCTCCGTTAGTGCTGTGCCTCCTTTGGAACCGATTCCCTCGAGGATGGCCTCCCTTAGTGATATGCCTCCCTTGGAGCCCATCCCCTCGAGGAAAGCCTCGTTTAGTGACCTGCCTCCCTTGGAACCGATTACTCCTCCCCATGACTCAGTGTGGCATCCACCTTCGGGGCCACCCAGTCCTGGGCATAGCAGGACGAGTTCTTCCGAACCCCCTATCAAACCTGGGCGTCGTCGGGGGAGGCGCCGACTCTTCCGCCTCTGTGATCGACGGCATCGAGTCCGATCTGCTCCTTGGAGGCGTCTGAACCAGTTTCTCACAGACGGGCTCGATCCCCTTCCAGGCATCGGGAGGGGCATCGATCCAGACATTCTTCGAAGCATTCCTCTCGGCACTCGACCGTCTCGCCTCAGAAGAAATTGCCTCGGTTGGGGTATGCTGCTTCGACTGGGTCTCCTCCTCCGGGCCCGGAGTTCGAGGACCCCGAGGTTTTCTACTCGTCCTGTTGCTCGCAGGCCTCTCTGGAGCCTGAAGCCTCTTCTTCTTCTAGTCCGTTTCGCAGACCGGCGACGGCGGACCAACTGTCCTTTTCATCGTTCCTCAGGCAGATGGCAGATGACATGGGACATTATTCTCGATGCTGGGTCTCGATACTCCAAGGAGTACCTCGATACCATGCACTTGCCTCGTCCTCCGGCGGAGTCCTTGCGGCTTCCCCTGCACAAGCTCCTCGACCAGACCTTCATGCGATGCTTCGAGTCTCCTTACTCTATCCCTGCGGTCCCTGGCAAATTGGATGCGCGGTACCGCACGGTGCATCATAAAGGCTTCGAGGGTCCTCAGCTTTCTCACCAGTCCCTCCTGGTCAAATCCTCGCTCAAGCGGTCTCATCCTGGCCAGGTCTATGCTTCAGTGCCTCCGGGCTGCGAGGGCAGAACCATGGATAAGTTTGGTCGACGCATCTATCAGAATTCGATGATGGCGTCTCGAGTCCTGAATTACAATTTCCACTTTGCAGCCTACTTGGAATTTTTTCTACCTGTGCTTCGGAAGTTCACATCCTACATAGAGTCCCAGGCTAGGTTTGAGTTTGAGGAAGTGGTTGTTTCGCTGTCCCAACTTCGGCTTCAGTTAATGCAATCTGCTTATGATGCGTTCGAGCTCTCAGCCCGCGCGGCGGCCTGCTCGGTGGCGATGCGCCGGTTGGCCTGGTTGTGGACCATTGATATGGACCCGAATCTTCAGGACTGCCTGGCAAACGTCCCGTGTGCTTGGGGCGGATCTTTTTGACGAATCCATCAAGACTGTTACGAAGAAGTTGTCTGACCACGAAAAGTCCTTCCAATCTATCCTTAGGCCGAAGCCTAAGCCTCAGCAGTCTCGACCTTCTCGTCCGCCGTTGATTTATCAGCGGCGTTATCAGCCGAGGCAAACTCCACCTGCGAGGCAACCGGCGAAGCGCCAGCCTCCCCAGAAGGGTCAGCCTAAGTCTCAGTCGCCTGCTGTCCCTAAGACCACTCAGCCTTTTTGACTGTCTCGTCGAGGGCATAACCAACCTCGTTCTGCCTCCCCCTGTTTTTCCCATAGGAGGGCGCCTCCATCATTTTTATCATCGTTGGGAGGCCATAACAACCGACCTCTGGGTCCTTACTATCATCAAGGAAGAATACTCTCTTCATTTCCATCGGGTCCCTCCGGACCACCCTCCAAGAGAGTATCCTTCCAACTTGACTCAGACCGCCCTTCTTCTCCAGGAAGCTCAGGCTTTGCTCCGGCTTCGTGCCGTGGAGCCGGTCCCGACGGACCAACTGAACCAGGGGTTTTACTCCCGGTACTTCCTTGTTCCGAAGAAGACGGGCGTCTTGCGACCCATTTTGGACCTCAGGGCCCTCAACAAATTCCTAGTCAAGGAGAGGTTTCGCATGCTGACACTTGCTTCTCTCTACCCTCTCCTCGAGCAGAACGACTGGTTATGCTCTCTGGATCTCAAGGAGGCCTACACTCACATTCCCATTCATCCGGCCTCCCGCAAGTTCCTCAGATTTCGGGTGGGACATCTACATCTGCACTATCGAGTGCTTCCATTCGGCCTGTCCTCGTCTCCCAGAGTCTTCACGAAGTGTCTGGTGGTGGTGGCCGCTGCACTCCGGAACAGGGGTCTTCAGGTATTTCCATACCTCGACGACTGGCTCATCAAGGCCCCGTCAGCTCCAAAGGTCATTTCGGCGACCTTGACCACGATCTGCTTCCTGCAGAGCCTAGGCTTCGAGATCAATTTTCCCAAATCTCATCTGCAGCCTACCCAGTCCCTTCCCTTCATCGGGGCGGTACTGGACACCATTCAGCTTCGAGCATTCCTTCCTCCTCAGCGCATGGATGCTCTTCTTCGTCTCTGCCAGTCTGTATCTTCTCGCCAGTCCATCTCAGCGAGACACATGATGGTCCTCCTGGGCCACATGGCCTCTACAGTTCATGTGACACCCTTTGCCAGGCTCCATCTCAGAATTCCTCAGTGGACCCTAGCTTCTCAATGGACTCAAGTGTCAGACCCGTTGACTCGACACATCATAGTCACTCCTGCTCTTCGGCAGTCTCTACTTTGGTGGATGACCTCTTCGAATCTATCCAGAGGTTTGCTGTTTCACACTCCTCCTCATCAGAAGGTTCTCACAACCGATTCCTCGACCTATGCCTGGGGGGCTCATCTGGATGGGCTTCGCACTCAGGGATTCTGGACCAGTGCGGACCGCCTCTATCAGATCAATCTTCTGGAGCTCAGAGCCATCTTCTATGCTCTTCAAGCTTTTCAACATCTGCTTCACGACATGGTGGTCCTCATCCGTACAGACAACCAGGTCGCCATGTATTATGTGAACAAGCAGGGGGGCACGGGATCGGCCTCCCTCTGCCAGGAAGCTCTCAGAGTCTGGGATTGGGCAGTTCGCCACAATGCCTTCCTCAAAGCTGTCTACATTCAGGTGAAGGACAATGTCTTGGCAGACAACTTGTGTCGTCTCCTCCAGCCTCACGAATGGACTCTCCATTCCAACCCCCTTCATCAGGTCTTTGCACAATGGGGGACGCCTCAGATAGACCTCTTTGCGGCTCCCCACAACTTCAAGCTGCCTCAGTTTTGCTCCAGGATCTACACTCCTCATCACCTCGAGGCAGATGCCTTTCTGCTGGATTGGGAGAATCGATTTCTGTATGCGTTTCCTCCATTTCCTCTCATTCAAAAGACTCTGGTCAAGTTGAAATCAGACCAAGCCACCATGATTCTGATAGTTCCTCGGTGGCCCAGGCAACCTTGGTTCTCCCTTCTACTTCAACTCAGCAGCAGGGACCCGGTCCTTCTCCCAGTGTTTCCTTCTCTGCTTACTCAACATCAAGGATCACTGCTTCATCCCAACCTGCAGTCTCTCCACCTGACAGCTTGGTTCCTCTCAACGTAACCCCTCACCAGTTTTCTCAAGCGGTGAGGGATGTCTTAGAGGCTTCCAGGAAGCCTGCTACTCGACAATGCTACTCCCAAAAGTGGACTAGATTTTCTTCCTGGTGTATTTCCAATTCCAAAGAGCCTCAGCGTGCTTCCCTATCTTCTGTGTTAGACTATCTTCTACACCTGTCTCAGTCTAGTCTCAAGTCGACATCTATACGAGTCCACCTGAGTGCTATTGCGGCTTTCCATCAGCCTCTACATGGGAAACCTCTCTCTTCTCATCCTGTGGATTCCAGATTTATGAAAGGACTTTTTCATGTCAATCCTCCTCTCAAACCGCCTCCAGTGGTTTGGGATCTCAATGTTGTCCTTTCTCAGCTTATGAAACCTCCTTTTGAGCCTCTGAGCAAGGCTCCACTGAGGTTTCTCACTTGGAAAGTGCTTTTTCTGGTGGCCCTCACTTCGGCTCGTAGGGTCAGTGAGCTTCAGGCCTTGGTGGCGGACCCACCTTTCACAGTATTCCATCATGACAAGGTGGTCCTCCGCACTCACCCGAAATTCCTGCCTAAAGTGATCTCTGAATTTCACCTCAACCAATCCATTGTGCTTCCAGTGTTCTTTCCAAAGCCTCATTCTCATCCTGGAGAATCAGCTCTTCACACTCTGGACTGTAAACGTGCTTTGGCTTTCTACTTGGATCGCACCAAACCACACAGAACTGCTCCTCAACTTTTCGTCTCCTTTGATCCAAACAAGTTGGGACGACCTGTATCGAAGCGCACCATCTCCAACTGGATGGCGGCTTGTATCTCTTTCTGCTATGCCCAGGCTGGATTACCCCTTCCCTGTAAGGTCACAGCCCATAAGGTCAGAGCAATGGCAGCCTCTGTAGCCTTCCTCAGATCGACACCGATTGAGGAGATTTGTAAGGCTGCCACTTGGTCCTCGGTTCATACATTCACCTCTTATTATTGTCTGGATACTTTCTCCAGACGGGATGGACAGTTTGGCCAAACAGTGTTACAAAATGTATTCTCCTAAGTTGCCAACTCTCCCACCATCCCATTGGGGTTAGCTTGGAGGTCACCCACTAGTGAGAATACCTGCCTGCTTGTCCTGGGATAAAGCAATGTTACTTACCGTAACAGTTGTTATCCAGGGATAGCAGGCAGCTATTCTCACGTCCCACCCAACTCCCCTTGGTTGGCTTCTCTGCTAGCTACCTGAACTGAGGAGACATGCCCGGAGCATCGGGCGGGAAGGCACTGGCGCATGCGCGGTGCGGGCATCTCGAAACTTCTGAGTTTCTTCAAGCAAGACATGCTTGCAAGATGTCCATATCGGGGCTCTGTCGGATGACATCACCCACTAGTGAGAATAGCTGCCTGCTGTCCCTGGATAACAACTGTTATCAAAAGTAACAAAAGTAACATTGCTTTATGGGCGGTCCTGGTGGAGTCAGGGCACGAGGAGTTGAAAGAAAGTGGGATTAGGGAAGGAAGGATGCCGTGAATAATCTTAAAAGCTAGGCAAGAGCATTTGAATTGGACTCTGGAAATCACTGGGAGCCAATGAAGATTGGCCAGGAGTGGGGAGACGTGGTCAGATTTATGTTTTGCAAAAATCAGCTTGGCTGCCATGTTCTGAATAAGCTGGAGTCTTTGGAGGCTTTTTTTTGTTAAGCATAGATAAAAGGCATTACAATAGTCAAGTTTTGAGAGGATGATGGATTGGACAAGGACGGCAAAATGTTTTTGGTGGAAGAAGGGTCTTGCTTTCCTTAGCATGTGGAGGCTGAAAAAGCATGATTTTGTCAAGGAGTTGAGGTGGTCGTTGAGAGAGAGAGAGGAATCGATAATGATGCCAAGGACCTTGCTTGAGAACTCAAGGTGTAAGGCAGTGCCTGAGGGCAGTGCGAAGAGGGTGGGCAGGTGTTCTAACTTTGGGCCGAGCCAGAGTAATTTTGTTTTAGATTCATTTAGTTTCATCTGTACCGAGAGGGACCAGGAGTGGAGTCTCATTATGCAGGATGTTATGTTATCGTGGAGGTTGGTGAGGTTCTGGTCTGTTTCAAGAAGGACAAGGATATCGTCGGCGTATGTGTAGATTGTTTCAGGGGGTGAAAGCTGGAAGAGCTTCAATGAGGACATATATATATTAAAAAGGATAGGGGAAAGGGGTGATCCCTGAGGGACACCGCAAGAAGGAGACCAAGGAGTGGACATGGTGCCATTAGAGTTGACAGTGTAGGAGCGAGAGCGAAGGAAGTTTGAAAACCAATTAAGAACGGTGGAATCAATTCCTATCTCGGAAAGTTGATACTACCTTTAGACATTCCCAAAGGGTCTCTGGGGAAGTGTCTCCTGTATCATTAAATTGTAAATATTCTCCTAAATCCTTACCCAATTGTTGCACATAGGTAGGATCTAGCAGGAGACTATCATCTAATCGCCAACATTTCTTTCCAAATTGGGTAGATTGTATACTAGATTAATACAAATTGGATCATGATCAGACCATATCCTAGCTTCTATAGTTGAGGAGTTAACAATGTCAATCAGATCTTTCCCCACCAGCCAGAGATTGATTCTAGAGTATGAGGAATGGACATCAGAGTAAAAAGTGTAATCGATCTCTGTTGGATGTTGATGTCTCCATAGATCAATAAGATCCCATGACTCCATGAATAGACATAATTGACATCGTTCAGTTTACCATAATTCACTCCAGTTTTGGAATTATCCAACTTCACATTTAGAATAAGATTGAAATCACCTCCTACTATAATTTTACCTTCTGCATATTGTGTCAATATATCCTTTAATTATAAAAAGTACCTTGATTTACATTGGGGGCTTACAGATTTAACAGGATGTATAATTAACCATCCAAAGATAAGTTTAAGAGTAGAAACTGACCTTCTTTATCACGAATCACTTTTTTAACATCTACAGATACTTCATTAGCAAATACAATAGGAACTCCATTAGTTTAAGGTTTCAGTTTATTAGAAGCAAAATATTTCTCATGTGTTGATAACAGGTGCGTTTCTTGTAACTAAAACCAATTGCCATCTTAACTCTACTGGCCTCCTGGAAATAGAGTTGTTGTTTACGCTGAGAATTCAGTCCCCGAACATTCAGGGACATAAAAACTCTTTCAGTCATGTATTAAACATAGAACTGCCATGAATATGCTCCATACCATATACTTTCCCCAAATATTCATCATACCCAAACGACTCTCCTGCTGTCTGACGCCTTCCCTGCAGTGCGAGCCCATGGGTTTAAAGTGGGGCTGCACTATGCAGTGCAACTCAGCTTTAAACCTGCGGGCTCGCACTGCAGGGAAGGCGGCAGAGAGCAGAAGAGTCAGGGCAGCACAGACTTCTATTATCCTCCCTGCTCTGCTCGCAGGCACCCCCCCCCCCCCCCACCCCATCCCATCGCACACTCGGGCAGCTCTGGTAAGCATGCACAGGCCATCTACAGGCAAAGTAGATGGTCTGTACATACGTGGGGGTCGCTACCTAGCGATCTGTGTGCTCCGCTGGGGCGTGCCTCTGATCATCACCATTTGCATGCAGATGGTTGGTGAATCAGTCGACCTGCCTCCAATTGCCTACGGATCAGACATGGATCTCCAGGTTAGTGAATCTAGCCCAAAGAGTAGCACTTTTAGGGTGGCAATGAGGTGAGATAATACAAGGGCAGTCAGCTGCTGGTTTCCGCTCTTCATTTGCAAACTATTTTTTTAGTACACATACTTTTTCAGTGTACCTTTTCTGCAGCGAAAGCGTTTTCCTTTATTGAAAGTGATGATCTACTATGAATTACAGAATTTGGTTACTTCATTTCCAGTGTTTATTACCTACCATCAAACAATTTTTGTTGTTTAAAATGAGGGGCAAACTGGAAAAATATAGATTATCCCAGGACAAGCAGGCATGATATTCTCACATGTGGGTGACGTCATCTACGGAGCCCCAGCACGGACAGCTTTTCAAGCAAACTTGATTGAAGTTTCAAGTTTGCTATGCTGCACCACGCATGTGCATGCCTTCTTGCCCACTAGAGGGCGCATCCCCACCTCTTGGTCCTCAGTTCAGTTTTTTCCGCGGAGCCAGAAGCCCTGTGGAATTTGTGCTCTTCTAATTTGCCTTCTGACACCACGGCTGAGTGGTTTTTTCTCGGTCGCTGTGCTTAATTTGTGTTTTTATTTTGTTCGTTTGTCTTTTTTCGTTAAAAAAAAACAAAAAAAACCTTTTTCGTTCGGCTCCGGGGGCTCCCGGTAGCCGCGGCCGCGGGACCTCGTTCGTTCCCGGCCGGTTTTTGGGCCCATGTCCCGTCCCTTGACGGGCTTTAAAAAGTGCACCCGGTGTGATCGGCTGCTTTCCATCACCGATCCCCACCGGTGGTGCTTACTTTGTCTGGGTCCTGAGCACCCGACCGACTCCTGCACTCGGTGCTCTACTTTTCAGCCGAGAGCTCTCCGCCGCCATCACGCTCGGATGGCGGAGCTCTTCGCTGTCGACCCCGCGGCGGGGAAGGCCTCGACGTCGGCCTCGGCTTCGGCCCAGGCCCCCTCGACCTCGCCCCGACAGCCTGCTTCGTCGAAGCCGGCGTCCTCGACCCCGAAGTCGACAGTGGGTAAGTCCTCACTTCCTTCTTCTCTTCCAGCCTCGAAGAAGCCATCCTCGGGCTCATCGACGGGGGCGGGTGGGGCGTTCTCGGCCCTGCCCCGAGCGTCGAAGTCGGGTGCCCTGCGGGAATACTCGAGACCGAGGTCGCCCTCGAGGGAGCACCCGCCGGCCCAGGATCTGCCGACTATGATGGGGATTCCCGTCTTTCAAGACTTGCTCCGTGCGCTCATTGCCTCGGAACAGTCCGGTGCCCTCGCGCACCTCCAGCCGTCTTCGGCCTCGTCAGCCCCGGCTTCGGCGGCCTCGGTCTCGGTACCCTCGACTTCGGCCCCCGGGGTGGCTTCAGCCTCGACCCCGACCTTGCCCTCGACCTCGGTTGACCAGCCTGAGCGGAGCGTGCGGCCTCGGGACAAGGTGCGGAGGGTTCGGAGGATCTCTTCCTCTTCTTCCTCGTTGAGGTCCTCCCGGGGCTCCTCTCCCTCGGGTCGGCCTCGGGCGAAGCATCAGCCGAGGAAGCCCAAACGTCAATGGGGCTCTCCTCGACGCCGCGGTCGCTCCTTGCTGACCGAGGCTGAGACCCTGCGGGTCTCCGAGCTCCGCCTCGATAATCCGAGGCTTTTCCGTTCCTCCGAGGTGGAGTTTTCGAGGGACTCTTCGTCGAGACGGAAGGGGCGTGCCTCGGTGCCTCATACCCCGGGGACTTCCTCGGGGCATGGGCGGTCCCCGACCCCGTCGAGGTCGCTGGGTGCGGCTTCTTGGGGTTCGGGGTCTGGCTCCGGTAAGGAGCCTCGTTACTCCCGTGAGGCTTCCCCTTCTTTTTTGGCGACGCGGGCTTCTCGATCTCCCTCTCCGCCTTCGAAGCCCTCCTCCTTTTCCAGATTTGTGCTTGAGATGGGGAGGGCTTTGGACCTTGACCTTATGTCAGGCTCTCAATACACGAAGGAATTTTTGGAGGAGCAGGATTTGCCCTCTCCCCCAAGGGAGACTCCTCGTCTGCCTATCAACAGCATGATGGCTGCCAGGGTCCTTAATTATGCATTCACCTTCTCATCCTATTTAAGGCAGATGGTGAAGGCGTTGCCCAGGTATTATGGGGTCATGCCGGATTCCCATAAGGGGGATTTTGGTACCTTTATGGCCAATTTGTCTCAGCTGCGTCTCTACCTTTTTCACGCAGTTTACGATGCGTTTGAGTTGGCCTCTCGTGTATCCGCCTTTGCGGTGGCGATGCGCCGTCTCGCATGGCTTCGTACGCTGGATATGGAACTTGCAAGAACGTCTGGCCAATCTTCCATGTGTGGGCTCTGAGTTGTTCGATGAGTCCTTGGAGGCGGCGACCAAACGCTTGTCTGAACATGAGCGCTCTATCGCCTCATTGGTCCGTCCTAAACCCTGGGCCCCGCCGCAGAAGCCGTTTAGACCTCCTCCGCGGCGATACCCGCAGAAGTCGACGCCGGCTTTCTCGAGGCCTCCGCCCCGGCGTCCCCCTCAGCAGGGCAGACCGTCCCAAACAAAGCCTCAGGCGCAAGGGGCGTCTATACCGACTCCGTCTTTTTGACGTGATGCGCGGTTGGGGGCGGGCCCCCTCCGCACTGTCAAAGGACCCCCTTCCTATCAGGGGCCGATTGCAGGCCTTTCTTCCAGCCTGGGCCGAGATCACGTCGGACGCTTGGATGCTCCGGATCATCTCCGAGGGTTACTCACTAAACTTCTTAGCCATGCCGCCAGAACATCCGCCGGGGACTTCTCCTGGCTGTCGAGACCAGCTTCCTCTTCTCCTGTCGTAAGCCTTGTTGAGCCTTCGGGCGGTGGAGCCCGTGCCCCCGAACCAAAGGGGACGGGGTTTTACTCCCGTTACTTTTTGGTCCCGAAGAAGACAGGGGACTTACACCCCATTCTGGACCTCTGGAGGCTCAACAAGTTCCTTGTCCGGGAGAAGTTCCGTATGTTGTACCTTCCAGTCCTGTACCCTCTGTTAGAATCGGGGGACTGGATGTGCTCCCTGGACCTGAAGGAAGCATATACTCATGTTCCGGTGCATCCCGCCTTCCGCAAGTTCCTCAGGTTCCAGGTGGGGGAGTTGCACTTCCAGTATCGGGTCCTCCCCTTTGGACTGGCTTCGTCCCCTCGAGTCTTCACGAAGTGTATGGTGGTGGTCGCGGCAGCCCTGAGATCTCGGGGGCTGCAGGTGTTTCCCTACCTGGACGATTGGCTGATCAAGGCGTCCTCCAAGGAAGGGGTTATTTCGGCGACCCGACAGACTATCATCTTCCTTCAATGTCTGGGGTTCGAAGTGAACTTCCCCAAGTCTCAGTTGTGCCCGACTCAATCCCTTCAGTTTATCGGGGCTGTGCTGGACACGGTTCGCCTCCGTTCGTTCCTCCCCCCCGCCACGGTTGGAGGTCCTGCTTCGATTGAGTCGCCAGGTTTCGTTGCTGCCCTCAGTTTCGGCGCAGCGCATGATGGTTCTGCTCGGCCACATTGCGTCGATGGTCCATGTCACTCCGTTCGCCCGTTTGCACCTGAGGCTTCCTCAGTGGACCTTGGCCTCCCAGTGGCGTCAGGATCGGGACCCAGTCTCCTCCCCTATAACTGTGACTCCTTCCTTGAGACGCTCGCTCCGTTGGTGGACCAACTCTTCCAATCTTTCCGGGGGTTTGCTCTTTCTCGTTCCTCCGCATCGCAAGGTCCTGACCACGGACTCTTCGGAGTACGCGTGGGGAGCTCATCTGGACGATCTGCGGACTCAAGGTCTATGGTTGGCAGAGGACCGGAGTTGTCACATCAATGTTTTAGAACTTCGTGCCATTTTTCTGGCTGCTCGAGCGTTCTGCCACCTGCTGCACGCTCAGGTAGTCCTTGTGCAGACGGACAACCAGGTGGCCATGTATTATGTGAACAAACAAGGGGGAACGGGCTCTTGGTCCCTGTGCCGGGAAGCCCTGCGCCTTTGAGAATGGGCGGTCTCCCAGAACATCTTCCTGCGGGCGGTTTACATTCAGGGAGAGAAGAATTGTCTGGCCGACAAACTCAGTCGTCTTCTCCAGCCGCACGAGTGGTCGCTAAACTCCCGAGTTCTGCGCGAGGTCTTCGACCGCTGGGGGACTCCTCAGGTGGATCTGTTTGCCTCCCCGGAGACTCGCAAACTGCCCCTCTATTGTTCTCGGATGTATTCCCCGGACCGTCTCGAGGCCGACGCCTTTCTTCTCGACTGGGGAGGGAGGTTCCTTTATGCGTTTCCTCCTTTCCCTCTGATCTTGAGGACGTTGGTTCATCTCAAGGCGTCCAGAGCCACTATGATTCTCATTGCGCCTCGTTGGCCTCGTCAGCACTGGTTCTCCCTGCTCCTTCAACTCAGTGTCAGGGAGCCTCTGCTTCTGCCTGTCTTTCCCTCTCTGCTGTCTCAGAGTCGGGGTTCGCTGTTGCATCCCAATCTTCAGTCTTTACATCTGACGGCTTGGTTCCTTTCCCCGTGACTTCACAGGTTTCTCAGTCTGTGAGGGAGGTTCTGGAAGCCTCGCGCAAGGTCTCGACTAGGCTTTGTTATTCTCAGAAGTGGACCAGATTTTCTTCCTGGTGTTCCTCGAATCATCTGGATCCGAGTTCGGTTCCGGTGTCTTCGGTTCTGGAATATTTGTTGCATTTGTCCAAGTCTGGGCTGAAGACGACTTCCATTAGGGTGCATCTCAGTGCGATTGCTGCTTTCCATCGACATATCGAGGGTCGATCTCTCTCTCTTCATCCTCTGGTGATTCGTTTCATGAGGGGTCTAGTGAATGTTAATCCTCCTTTGAAACCTCCTCCTGTAGTTTGGGATCTTAATGTGGTTTTGGCTCAACTGATGAAGCCTCCCTTCGAGCCTATTGACAAATCTCATCTTAAGTTTCTCACTTGGAAGGTGATCTTTTTGCTTGCGCTCACGTCCGCTCGTCGGATTAGCGAGCTGCAGGCTTTGGTTGCGGACCCGCCCTTTACTGTGTTCCATCATGACAAGGTGGTTCTTCGCACCCATCCTAAATTTTTACCTAAGGTTGTGTCTGATTTCCACCTCAATCAGTCCATTGTTCTTCCGGTGTTTTTTCCGAAGCCCCACTCTCATCCTGGGGAGGCGGCGCTTCACATGCTTGACTGTAAGAGAGCGTTGGCCTTTTATCTTCAACGCACCAAGTCTCATCGGAAGGTTCCTCATTTATTTTTGTCCTTTGATCCTAATCGGTTGGGACGTCCTGTTTCCAAGCGCACCTTGTCCAACTGGTTGGCTGCTTGTATTTCTTTTTGCTACGCTCAGGCTGGTCTCGCGCTTCATGGTCGGGTCACGGGACATAAGGTCTGAGCGATGGCAGCTTCTGTGGCGTTCCTCCGGTCTACTCCAGTGGAGGATATCTGCAAGGCTGCCACTTGGTCTTCGGTTCATACTTTCACCTCCCACTACTGCCTGGATACGTTATCCAGGAGTGACGGCCGGTTTGGCCAGTCAGTTTTGCGTAATCTGTTTTCCTAAATTGCCATCCTCCCACCTGCCCTTTTTTGGTTGGCTTGGAGGTCACCCACATGTGAGAATATCATGCCTGCTTGTCCTGGGATAAAGCACAGTCCCTGGATAACACCTGTTACGGTAAGTAACTGTGCTTTATGCCCCATGTGCACTGAAGGTGCAATTTTTAGTTGGATTGGCCACTGTGAGAACAGGCTACTGGGCTAGATGGACCATTGGTCTGACCCAGTAAGGCTGTTCTTATATTCAAGTGTGACTTGAATTACATTTTTTTTTAAATTTCATATTTTATTTTCTTTTTTGGTAGGAAGCTCAGCCTCTGTGGCCACTAGCAGCACCATCACCACCACTACAACAACTGCTACTACTATATCGGTATCTGCTCCATCCACAGAGCAGCTAGGGTTTGGAGATAAATTCAAGAAACCAGAGGGAAGCTGGGACTGTAGCACCTGCTTAGTACAAAACAAATCGGATGCTTCAAAGTGTGTAGCTTGTGCAGGCCCAAAACCTGGCACCTCAACAGAATTCAAAGGTATGTGGCCTTACATTGTTCTTCTCCTCGCTATCTCATTTTATCCTGAGGCTAATATAGTTTGTAGGCATCCATCTCATTGCAAGCTGTGGATTAATTTGGAGAATCTGAAATGTAGCACTAGCTGTGGGCAGATGGAGAAGCTGCTGCTGTAATTGGACCAGATGGGCAGACCACTGCTGGGAAGAGAAGAGGCTAAGAATAAAAGGGAGGAAAATGGGAGGGAAGGCGCAAAAATATGTCAAAACAAAATTTTAATAAGGCACAATTAAATATTTTTAAGAAAATCTAAAGTATGTCTTGGAAAGAGAAATGGGCAATCTAGTATGCCCTAGGGTTGCCAGATTTCCTAATTGGGCTGGGACCAAGTGTCCTCTTTTTTCTCATTCTGCCCCAGTCCTACCCCATTCTGCCTTCAGCTCTGTCCCTACCCCACCTCCATATGAAGCTCCCCAAGCTCAGGACTGCGTCTGCGCATGTATGGACATTGGCGCGGTCACACACACGCGTGTGTGCATATGATGTCATTTAGACATCCGTGCATATGCAGACATCCTCCAGTTGCGGCCCTGAGGTCGGGGACTTCCAAAACCCAGACAAATTACTGAATTTTGGAAATCCCTTCGGGCTTTCCTGGATGTCTGGTACCCTAGTATGCCCAGTAAGTAGGTTAGGGTTATAATCACTGCTTTATACAAGTTGCCCACCAGTGCCTTTGTTTAGGATTGTAATTGCTGCTTGGTTTACACACATCTCTGTTTTGAAGTGCAAAAAGTTTATTTTATTCTTTTTCTGAGTTTAGGCTCCCAGTGCTTGGTTTGTAAGGCAACCTCTGTTTATGCAATATCTCTTTGAAATTCTTTACTGCTTTTGTCTCCACCACCAGCTTTGTGATGGCATTCAGGCATCAACTACCCTTGTTTTGTAAACAGTGGTTCTTAATGTTGACTGGATCTCTGCTCTTTGAAGAACAAATAGGGTGCTTAATACATGGGTGGAAGTATAAAAAATTTGAATGTTTAACTTTGGGGAAAATACTGGAAGAATACTTTGATCCAATATCCTTTCATGTTAATTTTATTTAATAAAACATTTATATTTCATTAATCAGACATTCAATGCAGATTACAATAAGTAATAAAAAAAAATGTCAAGTATAAACACACACAAAAGAAAAACAAAACAGAAATGCTCACCAACTAGTAAATCACACCAAGCCCTGATCAGTTAAACACTATCCAAAAATTTAGCAGGGGGGTTTCCTTTCCCTACATCAGAGAGGACAGACCTTGATATGCCATTTATACTAAGCAACATTTGAAGGCTACATTTCTTGTAATGGCAGATGTTTGTTTGAACTTTTTATAATGCCAGGTAAAGGTTCTGATCCCAGAAGATCTTTTGAGAGATAGTGCCTTCCCATTTGCAGGCTTTTCTGTAGACCGCTATTGTTACTCCTGGAGGAATTCTGCGCACAATATTTCAAAATTCTGCAGTTTATACTGATTTGCATAGAATACTCATATCCTGAGACCTGAAATTTCTTCCTGCCTTTTCCTTTCTCAGGTTCCAGCCTCTTCAGTTCCCTCTCACTCCAACTGCAGTTTTGTCTACCTCCAAATCCTACTCCTCTCTCACTTGCACCCTGAATCCCCTCCTTGGCTCCCCATAGTCTGGCATCTCTCTCTCCACTGGCTAAGAATCTTCCTCCCTTCCCATCCCCTTATTGATCTTGGTCACTCTCTCTTCCTCTCTCTACCATCCCCCCACCCACTTGCGGATTCAGCATCCATGTCTCCACACACCACCTTCCTCACATTCTGAATGCCTTCCCTACTCTCCATGGTCTGGTATCTCTCCCTCTATCTATGGTCAAGCATTTCTTCCTTCTCACCCCCCTTTCTGGCCTGGGTTTCCTTCTCAGCCCCTTTCCCCTCTTTTTATAGATCCAGCATCTGTGTCCCCTTCCCTCTCCTCCTTCCCCTGCAGGTCTAGCATCCATGTCCCTTCCTCCTCCCCCCCTCCACTTGCAGAGCAGTATCCATGTCCCCTCCTCTTCCCCCTCCACTTGCAGAGCAGTATCCATGTCCCCTCCTCTTCCCCCCTCCACTTGCAGAGCAGTATCCATGTCCCCTCCTCTTCCCCCCTCCACTTGCAGAGCAGTATCCATGTCCCCTCCTCTTCCCCCCCCTCCACTTGCAGAGCAGTATCCATGTCCCCTCCTCTTCCCCCCTCCACTTGCAGAGCAGTATCCATGTCCCCTCCTCTTCCCCCTTCACTTGCAGAGCAGTATCCATGTCCCCTCCCCTCTCCTCCCCCTGCACGTCTAGCATCTATGTCCCCTCCCCCCCCCACACACACACCTTGCAGTCTAGGATATCTATGTCCCCTCTTGTACCCTCCTGTACCGTCCCCATTATCTGCAGTTCAGGATCCATATTCTCTCCTTCCCCCCTCCAAATTATGGTCTAGCATCAGGTGCATCCATCCTCTTCTCATTCCCTGCATGGGTCTGGCCTCTATCCCTCTGACCGACCAACTGCCTCCCTCACCTTCCCACCCTATGAGATCAGATATACCTGCAGGCCTCCCAGATCAGTGGTGGTGGCAACCAGCTGGCAGAATCAGCGCTGTGAATAAGCTGCTCGTGGCCAACCCTACCCCAGGGCCTTACCTCTGTTACATCATCTATCTACAGGAAGTGATGCGGCAGAGGGAAGGCCCTGGCAGGGCTGCCCATAACTAGCCGTTCACAGTGCTGCCTCGGCTAGCCGGCTGCTGCCTCTACTGCTTCCTTGGGAAGCCCACAGGTATATCTGATCTCATGGTGGGTGGAGGAAGGAAGAGAGGCCAGACATGCATGGAAGAGAAGGAGGGTGCAGGAGCAGAAGGGAAGTTTTGAGCAGAATTCTACACAAATTATGTGCTGTGCAATTAAGCAGAATTCCACCAGGAGTATATTGTAAAGTCTTGGGTGTGGCTGAGTATGCATAGCTGTGACCTGAATATGAAAGCCTCCAGTTGATTTTCTCTCCATTCTGCTTTTCTGTCAGAAGGCAGAGTAGTGTTGGGAAATGTTAAAAGATAACTGAAAGCAGCACAAAAGTTTGTTTATAGATAAATACATTTTAAAGAGAGAATTTGTTACTTTATACGCCCTGGGATATATGCAGTAATTTACATAAACACAGAACAATACCTGCTCATTGGCATTTATGCTTTTAATCAAAACAGACAAGAGAAAAACAAATAGAAGCTGTAAGTTAAAATGGCCATAATGGGGAGGATCTAAGTTAGGATCTGGAGCTGTGATTAGTAAAAAGGGCAGGTTTTCATTGTATAATGCTGTAAGAGTTATGGTGTCTTAAGAAAACAGTGGTGTGGGTGAGGTAATTTTCCTATATTGACAGATGTGCACCTGAAAAAGCAATTTAGAGAACATTAATAACCCCTTGTCTGGCAAGGTGGATTAGTAGGAATTTAAATCAAAAACAAGGGCCACTTTTTTCTATATGGAAAAATCAGAGAGGAGTGACAGGAGATCCCCAGACAATATTGGAGAAAAGACAATGTTCTTTCATTACTAGTAAATTGTGAAAGGTTTGCTGCCCTTTCAATTGTCCTCTCACCTGAGCTTATCATCCTTTCTCGTTAAGGTAAGACTAGAGTTTTTTGTTAATCTTGAGGAAGATGTCACCAGGGCTGTTATAATGATGTGGACAAAAGGGCAGTTCTTGGGGTGGTATCCCATTGTCCTTTTGTCACTCTTGAGTCTGCCAGCAAGAGAGCACCAAGGGTCGAGAGTGCCAAACGCAATCCTGGTGATATTTTCTCCAGCAGCTGCCCTGGATGTCATAGCCAGTTAGGGTTCTGATGCTATTTGGTATGTGGTTTGGAGTTTGTAGTGTGGGGATTATAGAGTGTGGAAAACTCAGACTAGCACTGGGTGGGGAGGATATGCTTTGGAGGCAAACCATGCTGATGGTCTCTAGGCAGCCAGAGGGCATAATGATCAGAGCAGTGTTCTTTCTGGCCATTAATGCCTTTTGTTTGCAGTTAAAAGGCAAACTGAAGATCCTTTCTAATGAATGCAAGTCTGTTTTGTTTGTGTCCCATTGATTTATTTGTTTTATTTTTGTCTAAGGTTTTGGATCCTCTTCTGCCACACCATCATTTAAGTTTGGTCTTCAGTCTACAGCCACTTCTATTTCATCTCAGACTGGAGAAAATCAAAGTGATATCAAAAGTCAGGAGCAAGAGAGCTTCAAATTTGGCATTTCTTCCTCAAACCCTGAAACCTCTAAAAGCATTGCTTCAGATGGGTTTTCATTTTCCAGTTCTACGGCAGGCTTTAAATTTGGAGTCTCTTCATCAGATTCCAAGCTTGAGGAGAGTACAAAAAACAGTGCTGTGACTACCACCAGCAGCAGCGGCTTTTCCTTTGGACTTCCTGTAAGTTCAAGTAAGCCCTTACCCAGTGTGCCTTCATCTGTAACGTTCACATTTGGTACATCTGGCGTTGGGCAGCAGGATGAGAAAAAGGAAGCCAAGTCAACATCTGGGTTCTCCTTTGGTACAAAATCCTCCACTGCACCTGTTCTGGCAGAAGGGACATCAGGTGCTGCTGGCTTCAAGGGCTCCATTGACTTGAAAAAACAGGATGCCCCGGCTTCTACCTCTTTCTCCTTTGCTAAGGCTGAGAAGAAAGATAATAGTCAAGCTGCTGGCTGGAGCTCAGAAACTGCCTTTGGGAAGCCAGAGACAGGGAAGGAGCAGGCTTCTTCTTTGCCTTTTGCACTGCCGCAGGCTGATGGGAAGCAGGAATCTCTTTGCACCGCAGCGCCTGTGTTTGGGAAAAAAGTGGAGAGTACTGAACCAAAGCCGTTGTTCCAGTTTGGGAAAGCTGAGCCAGCAAAAGAGGAAAGTACTACCAGACCGACCTTTAACTTCAGCGTTGGCAAGTCTACGGAGAGCAAAGAGACCGAGCCACCGGCAAAGTCAGTGTTTGCATTTGGGCAATCAACAGGTAACTCCTTCCTTTCTTCCTACTGCTGGTAACAAAACAAACAAGTCCTTTAAGTCTCGGCCTAAAATGTCCACTTTACATACTCATGAAGTAACAACTGCATTCACTGTTTGGAACACATTTGTTGTCAAAAATGTGTTGAAATATTTGGGTGGCTGTTAGCATATGCTTGTTAATCAGATTATTTTGGATATGTGAAATTTTTGCTTGCATCCATGTCCATTTTCAAGGTCTAAACTCGTGGTCCTGGTTCCTATAGTTTGGAGTCTCTCTCTGCATTATCTAGATAGGAGTTTAGGTACTAACATACTGTATAGGCAATGCAGAGATGAATTCCATGCTACAGAAACAGGATCAATCATCTGCTCCTTGGTGTGACATATTATCCCTGATGTCAAGAGAGCTTTTCAAAGCTAGGGTTACCAGATGGCTGGATTTACCTGGACAGGTCCTCTTTTTAGAGGACTGTACGGGTGTCCGGAAGGATTTCAGAAAAGCTGGAACTTTGTCCAATTGGACGCCCTGGATCTGCCAGAGCTCGGGGCCGTGTCTGAGGGCCTTCAAGCATGCACGAATGTGATACGATGATGTCACATGCCTGAGTGTGATGTTATTAAATCATGTCTGCGCATGCTCGGAGGCCTTCCAGACGTGTTCCTGAACTTCAGGAAGATGAGGAGATGAGGTTGTATGGGGGCAGAGCTGGAGTAGAAACAGAGTGCGGCGGGGGGGGGGGGGGGGGGTAGAATGGGGCAAGGCCATGTGTCCTTTTTTTTTTTTCTGTACAAAATATGGTAACCCTTAAGCCATAGACCTGCCTAGCTTTAAATGCTCATTGTTTTAGCCATTTTTGTCAGCTGGCTTGCTGTGATTCTTACCTTTCTCTGAACTTGAATAAGACTGCTATTTTTATGCCAGAAGCCTTTTTTTTCTCCCTTTGCCTCCCTCTTTTCATCAAGAAATGATGGAAAATGGGGGAAGTTATATCTTTCCTGGTAGAGAGACCTCCCTGAATATGGTGAGACCTGTTTGTGGTGGCAAGTTTTTTGGGATTGGGATTAGTATACCGCCTTTTTGTAGTTTTACGACCACACTCAAAGCGGTTTATATACAGGTACTTGAAGCATTTCCCCTATCTGTCCCGGTGTGCTCACAATCTATCTAATGCAAAGAGCTTCTCCTCTTCCATCATATGCGGTCAACATATGGGGTAAAGAGGCGCTCAATACTTAATTCGACTTTTGTAGTCTTCCACTCCTTCCAAACAAACTCCTTGAGAAGTTTGTGTGTGAGGATGATGTTTTATCATACAGAATTTTAAGCTATAAAATCATTTTTTGTTCTCTGATGTGCTGCCATATACCTTAAGAATATAAATATGTTGTGCCAGGTTAGATGAAAGCTGCATTCAGTTTAATATCCTGTTTCAATTACTAAGAAATACTCAGCAGATCCCAGTGAGTAGATCTGTTCCTTATTGTTCTTTTCCCAAAGGTAAATGGTAGCTTTTCCAAGATTTCCTGGCTAATTATAGATTTTACCTCCAGGAATATATCCAACCACCATTTTAACCCAGCAGTGTGGTATGGCCTTGACCACATTCTCTTGCAACAAATTCCTCAATTCAATCATGCATAGAATGACATTTGTTCTAAATTGGCTTCATGTTGGTTTTGTGTCTTATCCTCCACTCCTAGCACTGTTGGGGAAATAACCTTTCCTGATTTATGTGTTCTACCCCACTCATCATATTCCCTCTGTTATGTCTTCTTCAGGTTGAAGAACTATAATATATTTAGCTGTTTCATCCTTACTTTCATTTTTGCTACCCTTCTATCTCTCTTTTAATTTCTAGTTTTCTATTTGCATTTTTGACTGCTACTGTTTGTTGAGCTGAAGATTACAATATACTGTATTATTCTCAATGACCCTAAGATCCTTTTTCCTGAGTTACATATATTATATACCATGTCTTCTATTCCATTACTACCTTAACAGTTCAGGGTAGATTCCAAAACACATAAATCATTCTATCTGGAAATTACAAGAAAGCAAGTAAAAGTAGCAAATCATAACCAAATTATCAATTAGGATCATAATCTGATAAACCGAATTTCTGGGGGGAAAAATTTTTTTTTACATTTTTTCTAAACTGCAAATGACTGCAAGATCTCAGTGAAAGAGACAATTTCATATTTCTTCCATCTGATATCATATAGAGAGATGATTTACCAATTTTAAGTTGGTAATACCTGGGAAAATTAATAAAAGCTGATTCTGTTGCGGATACACAGGAGTCCATACTTGAGCTGCTGATTTCCATTTCCCGTGAACATCAGAAGGATATTCCTGTAAGAACTTGAAAACTCCCTTCTGCAGTGGAGCACAGCACCCTCCTTCAGTTATTTGTTCTGCAAGTGAACTCAGAAGGTAGGATATGCTAAGACAGGGGTGTCCAACCTTTTGGCTTTCCTGGGCCGCATTGGCCGAAAAAAAATTTTCTGGGGCCGCCCAAATGCGCAAACGCTACAGCAAGACAGAGGAGGGAGCTGGCAAGACGGTAAACACCCAGGGGCAGCAGAGGAAAACATTGCATCGCCCTCGACCGGGCCGCACAAAATACTTCAAGGGGCCGCAGGTTGGACACCCCTGTGCTAAGACTTGAAGACCTTCCAGTTATGGTGTGCCAAGGAGCAGGTGGAAACAGAGAGAGCTCCTGTGCCGGTGATCTTTGCCTTCCGGCAAGCTGGCCTTGAAAAGGGACTTGGCGGTGTCGTCCCTCAAAGTGCAGATAGTCGGTATCTCATGCTTTCGGACTCAGAATGGCATTCAGTCTCTGGCTTCTTACTAGAGAATGATACAGTGACAAAATTAATCACCCCTAAGTCGTTTGGGAAGATTTCAAATGGGGTGCGATGAGGCATCTTGAAATCTAGTACATATCATTTGTAAATGGTCATTTTATTCAACAATGTACAACCTATGTAGTATTTTAGCTTTAAGTGCTGCTTTAACTGTGTACTACTATAATTTTCGTGAGAGCAGCACCTCCATCCAGGCAGCCTGCTCAGAAGTGAAGGAGAGCAAGTGGGCCTGTCGTGCAGCAAAGAACAATCACTCTACTCTGCTCCTTAATTCAGCTTCCTTTCTATTGCTCCTGCCTCTGGGCCACCTGTCCCCTTTCAGGGTTCCACAGTTGTTTTCATATACAAATTAAGCCCTGTTTAGCGACTAACAGTGATATCTGTAGTCTCTAGTGGACATGTAGTTTAGGAAGGAAGTGCGAAGGTTTCAATGATCAGTTAAAGGAGTGCAGGATCCAAAAAAATTTAAGAACCCCTGTTTTATCCTCACAGAGGTGTTTGTCACATAGTTATTCCCCTTTGTAGCTATTAGTGTCTAAAACTTTAAAAGACCTGTTAATCCGACTTAAAAACTTTAGAAGACTTGTTAATCCGTGGATAACCTAATTAAGCCTTCATTCTGTGAATTATAGTTTGGTTCAAAAAGTAATTGAAAAAGGAAAAGACAAAGTGTAAGTAAGAACATAAGAAGCGCCATCTCTGGATCAGACCACCTGTCTATCAAGTCTGGCGATCCGCACATGCGGAGGCCCAGCCAGGTGTACACCTGGCGTAATTTTTAGTCACCCATATCCCTCTATGCCTCTCATAAGGAGATGTAAGTAAATACCCCAGTCACTCCTCAAACATTGACCAATATTTGTTGTAGCTAATATCAAAGGTCAATGCCTCAACTTTTTTGTATCCGTTTTCTTAGGGCTTCAGACATGCCATTTGGTCTCCTGTTTTTTTCGGTGACACAAATATCTTGATGGCTATGGCTTCTTCATTTGCCCACTCTATGTATATTTTCAACGTTTTTATATTATTTTTCTTCTTATTTTTCTTATGTTATTACTTGTTCATAAACTATTATAAAGTGCTTGGTGCTCTCATAAATACTTATAAATAACATCTTTTAAGATAAGTTAATTATTTATAAGTATTTATGAGAGCACCAAGCACTTTATAATAGTTTATGAACAAGTAAGAACATAAGAAAAATAAGAAGAAAAATAATATAAAAACGTTGAAAATAAGCCATAGCCATCAAGATATTTGTGTCACCGAAAAAAACAGGAGACCAAATGGCATGTCTGAAGCCCTAACAAAAAAGTTGAGGCATTGACCTTTGATATTAGCTCTCATAAGGAGATGTGCATCTAGTTTGCTTTTAAATCCTAGGATGGTCGAGTCCGCTATAACCTCCTCTTGGAGAGTATTCCAGGTGTCAACCACTCTTTGTGTGAAGCAGAACCTCCTGATATTTGTCCTGGACTTGTCCCCCTTTAGCTTCATTCCGTGTCCTGTTGTCCATGTCAAATTGGACATTGTAAATAATTTTTTTTCTGCTCTATTTTGTCTATTCCTTTCAGTATTTTGAAGGTCTCGATCATATTCCCTCGCAGTCTCCTTTTCTCAAGAGAGAACAATCCCAGTCTTTTAAGTCGTTCCTCGTATTCCAGTTTCTCCATACCTTTTACTAGTTTCGTTGCTTGTCTCTGCACTCTCTCCAGCAGTTTTATATCCTTCTTTAGGTTGGGAGACCAATGTTGGAGACAGTATTCCAAGTGTGGTCTGACCATTGCTCTATAAAGCAGCATTATAACCCTCTCCAATCTACTCGTGATTCCCTTCTTTATCATGCCTAACATTCTATTTGCTTTCTTTGCCGCCGCCGTGCATTGTGCCGATGGTTTCAGGGTTCTATCTATCAGTATGCCCAGGTCCTTTTCTTGTTCATTCTTAGCCGGCCACCTACAAACAAAGCCTCCAGTATTCAGTGTGATCATGCTCTTATGAATACATGAAAATTCCAAATTTTCTCCAGACCATTAACTCAGATTTTTATTTTGGCCTTCCCCTAGAGTTCTAAGACATCTTGTTTAAGCGAGTTAAATTTTTTTTTTTTAAATTTAATTTAATTTTAGGTTGTCTCCATGAGTTAGAAATAAGGCCAACTCTAACTTAAGGAAAAATTAATTACACATAAGTCAGAAATCTATTTCAGCTAGGATACAGTAAGAATGGATAAATAGTGCTGGGGAAACAGAGAAACATCTCCTCCTCTCTCTAAGAGATCCCAAGTTCCTATCTTGCACTTTCTTTACTTCAGACAGTCTTAGTTTCCACCACCTCTACTAGGAGACTATTTGTGCATTTACCACTGTTTCTCTAAAAAAGCATTTCCTTAGATTAGTCCTAAGCCCATCACCTCTTAACTTCATCCCATGCCCTTTCACTTTGGAGTTTCCTTTCAATTGAGACTGGCCTCATGCAAAATTATGCCACATACAGTAGGTATTTAAATGTCTCTATCATATCTCCCCTCTCCCATCTTTCCTCCAAAGTATACATATTGAGATCTTCGAGTCTGTCCCCATAAGCCCTATGACAGAGACCACCAACCATTTTAGTAGCCTTCCTCTGGACTGGCTCTATCATTTTTATATCTTTTTGAAGATGTCATCAGAATTGTACACAATATTCTAAGTGAGATCTCACCAGAGTCTTTTATACAGGAACATCAATACCTCCTTTTTCCTTCTTTGCTATACATCTACCTATGTAACCTAGCATCCTTCTAGCTTTCGCCATCACCTTTTCAACCTGTTTGGCCACCTTAAGATCCTCTTTTGTGCACAAAAGTATTTCACCCCCTAAACTTTGGGTTTTTGTAGCCCAAATTCATAACATTGCATTTCTTAGCATTAAATCTTAGCTGCCAAATTTCAGACCATTCTTCAAACTTTGCTAGGTTATTCATTATATCCACACCATCAGGAGTGTCTCTTGCAGATTTTGGTATCATTCTCAAAGATGCAAATCTTACCTGATAGCCCTTCAGAAATATCACTTACAAAAATGTTAAAAAGAACAGGCCCAAGAACCTGGTAACGTCCTTTTCCTCAGAGCAATCTCCTTTGTCCACTACACTCTTGTCACCTTTCACTCATCTACTCTGCATGTGTATCACATAGAAGTAGACAATGTTTTCCTGGCACTTACTTTTATGCTTGTGTTTGCCAATGCAATTTTATAAATGCCTGCATGAATTTAGAAAATGCTAAAGTTTCTTATAAAATTATCCTCAGGGTATATGGGATACTGAAAATCTGCCCAACATCTCTGTAGGTAAGAGTGTATGCAGGAGGTTCTTTGAGTTTGTGGCCGTCAGGTACTGTTTTGCTTTGGCTGCAGTTACTCTTTGCCACTTTTCAGAAGCTGCCACATAAGCAACTACCTAGCTAAGGGGTAAACCAGCCCTGCCCCTTCACCATCACAACCCACCATCGTGTCCAAGATCTTAGGAACATTTTTATGTTAGGCAGAATACACGTTTTTTAATGTTTATCAAAATTTCCTTCATATAGTTTCATAGCTGCTGCTGTTGCTATCAATGATAACAACAAAATATTCCTCTTTTTTTGTGTAGAGGTGGGCTATCTATTTTAAAAAGAAATATTACAGTAGAATCCCAGTTAACTGGAATTCAACTAACCAGCACTTTCAATCAACCAGCAAAAAAACATTGTCTCCCGCGCTCCTCAAACATCCAAAGTTGTGCACGCCTAACTCAACAACCACACTCACTCCCTCCAGCCCCTGAAGCAGCAGTGGTAGCTAGTCCTGTCAGTACCCCTTCCCTCTGTCCCCTGAAGCAGCAAGCAGCCGATCCTGACAACCCCTCCAGCCCCCAAAGCAGCAGAGCTGGTCCTGACAACCTCTTCTCCCTCCCTCACCTGAAGCAGTAGTAGCAGCCAGAGAGCAGAGGCAATTCTATAAACAGGCTGCTTCCAGCCAGCCTCAACTTCCAGGCCTTCCATGCTTTACCATTGGTAAAGGATATTCAGAAAGATTTAGACAGATGGAATAAGCTGTACATCTCTTGGTTAGGACGTATGGAAGTGGTTAAGATGATGATTCTCCCTAGGTTTCTTTATTTATTCCAAGCATTACTGATAGAAATTTCAAAACAGTTTTTCCAAAAGTGGAATAAAATGATATTGAGATACATATGGGGAGGAAAAAGACCAAGGGTCAGAAAGCAATCAATGTAAGTCCAAGACGGAAGAAGGATTAGGTTTACTTTCTCTGGAAAATTATTATAAAGCAGCAATAGTTGAATGGCATTCATCTCCTTCTAAGCTTTGGGTAAAAGTAGAACAAGCAATGTTAGATGGGAAAGATGGTATAAGAAAACTGAAATACTTACCATGGCTGGGAGAAAAAGATACAACAAATATAAATAATCCTTTCAGTAAATGTTTCCTAAAAATTTAGGCAGTGAAAAAGGTTTTTTTTTTCTCCCCTATATTATATGTACAAGATTTTATACCAGGTAGGGAGGGGAAAATTTTTAAGAAGTGGGAGGTAAAAGGATTAGCATACGTTGGTCAACTAGTTGAAGAAGGTGAGGTTCAATAGATATTCAGGATCAATTTCAATTAGAAATGAGAGATCTTTTCCCTTATCTTCAGATAAAAAATTATATATTAACATATAAGATGAAGAATAACAGAGTTTTAGAGAAATCTGAATTTGAAAAAAGGTTAGGAGAACCAGTAGCAAAAGGGTGTCTCTCTTGGTTATATAAAATTATAAATGAAGATGAAACAACTAAAACACCATATATGAAAGCATGGGAAAAAGATCTGGGGAAGGAATGGTCCATAGACGAATGGGGGATAATCGCATTACATCTTTTTCAGACAGCTAGGACGACCACCTTGGTGGAAAATGCTATCAAACTTCTAGTACGGTGGTATACTACGCCTGTTTTAATTAGCAAATATACCAAGTAGAGTGATACTAGTTGCTGGAAAGGATGTGGCGAAAGAGGTGGAATGTCAAACGGTCCAGAAGTTCTGGGAGCAGGTTTTTGAGTATAGCAAACTAATTCAGACCCCACTTAAGCTTAATGCTGAAAGGGCCCTGCTGGGAGTAGGAATAGAAGGTTTAACATTTTCTAGATCTAAACTTTTGGACTTGGCATTAGCCCAGCAATGGCGTACATTAAATGTTCCTACTTTGAGAGATGTAAGAGAACGTTTAGGAATAGTGTGTGCAAAATATAGACTTTCAAGCCCTTTTAAGTAATCAATGGGCAAAATTTAATGACATATGGGGGGAGTTATATTGAATTGGAAAAGAAGCTTTAAGGAGAACTATCTAATCACTATGGTTTTTGGAACCAGGTCTCTTGGAGGGGGGGGGGGTGTAATAATGAAGGGAATACTCTTATTGTAGCATTGATAAGTTGTATTATTTTTATTAGTTTATTAACCTTATGAAGTACACCAACACTAATTGTGCTCTGTATTAAATTTATTGTATTAAAATTACTAAATAAAGAATTTAAAAAAAAAAAAAAAAAGGAAGTGATGACGGAGGGAGAGCCAATAGGGTCACGAGGTGCACTCAATCTGGGCGTGGGAGTGAACTCCGCCCCTCCCGACGGTGCACCGCTGAGCCAGTTGGAAGGCTCAACGGGAACTCCCCAAAGTTTGAATTCTTTAGTTTACGTTTTTGCCTTTATTTTTACCTCATCGCCGGACTTCCACACCCCCTCCACGGACCGGGAGCACGCGGGGCAGAGCGGGAGCAGAGCAAGACTCAATCTGGGCGTGGGAGCGAACTCCGCCCCTCCCCTCCCGACAGTGCACCGCTGAGCCAGTTGGAAGGCTCAGCGGGAACTCTTTAGTTTACGTTTTTGCCTTTATTTTTACCTCATCGCCGGACCTTCACACCCCCTCCACGGACCGGGAGCACGCGGGGCAGAGCGGGAGCAGAGTAAGACTCAATCTGGGCGTGGGAGCGAACTCCGCCTCTCCCGACGGTGTACCGCTGAGCCAGTTGGAAGGCTCAGCGGGAACTCCCCAAAGTTTGAATTCTTTAGTTTACATTTTTGCCTTTATTTTTACCTCATCACCGGACCTCCACACTCCCTCCACGGACCGGGAGCACGCAGGGCAGAGCGGGAGCAGAGCAACTTTTGTGAAATTGTACAGTAGGATGCCTCAGGATGGTCCCATGGGGGTGGAGGAGTTCTTGGATCAATTTCCACTCCTTGTGCTCTCTCAACAAGATAAAGATCAATTAGCGCTACCTGTTACTGTGGGGGAAGTAGAGAGAGTTATTAAATGATTGAAGACTGATCTCTTGCAGTTGATGGTCTCTCAAATTCTTTTTATAAACACTTTAGAAATCAGTTTAGCCAGATGTTGGTGCGAGTGTGTAATGGGGTTGGGGGGGAGGGGTATTGCCATCCTCCATGGGGGAGGCTGGCATAACGGTGTTACTAAAACCTGGAAAAAATCCTGAGCACTGTGGAACTTACTGATCCATCTCATTATTGAATATAGATGCAAAAATCTTAACTAAGGTATTGGCCTTGAGATTGGGGCGGGTGC
Organism: Geotrypetes seraphini; assembly: GCF_902459505.1. Taxonomy (NCBI): domain Eukaryota; kingdom Metazoa; phylum Chordata; class Amphibia; order Gymnophiona; family Dermophiidae; genus Geotrypetes; species Geotrypetes seraphini. The sequence continues at coordinate 192,561,782 of NC_047085.1, forward strand.
TTCCAGGACTTATACATATAGATTAGTCTGGGTTTATTCAGCGCCGTCAAGTGGGGGACAACATCCGTAGGACTTTGCATTTGGTTTAGGGCGCTCAACAACTTAAACGTAACTTGGTGTTATTATCAATAGATGCAGAGAAAGCCTTCGACAAAGTTCAGTGGGAATTCTTGTGGTTAGTTATGGATAAGATGGGATTGGGGGGCTGGTTTGAGCAGTGGATTAGGAGTTTTTATATGGGGCCCCGGGCTTGGGTTCTATACAGATTTCTTTTCCATAAAGAGGGGCACTAGACAGGGGTGCCCTCTGTCCCCACTGCTTTTTGCTATCTATTTGGAGCCTTTAGCGTGTTTCATTAAGGAACGGGGAAATATTAGGTGTATCCATTTGGGAGGGAGGGAACATAAGCTAGCGCTTTTTGCTGATGACATCTTATATGTTCAGGATCTGGGCCTTACTTTCCCAGTCCTTTTGGATATTTTTCACACCTTTAGTCAGCTTTCCAGGTTTATTATTAATATGGATCAATCTGAATTCTTGGGTGTTCATATAGCGGACAGTGAGGAACAGAGGTTGATAGATTATTTTCCTTTTTGGAGGGCGCGGGGACATCTTAGGTATTTGGGTATTCAAATTCTGAGAGATCTTTTTCAATTGTATGATCTTAATTATTTCAAGATTGTGTGATTAGTGTGGGCATATTTACAGAGATGGCAGGGATTATGGCTTTCCTGATGGGAACGCATCGCCTTGATCAAAATGAATGTTTTACCACGCCTTTTATTTTTGTTTCAGACTCTCCAAATTGCAGTGTCTAGATGTGTATTAGATGAGAAATTATTTTGTACGGACTTTCAATGTTGTTTTATTGATACTGTTTATTACTGTATATACTCGAATATAAACTGGGATTTTGGGGCCAAAAAATTGGCCCAAAAATGGGGGTCCCGGTTTATATTCGGGTCATGCCCCAGTGACCACCCGAAACCCTCCCGGACTTCCTGCAGGCCTGCCGTATGCCGAGACGGGAGGGATCCGTCCCATCTCCTGCCCTGGCTGACACTAACAATTACCACCCTCCCTCCTTCCCTCTCTCGCGTACCTGTTTGTTCCCTGGTGGTCCAGCATGTATCCCTCGCTGAAATCCTCCAAGAGATTATAAAGGTAAGTAGCCAGTGGCGCACCGAGCTTTTCGTGCTGCCGGCCGGCCCTGCACCGCTCCTTGATAGGCTGCTGCGAGAATCGCAAATCCCGCGAGAACTTGCGGCGGCCTATCAAGGAGTGGTGCAGGGCTGTCTGGCAGCACGAAAAGCTCACTGTTGCGTGCCAGCCTGGGTGTGCTGCTGGCTACTTACCTTTACAATCTTCTGGAGGATTTCAGTGCGGGATACACGCTGGATCACCAGGGAACAAACAGGTATGCGAAGGAGGGAGGGTGGTAATTATTAGTGTCGGCTGGGGCAAGAGACGGGAGGGATCCCTCCTGTCCCGGCATACCACTAGGTGGTTTAAGTTAAGGGGAATGGTTACAGGCTGGCTGGGTTAGAGGGCAGAGAGGAGTATGGGACAATCAAGCCATTGTGATATCACTGATGAGATTGGCTCTTTTTAGAGGGAAGAGGGTACAGGGAAAGAGGGTGGGACAGTGTTCAGAGCCTGGCAAGGAAGGGGGTAGGACAGTATTCAGAGCCTGGCAGGGAAGGAGGCTTGGTTCACATCCTGGTAGGGAATGGGACTGAGTGCAGGCCAGGGAGGGAAGGGGGCTGGGTGCTGAACTTGGCAGGGAGAGGGGCTGAGTACAAAACTATGCAGGGGAGGGCGCGACAGAGGGGACACTGGGTGCAGATCCTGGCAGGGCATGGCACTTGAATATTAAGCCCCCGACTTATATTCGAGTCAACCATTTTTATATTTTTTTCCCTCCTTTTGGGGGAAATGGGGTATCGACTTGTATTCTGATAGACTTATATTTGTATGTATTTGAGTATATACATTATATTAAGTATTTGTGATGTTGAGCTTACAATACCAATAAATAAAATAAAAATTTATTGAGTAAAAAAAAAAAGCAGTTAATTAACAGTTTGAGGGATTATTACAATTCTGTTTATGCAAGTATTTCTAGTTGACACCTTCACCATCACTGCAAAACACTGCTGCTAGGTAGCTTCGTAAATAGTGTATGACCATCTTCTTTTTTGCTCTGGTTACCATTTTATTTTGATATATTATTCAAAATTCTTTGTCTGACTCACAAATCATATTACTTGGGCTTACTACCACCATATTTTGTTCTAGATGTATGACAAAATTATTTTTACAGTAACTCTCAAGCAACCAGAAACTACATTTACCATCATCCACCAATCCCCCTGGGTGCCGGATAACTGAGAGTATAATGTATGTGTATGTCAGTAAAGGCGCCCTCATTTTAGAGTTAATGTTCATGGTATCATGATGTTGGAGCGACACAAGACTCTCACTTCTTCCAAACAGAAAAAATATTTTTTGCTAGTGTGGGAGGCTTATATTTTTTCCTTATCTCCAAAAGCACACAGCCTGGTGGTCGATTCTTTTTAATGATGTGTTTGTATTTTTTGTATTTCCGGTATTGGTGGAAAATTTGTATTTGCTTACTTACAGATTTGATACATGACTGGGTGATATAAGAAGGGCTGTGGCTCACTGGTTGAGCTGCTGCCTCTGTGCCCAGAGGTTGCGAGATCAAATCCTAATGCTGCTCCTTGTGACCCTGGGCAAGTCAATCCTCTAGTGCCCACCACTTTGAATGTCAAATACCAAAGCAACAAAAAGGTGGTATACAAATCCCCATTCTCTTTCCCTTTTCTGTTTTTGCTATTTGGAGGTCAGTAAGCGGAGGGGGAAAGGAGGTTTTCAGGGACTAGGATTTTGATAATTTATTTGCTCTGTTGACTATTCTGGTGTGCCATTGCATTGTTTCTGTTTTGTGAAAACTTTTAATAAACAGATTTCAACAAAAAAATGTATTTTGTTTTGTGCAAAAGTAACTTATTTTTTCTTCTCTTATTTTTTGGGGTCAATTAGATCAAGGAGCGATTAAGCCAGCCTTCAGTTTCTTAAGCAGTAGCTCTTCGGCTACATCTGTCTCCAGCACTGCTGCTAGCACAGGAAGCATTTTTGGCAACTCCTCTTCTGCCTCCAGTTCTACAGCTGGCAACTTTATGTTTGGACAAACTGGCAGTGGCAGTACAAGCAGCTCTGCATTCAACAGTGCTGTTGAACCAAATGCGCCTCAAGCTTTCACCTTCACACCCATTGAAAGCAAGCTGCCTGCCGCTCCCTCTGCCGCCTCTAGTACTAGCATTATGGCCACCCCTGCTCCTTTTGTCTTTGGCATAGGGAGTGGCGGCAGCAGCAGCACCAGTAGCTCAACCTCTGGCTTTAATTTTGGGGCAACAACAACAGGAAGTTCAACAGGTATGTTCAATGGCATCAGACATGACAAAATTGCATCAAAATGGAATGGTTTTGTTTTCATTTTATGTTTATAATTTGTGTGTAAAATTTCTTCCCTCCCTTCTTTTCACCCTATCCATCTATTTGCATTATAGAACTTTCTGTGAAAATATTTTGAAGATATGGGTAAAATGCAGAGCTGAATTTTCACTTGCTACAATCATAAATCCCTCCTCAGTTAAAAAATATATCATGAAAACCAGACTGGCTTTGGGGCAGGGAGCATTCTAGCAACCACAGTTCTAAAACTGCTATAAACAGATAAATTTCATGGCCAGTTTGCAGTCATGGAAGACTAACTAGTCTTTGCTACTCTGTTGCTGTTATGATTTAATTGGTTTCAGAGGTGGGGGAGCTAATGCTTGACCCCCTAAGCAAATTTTGCTGAGGGCCCCTCTATATCTGGAGGCTGATCAAGGAGATGGAATTCCCCCTCCTCCAAAGCCTTAAGCTAAGACAAAAGTGAGCATGGCAAATTCTGCACATTAAGAGAAGATTAGGTACTTACCTTGATAATCTTCTTTCTAGTAGATAAGAACGTCAGTCTTGAACCTGTGGTTATGTATCTCTGATTACAAGATATGGTGTAGAGAGCCTCATTTTTATTTTTATGCTCTGCCTCCCATCACTCTGAGTTGTCTTGTAATTCCTCAGTTCGTATCAAAGCAGATAGTCAGCCCTAGAGAAGAAAAATAACAGGGAGGGGAACAGGGAATCTCTCCGAGAAACAAGTCTGTTCTGTTCATATCGTAAACATTTAACTCAAAATAATTATGAACCATTTATAACATATGACGAGGTAGAACAAACAAGCCACCTACCTGAGTGCAACCTGCACTAACAGTTTTGGAGTTCTGAAACATAGCCCCTGGTGTCTTCAAATTGATCTACTCTATCCTTGGCCTTCTAGGACAGAGGACAGAAAGCAATATATCCGATAATACTGACATGTCTGAGACAGCAAGCAGACTAATAAACATCTGGCAGGGCAGACTTCAAGACTGATGTTCTTGTACATTCCCGTGCAAGTGGGTTATGTATCCCATTTCGCAAAATCTCTTGTAATTATTTATTTTTATTTATTTTGTTTTCTATCCTGTTTTCCCCAAAGAGATCAGAATGGGTTACAGGTCCAAAATACATAATATATAGTTAACCATTTACAATTTGACATACTTACAGTATAGGTTTATGATACAAGGTTGTATCCTAACTTGATACATACTAGGGAGTCCTTAACAGTACAAGGTTTTTCAATACAAGTTTTTATCCTAACTAGACACACGTTAGGGATCTGATACCTGTACTTACCTCAGAACTGCCCTCTGACTTCGTTGTCTTCCTACAGACGAGAAGGTAGGAGCTAGCCTTTTCTGCTCGCATTTATTTTTTTTCTCTAACTTCAGTATTTTTGTAACTTCGTGTTCTCGTGCTGCAGAGGTTCCCCTGCGTTGACAGCTCTGGCTGCGGAAGATTGCAGACTTTACTTTAAAAGTCTGTTTTCAGTGGGTTGCCTACTTTGCATGTACCCACCTGGACAGCCTGCATTCACAGTTTGGGGCTCAAGGACTGTTCCCTTGGGAGCATTGCTAACCCCAAGTTCATCTGCTAGTGGGATTGAGCACAGGCTGAGTGGCTCCATGGAAGTGTATCCGGGATCGGGGCCAACTGCGTTCCTCCACCCATTCACATGCAAAATTTCCGAGTGTGGTGGAGATCTCCAGCCAAGATGTTGGTCCTGAGAAGCAGTCAGAAGACCAACAGTCCAGGTTAACAAGGCTTGTTGAGGCAGAAGATCTCCCTGTAAGCTGTTTTCAATTTCTATCTTGCAGGTCACAGCACACAGCATGGCACAGTATCAGACTTCAAATAAACTTTTGCAATTCTTGATATCAAACATTCAAAGTATCTCATAACCTCACTCCCAATATTTCTCTGTGAGGACAATTTTCAAAAACCAGAATCTCTAATGTCTAAAGGGATCCTCAGACCACCACTCAGGTAGTCTAACTCGTAGCGGTATTAAGCCTCATTAATCCCAGTGACATTTGTCATAACAAATTACTGTACTGGCATTCATTTACATTATTTTTCTTTTATCATTATTTTTCTATAAATATATGTAACTTAGCTTAGCTTTTCTTAGTTAATTCCCTTTGCGGACGCATTTTGAATTTCTTTATCAAGGTCGGGGAAATTCTAAAAAAGAGGAGGAAACTAATTAAATTCAGTAATATCTCTAAAACAAATGCCTTTCATTCTAAAATATTTAAATAACATTCTTACCATGAACAGAGCAGTCTGCAAGACTTCATTAATAGCTGCCATAGTGCCAAGATGGCCGCGGCATTCTTACCTCACACAGAAATAGGGAACCCCTCTAGCATCATCAACCCACGTGACAGAGGAAACCTCCTGCTAAAATTTAAACTAACATAACTCCCAAAGCAGAGCATTATACCCTAGATTTTTCATATTATTCTGCTTGCATCATCCAATCTGTGACTTCATGGGGCCCATTAGGTGACATCGAGTTTAACTCGAACATCCACCGCTGTTCTTTTATATCTAAAGTCCTCTCGATGTTACCTCCCACCCAACGCAGAGTATGATCAAATAGTTTCCAATGGCAAACTAATGGGGCCATCTTGTTTAAAGTGTTAACCCTGGACTTATGTTCTGTTTAACATGTTTTCACAGGGCCTTCTCTTTTTTAAAGTATCCCTGACCTTGATAAAGAAATTTGAAACGCGTTGGCAAAGGGAATTAACTAAGAAAAGCTAAGCTAAGTAACATTTTTATATAAAATTAATAAAACAAAAATAATTCAGATGAATGCCAGTACAGTAATTTTGTTATGACAAATGTCACTGGGATTAGTGAGTATTAATACCGCTACGAGTTAGACTACCTGAGCGGTGGTCTGAGGATGCCTATAGACATTAGAGATTCTGGTTTTTGAAAACTGTCCTCACAGAGAAATAATGAGAGTGAGGTTATGAAATACAGTATCAGGCTTGACAGCCTGTGAGATTGATTTTAGGGGGGTCTCTGCTTTTAAGTTTTAAGGTTTTGGGAGTAAGCCCTAGGTCCCCCCCACCCCAAAAATCCTAAAATTGCTGTGTTTTGGGGATCATTGTAGTTTTCCTGGGCTGTTTTATTAGTGAAATAGCTCTTGTTGCAGCCATTTTAGATTTTAATAATAATAATCAGTTTATATACCTCAAGGCCATAAAATTCTATGCGGTTTACAGTAGTTTAAAAAAAAACAATAAAAGAAGTTGAATAGAACTAAAAAAGTTAAAAGCCAATAATTAGAGACACTAAAATGATCAAAATAGTGCATAATAAAATTTTTACAAATTAGCTGCCTAAATACTTAAAATAAATATGTTTTTAGATGTCTCTTAAATTCCCCATAAGTGTCAGTAAGCAAAAGTAATTGTTCTAAATCCTTATCCCATAATGGTGCTTGATATGAAAAAAGGTTTTGATGATGTTTTTTAAGTTTACATCCTCTAACAGGTGGAAAAACAAAATTCAGATGTGAGTTTCTCTTATGTCTGTTGGTTGCTCAATTATATATTTGGGAGCTAAACCAAACAAAGCCTTAAAACAGAAGCAACCAAACTTAAACTTCACCCTTGCCTCCATTGACAGCCAATGCAGTACTCGATAGGAGGGTGTTATGTGATCATATTTCTTCAACCTAAAAATCAGCCTGACTGCCGCATTTTGTACTATTTGGGAAATTGCCAAATAGGCAATATTGCAGTAATCAAGCTGGCTTAGTATAAGAGACTGTACCAAAACTCTAAATGATGACACATCAAAATACTCCCTAACGGACCGAAGCTTCCAAAGAGTAAAGAAACCTTCTCTGACCAAAGAGTCCACCTGGTTCTTCATAGTCAAGACATAAACAAGTATCCCAAGTGGTAGTGATTTATAAATAGAAGCAAGCTAGCATACCACTATAACCATAAAGTGCATCACACTATTTTACTACGGTCTCAGAACTGGAGCCTACGCATAGTACTTTTATCACAAACTCGAGTGATCAGCGTAGCGATTTAGCTCCCTGCTCCAATCATTGACCGCTTAAATTTAAAACATGTAAACTTTAATAATTTAATCCTAAAATATTTCTTAAAGAAAATTTTTTTTTAATTATATATAATTTTAACTCTTTTTGTAAAAAAACCTTATCAATGCGAATTTGTCCACATTGTATGCACTTATTCAAGGATTTGAAAAAATGACAAGCTACTTATCTTAAACAGTGCTTGTCTCTGGATACATTTTTTCAAGCAGTGCTCAAGTATTGCACAAGCCAGTATTGCACAAGCCGACGCGGCCAGCATTTCGCGGACTCACTGCTTGTCCGCTGTTCAGGGCCAGCACTGCGGTATTCAATTAGCATTCAGTTCCAACGTCAAATTTTTCACGTTGGAACTGAATGCTAATTGAATGCCGCAGTGCTGGCCCTGAAGCAGCGGACAAGCAGTGAGTCCGCGAAACGCTGGCCACGTCGGCTTGTGCAATACTGGCTTGTGCAATACTTGAGCACTGCTTGAAAAATGTATCCAGAGACAAGCGCTGTTTAAGATAAGTAGCTTGTCATTTTTTCAAATCCTTGAATAAGTGCATACAATGTGGACAAATTCGCACTGTTAATAAGGTTTTTTTACAAAAAGAGTTAAAATTATATATAATTAAAAAAAAATTTTCTATAAGAAATATTTTAGTATTAAATTATTAAAGTTTACATGTTTTAAATTTAAGCGGTCAATGATTGGAGCAGGGAGCTAAATTGCTACTCTGATCACTCGAGTTTGTGATAAAAGTACTATGCGTAGGCTCCAGTTCTGAGACCGTAGTAAAATAGTGTGATGCACTTTATGGCTATAGTGGTATGCTAGCTTGCTTCTCTTCATAGTCAAGCCCTGGTCCAGTATTATTCCCAAAACCTTAATGGTAGATGGAATAGGATAGCTGGATTTATTCATACGCAGTGATGTTTTAGTATCAAACGGGTGCGGCGAAGCTAAAAAAAACTTTGTTTTTTTCTGAGTTAAGCTTCAGTCTAAATTCAGTTATCCATTGCTCCATTAGACCTAATACTTCTGTTGCTTTAGGAATAACTTCAGAAAGAGAATGTCAAATGGAATAATGATCGTAAAATCATCTGCATAACTAAACAGCTGTATCCCTAGCTGGGACAATTGCATACCTAATGATGACATATAAACATTAAAGAGCAATGGGGACAATGGTGAACCTTGCGGAACGCCAGTTGAATTATTCCAAATACCTGAAAGATCATTATTGAAATGAACTTGATAGGTGCTAACAACAAAAACGGGATGTTTTACCTAACTTTCTGGCAATCATTCATAAATACTATACATATAATGTCCTCTTACTACATTTAAATAAATTTTTTGTTGAAAATACTTTTTTAGAAAATTCATTTCATCAACAATTCATAATGTTAAAATACACCATCTATCCTTAAAATAACATTACATCTATCTAACAATACATTTAATACAAACCAAAGTGCTCAGTGTGCCATTAAACAGCTGCTGCCTGAAATTATGTTAAATCTAAGACTTGTTTGAGAAGCCTGGAATTCAGTCAATTCTTATCTTCATCATAAAGATTCAGATTTCAAAGTCCATTGTGGTCTTACCACTCAAAATGCTCTTGTTATCTTTTTCCTGAGTTCCATTTCTCATTAGGCATAGCCGTGTCGCAGTGCAAAAAGTAAAGTGACTCTTTGCTTAAGTGCTATATCCATTAAAAGCTTTTCTTCTAAAGCCTTGCAAATTCACTTGCAGTTAAACGTGATTTCCTCTTCTATCAGTTGTCTCCTGCCTTCAACTCAAGCTGAGTTTCGACTAGTCATCGGGGAGATTTTAGTTGCTGATACTCAGTGTTTTATGATTAATATTTGCAGTTGAGAATGCCAGCTGGGCTAGATTTTCTAGATTTGATTTTAAAGTTATTATTTTTCTCTGCAAGCTTTGTTTTTGCATCAGATGTACTCAGGGCTTGATACTTTGGACTCATGCACCATTTACAGTGAATGGCTGACAGGTGAAAATCCATGTTCCACATGCTGTGCGGTGCGTGAGGGGGGCAAAATGGCATTGGCTTTAGCCTCCCCTGCTCATTTGGGGAGGGCTCTGCTACTCAGTCCATCCAGGGCCAGTCGAAAAAGGCAAAAATCACAAGCACATCCCCAGCAAAAAGTATCCGTGATTCCATGCCTAAAGCCATAAATCCTCCAAGAGCTCCAAGAAGGACTTACAGGAGACAGCCATCCACCCCCACCCCAAAATTTATTAACATGCTCTTTCAGGCTTACCTAGCCAAGAAAAATTTGCCTACGATGGCATCGGGGGTCCTTTTTTCCCAAGACGGGTCCTGCACAGCCAAGGGTTGATCTGCCGATGGATGATAACGAATGATCCAGATGATCTGACCATCCCTTTACTTACTCAAGCAGGCATCTCCACTGTGGGGGATCTTACTGTGGTCATGAATCTCCACAATCCAGATCTTGGGGAGGACTCCACGATGTGGAGCCTAATTAAACTTTTCACATTGGTAGCAATAATTTCAGAATCCCTTCAGGAATTGAAACCGGGGGCTAGCCAGCCCTCTGCAGCGCACTGCTCTATCATGACTAGCACAAAGCCACAGTCTTCCTCTTTTCCTGATCATCCAGACATTGCGAAAATGCTTATAGATCTCTGGGAGGCGCCGGATGGTCCTCTCAGAGTGGCAAGGGCCATGTCTAAGCTCTGTCCAATGGCAGAGGCATTTAATCAGCACTTTGTCTCTCCAGAGGTGGATTCCTTGGTGCCATAGATCACCAAACATACTTCTGTTGCTAGTGAGGGAAGTGTGGTATTGAAAGATGCACAAGACCATCAGATTGATTTTGCATTGAAAAGGCTTTTTGATTTGGCGGCCTCTGGTTTGAAAGCAGCCACAATGACATCCTTTGTTGCTAGAGCCTGTCACTCCAAGCTCCACCACGATCCTGGCACCATAGTGCTTCAAGATCTTTCCTTTTTGGTGTGTGGTGTGGCCTTTGTGGCTAATGCCTTGTATGATCTATTCAGAGTGGTGAACAAGCTGTTGGCGTACTATATCTCTGCGAGACAGATGTTGTGGATCAAGCAGTGGTCCAGTGATTTATCGTCCAAGGTGATCCTCAATAAGCTGACCTTTCATGGGCAATTACTGTTCAGTAAGAGACTGGACAACCTTATGGCCAATGTCCAGGACCATAAACTTAAATCCTTGCCAGACAGCAGGCCCTGATCCTTTAGGGCAGGCATGTCCAACAGGTAGATTGCAGAGTGATCAGAGATAGATCACCAGCCCCACTTGGCTCCATCTCTCCAGCAGCTCATCCTGTCCCTAGGAGAGAGCTCGTGCCGGCAGGTCATCTGCCAAGGGCTTGCCGTTGCTGCTGATCCTTTGCCTGTCTTTTTTTCCCTGCCTACGGGAATCTTGCCTGCGTGGGTGTATTGGTGCTTGTTGTTTTCGTGCCAATAGTTTGTCTCCTGGTCTCTTGCCTCTCAGAATCACCCATTCCTGCCCCAACACTCTTTAGAAATGTGTTATATACCAGGCGATATCCATTTGCCTGGGCTTTACCTGAATACACTTACCGTATTAGTTGTGTTGTGTGCTGGTCATTGGTTGCTTTATAGTTGGTTTTCATTAAACGTTTTCGGGCAGAAACAACAAAGTGTCAAGAATTTGGTGATTTTTGGCGGGCTTTTCCAATTTTGTTCTAACTTTGCCAATGCCTTTCCTTCGAATTGGTTCAAACCACTGTGACTTTTGTTTGCCTCTGCAATTTTATTTTGCTTAGCTTTTGCGTTGATTCTACATTTTGTGCAGAATTTATTAAATCACATATGGTGGTATTTGAACTTGTTTGGCGGTATTTGATTTTATCTGGTTTGCTGGACAGGTGTTTGAGTTTTTTTAAATGATTGTTTGGTGGTATTTGATTATTGATGCCAGTATGATGAATTCTTATTTTTACTTTTAGAACTGCATGTATGGTTTTGGCATCTCCAGTCTTGTATTGCACATCATCCAGAGGTCTTTAGTTCCTGTTGATCTTTAATACTTTGGGACAGTGACAGTTAGAAACCTAGAAGATGACGGCAGATAAGGGCCATAGCCCATCAGGTCTGCCCATTCTACTGACCCACCCCCAAGTCTACTATTCTAGGGATCCCACTCCTGGTGACAGGTTCCCTTGACTTAACCCTCTAAGGGATCCCACATGGGCATCCCATTTGCTCTTAAATTCTTGCACGCTGTTTGCCTCGATCACCTGCACCGGGAGCTCGTTCCAAGGATCAACCACTCTCTCGGTGAAGAAATATTTCCTGGTGTCGCCATGAAATTTCCCGCCCCTGAGTTTGAGCAGATGCCCTCTTGTGGCTGAGGGTCCTTTGAGAAAGAGAATCTCTTCTTCCATCTCAATACGGCCGGTAATATACTTAACGTCTCGATCATGTCCCCTCTCTCTCTACGTTCCTCGAGTGAGTACAGCCGCAAATTTTTCAGCCTTTCCTCGTACAATAGACATACATCCCCAACATCTCAAAATTTCAGAAACCTCAACCAAGTAACCACTATCTATAACCAGAAACCTGCTTCCTTCAACGTTATGTAATTCTCTTTTGTAACCAGATGTTAATCTCTATTGCAACCTGATATATTCTCTGCTTCCTTCAATGTTATGTAATTCTCTTTTGTAACCTGAATGTGATGTTATTCTCTATTGCAACCTGATATATTCTCTCTTCCTTGTTATGTAACTCTCCTGGATATGTCCAGATATCTTCTAATTGTAATCCGCTTAGAACCGCAAGGAACAGGTGGAATAGAAATCACTAATGTAAAGTAATCCTTGAGCCCCGAGACCATCCTGGTGGCCATCCGTTGCACCGACTCTACTCTCAGCACATCTTTTCGGTAGTGTGGCCTCCAGAATTGCACACAGTATTCCAAATGAGGTCTCACCATGGTTCTGTATAATGGCATTATGACTTCAAGCTTCCGGCTGACGAAACTCCTGCGGATGCAACCTAACAACTGTCTTGCCTTAGATGAAGCCTTCTCCACATGATCAGCAGTTTTCATGTCTGCGCTGATGATCACTCCCAAGTCTCGTTCTGTTGAAGTTCTAGCTAAGGTCTCACCATTCAAGGTGTAAGTTCTGCATGGATTTCTGCTGCCGAGGTGCATGATCTTGCATTTCTTAGCGTTGAAGCCCAGCTGCCAGGTCGAGGACCAAAGCTCCAACAAATGTAGGTCCTGTGTCATACTATCGGGTGAATTGCCGTCTCTCACTATATTGCATAATTTGGCGTCGTCAGCGAATAACGTTATCTTACCTTGAAGCCCCTGAGTTAGGTCCCCTATGAATATGTTGAAAAGTAGCGGGCCCAAAACTGAGCCCTGCAGTACTCCACTGGTCACCTCCGATGTTTTAGAGAGGGTACCGTTAACTACCACCCTCTGAAGTCTGCCACTCAGCCAGTCATTGACCCATGTAGTTAGTGTTTCTCCCAGCCCCATTGATTTCATCTTGCTCAACAGCCTGCAATGCAGGACACTATTGAAAGCTTTGCTGAAATCTAGGTATACGATGTCCATGGATTCTCCCAAGTCTAGCTGTTTTGTTACCAAGTCAAAGAAGCTGATGAGATTGGATTGGTAGGACCTACCATTGGTGAATCCGTGTTGACTGGGATCCCGTAGATTCTCCTCATCCAAGATAGCGTCTAATTTACGTTTGATTAGTGTTTCCATGAATTTGCATACTATTGATGTGAGACTCACCGGTCTGTAGTTTGCAGCCTCTGCCCTGCAACCCTTTTTGTGCATTGGAACGACGTTAGCTGTTTTCCAATCTATGGGGACTCTCTCCGAACTTAGGGAGAGATTGAAGAGTCCTGATAGCAGTTCTGCCAGGACATCACGCAGCTCACTGAGCACCCTGGGGTGTAGATTGTCCGGTCCCATGGCTTTGTTCACCTTGAGTCTTGCCAGTTCGTAGTAGACGTCGCCAGGTGTGAACTCGAAATTCTGAAACGGGTCTTCCACGCTGGGCCTTGCTTGCAACTGCAGACCATGCCCTGGTGCCTCGCAGGTGAAGACCGAGCAGAAGTATTCATTCAGTAGTTCTGCTTGGACCAGATTCAGCCAGTGTTTATACTAATTTTGCAGATTTGGCCTTCTTACATCCAGCCACCCCAGTATAACGAAGATGAGTGTTCCAAAGAAGAGCAAAACCTACCACTTTCATGATGAATGGGAAATGGACAACTTCTTCATCATGGTGAAAGACAAGTGTTCTTGTTTAATTTGTAACGCCCCAGTATCCTTGCCCAAAAAGAGTAATCTGGAACGTCATTATAATTCGTAAACTGAAGTTCAAAGAACTTAAATCGAAATTGGCTACTCAGCAGCAACAGTTGATGGCAAAGCCAAGGTCACCTACATCCAATGCAACCATAGCATCCTTCAAGGTCAGCAACCTGATTTCAAGGAAATGCAAACCTTTCACTGTAAAAGATTGTTTTCTTGAAGCAGCTGACAATCTTTTTGAAGAATTTAAAAATAAGAAAGAGATCATGGCTGCTATTCAAGATGTACAATTGTCAAGAAACACCATCGTGTGGCAAATAGAAAAGATGTGTGGAGACACAACTGATCAATTGTTGGAGGATGTTTCAAATTGTGTTACTTCCTCACTCCAACTAGATGAATCTACAGACATGAGATACATAGCCCAGTTACTAGTCTTTATCTGGATGGTTTTTGAAGACTTAAGTGTTAAAGAAGAACTACTTGGAATGATTTCTTTAAAAGGGAGAACTGGTCAGGAAATATTCAGTTCTTTCCATTCTTTTGTGATGAAGTGTAATCTTCCATTGCATAGACTTGTTTCCATCACTAATGATGGAGCAAGAGCAATGACAGGTGAGGTTAAGGATTTCATAGCCCTCTGTAGACAGCATGACAACTTCACAGATTTCCTTTCTTACCACTGCATCATTCACCAGCAAGTTTTGGCAAGCAAGAGACTCGATACAAAGACTGTAATGGACATCACTTTCAAAATTGTAAATTCAGTTCGTGGAAGATCACTTCAAAGACAGCTTTTCAATCTTATTCTTGATGAAGGGGCAGCGGAAATCATTTTGCACACAGATGTAAAGTGGCTAAGAGGGCACAAATTTCTGCAAAGATTTCATGATTTGCTGAATGAAATAATAAGTTTTTTGAAGTTGAGGGGCGATGACCAAGCAGAGTTGGAAGATGAGGAGTGGTTATGTTATCTGGCATTTCTCGCTGATTTTACAGGCGAACTAAGTGATATGAACCTTGAACTATAAGGTAAAAACAAATACATTGGCGAGATGATGATACAGTTTCATCGTACAAGAGCAAATTTGAGCTAATGATGACTGACCTTGGAAACAACACTTTTGATTATTTTCCTAATACGCAGGACCATCTGGGACAATATCCAAATTTTGTTTTTCAGAACGAGAAGTATGTGACAGAAATCTGTTCTATTATCCAGGAATTAGAAAATATATTCTGTGACTTCCAAAAAATTGGAGCAGTTGTGGAGTACTTGTCATACCCATTCAAAGTAGATGTGGACATTAAAGAAACTGCAGCTGCTATCAGTAAAAATTACTCATTGAACAAACCATCTCTTGAAAACAAAATAGTAACTCTTAAAAAGGACATTTTTTTCAAGACCCATGCTGAGCAAGAATCGTTTTGGAAGCTAGTACCTAGAGACAAATTTCCCAACTTGAGACGAAGCTGTACACTCCTGTTTCGGTTCAACTTATTTGTGTGAATCTGCGTTTTCCCATCTGAAAATGACAGAGTACACAACATTCCAACATGACAGATGAACATCTCCAGGATTCCCTGAGACTGGCCCTCACGCAATATTCACCCAACTTCAAAAAGCTGGTGGATGAAATGCATGCTCAGACGTCTCACTAATGAGCAAGAGCGAAATATTAAAGATTGTGCAAGATCAGCCTGGATCAATATGTGACCTAAATTTAACACAGATTACTCAATAAAAGTTAAAGAAAGTTATTAAGACAGTTAAAGAAAGTTATTACTCAATAAAACTTTAAGAAAAAATGTACTTTACATTTCCCCTCAAAGTTCTTACTGGATCTTCAACTCTGTTTTTGCTTAATTTGCTTAACAGCTGATCACATCCAAGTAAATGACAGAAGGTTCATTAAAAATGGGGGGAGGGGGGAAAACTTGTACCTCTTTGTCCTACAGTAAGCTTCCGAGCACCTGCAGCACCAGGTAGCTGGCTCTCGGTTCCAACTGGTTGATCAACCAATTGCCTCTTTGAGGGGGACCAATGTCCCTGCACCAGATGCTCTTCACAATGCACTCCCCCAACCGTATAGGCTGGCATCCATCTTCAGTCACCCATGTGGAGATGCGAAGCAGCACTCCCCGGGAAAGAGACTGCAAAGTGCTTCTGTTGTTCAAGGCAGGGGCATCTGCAACACATCTGTTTGCAGGGACCAACAGGATAAGAGTGCATCCTGGAGAGGGCATAATTGTGCCTTTGCCCAAGGAACCACATCTATAGTCGCTACCATTGACCCCAGCGCCTGAAAATAATGCCAGGATGTTGGTGCTGGCCTGTCTCGAAACTCCCTGATCAGACACATGAACTTTGCTCTGCGGGCTTCCGGGAGAAAAACTTTTGTTTCCTTTGTGTTGAAATGGATACCCAGATACTCCAACCTGTATTGACTCCAGGTGGCTTTATCAGAAGTATTATAACCCAGAATCACATGCTCCACTGCTGTCCTTCCCTTGGATTCTGACAGGAGCCCATATCAGTCATTTGTCCAGGTAAGGATGCACTTGTATTCCCTCCTTGCTGAGGAGCACTGCTATTAAGACCATTACCTTGGTGATGATGCATGACACCATGGCCAGCCCAAACAGAAAGACCAAGAACGTGGAGATGGTGCGGTATATAAACCCAAGGTTTAGTTTAGTTTAGAATATAGAACCTCAATAATTTCCTGTGACCCAGGAAAATGGGAATTTGCAGATAAGCCTATTATCCCAGGACAAGCAGGCAGCATATTCTTAACGTATGGGTGACGTCACCGACGGAACCCCGGTACGGACACTTTTAACTAGAAAGTTCTAGTTGACCGCACCGCGCATGCGCGGGTGCCTTCCCGCTCGACGGAGGGGAGCGTGGTCCCCAGTTTCTTTGTTTCCGCGGAGCGAAGAAGACGCATGTGCTTTCAACGGCTGTTGAAATCTCCTTCCTTGCCTTCCCGCTCGCGCATTTTTTTTTCTTTTACTTTTCCCTTCGGGTTCTTTTTTTTGTTTCGTTCAAAAAAAAACCCAAAAAAACACATTATTAATTAGTTTTTTTTTTCCTTATTTTTCTGGCCGGCCCCGGCGGGGCCTGTTGCCAACATACAGGCCTCCGGGTTTGATTTTGCGGAGGCCGTATTTCCATTCATGCCCCCTCAGCCGGGCTTTAAGAAGTGCCAGCGGTGTGCACGCCCGATCTCTCTCACTGACCCACACAATTGGTGTTTACAGTGCCTGGGTCCAGAGCATCGGGCTGACACCTGCACCCGCTGTGCCACTCTTAAAAAACGTACGTTAAAAAATCGGCAGATCCAGCAGAATATTCTTTTCGGTACCGGTTCTGCCATGGAATCTGCCACACCATCGACGGCGCCACCGAAGTCGGCACCGACTACATCGACACTGCCTGATCCTTCCTCGGGGTCAATAGTGTCAGGTAAGCCGGCTAAGAAGCCTTCCACTTCCCTTGAGCGCCCTCCTGCCACAACGGCGACGCCGGTCCTCCTGGCATCGCGCCGATCCCGCAAACGCTCTGCCCCGATATCGGTGAGTGCCTCCTCATCGGCCTCCTCATCGCCGGGGCGTGAAGTGGCACCTATGGTACCGAAAAAGAAAAAAGCGGTACCGGTGCCTCCTCTGGACGACCGCATAGCGGCCATACTCCAAACCCAATTGCAGGAGCAATTACAGCAACAGCTCCAACATCTGTTGCCGGCAATGTTGGCCCCGCTACTTCCGGTACCGGACCGACCCGAGCATCGCTCCATACCACCGGAGTCCACTCCATCGGTGCCATTGAACACATCCATGCCGGTACTCTCGGCGGAACCCATTAATCCTCTCATTCAACTACGATCTGACGCCGATCCTCCCCGACATCGGGAACGGCACCAGGCTCCCCGAGACCAAGACCGGCACCGTTCTTCTTCCCCCGGTACCATCTCCATGCGATCTGGCAAATCTCTCTCAAAGACTCACCAAGCAGAACCATCCACACCGCCGTCCCGTCCCACGCACCCCGACGTCAGGGACCCGGACCTATGGGAGGAATCCCAACCCGGTACCGATGAGGAGCCTTCCTCATCCGATGAGGAACCTTCCACTCTTGATACCGGTTCCAAGCCTGAACAATCCTCGTTCACCAAATTTCTTTGAGAGATGTCAGCGGCTCTCTCTATACCTTTGGAATCTGACTCTAAGAAGTCACAGGCTTTCCTAGATGCCCTAGACTTCGAGCAACCACCCAAAGAATTTCTCAAGTTACCTGTCCACGACATCTTACGGGAAACTTTCTATAAGAATTGGGAAAACCCTCTCACGGTACCGGGCGCCCCTAGAAAACTGGACAGTCTCTACAGGGTCATTCCTATCCCGGGGTTTGACAAACCCCAACTACCCCATGAATCCCTTCTGGTGGAGTCCACTTTGAAGAAAACCCAGGGCTCCAGTGTATATGCTTCCACCCCTCCTGGCAGAGAGGGGAAAACGATGGATAAATTTGGCAAGCGCCTTTATCAAAATGCCATGCTTGCAAACAGAGCCAATAATTACACCTTTCACTTCTCCTTCTACATGAAGCACCTAGTGAATCAACTTTCTTCTCTACAGAAATATCTGCCTGAATGTAAGGTCCCTCTCTTTCAACAACAAATTTCCGGTCTGCTCCAACTCCGAAAATTCATGGTGCGCTCCATCTATGATTCATTTGAGCTGACCTCTCGAGCATCTGCTATGGCTATGGCGACGTCTAGCCTGGCTGAGAGTTTCCGACCTCGATATTAACCACCAAGACCGCCTGGCTAACGCACCTTGTCTTGGTGATGAACTTTTTGGAGAGTCCCTGGATTCCACCACCCAGAAACTCTCAGCTCATGAGACGAGGTGGAATACTCTCATCAAACCGAAGAAAAAGACTCCGCCTGCTCGCCCTTACAGACAGCAGTCTTCCTACCAACGTAGGTTCTCCGCCAGACCTCTTCAGCCACCTCCGCAACAACCTCGCTGACCTCGTCAGCAACATCAAACTCAGGCTCGCTCCCAATCTCATCAACCTGCCAAGCCTCTCCCTCAGTCAAAACCTGCTCAGCCCTTTTGACTCCTTTCTCCAGGGCATAACCAGTCTCTCACCGGCGTTACCTCTTCCTCAACCTATCGGAGGACGCCTGCAACTTTTTCTCAGCCGTTGGGAGGTCATCACATCTGACCAGTGGGTCCTCAACATCATTCGCCACGGCTACTCTCTCAACTTCCAGACTCTTCCACCAGACAATCCTCCCGTAGAGTCTGCTTCTCACTCTTCTCAAACCCTCCTCCTCCTTCAGGAGGTCCAATCCCTCCTTCTTCTCAATGCCATCGAAGAAGTCCCCCAAGACCAAAGGGGTCAGGGATTCTACTCCCGCTACTTCCTGGTACCTAAGAAGACAGGAGACCTCCGTCCCATCCTCGATCTCAGGGACCTCAACAAGTGTTTGGTCAAGGAAAAGTTCAGAATGCTCTCCCTTGCCACGCTTTACCCTCTTCTCTCTCAACACGACTGGCTATGTTCCCTAGACCTCAAAGAGGCCTACACTCACATTCCAATCCATCTGACTTCACGTCGCTACCTCCGATTTCAGATTCAGCACCGCCACTACCAGTACAAAGTGCTACCCTTTGGCCTCGAATCATCGCCCAGGGTGTTCACCAAGTGTCTTATTGTAGTGGCGGCCTTCCTCAGGTCTCACAACCTCCAGGTGTTCCCATACTTGGACGATTGGTTGGTGAAAGCTCCTACGTCTCCACTTGTGCTACAGGCCACTCATCACACCATCTCTTTCCTCCATCTCCTGGGGTTCGAGATCAACTACCCCAAGTCGCATCTGCTTCCCACATAGCGACTTCAGTTCATTGGAGCCGTCCTCGACACCACTCTGATGAGAGCATTTCTCCCCTCAGACCGCCAACGGACTCTGCTCCGCCTCTGCCATCAGGTGCTCCTTTGTCGCTCTATTCCTGCTCGGCAAATGATGGTCCTCTTGGGCCACATGGCCTCGACGGTCCATGTGCTTCCTCTGGCACGCCTCCACCTCAGAACACCTCAATGGACTCTGGCCACCCAATGGTCACAGACCACGGATCCTCTTTCTCATCCCATCTCTGTGACATCGTCTCTTCAGCAATCTCTTCAATGGTGGTTGAACTCCTCAAATCTTTCCAGGGGTCTACTCTTTCATCTGCCCCCTCACTCCATGATCATCACCACGGATGCCTCCCCTATGCGTGGGGAGCTCACATGGGAGATCTTCGCACCCAGGGACTCTGGACCTTTCAGGAACGTCAACATCACATCAATTTACTGGAACAAAGAGCCATGTTCTATGCTCTCAAAGCCTTCCAGTACCTTCTCTACCCTCAGGTCCTTCTCCTATGCACAGACAACCAAGTCGCCATGTATTACATAAACAAGCAAGGCGGCACCGGATCTCCCCTCCTCTGTCAGGAGGCCATCCGCATCTGGACCTGGGCCACGGCACACAGTCTCTTCCTCAGGGCTGTCTATATCCAGGGCGAACAGAACTCCCTGGCCGACAAACTCAGCCGCATTCTTCAACCTCACGAGTGGACCCTGGATCCTCCCACGCTCCGCTCCATCTTTGCTCGCTGGGGCACTCCACAGGTAGACCTCTTTGCAGCTCCTCACAACCATCAGCTGCCACAGTTCTGTTCCAGACTCTTCTCCCCTCATCGTCTGACCCTGGATACTTTCCTGCTCGACTGGACGGATCGGTTCCTCTATGCCTTTCCTCCACTGCCTCTGATGTTGCGGACGTTATCAAAACTCCGCAGGGACAGAGCCACCATGATTCTCATCGCTCCTCGGTGGCCTCGCCAACACTGGTTCTCCCTCCTGCTCCAGCTCAGCTCCAGGGAGCCCATTCCTCTTCCTGTGTTTCCTACTCTACTTACGCAGCAGCATCAGTCTCTACTTCATCCCAATCTGTCCTCCCTCCACCTGACAGCTTGGTTTCTCTCGGGCTGACCTCTCCAGAGAATCTGTCTCAGCCTGTCCGCCGTATTTTGGATGCCTCCAGGAAACCGGCTACCCTCCAATGTTACCATCAGAAGTGGACCCGGTTCTCCTCTTGGTGTCTACTACATCATCACGATCCCACCTCATTGGCGGTGGAAACTGTACTGGACTATTTGCTCTCTCTCTCCGACGCTGGCCTCAAGTCTACCTCAATCAGAGTCCACCTCAGTGCCATCACTGCGTTTCATGAGCCTATCCTCGGAAAACCTCTTACGGCTCATCCCCTGGTTTCCCGGTTCATGAGAGGCCTCTTCAATGTCAAACCACCTCTGAAGCCTCCTCCAGTCGTCTGGGACCTGAATGTGGTTTTATCAGCCCTCATGAAACCTCCGTTTGAGCCTCTTGCCACAACTTCACTCAAATTTCTCACATGGAAGGTGCTTTTCCTCATTGCCATCACCTCTGCCAGGAGGGTTAGTGAGCTGCATGCACTGGTTGCCGACCCACCTTTCACAGTTTTTCACCATGACAAGGTGGTTCTGTGTACCCATCCTAAATTCCTTCCCAAGGTGGTCTAGGACTTCCACCTCAACCAGTCCATTGTGTTGCCTGTCTTTTTCCCTAAGCCCCATTCTCATCCTGGGGAACAGGCGTTGCACACGCTGGACTGTAAGCGTGCCCTTGCATACTACCTTGACCGTACCAGGGCTCACCGCTCGTCACCTCAGCTCTTTCTGTCCTTCGACCCTAACCGTCTAGGTCGCCCTGTCTCTAAACGGACGTTGTCCAACTGGCTTGCTGCCTGCATTGCGTTCTGTTATGCTCGGGCCGGTCTCTCACTGGAAGGTGCTGTCACGGCCCACAGGGTCAGAGCTATGGCTGCTTCTGTAGCTTTCCTCCGCTCCACGCCCATCGAGGAAATCTGCAAGGCTGCCACTTGGTCCTCAGTTCACACGTTCACTACTCACTACTGTCTGGATGCCTTCTCCAGACGGGATGGACACTTTGGCCAATCTGTGTTACAAAATTTATTTTCCTAATGGCCAACCATCCCTCCTCCCTCTCTGTTAGCTTGGAGGTCACCCATACATTAAGAATATGCTGCCTGCTTGTCCTGGGATAAAGCACAGTTACTTACCGTAACAGGTGTTATCCAGGGACAGCAGGCAGATATTCTTAGGACCCGCCCTCCTCCCCGGGTTGGCTTCTTAGCTGGCTTATCTTAACTGGGGACCACGCTGTCCTCCGTCGAGCGGGAAGGCACCCGCGCATGCGCGGTGCGGTCAACTAGAACTTTCTAGTTAAAAGTGTCCGTACCGGGGTTCCGTCGGTGATGTCACCCATACGTTAAGAATATCTGCCTGCTGTCCCTGGATAACACCTGTTACGGTAAGTAACTGTGCTTTTTAAATCCAGAGAGGCAAAAAATTCCCCTGGCACCACTGAGGCAATAACTGACCTTACCATTTTCATGCAGAAGCTTGGTTTCCTGAGGGTAGCATTGACCGACTTTAGATGCATAATTGGCCTCCAGCCTTCTGAGTCTCTTTTTGGTATGATAAAGTACAGTATACGGAGTATCTGCCTAATTCCAGTTCTTGGTCTAGGATGATTTCTATGGCTGCTAGATCTAGTAGCCTCTTTACTGTCGCTCAGACTCTTATATCTTTCTCTGGTTTTTCCACTGGCAAGTCCATAAAGAGGTCCAGAAGGGGCCGAAAGAGCTCCAGCTTGTACCCCTTCTGAATAATTTCCAATACTCAGTGGTCTGATGTGATGGCTCGCCCATGCCTCCTGTAAGTAGACAACCTCCTTTCTATCTGGCATCATATGGGAGCCACTGTGGGGCAGGATCCTGCTTACTGGGGACATTTGGCAACCCAAATTTGTCTTGAGCCTTGAAATGATCTCTAGATTGAAGATCATCCTGAGTACTGGTGAAAGTGGCTAGAGCCACGAAAATTACCTCTCCATGACCCCCCTGGGGCCCTTGGCCTGCTGTCGGGTAAAGACTTTGGTTTATGATCCTTCATGCTGGCTATGAGATTGTCAAGATCCTTACCAAAGATCAATTGATCTTTAAAAGGCCGTTTGCTCAGAGTAGCTTTAGAGGAAGAATCTCCCGCCCATTGTCTGATTCAAAGCATCCTACGGGTGGGGATAGCATGTGCAGAGACCATGCTCAGGACCCTGAACAGATCATAAAGAGCATCTGCCACATAATCCACTCCTAATGTAAGGAATTGTGGATCCGCGTTGGCATTCACTCCTGGAGCACGATATAATCTCGAATGACAGGCCCAATGTACAAAGACATTGCCTTCAAGCCCAACTCTGCGGCCTCAAATTATCTCTTAAGGACAGAATCCAGTCTGTCGTCTTGTGCATCTTTAAACACCACCTCTCCCTTCACTGAGGAGGGAGATACTCTTGGTAACCTTCACCACCAGGGAATCTACCTTCAGCAGGAGAAACAATTGGTGAGAAACAATTGGTGAAAATCAGTGTCCACCAGGTAAAGTTTTGTCATGGCCTTAGCCACATGAAGGGGCTTCCCTAGGACCTCCCAAGAGTCTGTCAGCATCTTAATAATGTCCAGATGGGAGGGAAAGCATGCAGTCCTGAGCCTTAGTGCTTCTCATAAATGAGTACTGAGCAACAGAGGTCTGTGGAAGCTCCATCTTTAATTCTTGTAGAAGTTCAGTAATTATCTCCAAAAGCACTGAGGGCTTAAACAGCCTGTGCACAGTCGAGTCCTCTCTGAGATCCAGGGCTGCCACTTGTTCGGGACCTGGTCATCCCAGTCACGATGTAGAATCTCCTGCTACTGACTACTCTGACTGGGAAAGTAGTCATAGTTACAAAATTCATCTCATCCCAGTCCTCTTCTGACTGGATCCCCATATCTTGCACATGACTCTGTTATGGGGAAACTGCGCTCTTAGTGATAAGGACCCCTGGCGCAACCACCACTGCGACCCCAGAGGAGTCACTGTGACCACTGTAACTCAAGCATGCTTCGTGCATCATACTGATGAATTCTGGAGCAAAACCCTGACCAGAACACTCAGAGGGCCCTTGCAGGTGCTCCTGTAGTCCTTTCTGGGGTTTGATGGCAGATGTGCAGCTGTGCTTTGCCGGTGATGCACTTCTCCATTTTCCAACTCCAACCAATATTTTTGACCTGGAGCTCAAGTCATCTGGTAGAGGAGTAGAGGAAGCTAAGCCAGTGTCTCATGCCCCGCTCCCAACGTGCTTCATGGCATGTGGGACAAGGATGGTTCTCAACCAGCCATCCTGCACAAATCTGGTGTGAATCCTGGGTATCCTGACCTGAGGAGTCCATCTAGACCAGTGGTCTCAAACTCAAACCCTTTGCAGAGCCACATTTTGGATTTGTAGGTACTTGGAGAGTCTCAGAAAAAATAGTTAAAAGAAATTACAATTTTGCATTTATAGTTTATAAATCTTTCCTTTTGGCTAAGTCTTATTAATAATATTGTAATTTATAGCTAAAGAGACATATGATCATGAAACTCATGTTTTACTTTTGTGATTGATAAACATACCAGAGCCTCAAAATAGTACCTGGCGGGCCGCGAGTTTGAGACCACTGACCTAGATTGGTTTTTAGCCAAATTGAGATCTTTTGAAGCAGATAGAGGCTTTTATTCTAACATTAAGAAATCCAATATGGCTGCTGCGGCAGTGATTTTAGCACAAAAACAGCCTGTGGGTGCTAAATCCAGGTCAAAAAATTTGGGTAATAGGATTTTAGAGGTAGGGGACCCTGTCCTTAGCATTAGAAATGTTTGTCAAGGGAGAGTGAGGATCTTGGAAACCTGCTTAAGCAATGGTACAATTGACCTTTAGCCAAGACTGACAGATTCCAAGTTTCAATCATCGATCCTCTAATCCTCCCCCACCTTCTTTTAAACTCCTTTACTGCTACAAAATTTCTTTATTTAATCATCTTCAAATCATAGCAAAGGAGATTGATCACTTGTCATTAAAAATGCAGATATTCATAGCCCTATGGGACCCGTTTCACCATCCTTTAATGACTTTTTCAAGGTTTCACTGAAGGCACTGCATGTTTCTAAAATCAATGCAAAATTCAATTAAAACTTTATCACATTCAAAACATCATTCTGCTATAACTTATCCTAATCACTCATTTTAATTCATATATCCATTTAATAATCTGTCTACTTAATACCACTGGCTTCTTATCAATATGAATATATTTGCAATAGGTATGAAATATTACAACTAATTGCATTCAGTACACTATAGTCAAATATCTGTTTTAAATTTTCATCATGCTCAACTTTACACTGTTCTAAAATAATCACAAAATCAAGAAACCAATCTTACATTCACTCTCCCAAACACACCAAAGCCCATCTTGTAAACATTTTATTTGAATCTCTTGTTAACAATAAAAACTAAGAATCAGGGTTTTAATACTCAAATCAATTATACACTCAAAGCTCTTTATCCAAACTCTTTGTGTGTTATAATCATTGATTCTCAACACTTTTTTTAGAAGCAAGGGCTAAACCCTATATACCACATGCCCAAACAACTCGTATCTCATTCCAGATCTATTTCTAAATAGCCCTCATTCACCGAGACAGGAACTCTAATAAAAACTCATCTACTTATTTTCAAACACAGCGCTTCCTTTTAGGAAAAATGCTCACTGGCAGTGTCTCGCATAATGAAATGCACAGGTGCATTAAATCTTTCTTCTCAGGCATGTGCAATTCAACTAAAAAAACTACTACCTTTCGTCAGAACATGCAAGCGCAAAAGATCTCTTTATCTAAAGCGGCAAAAACAAAAAATCTTTAGGGGAAACAACCACCCATCATTTTCCCTAAAAAAAAATTAAGCATCACTAACTTGGTGTTAATTATCTCATCATAGATTATTGAAAGCTGTCCTTCATAAAATCTCAAATGCTTCTCTCTCAACTCTATATATTCCAGCTGTCACTCACAATACAGGTTACAGAAACCTTTAAAAACATTTTTGGAGGACCCACACACACTTTCCTCATAGGCTGTTATAGATTGTATTCACTGTGCCATTCAGGTTCAGGGAGCTGCCTGGGCTGAAACTGCAGCCAGAGAACTTCAGCCTGGAAAACTGGACTGCTTGCTTCTTCAGACTGATCCTCAATTTAAACAACTGGACTGAGTCCTGAATCCCCCACTGGAACTTGTGTGCAAAGTTGGGGGGGGAGGGGAGGGGGTTTGGACGAAATGCAGTCATCACCCGATACTGGTGAAAAAATGCCACTCAGCATGCGCTCAACCTCTTGCAGACAAAACTTGGAGCAAGCATTGCTCCCAAGAGAACGGTTTCTGAGCTCCCAGACTGTTAGTGCAGGCTGGCCAATCAGGTGCCCTGCAAAGCAGGCTGCCTCTTGGCTATAGATCTCTGCCCTCAAAGTCTGTGTTCTCTTGCAGTTAGAGATGTCCCATAATCGGGATCTTCTGCAACACCAAAAAGCCTCACGACTCGATTAAAAAAACCAAAAATAAAGAAAAAATAAACCTGAGCAGAACAGACAGGCTCATACTATCTCGTGTGTAGAGAGGAAAACTGAGGAATTACAAGATAACTCAGAGTGATGGAAGGTGGAGCAGAAAAATTTAAATGAGGCTCTTTACACTAGATCTTGTGATCAGAGGTACACAACTACATGTTCAAGACTGATGTTCCTATTGCACTAGAATGGTAATTATGGTGATAGCAGCTAAAGATCAGGTTGGCTCTTTCATTCATTCATTCATTCTTTCTTTCTCAAAGTCTTTGTTCTCTTGCAGCCAGAGATGTCCCATAATCAGGATCTTCTGCAACACAGAAAAACCTCACGACCGGATAAAAAAAACAAAACAAAAATAAAGAAAAAATAAACCTGAGCAGGGCTCTTTTTCTTTCTTTCTCCCTTCAGGGCCTTAAGCCCCTCCCCATGCATCCCAGGATGCACCAGTAAGGAGAAGGCCCACCATTTTGGAGTAGTTCATTTTGGAGTAGTTGACCTGAGGAGCAGGAGGGACTAGGCATCCCTCCTGCTGTTGCCTAATTTCCAGGGTTAGGGAGGGGGGACAGCATCTGGTGGCAGGAAGGAATGGGCATCCCTCTTGCTGATTTTTTTTTTTTTTTTAGGAAGGTGGAGGGGTTGGTTCAGGGGGGCTTTGTGGTCAGGTTTCCAGGCAGCAGGAGAGAGTGGGTATCCCTCCTGCCAATTTCGGCTGATTTGGGGGGGGGGGATCCCTCCTGCTGATTTTTGGCCAGGGGAGTGATTCATGATGGCAGTTGGAAGTGTATATCTGTCCTGCACTATTCTGGTTCGGGGAGGGGGGGTCATTTGGGAGGGCAGTCATGGGGCAGCACAGTATAGCATTTTT
Organism: Geotrypetes seraphini; assembly: GCF_902459505.1. Taxonomy (NCBI): domain Eukaryota; kingdom Metazoa; phylum Chordata; class Amphibia; order Gymnophiona; family Dermophiidae; genus Geotrypetes; species Geotrypetes seraphini. Next base: position 192,589,160 of record NC_047085.1, read on the forward strand.
TTTATTTTTTTTTAATGGGCCAGATATTGTGTGTGTGTTACACCAGTTGTTACACATTTAGTTCTCAGTCTACTCATCCTCAACATCTACTATTTCCTCCTCACCCTAAGAGATCCCATGTGCCTGTCCCATACTTTCTTGAATTCAGACACAGTCTTTGTCTCCACACATCTACCACTATTTCTGTAAAAAAGTATTATTCTTTGTCAACTCTTTAGACTGGTACAGCTTTCACTGATGGGTAATAACTCATCATGGCCAGCAGGTGGAGACAGACCAAAACTCTTGGTTATAGTACTTTAATAGCTGACCCTCTCACTAGCCATCAGTCTTCGCTCAGTCTCCAAGTAGGTGGATTGGTGAGCTGTATCCATCTCCCCTTGTTAGGGCTGTTGGAATTTGTTCAGGGCTCCTGGTGCCAGACTGGTGTTCAGGCTCTAGTGCCAGACTGAGCTTGGATGGGCCCTGCTTGGAGGTCTATCTGACCTCGGGGGTGTCACACTCAGTGGGTCTCGTGCTGAGTCCGTTCCCCCTTCTTCCACCTCCCCCAAATTTTGTAGAGGTGCCTCAACTAAGCCTTGCCACCAATACAGACAAGACATATAGCTTTGAGAGCTAGTGGAGTCTGTTCTGTGAAAAAATCCTGAGGCGGTACCGATCTGAAGAATTTCTTCAGTGCTGATTGATTAATTTTTGTTCAACTAGCACTTTTGTTTTACAGCTAGGTTGCGTATTGCGCAATGATCACTTTCACCGGGAGAAAGTGCTCATTGTACTCCAGACGTGTTGGGTGCCAACGTTCAGGCTTCTCCTTCGAGAGTGCCCCACTGCCGGCAACTGACAGTGGGGAAGCCTGGGCTCCCCCTGCTGCCCAAGCAGGGATTTCCCAAGCTGCTTTAGCGGCTGGGATAGTTCAGGCTTCCCAGATGCTACAGGCCCTGGAGAGGTCTTCTCCAGTTTTAGCGGGAAGCACCTCCATTTTGTCTGCAGTCTCAGGTGACCTTCCCCTGTCCTGGAGAAAAGGGGACAGGTTTATGCTGGTTTATGCAATGAGTTCCATTGACCGCAGGGGCTTTTTCCCCTGCTTTTCTTTTTGCCTTTTGCAAGGTTTCAAGCAGCCAGGAATCCTGCTTCTGCTCCGGGGGGGGGGGGGGAGGGGGTGTCTCTCTGCGTCCGCTCTGGTTTGACCGCCCTCAGCACCAGTCGCATCCCCCCTCCTCCTCCCTCATCCATGTGGCCATGTGGATTTTATTTCTGAGGAGCAGTTTTCAGTGGATGAGGACTTGGACCTTCTGGGAGACCTCCAGGATCCTCTCGGGGGGACGGATGCTAGTAGTGGGGCCTTTGCGGTTCCATCTACTGGCGAGGATTCATCCGTGGTGTGCATTTTTTTCAGCGGTATAAGCTCCTGGAGCTGTTTCTGCAAGTCTCCTTGGTGTTGCGCTTCAATGAAGAGCTGCAGAAGACCCCGTGTGTGGTGGACCCTCTGCATCGGGGGTTCAGCTCTGCATCCCGCTCCTTTCCCATGCAGTGAGAGACGCCGGAGGCACCTTTTTCCTTTTGCATGCTCCGTGGCTCGTTTGTTTCCCATCCCGGATAGGGATACCTTGAAGTCGCCAGTAGTGGCCGCGGTAGTCTCAGCTATCACCCAGCGGCATACGGTGCCCGTAGAGGGCAGCTCAGCCTTACAGGACTCTAAGGAGTGTATGTTGGAGGCCCTTCTCAAGCAGAATTTTGATGTCTCTGCCTTGGGGTCCAGGCGGCCATGTGTAGTGGTCTTGGGGCTCAAGCCGTGTTTTTGGTGGGATGAGCGTGTCCTTGACCGTGAGTCTGATGACTGGTCCTTGGTGGATCAGAAGGTAATGAATATTGAGATGGCTGCCTCTTATCTCTCGGATGCCTTGTATGTCTTGTTTCGGACATCGGCCAAGTCTGTCGCTCAGGGTGGCCACATGTTGTACCTTGTGGCTTCGTGCTTGGGCAGCTGATGCGGCATCTAAGACTAAATTGACAAAATTTCCCTTTAGGGGATCCCTTTTTCTTTGGAGAGGATTTGTACAAGTTGGTTCAGACCTTGATGGACTCTAAAGCACCCCACCTGCCTGAAGACTGCGCTGTTTGGCACTGCTTGTGGACGTTTGCTTGAGTTCCGCAGATATTACCGTGGTTGAGGGGCTTCTTCCTTCCCATCCTCTTGGTTGTCCCGGGGTTGCCTATTTCGGCGTATGCAGTCTTTTCGGGGGAAGGGGGGGATGTGATTCCTCCGCTGGCCCCTCTGCCACCCGTCCTGCCCAATGTCTCCTTGCCGGCACCCCCTTTGGTTCCAGTGGGCGCCTGTCGGCGAGTGTTTTACCAGATATGGGCAGAGATCATGTCGGATCAGTGGGTCCTAGAGGTGATTCAGGACGGCTATGCTCTGGAGTTTGCCCGCTTGTTGCCAGACCATTTTGTCATTTCTCCTTGTCAGGTAGCGTGGAAGAAGCAAGCTTTTTGCCAGACACTTCAACAATTGCTAGATCCCTCAGCAGTTTTTCCAGTGCCCCCTCCTGAGTGTGGCACCGGCAGGTACTCGATTTACTTCGTGGTGCCCAAGAAAGAGGGGACTTATCAGCCCATCCTAGATCTGAAAGAGGTCAAAGAGGCTCTCCGAGTTCTGTCTTTTCGCATGGAGTTTCTGAGATCTGTCATTCTGGCGGTTCAGCCAGGGGAGTATCTGACTTATCTCGATCTGTTGGAGGTCTACTTGCATGTTCCAATCCAAGCCTCCTATCAGCAATTCCTTCACTTTGCAATCTGGACATGGCACTTTCAGTTTTGTGTACTTCCCTTTGGGTCTGGTTACGGTCCCACGGATGTTCACATATATCAGGGGTAGGCAATTCCGGTCCTCGAGAGCCAGTGCCAGGTCAGATTTTCAGGATATCCACAATAAATATGCATGAGATAGATTTGCATCTCAAGGAGGCAGTGCATGCAAATCCATCTCGTACATATTCATTGTGGATATCCTGAAAACCTGACCTGGCTCTGGCTCTCGAGGACCAGAATTACCTACCCCTGACCTAGATCATAGTGGTCATAGCGGTGGCCTTGCGCAAGGAGAGCATTCAGGTTCACTCCTATCTAGACAATTGGTGGATTTGAGCAAAGTCTTTCCGAGAGAGCATCCAGATGGTGGACTTCCTGCAGTCACTGGGATGGGTTGTCAACCTATCCAAGAGCCAGTTGGTTCCATCTCAGCGTTTGGCGTACCTTGGGGTTCTATTCGTCACCTCTTTGGGGAGGGTTTTTCTCCCAGAGGCCCAAGTGAGCAAGTTATAATCACAGTTTTGCCTTCTCATGGTTTCCCAGTGTCCTGGGATGCAGGTTTTTCTCCAGGTCTGGAGGTTGATGGCAGCTTCCCTGGATGTAGTGTGCTGGGAACAAAGGTGGTTTCGCCTTTTCATGTCACTCAGTCTGTAGTCCTCCCGGTTTTGGGTAGACGGAAGGGCTCTTCTGAGCAGAGGCAGTTGTGCAAGTTGAATGTCTGTTGGGTCCTTCACTCTTATATTCAGCAGACTTAGGAATTCGGAAGTCGGATCAACTTTTTGTTCTCCTGGCAGGTCCTCGTAAGGGGGACAGCGCTTCCAAGGATACCATTGCGCACCGGATTACGGAGACTATCGCTTCCACGTCTCTTCTTCAGAAGAAGTCTGTTCCAGAATTTCTCAAGGTTGATTCCACTTGGGGTCAGGTGGCTTCTTGGACTGAGTGTTCTCTTGTGCCTCCAGTAGATATCTGTAGAGCTAGTTTGGCCTTCTTTGCATTCCTTGGTTCGACACTGTCGTGTGGACGTTCAGACGCATTGAGACACAGTGTTTGTTGAGCATGTTCTGGTGTCGGCCCTTCGGGGGTTCCACCCATGATTGGTACTGCTTTTGTATGTCCCATCAGTGAAAGCTATACCGGTCTAGAGAGTTGACAAAGGAGAAATTAGGTTCTTGCATGCTAATTTTCTTTATTTAGACTCTCTAGACCGGTACAGCATCCCACCTTATCTGTTGTCGTTTGTTCCTGCGGGTGAAGATTTTGCTTTTTCTGCGAGTTCTAGTATTTGTCTAGGGCTAGGGAGATCTAAGAACAGCAGGTGTGGCTTGGCTGGCGGGCTGTGGGGACATTTCACTGCAAGGATCTGTTCTCTGCGTTTTCCAACAGCATTCCTGTATATTAGTTGTTGCTCCTGTTAGAGTGTTGTTCTTGTTTTTCTATTTAGTTTTTCTTTAGTTCTACTTGACTATTCGGCAGACTGATGGATAGTGAGAGGGTCAGCTATTACTATAACCAAGAGTTTTGGTCTCAGTCTCCTCCTGCAGGTCATGATGAGCTATTACCCATCAGTGAAAGCTGTACCGGTCTAGAGAGTCTAAAAGAAAGAAAATTAGCAGATAAGAACCTAATTTGTCCTTCCTTAGAAAATTAGCAGTTAAGAACCTAATTTTTCTTTTCCTTAGAAAATTAGCAGATAAGAACCTAATTTTTCCTTTCCTTAGAAAATTAGCAGATAAGAACCTAATTTTTCCTTTCCTTAGATTATTCCTGAGCCTATCACCTCTTAACTTCATCCTATGCTCTCTCATTCCAGAGCTTCTTTTCAACTGAAAGAGACTTGCCTCATGCATATTTATGCCACATAGGTATTTAAACATCTCTATCATTTCTCCCCTCTCCTACATCCTTTTTATATCATTTTGAAGATGTGGTCTCCTCTAAATGAGGTCTCACCAGAGTCATACAGGGGCATCAAGAGTGAAAGACCTCCTTTTTCTTACTGGCCATACATCTTCCTATGCACCCTAGCATCCTTCTAGCTTTCGCCATCATCTTTTCAACCTGTTTGGCCATCATAAGATCATCACATACAATCACACCCAAGTCCCGCTCTTATGTCATGCACAAAAGTTCTTCACCCCCTAAATTGTACCATTCCTTCAGGTTTTTGCAGCCCAAATGTATGACCTTGCATTTTTTAGCATTAAATTTTAGCTTCCAAATTTCAGACCATTCTTCAAGCTTCGCTAGGTCTTTCTTCATGTTATTCACACCATCTGGGGTGTCTACTCTATTGCAGGTTTTTTTTTGTTTATTAAAGTTTTTCGAATAGGAAATACAACCTATATACTCTAATACAAACAAAAGTCATGCCTACGCTAACAAGAATCACCTCACTTTACAAAGGAACCATGACCAGCACAAAAAAAAACCTCCCCCCCCCCCAAGTCTAACCCAGCCCTAGTCAGTGTGGAGTGAAGAGGCCCGCCAAATGACATAGCTATGCCATATTTTCCTGTAGGGTTCCAGATGCATCCACTGCATGACCGTTAATTCACACATAAGTTGAACATTATCCAAACGAGTCAGTAGTTGGCCCCTCTCCGACAGCCTAGCTGATCGCCAACAGCTAGCCAAGTCTACTCTCGCTAACGTAACCATAAAGAGAGCAGAACAATGTTCTTGTGGGTAAAAACCCAGGTATGGGTGCATTAAGTAAACAACACTCCATCAAATCAAAAAATGTTTCCCTAAAATTTGGACCAGTAACTGTTCTACCATATTCCAGTAGTCCTTAACCCTAGGGCAAGACCACCAAATATGCCTGAATGAGCCTATTTGCACACACACTCCAACATTTATCAAAAAGAGTAACCCCTTGGCGGACTAGTTTATCTGGCATGAAATACCAGCGATAATACATTTTGAACCCATTTCCAAAAGAGAAGAAGTAATAGGTAAAGAAAAAAGGCATCTGTAACATCTACCCCACTCCGCCTCTCCCCAACTCCCTATCCCACGCAATCCTATAAGAATCTTCAGGAGCCTCCCACAGTAATAAAGCCTGATAGAGGCGAGAAATTCCTCCCCGCCCAATCCCATTCCTCAAAGCCAATTCCAATTTAGTTTCCCCTAGCAGCAAATCCCAGGAAGCCTGTTTCTGCTAAAAGGTTGTTAATTGCACATACAAAAACACATCAGAGTGCAAGAGCCCATATTCATCCTGTAGCTGATCAAACGGAATCAATCCACCATCCTGCCAAATTTGCCCCACCATTCGTTATTGCAGGTTTTGGTATCATCCGCAGAGAGGCAAATCTTACCTGACAGTCCTTCAGCAATATCGCTTATAAAAATGTTAAAAAGAACAGGCCCAAGAACAGAAACTTGAGTCACACCACTGGTAACATCCCTTTCCTCAGACGATCTCCATTGACCACTACCCTCTGTCATCTTCCCCTTAACCAGTTCCTGACCTAGCCCGTCACTTTTGGGGCCCATCCTAAGAACATTCAGTTTATTTATTAGACATCTGTGGTACACTGTCAAAGGCTTTGCTAAAATCTAAATACACCACATCTAACATGGCCAATGATATCATCAGTGGACAGAGTCAAGCTGTACCGTTGGGCTGTTAGCTGAAATACATCAGCCCTTGCTGCCAAACAGAAACCGCTAAGCAGATGGCATTGAATCTTGATTCCTGACATTCCATGCCTTTGTGAATTTTATCATTGTTTATCTCCACCACCTCCACTGGGAGGATATTCCAATCATCTGCTACCTTTTCCATGAAGAAATGTTTTATTTCATGTCCTCTTGTTCTATAGCTCTCTTTTCTTTGGAAAATGTGTTTGTTGTGTAATACCTTTCAATTATTTAAATGTCTGTATTGTATCTTCTTTTGTCCCTCCGTTAGGTCAGGGGTTATCAACACAGTCTTCAAGACACACCCAGTTAGGTGTGCAGGATACCTACAATTAATATGAGTATGAGAGATTTGTATATAATGGAGGTGGTGCATACAAACATATCGCATACATAATCATTATGGATATTAGATTGGTTTGATGTGTTGTGAGGATTGGGTTGAGAACCCCTTACTTTAGGGTTTCCGTAGTCGTATCTTCATCTCCTCTCATGTGTCTTTTGATTCTCATGTTCTTGGTTGCGAGAATGTCACTACAGGGTTTTAATGAGTGTATTTCTTGCAAAAGCAGTTGTATTATAGTGGAGGAATCCATACTTCCCAATGTCAGAAATGTAGACAGGTTGAAAACACCTTTGGACCTGCGTTTTGGTATTGTCCCAACATTCACATATTTTGGGAACAAATTGTGAGTTATATGCATAGGCTGCTTCATACTCCCTTGCCAGGCATGGCGGCCCAGTTGGTCTTGGATATTCCGTGGTCAATTGAGCCCATGGCAGAGGGCACCTGTTTGCTCTGCCGCAAGATGTGTCTGGAGGCACATAAATGCATATTACAAAATTGGATCTCTAAGGAGGCTCTTTCCTCTTGGCATTGGTGTAACCAACTGCACCAGTTGGCTAGCTGGGAAGCACAGGATGTGAAAGGGACATGGAAGTGGAGAACACAATTTATAAAGTTGTGGGAGTCCTATTGAATCAATTACATCTGAGAGGACATAGTATGTTAAATGAATTATGATGTCTAAGATATTCTCTATAGGGGAAGTGACAAAGGGACGGGAGAACTGACTGGAGGATACTACTACTGAAGAGGAGGGGGGATGGGTGGTTGGGCGTTATTGGAATTTGCTGTTCTCCAGGTCCCTCAGCTTAAGGAGAAACCTTTTGTGTGTGTGTGTGTTAGAGTTTGTGTTTTGCTGGGGGATCTGTGGTTTTGGTTTCATGATGTTCAAAATGAAAACCTCTAATGAGAGACTGTTTGCTGTTATTACTGTGTGTTTATTGAAGCTTTAAACATAAATGATCGATTCTTTCTTTTCTGCCTTGGTGGCATCTTCTAAGGGGACCGGTGGGTGATTTGTCATTTTCTTTCCTAGGTACCACCTCTTCACCATTTCTGTTTGGCTCTGGATCATCTGCTGGTAGTCCAAGGTTTGGTGCCAGCCAGACTTCCTCCTTTGGACAGAGTCAGAGCTCTGGGCAGACGAGCATCCCAGCTTTTGGTGCCATCTCATCAACATCATCTTTCTTTCCCACCAACTCTCAGCCAGCTTCCACCTTTGGCACCTTACCCAGCGGTAGTCAGCCACCAGCCTTTGGCCAGCAAGTCAGCCAGCTGTCAGCCTTTGGATCCAGTACAGCACCTTCTGCAGCTGGTGAGTCGCATGTACAGTTGTACCAGGGGCTTGACAGAGATCTATATATAGTATTATCCCAGGACAAGCAGGCATGATATTCTCACATGTGGGTGATGTCATCTACGGAGCCCCAGCGCGGACAGCTTTTCAAGCAAACTTGCTAGAAGTTTCAAGTTTGCACACTGCACCACGCATGTGCATGCCTTCTCGCCCACTAGAGGGCGCATCCCACCTCGTGGTCCTCAGTTCAATTTTTTCCGCGGAGCCAGAAAGCCCTGTGGATTTGAGCTCCAGTTTTGTATTGCCTTTCTAGCTGCCGCGTTTCGTTGTTTCTTGTATTTTGATCGATTCGCGGTGCTCCTTTCTTTTTTTTTTGTCTCTTTTCTTTCGTTAAAAAAAAAAAATATTTTACTTTTCGTTAGGCTCCGGGGGCTCCCGGCAGCCGTGGCCGCGGGACGTCGGTCGTTCCCGGCCTTCTTTTTCGTTGATGTCCCGTCCTGTTACGGGATTTAAAAAGTGCAGCCGGTGTGAGAGGTTACTTTCCATCACTGACCCTCACCGGTGGTGCATTGTTTGTCTTGGGCCGGATCATCCGACAGCTTCGTGTGATCGCTGCGCTACTTTTCAAACCAGAGCCCTCCGTCGCCGTAAGGCCAGAATGGCGGAATTGTTCGCCGTGGACGCGCCGCCTAAGGCCTCGACGTCGGCCTCGGCCCCGGCCTTGACCTCGGCCTCGGCGTCCTCGGGGGCCTCGGCTTTGCCTCGGCCCTCGGCTTCGAAGGCGTCCTCAGGAAAACCGGCTTCGGGTAAGTCCTCTGTTCCATCCCCTTCAGCAAAGAAGCCATCCTCTACTCCGGCTAAGGCGGGTGGGTCGACCCCGGCCCCGCCTCGGACCTCGACTTCGCACACCCCGAGGGAATACTCGAGACCGAGGTCGCCCTCCAAGGAGTGTGCTCCGGACCCGGAACTCCCGACCTTCGTGGGGATCCCGGCCTTTCAGGACCTCCTTCGAGCCCTTATTTCATCGGAGCTGTCGGGGGCCCTGGAAGTGTTGCAGCGAGCTGCGGTTCCGGCGGCCTCGACCTCGCAGGCCTCGGCCGGGGCGCCCTCGCCCTCGGAGGCCCCGGCCTCGGCTCCCTCGACCTCGGGAGCCCCGGCCTCGGTCTCGGGTACTGTGGCCCCCTTAACCTCGGCCCCGGCCCTGCCCTCGACCTCGACCTTGGGGGGGCCGCCTGAGCGGAGTGTGCGGCCCAAGGAAAAGTTGCGCAGAGTGCGCCGTATTTCCTCCTCTTCCTCGGGGTCTTCCCGGGACGCCTCGCCCTCGACGCGACCTCGGACGGGGCGCCGATCGAGGAAGCCGAAGCGCCCGCGGGGCTCGCCTCGGAGGCACGATCGTTCCTCGCCGCTCGGGGGCGAGGCGCTTCAGGTGTCGGAGTTGCGCCTCGACAATCCGAGGCTCCTCCGATCACCTCATGGGAAGTCTTCCCGTGCCGCCTCGCCGAGGAAGTGGGAGAGTGTCCCCCGGACCCCGGGGTCCTCACCCAAGGGTTCTGCGAGGCGGAGAACTTCTCCTTCCCCCTCGAGGGCCTTGGAGAGAGGATCCTGGGACTCGGGGTCGGTCAGGGATCCTCATTATTCCCATGAGGCCTCTCCCCTCTCCTCGGTGGGGAGGTCGAGAACCCCGTCTCCCCCGGCCAGGCCGTCCTCATTTTCAACTTTTGTTCAGGACATGGCCCGAGCCCTGGGGTTAGACCTTATGGTCGGTTCACAATATTCCAAAGAATTTTTGGAGGAGCAGGACCTTCCCACTCCTCCTAGAGAGGTGCCTAGGCTCCCCCTCAACAGAGTCCTTCTGCAGACCTGGTTGAAGAATTTGTCGAACCCTCTTACAGTCACGTCGGTGCCTTCTAAAATGGAAGCGAAGTATAGGACGGTGCCCCCTAAAGGGTTCGAAAAGGCGCAGCTCTCCCACCAGTCTCTTCTGGTGGAGTCTGCCCTAAAGAAATCACAGCCCTCACGGGTTTCTGCGGCGGTTCCACCCGGCAGGGAGGGGCGGACCCTGGATAAGTTTGGCCGTCGCCTCTATTCAAATTCCCTGATGGCCACCAGGGTTCTAAATTATGCCTTCACCTTTTCCTCCTATTTGCGTGGCATGGTGAAGGACCTTCCTCAATATCGAGACTCCTTACCGGACTCCCAAAGAGCAGGATTTGATAAGTTTATGTCCAACCTGTCTCAATTGCGGTTGTACCTATTTCATGCGGTGTACGACGCATTTGAGCTGGTTTCGAGGGTGTCGGCCTTCGCAGTGGCCATGCGCCGCCTGGCCTGGCTTCGCACCCTCGATATGGACCCAAACCTGCAGGAACGTCTTGCAGACTTGCCTTGTGTGGGGTCCGAGTTATTTGACGAGTCCTTAGATGCGGCGACCAAGCGGTTGTCGGAGCAGGAGCGCTCGTTAGCATCCCTGGTCCGCCCCAAACCTAGACCCCCGCCGCAGAAACCTTTCCGTCCTCCGCCGCGTCCTCCATTGCACCTCGGTGGCCGCGTCAGCACTGGTTCTCCCTGCTGCTTCAGCTCAGTGCCAGGGAGCCTCTTCTTCTGCCTGTGTTTCCTTCTCTGCTGTCTCAGAGTCAAGGATCCATGTTACATCCCAATCTTCAGTCATTACACCTGACAGCTTGGTTTCTTGCTCCCTAACTTCGCCTGGTCTGTCTCAATCGGTGAGGGAGGTGTTGGAAGCCTCACGCAAGATCTCGACGAGGCTTTGTTATTCGCAGAAATGGACCAGGTTTTCCACCTGGTGTTCGTCTTTTCACCTGGATCCGGTGTCGGTTCCGGTGTCCTCGGTCTTGGACTATTTATTTCATCTGTCGCACTCTGGCCTGAAAACCACTTCGGTGCGTGTTCATCTTAGTGCTATTTCTGCTTTCCATCAACATCTGGATAGGCGTCCCCTGTCGCTCCATCCTTTGGTGACACGCTTCATGAAAGGGTTACTCAGGGTTTGTCCCCCTCTGAAGCCTCCTTCAGTCGTGTGGGATTTGAATGTGGTTTTAGCTCAACTGATGAAACCCCCTTTTGAGCCACTCAACAAGTCTCTCTTGAAATTTCTGACTTGGAAGGTGATGTTTCTGATTGCCCTCACCTCCGCTAGGCGGATTGGGGAGTTGCAAGCCTTGGTTGCGGACCCTCCTTTCACTGTCTTTCATCATGACAAGGTGGTTCTCCGTACCCATCCTAAGTTTTTACCTAAAGTTGTTTCTGATTTCCACCTCAATCAGTCCATTGTCCTTCCTGTGTTCTTTCCAAAGCCCCACTCCCATCCTGGCGAGACGGCGCTTCACACGCTTGACTGTAAGAGGGCGTTGGCATATTACCTTCAACGCACCAGGTCTCATAGGAAGGTTCCTCAATTGTTTTTGTCCTTCGATCCTAATCGATTAGGGCATCCTGTTTCCAAGCGCACTCTGTCTAACTGGTTAGCTGCTTGCATTTCTTTTTGCTATGCTCAGGCCGGACTTCCGCCCCCGGGTCGAGTCACGGGGCATAAGGTCCGAGCGATGGCAGCTTCGGTGGCTTTCCTCCGATCCACTCCTATGGAGGAAATATGTAAAGCTGCCACTTGGTCTTCGGTTCATACGTTCACCTCTCATTACTGTCTGGACACTTTATCCAGGAGTGACGGCCGGTTTGGCCAGTCGGTGTTGCGTAATCTGTTTTCCTGAATTGCCATCCTCCCACCTGCCCTTTTTTGGTTGGCTTGGAGGTCACCCACATGTGAGAATATCATGCCTGCTTGTCCTGGGATAAAGCACAGTTACTTACCGTAACAGGTGTTATCCAGGGACAGCAGGCATATATTCTCACAACCCGCCCGCCTCCCCGGGGATGGCTTCTCTGCTAGTTATGGAACTGAGGACCACGAGGTGGGATGCGCCCTCTAGTGGGCGAGAAGGCATGCACATGCGTGGTGCAGTGTGCAAACTTGAAACTTCTAGCAAGTTTGCTTGAAAAGCTGTCCGCGCTGGGGCTCCGTAGATGACGTCACCCACATGTGAGAATATATGCCTGCTGTCCCTGGATAACACCTGTTACGGTAAGTAACTGTGCTTTGTGCAAGCATGCATGTCATTTCAGTGGCTTACAAAATACCAATGCACTACTTTGGGAGCTATACCATATTTCTTATATCTCACAAATCTCAGCAAAGATTCGATGTGATTTACAATAAAGATTGTCCTCAGCCAGGGATCTACAATTAACAGAACTTCGATCCATTGTTTTGTTTTAAAATATATTTTTATTGAAAATTTTTTTTGAAAATACATAAATAGGAAAAACAAATAGTAAATAAATTCTAAGCCCTTTCTGGGCTATTTGAACCAATATATTACAACAACATGTACTTCAAATAATCATACACTTATTCTCATTTTAATCCATCCCCCCTCCTCTAACCTCCCACCCTTTCCCCTCACAACCCTTGTTTTATTGATCTTTCTTTTATAGCCAAATTAATATAATTAGCTAGTGATTATCATAGTTAGCTAATAATATAAGATTCAACGGTTATTACTAGATACCTGTAGAATCAGGTCCAGTCGTACCCATAAATCACTAAAAGGATCAAAACGTCCATGATGTTTATCTGTCAGTTGTTCCAATGTCTTCAATGAAATTAATTTTACTCGCCAATCCTGTGTAGTGGGACCTACTGATTGTTTCCATTTTAACACTCTCACGCATTTAGCTGTAGCGAAATAATGAAACTTAATTCATCTTTGCCACTGATGTCCCTTATTATTATAAAGACCTAATAGGCATATCTTTGGGTCTAATTGTACAGAAAAGCCCAAACCTTTTGACATATATTGAATAACAAGAGGACCAAAAACATTATACAAGATAACAAGACCACCATATATGATAAAAAATTTCCTGTGACAGCAAGGCATCTCCAACACACAATTTGTGGGAACATAGCCTATATTCGATCAGGAGTATAATACCAATGGGTGAAGACTTTATAGGCATTTTCTTTAATTAAGATACATCTAGATGATTTAGATACCTCTATGAATATTCTTTTCCATTCTGATTTAGTTAATTGTGTCCCCATCTCGGTCTCCCATAAGGTCATAAACTTATGTTTAGTAAATGTACCATTATTGAAAAATTTATACAATACAGTGATTGGCCTCTGCAAAGTTTGGAGCCCCCCATATAAGTTTTCCAAGTTCTCAGATTCAATCTGATTAACCCTCAACCACTCTTGATTCTATATAAAATGTTTAACCTGCAAATATGGAAAGACATCCCCAGAAAATAATTGATAAGATTCTTGTAATTCCACAAAGGGAATCTTCTCTCCATTTCCCATAAGTTGTCTAAATCATATTAAGCCCTGTTGTTCCCATCTAATGAAGATTCCTCCCCTCTACCTGCCTGAAAAGCTGACTCAAATCTAATAGCTGAGGAAGAAAATGCACCCTTATTCCCACCATAAAATTGTCGTATTTTATACCAGAGTCCCAATAAGTGAGAAACATATAGATTCTGAAAGCTTCCCTTGTATATCAAGGTCCTCAAATGAGAAGACCAGATAAATGGTGTAAGGGAAAGGTTGGGAAACTTGCTTGTTGTATTAACACTCTTGGTTTATCAGGGAAAAATTCCCAGTCAAAAATTTGCCTAATTTGAGCTGCCCAACAATACCAAGATATATTAGGCATTCCTCTTCCTCCCCCCTCCCCATTTAGGGCCCTGCCACAATAATGATCTAGGCCAGTGGTTCCCAACCCTGTCCTGGAGGACCACCAGGCCAGTCGGGTTTTTGGGATAGCCCTAATGAATATGCATGAAAGAGATTTGCATATAATGGAGGTGTACTAAAGGCTTATTTGATTCATTCTCATTTGTATGAAAGGAAGATGGATTAAAGTATTTAGGTATTAGGATAAAAAATACACTGGAAGACACAATGAAAGAAAATTTTTATTAAAAAAGTAACAGAAATGTGTGAGCAATGGAATCCTCTACATCTTTCTTGGTGGGGGAGAGTCCAAACTTTTAAAATGATGATACTGCCTGTGGTTTGTTATCAAATGAGTATGATACCAATTTTTTTTCAAGGGTCCTTTTATAAAAGTTAAATGGTATTCTTACAAAATTTATTTGGCTGGGTAAAATGCCTAGAATTGCTTTAGTATCTCTACAAAAACCAACTGCGGAGGGTGGGGTAAATTTTCCAAACTTTTATAGGTATCATCAAGCCTGTATTTTACGCCAGGGTATGTATTGGGTCCTCCCAGAGCTCATGGAGAATACCCCAGATTGGTTATATTTGGAATGGCGACTCATGTTTCCTTTACATTTATCTCATGTTCTCAGTGTAAAGATGCCTAGAATATATAAAGAGAACAGAATACTGATGGATACTTGGAAAACATTGCATTATGTCAGTAATTTAACAGCTAACCCGATATACAAATCAACAAATCAATCTATTTGGATAAACTCCAAGATTCAAATTGGCGGATTTAAAATCATTTGGAAGCATTGGATTATTGCAGGTATACGGACTTTAAATGATGTTATTTCAAATGGTAAACTGCTTGATTTTTCACAGTTGCAACATAAATATGGCCTTAATAAATCACAAAGCTTTAAATGGTTGCAACTGAAGCAAGCTATTCAAGAAGGGTTCCCTGAATGGAAAAATCTTAATAATCAGTATAGTCTGGAGTTCTTATGCTTTCAAACGGATTTCTTGGGACACCAGGCCGCGCAGTGGTATAAATTAATATCTGGATTTATGAATAAAAAAACAAAGACTGGTCTTAGAGACATTTGGAGCATTGAGATTAAGCATCAAATTTCTGCATCTCAATGGCCATAAATTTGGTCTTGGAGAATGAGATGTACAGTGCCTGCATCTATGAGACAAACATGGTTCTTTTTGTTACATAGAGCATTTTGGATCCCTGTTCGATTACAAAAAGTTGGATAGCTCTAAGTCTAATAGATGCTGGCATTGTAATCTGGAAGCAGGGACACTGGATCATTTAATATTCTATTGTCCCTGTATCATGGACTTTTGGAAAACAATTTGGTCTCAAATTAATTGTTTATTAGAAAATCATGTAGCATTATCATATAAAACAATTCTATTTGGTACATCAATGAGAATAAAAAGTCAAAGTCATCAAGTAATAATAAACTTTTATTGATTATGACAGGAGTCTCCATACTCCAAAAAAACAGGACAAAAAATCACCTTTCTTTCCAAAAAAGGGAGAAAAGACCTCAGTGTCTAATAGGGCTTTATAAGCTTCCCACATAGACAGGCTAGTTTTAAACAGAGTTTAATCCTAGCAGATAAATCCTTGGTCAAAAAACTCCCAAATTACATGTGAAATTCTATTCTTAATTTTTCTTATGATTTTCTTATAATTTTCAAATTTTTCTTCGTATTTTCAAAATTAGTCTCTCATGTTAAACAATTGAACAGTTGTTTTTCAAAATAGAAGTCACTTATCTGAATATTGGTATTCAAGTGTAGTCCTGTGGTTAAGAAAGCAGGAAAAACTGCTCCATGGAAGAAAAGCTACCAATCATCCAAGCTAAATATTCTTCCAAAATATCCAACAGGGCCCCCTGTTTCGCAAAAAATGCTTAAGAACATAAGCAGTGCCTCCGCCGGGTCAGACCATAGGTCCATCCTGCCTAGCAGTCCGCTCCCGCGGCGGCCCAAACAGGTCACGACCTGTCTAAATCACCAGAAGGGGCCCCCTTGCCACCTTGGTTTCCTATTGAGTCCTATCTTCCCATCGAAGTCCTAACCCTCCGGTCTTGCACATGCACGACCTGGTTGGGTTTCTATACTTATTTTCTGGTTAGCTTTCTCAGTATCCCACGATCCCTTTATCCCTCAGGAATCCGTCGAGTCCCTGTTTGAATCCTTGTACCGTACTCTGCCTGATCACTTCCTCTGGTAGCGCATTCCAAGTGTCCACGACCCTTTGGATGAAAAAAAACTTCCTTGCATTTGTTTTGAACCTATCTCCCTTCAGTTTCTCCGAATGCCCCCTCGTACCTGTTGTCCCCTTCAGCCTGAAGAATCTGTCCCTATCCACCCTCTTTATGCCCCTCATGATCTTGAAGGTCTCTATCATATCACCCCTGAGCCTCCTTTTTTCCAGAGAGAAGAGCCCCAGCCTATCCAACCTCTCGGCGTATGGGCAGTGTTCCAGCCCTCTTACCAGTTTCGTTGCTCTCCTTTGGACTCTCTCAAGTACCGCCATGTCCTTCTTGAGGGATTTGCTGCAAAACATAAAGAACAAATTGTAGAAAGTTTCCAAAAAACGTTAGAAATCAATCAAAAAAATGATAGCTTTACCCACAGCCGGGTGTATGATCGCTGTGGGTAAAGCTATCATTTTTTTGTGGCTATAGACTTCCTCGGAGTCTATAGCCACACCAATTGTACCAGCTCCAGTGGTCTCGTTGCCGGATTTGCAGAGTATGTTGAAAGTTATTCTTCATCAGGAGTTTGATAACATGCTTGCCAAATTAACTCCTGCCTCGACCCTGCTCCCTGCAGGCCAGCCTGAGCCCTCAGCAGTAATACAAGGAGTCGAGTCCTTGAGAGTGCTTCGAGAAAACCAACACACTCTATACAAGGTGTTCAGTCCTTGAGAGTGTCTCAAGAAAAACCAACACACTCCATACAAGGAGTTGAGTCCTTGAGGGTGCCTCGAGAAAAACCGACAATGCACTCTATGCAAGGAGTCGAGTCCTTCAGAGTACTTTGAGATCAATCTACACACTCTATGCAAGGAGCTGAGTCTTTGCAAGTGTCTTGAGATACTTCTGCACAAGGAGCTGAGTCCTTATCAGTGTCTCGACTGCAATCTCCAACTTTCAGCCCTACCTCTACGCATAAGACATTGCCTTCTTCGAGGCACAGGGCGAGGACTCCTCGACATTCCTCATTGAGGCTTCATTCGAGATCACTACCTCGTTCTCCAAGGCACAGTTCATCTCCACACCATCTGTCGAGGTATTCATCAAGATCCAGGGCCTCTTCTCGAGACAGACCTTGTTTCTCGAGGCATAGACAATCCTCGAGACAGCCACCCTCCTTCTCGAGGAAAGCTAGGGCAACCATTTTCGTCAGTTGAGTCCTGTGTTTTTTCATTACCAGCTGGTTCTTTTTTGCCTATGGATTCAGATCTCAGGCATCAATATTCCACAGAGGCTTCATCCTCTTTCTCTACCATGAGACTTACTTCGAGGGGTTCCCAGTTGCCTTCGACTCAATTAGATTTCCCCTCTTCTGCTTTGATGTCCTTTACTCAAATGAGTAAAGATCTTAACATCACATTACAGTCTGATTCAGTATACTCTAAGGAGTATTTGGAAGAACTGGGTATTCCTCATCCTCCTACGGATTCATTAAAATTATCCATGATTAGCATTCTCACTCAAACTTTCAAAAGAAATCTTGCTACACCATATTCCGTTCCTGCTGTGCCAGCAACACTGGAATCTCGATATCAAATTGTTCACTGTACGGGATTTGAATAGTCTCAACTATCCCATCAATCTCTTCTTGTTGGGTCTTCCTTGAAAACGACCAATCCAGCCAAGGTCTATGCCACAGTCCCACCTGGCCGAGAGGGAAGGGCCATGGATAAATTTGGCCGGTGCCTGTATCAAAATTCTATGATGACAAATAAAATTTTAAACTACAACTTTATTTTTTACATCATATCTCAAATATTGGGTCAATGCTATGCCCACTTTTTTCAAGTACCTTCTAGAGCTTCGCCTGACAGAATTCCAGCATATGCATTACATCTGGGACGACTTCGCATACATATGGTCCAGGCTGCATATGATGCTTTTGAGATGTCTTACAGCAGTGTTCTTCAACCACTGTCCATGGACCGGTTTCCGGTCCACAGAAATTTCCTGCCGGTCTACAGGGCCTGAACGTGCATCAGGCCCAAAACAGTGTTATTCAACCGCCGGTCCACGGTGTGATCGATGCGGCATTAGCTTCAAGCCAGCTCCCTCTTCCTCACTGATTCAGTGCACAAAGCCATGGGCAGTGGTTCCTACATGCATCCTGCGCCTGAACCAGAAGCCTTCTTTCTGACTTCGCAACGTCAGAGGGAAGGCTTCCAGATGAAGTGCGGGACACGCAAGGAGCTGCTGCCCGCAACTTTGTGCACTGAATCAGTGAGGAAGAGGGAGTCGGCCTGAAGATAACACCAGGGGCGGCATAAATTGGCCAGAAGGTAAGGCATAGCAAGGAGGGAGGGAGACAACAAAGGTAGGGGGAATGATTTTATTTTTTAATTTTGGGATTGAATTATGTCAATTTTGAAAATTTACATCTGCTGTTAGTGTGCTTTGTGTAGTTTAATTTTGTGGTTAACCGTTTTGTGTTGTTAATAAGATTATATTGTGTGTATCTATGCAAAATGAATGGAAAAAATAGTGTTACAATTAGTACTATTATGGGGGCGGGGTCTGGGGCAGAGATGGGCGGGGTCTTGCCTACGACTTAGCCCAGTGTTCTTCAACCGCTGGTCCGCAAAATAATTATTTTATTTCTGCCGGTCCATTAGTGTAAAAAGGTTTAAGAACACTGTCTTACAGGACTACTGCTTTCTCGGTGGCGATGCGCCATCTTGACTGGCTCCACACCATAGATATGGACCCAAATCTACAACATCCCATGCCAAGGCAATGAGTTGTTTGATGACTCTATTGAGGCAATTACAAAGCGCTTGTCTGAGCATGAGAAGTCATCTGCCTCCTTCATCAGATCAAACCTGAACCCTTCCACAGATAATGGTTTTACACCTCCTCCATCTTCCCAAAGGCGTTTTCCTCAGAAGGCAGCACCTGATTCAAGGCCGCCTCTTAAGAAAGAGCAGTCTCAACAGCAGCAATGGAGGCAGCGTAACCCTCAGACTCCCACTGCACCTAAGCTTTCTCAGTCTTTTTAATCAACTCACACAGAGAGCATTACCTTATTCATTCTACCTCTCCTCATCTCTTTTTTCCATAAGGGGTCATTCCTTCATTTCTACCAAGAATGGGACTTCACTCTCATCTGGGAAGGCCTCTCTCTGCACTTCCTTCTGATTACAAAAGAGTAACCTTTCAATTTTTTCAGACCACCCTTCTTCTTCATGAAGCTTAAGCTCCGCGTTGTCTCCATGTCATCGAGGAGGTTCCTCTGGAGCAGCAGAACACGGGGTTTTTCTCCCATTATGTCCTTGTCCTGAAGAAGATGGGAGATCTGCGACCTATTCTGAACAAATTCCTTGTCAGAGATTAATTTTGAATGCTGTCTATAGCATCATTGTATCCTCTTCTGGATCAAATCGATTTGTTATGCTCCCTGGATCTCAGAGGCTTACACATTTCTATTCGTCCAGCCTCTTACTAGCTCTTCAGATTTCGGGTGGGAAATTATCATTTTCAATATAGTGTGCTACCCTTTGGCCTGGCATCATCTCCCAGAGTCTTCACCAAGTGCCTAGTAGTGGTAGCAGCAGCTCTGTGAAACCATGGTCTTCAGGTTTTTTTGTACCTGGACAACTGGCTCATCAAGGCTTCAACATCTCAGGGGGTTATTGTAGCGACCCAAAGGACTACTTGGTTCCTCCAAAGCTTGGGGTTCAAAATCAACTTCCCAAAATCCCAACTACAGCCCTCTCAGACTCTACAGCTCATCAGAGCTGTACTGGATATTGTACAACTCAGAGCATTCCTTCCTCAGCAGTGTCAGGATGCTCTCATTCAACTTTATCACAAAGTGTCATCCCTCACTTTACTTTCAGCAAGACACATGATGGTTCTCCTAGGTCACATGGCCTCTACAATTCACGTGACTCCTTTTGCCAGACTTCACCTACGAATTCCTCAGTGGACCCTGACATTTTAGAAAGCACAGGCTTTAGACCCACTCTCTCAGCACATTACAGTGGCTCCTTCATTGAGACAGTCTCTCCCTGGTGAATGCTCTCTTCCAAACTCTCCAGAGGTTTACTGTTTCAAACGCCCCCTCATCAGAAGTTCCTCACGACAGATTCCTCGATCTATGCTTCAGGGGCTCATCTCGATGGTCTCCATACTCAAGGCCATTGGTCCACCACAGATCATCAGTGTCACATAAATCTGTTGGAACTCAGAGCGATCTTCAATGCTCTCGAAGCTCTTCAACATCTTCTCCATGATTAAGTAGTCCTCATTCAGACAGACAACCAAGTCGCCATGTACTACGTTAACAAGCAGGGAGGCACAGGATCTCTCTCACTCTGCCAGAAAGCAAAAAGGTGTGGAATTGGGCAATCCTTCACAACACCTTTCTAAAAGCGGCCTCTATTCAAGGAGAGAAAAACTGTCTGGCGGACAAATGGAGTTGTCTTCTGAAACCTCACGTATGGACGCTCAATTCCTCGCCCCTCCATCACATTTTTTCTCAGTGGGGGACTCCTCAGATCTCTTTGTGTCTCTCCACAACAACAAACTGCCTCAATTCTGCTCCAGGATATACTCTCCTCATCGCCTTGAGGCAGATGCTTTTCTTCTGGAATGGACGAATCAGTTTATATATGCATTTCCTCTCATTCTCAAGATGCTCGTCAAACTCAAACACGAACATGCCACCATGATTCTGATAGCTCCTCAGTGGCTCAGACAACCTTGGTTCTCCCTTCTGCTTCAACTCAGCAGCAGGGAGCCATTATTTCTACCAGTGTTTCCCTCTCTGCTTCCACAGAGTCAGGGGTCGCTACTTCATCCCAACCTGCAGTCTCTACACCTGCCAGCTTGGTACCTCTCAACCTAACTGCCACTCCACAGTTTCTCAATCTGTCAAGGACATTTTAGAGGCTTCTCGGAAGCCTACCATTAGACAATGTTACAATCAGAAATGGACTAGATTTTCTGCTTGGTGCACCATTCATCACAAGGTGCCTCAGTCTACTTCCTTATCTTCAGTTTTAGATTACCTGTTACATTTATCTCAATCAGGCCTCAAATCCACATCTATTCAAGTTCATCTCAGTGCAATTGCTGCTTTCCATCAGCCTATAGAAAGAAAACCCTTTTCTGCTCAACCTGTGGTTTCCATATTTATGAAAGGACTTTTCAATGTCAAGCCTCTTCTCAAACCGACTCCAGTGGTTTGGAATCTCAAATATCTCACTTGGAAAATTGTTTTTCTCATTGGTCTCATGTCTGCTCGCAGAGTCAGTGAGCTACAAGCTTTAGTAGCAGACCCACATGACAAGGTGGTCCTCTATACTCATCCTAAATTCTTACCTAAAGTGGTTTCAGAATTTCATCTCAACCAATCCA
Source organism: Geotrypetes seraphini (assembly GCF_902459505.1). Taxonomy (NCBI): domain Eukaryota; kingdom Metazoa; phylum Chordata; class Amphibia; order Gymnophiona; family Dermophiidae; genus Geotrypetes; species Geotrypetes seraphini. Next base: position 192,610,645 of record NC_047085.1, read on the forward strand.
TTGTACTTCCAGTGTTTTTTCCAAAGCTTCATTCTCACTCTGGAGAAACAGCTCTTCATACTCTGGACTGTAAGCATGCTTTAGCTTTTTACTTGCAACGTGCTAAGCCACACAAATCTGCCCCTCAACTTTTTGTCTCCTTCAAACCAAACAAGTTAGGACATCCAGTTTCCAAGCACACATCATCTCCAACTGGATGACTGCTGGCATCTCTTTCTGCTATGTTCAGGCTGGACTGCATCTACAGGGTTGAATCACAGCCCATAAAGTTAGAGTCATGGCGGCATCTGTAGCTTTCCTTAGATCTACTCCTATTGAGGAAATCTGCAAAGCTGCCACTTGGTCCTCGGTTCATACCTTCACCTCTCATTATTGTCTGGATTCCTTTTCCAGACGGGATGGCCATTTCGGCCAGGCAGTTTTACAAAATTTATTCTCATAAATTGGCAACACTCCCACCATCCCATTATGATTAGCTTGGAGGTCACCCACATGTGAGAATATGCTGCCTGCTTGTCCTGGGATAAAGCACAGTTACTTACCGTAGCAGGGGTTATCCAGGAACAGCAGGCAGATATTCTCACAACCCACCCACATCCCCTGATTCGCTTCTTAGCTAGCTATCTGAACTGAGGAGACGCACGCCCTACCTCGGGCGGGAAGGCACTCGCGCATGCGTGGTGCAGCAGTTGTGAACTTTCTTAAAGTTTTACAAGCAAGTCTGCTTGCGAGGTTGTCTGCATCTGGGTTCCATGGATGACGTCACTCACATGTGAGAATATCTGCTTGCTGTCCCTGGATAACACCTTTTACAGTAAGTAACTGCTTTCCGGCCCATAGAGCCCCAAGACCGAATAATATTTAGATTGAAGCAAATGGATCTCCCCATGATTCAAATGAGTCTCTTGTAATAAGACTATATCCCATTGTAAATGCTTTAGCTCATTAATAATAATGCTACATTTGCCCTTGTCATTAAGACCATTAACATTCCAAGCCCCCAGTAACATAGCTGGTGTTGTTGCCAATTGGCTTTTACTAGAAAGAACATAATCAATTCCCTGTCCTTCTCCCTGCCTACCCACCCTTCTCCCCTCTCCCCCACTGACTGCCTTCAAAATACATTTTTAGATCTTCACATGGCATTGGACTCTGCACCCTGGCTCTGTAATCCTCACAGTTGCTTTACTCCAGGGGTGCCCACACTTTTTTGGCTTGCGAGCTACTTTTAAAATGACCAAGTCAAAATGATCTACCAACAATAAAATTTTTAAAAAACACAAAGCACACTGTACGCAGAGAAAATGTTAATTATCATTTGTATTCAGGGGAGGTTTTCAGAGGTGAAGGCAGATGACTTTAAAATATGCAATGTCACCTCAGTAACAACTATACAAAAATAGTCGGATTCCAGAACTTGGAGACTTAGCAGATGGCAGGCTAACATTGAGCTCCCTCCTATGAGCATAATTTGTTAGTTTTAAAGTAATAAATTTTCTCCAGATTCATTTTAAATTGAAGAGAATGGCATCAACTAAACTAAAACCACAAGAAACTCCTGCTAAATCAACAGGAAAGTCTAAAAGATTTAAGGAGGATCCACAAACAGCCAGTGGGGTCCCATTACCTATGGATGCTCTGGATATAATTGAGGTAATGGAAGAATTAAGGAATATTAATTTAAACCTAATGGAAATGAAGAAAGAAATGAATATTATGAACAGTAAGTTTGATATTTTAAATAATAGAATGGACAAATTGGAAGATAAAATGGGAAAAATTGAAAATATACAATAAAATTACAAGGAAGATCATAGTATCTTGTTGGAAATGAATAAGAAATTGATTGACATGGAAAACAGATCTAGAAATCAGAATATAAGATTAATTGGATTAAGGGAAGGTGCTGAGGAGAAAAACATGATCTCTTTTTTAGAGGAAATAATACCAAAAATTATTCCAATAAAAATGAAAAGTTCATTGGAAATAGAGAGAGCACACAGAATTGGAAAGAAAAATGCTCAACATCAAGAAAAACCAAAAACTGTAATATTGAGAATGCTAAGATTCCCTCAAGTACTAGATATTTTAAAAGCTGCAAAAGAGGCAAAAAATATAACATACATAGACTCTAATCTGATCTTTCTCCCAGACTTTGCAAAAGAGGCTGTTCAGGTCAGGAAAAATTTTTACAACTTAGACAACCTTTGAAAGAAATAGGAGCTCAATATGGTTTATATTATCCTGCATTAATGAAAATAACTTACAAAGGAAAATTTCATCAGTTTAGTGATCCAGAAAAACTTAAGGAATTTATTTCATCCCAAGAAACAGCTAATATGAATTAAAATTTAATGTACCTAATGGAATTAAAACAATTTCAAGATAAAAAAAAGGGTTTGAAATTTATTCTCATTGATTTTAATCGAATAGATAAATATTTTCTAAAAGAAATTGAAGAAAGTTTATATATATATATATATATATATATATATATACAGTGGTGCCTCACACAACGAACTTAATTCGTTCCAGGAGCAAGTTTGTTATGCGAAAAGTTCGTTATGTGAAACGCGTTTTCCCATAACAATACATGTTAAAAAAAATAATTCGTTCTGTAGCATAAAATATGCTAAGATGACATAAAAAAAGATAAATTTTTGGTTATTATTTTTATTTAGATACATCTAAAAACATAATTGTTTTTTAAAACAACACACATTTTTTAAATTTAAAGACAGACTAAGTAGAGTCTAATTTTACAGTGAGAGAGGGCAGAGTCTCAGCGGCAAAAACTGGGACTTAACTGTTCATTTTTTTTTTTTTTCTACCGTGTTTCCCCGATGATAAGGCAGGGCCATCAAATAAGACAGCCCCCCCTTTTTAGAAAAAAATGTAAAATAAGGCACCCCCCCGCAAATAAGCCACCCACCGATACCTGCGCTTACCCGAATCGGGTGGTACGGTGGGTGACTCCGTGTGGTCCCTGGCACCCCCGACACGATCGGGGCAAGAGGGAGCTCAAGCCCTCTTGCCCCCCCCGACTCCCCGACACGATCGGGGCAAGAGGGAGCTCAAGCCCTCTTGCCCCCCCGACTCCCCGACACGATCGGGGCAAGAGGGAGCTCAAGCCCTCTTGCCCCCCCGACTCCCCGACACGATCGGGGCAAAAGGGAGCTCAAGCCCTCTTGCCCCCCCGACTCCCCGACACGATCGGGGCAAAAGGGAGCCCAAGCCCTCTTGCCCCGCCGATTCCCCAACTCCCCGACAATATCGGGCCAGGAGGGAGCCCAAGTCCTCCTGGCCACGGCGACCCCCTAACCCCACCCTGCACTACATTACGGGCAGGAGGGATCCCAGGCCCTCCTGCCCTCGACGCAAACCCCCCCTCCCCCCAACGACTGCCCCCCCCAAGAACCTCCGACCGCCCCCCCAGCCGACCCGCGACCCCCCTGGCCGACCCCCACGACACCCCTGGCCGACCCCCACGCCACCCCCAACCCCCTTCCCCGTACCTTTCTGTAGTTGGCCGGACAGACGGGAGCCAACCCCGCCTGTCCGGCAGGCAGCCATCGACGGAATGAGGCCGGATTGGCCCATCCGTCCCAAAGCTCCCCCTACTGGTGGGGCCTAAGGCGCCTGGGCCAATCAGAATAGGCCCGGGAGCCTTAGGTCCCTCCTGGGGGCAGGGCCTGAGGCACATGGTCGGGTTGGGCCCATGTGCCTCAGGCCCCGCCCCCAGGAGGGACCTAAGGCTCCCGGGCCTATTCTGATTGGCCCAGGCGCCTTAGGCCCCACCAGTAGGCGGAGCTTTGGGACGGATGGGCCAATCCGGCCTCATTCCGTCGTTGGCTGCCTGCCGGACAGGCGGGTTTGGCTCCCGTCTGTCCGGCCAACTACAGAAAGGTACGGGGAAGGGGGTTGGGGGTGTCGTGGGGGTCGGCCAGGGGGGTCGCGGGTCGGCTGGGGGGGCGGTCGGAGGTTCTTGGGGGGGGCGGTCGTTGGGGGGAGGGGGGGTTTGCGTCGAGGGCAGGAGGGCCTGGGATCCCTCCTGCCCGTAATGTAGTGCAGGGTGGGGTTAGGGGGTCGCCGTGGCCAGGAGGACTTGGGCTCCCTCCTGGCCCGATATTTTGTGGGGAGTTGGGGAATCGGCGGGGCAAGAGGGCTTGGGCTCCTTTTTGCCCCGATCGTGTCGGGGAGTCGGGGGGGCAAGAGGGAGCCAGGCGGAGAAAGGGCAGTTAAGCGCAGTGCCTGCGCGGAAGGATGCAGCTCGGGCGACTTCGTTGTGTGAAACGAAGTTCGTTGTACGGATCAAGACATAAAGTTCGTTGTGCGCAGCGTTCGCTGTGCGAGGCGTCCGTTATGCGAGGCACCACTGTATATATATATATATATATATATATATATATATATATATATATATATATATATATATATATATATATATATATATATTTATATATTTATTTATTTATTTATTTATTTTTTTAATTCACTTCAGTAGGCATTATGGCTGCTACAAATAACTCATTAACTGTAATGGAACATTTAGTACAGATTCAAATTAATACTGAAAAGAGTTCTACTACAGAATGGTAAACAAATGAATAATTAAATATTCATATATTCATATTTACCTGACGATGGAGAGAATGTGGAGGACAGTGGGAGGAGCATGGAACATTGATTAAGGCCTTGAGGAAATTCCTTCGAGTGGACAACCGAGGAGTTTCTTGGGTGTGGAAAGTATGGGATTTCCGTTGAGGGTTAAGGATATGGATCTTTGTGAAAGGTCAGAGGTTGAGTTGTAGGTGAGCTGCTGCTGTTTTGTAGTTAATGTTCCCCCTATGGAGATTAGAGCGGCTCGCCTCCTCCCTATGCTCTCTGAAGTGGAGGTTTGGCTGTGGCACTGGGGTTGCGGGAGAACTACGGGCTTTGGTCCTGAAATACTTTACGACTGCGAATTGTTCAGCTGACTTTCTGTTTCACTGCTTCTGGACTTAGGAGACTAACAGGGGTGAGGTGAGCAGTTTCTTTCCCGGGCTCTGGCTCCGGCTCCGGAGATAACGCACTGTAGCACACTGAGGCGTTTATAGAGTAAAGCCCGGTGAAATTTGCACCCTCCTGTGTCTCACCCTCAATCTGGCTTACATCAGCTGGCTCTGCGATTGCCTGGTTACGGAGCAGCGGCGGAGTTACAGCTGGTCGTGACTTGCGGCTCGGATTGGATCTGGAGACTGGGGTTTTTTGGGGTTTTTTGTGTGTGTCATAGCGACTGATTGCCAACTCTAAACATAACTTTTAACCTTTTGGAGAGAGTAATTGATGCCAAATTTTGTTTGTGATTGGGGAGCAGAAATTGATTTAAATAACTGCTAACAGATTTAGATTGCTTCAGTGAGAATTTCGATTGGAAAAATTCCTAAGAGAAGAAATTGTATTTCAAAGAGAGCTTTCTACAGACAAACCAAGGGACAATGATTCTTTCCTAAGGGATTGTTTACTTTTGAGTTATAATTGTAGACCTTTTCAACTGTGATATATACTGCAGCAAATTGAAGTGATATTGTTAAAATTAATTATGGCCTAAAAGTTCTATCATGTTAATTATAAAGATTAATAGAAATGGATGAATTATAGAGAATATAATACTACAATGGTAATTCTAAAATTTAAATGAAATAATATATTTATATTATCTTAAATAAGACTTGATAATACTTTATTAATATTAAGAAGGGATGTAAAAGAAATTCAAATGTAGTTTTGATATTTAAAATGTAATTTTAAAGTACAAATGTCTTACTGAATTGATTTCATGAAGATTTTTATATAAAAGCTTGGTATTTAATTAAAAAGAATGTAAGGGGTTTTAAATATATAGTTTGCTCAATATTTAATAATAAAGGAGGAATAGTTAAATGAGATGTTTATGGGAGGGATAGGGTGGCCTGGTCTGAGCAGATGTCTTCAAGTTATCGTATTATTAGGAGGGGAGGGCATAGGGAGGGTTTTTGGTATCATAGAAATTTAATATTTAAGGAATTAAGTGAGGGGAAGAATGTATTATATAGTAAATTGAAGGGAATTAATTATATGTATGTAAAGTATAATAAATGAATGTATTTGTTGAAGTTCAAATGTGCTGGAAATAAATATTTTGATGGAACTTAAATTATTTTCACAACCATCCAATAAAAAGAAAGAAAGTACTTTTATTCTTAAAACAACAGAATATTGATTTATGTTACATCCAGGAGACTCACTTATCAGATTTAGAGTCTCAAAAGCTTAAAGGAAACTGGGTGAAACATTGCTTTTATGCCCCAGCTGTAAAGAAAAAAAGCAGGTGTTGCAATATTGGTGAATAAGAGATGTAATGCTATGTTCAAATTAATTGCTGCTGATTCCTTAGGAAGGTGGATACATGTAGACATGAATCTGGGAAATACTACCATGGCGCTATTCAATGTATATGCACCTAATTCGAACCAAATTGAATTTTTCAAATCTCTACAACAATTATTGTTACCACTGGCTGCTTCTAATTTAGTTGTGGCAGGGGATTTTAATGCTGTTATAGATCCTTTAATGGACAAAAAAACCTAGCAGAATTATGAAATCATTAGGGTTGGATAATTTGGTTCAAAATTGTGATTTAAAAGATATATGGCGAATATTTCATTTTAATGACTGGGAATTTTCGTTTTGCTCCCATGTCCACAAATCATTTTCAAGAATAGATTATATATTTGTTTCAAATGCATTAGTTCAGCAAGTATCACAAGCCTTCATTGATCCAATTATTTTATCTGATCATGGTGGGGTGTGGATTAAAATTAAAATGAGTGACCAGGAGGATAGAAGATCTGTACATCCCCAGTTTCAGGAAAGGCCGCAAGAACAAGCGGTCAAAAGACCCGGTTTGGATGACACCTGAAGTAAAGAGGGCAATCAGTGACAAGAAAGTGTCCTTCCGGAAATGGAAGAGGGATCCAACGGAGGAAAATCACCAGGAGCACAGGAAATGCCAAAAGGAATGCCACCAAGAGGTTAGAAAAGCAAAAGGGAAATACGAGGAGGGGCTGGCCAGGGAGGCGAAAAACTTCAAGGCATTCTTCAGTTATGTAAAGGGGAAGCAACCAGTGAGAGAGGAGGTGGGGCCATTGGACGATGGGGATAGGAAGGGAGTGATTAAGGAGGATAAAGAGGTAGCTGAGAGGTTGAACACGTTCTTCTCGTCGGTCTTCACGAGCAAGGACACGTCCAATATACCGGAGCTCATGAGTGGGGAGCAGGCCAAAAGATTGGGGCATATAGAGGTAAGTCGGGAGGATGTCCTCAAGCAGATTGACAGACTGAAAAGCGGCAAATCACCGGGACTGGACGGGATCCACCCAAGGGTTCTAAAGAAACTAAGTCAGGAAATAGTGGGCGCAATCCAGCATGTTTGCAACCTATCCTTGAAAACTGGAGAGGTACCAGAGGACTGGAAACTGGCGAATGTCACACCTATCTTTAAGAAAGGATTGAGAGGTGACCCCGGGAACTACAGGCCGGTGAGCCTGACTTCAGTTATAGGGAAGATGGTGGAAGCAATGATCAAGGACAGCATTTGCGAGCACATCAAGAAAAATGGCCTACTGCGGACAAGCCAGCATGGATTCTGTAAGGGAAGGTCGTGCCTGACAAACCTTCTGTACTTCTTTGAGGGAATAAGCAGTCAGGTAGACAAAGGGGAACCCATAGACATCATTTACCTCGATTTTCAAAAGGCCTTTGACAAGGTGCCACATGAAAGGCTGCTTAGGAAGCTGTGGAACCACGGGGTGGGCGGGGATGTACACAGATGGATCAAGCACTGGCTGTCAGGTAGACTACAGAGGGTCGGAGTAAAGGGCCAATATTCTGACTGGCGGGGAGTCACGAGCGGTGTGCCACAGGGATCGGTGCTGGGGCCGCTACTCTTCAACATATTTATCAATGACCTGGAAACGGAGGCAAAGTGTGAGGTTATAAAATTTGCAGACGATACCAAACTCTGTGCCAGAGTTAGGACCAGGGAGGAGTGTGAGGAACTGCAAAGGGACCTCGATAAGCTGGAGGACTGGGCAAACAAATGGCAAATGCGCTTTAACGTAGATAAATGCAAGGTCATGCACATAGGGAAAAAACTCGTTGTTCGAGTATAAAATGGGGGGGAGATTGCTGGAAGACACTGGACTTGAGAGAGACTTGGGTGTGCTAGTGGATCCATCCATGAAACCATCCGCACAGTGTGCAGCAGCCTCGAAGAAAGCCAACAGAATGCTGGGCATCATCAAGAGGGGCATATCAACCAGGACGCGGGAAGTCATCATGCCGCTGTATCGAGCGATGGTGTGCCCACATCTGGAATACTGCGTTCAATATTGGTCGCCGCACCTCAAGAAGGACATGGCAGTTCTTGAGAGAGTCCAAAGGAGGGCAACGAAACTGGTAAGAGGGCTGGAAAACTGCCCTTATGCCGAGAGGCTGGATAAACTGGGGCTCTTCTCTCTGGAAAAGAGGAGGCTCAGGGGGGATATGATAGAGACCTTCAAAATACTTAGGGGCATAGAGAGGGTGGACAGGTTCTTCAGACTAAAAGGGACGACAGGTACGAGGGGGCACTCAGAGAAACTGAAGGGAGATAGGTTCAAATCAAATGCAAGGAAGTTTTTCTTCACCCAAAGGGTCGTGGACAAATGGAATGCGCTCCCGGAGGAAGTGATCCGGCAGAGTACAGTACAGGGATTCAAACAGGGATCGGACAGATTCCTGAGGGAAAAGGGGATCGTGGGGTATTGAGGGAGGTGCTGGGGTGTTGCATAAGTATAGACAGCTCACCAGGTCGTGCAGGTGCAAGGCCGGAGGGTTAGGACATTGATGGGAAGATAGGACTTCGATGAGAAACCTAGGGGGCAAGGGGGCCCCTTCTGGTGATTAAGGCAGGTCATGACCTGTTGGGCCGCCGCGGGGGCGGACTGTTGGGCGGGATGGACCTCTGGTCTGACCCGGCAGAGGCACTGCTTATGTTCTTATGGAGATTTTATAATGCTTTGCTTGTAGAACCAAATTTTATTGAGAAAATTTAGTTAAAAATAAATTATTATTTTCAAATAAATAATACGGATGATATTTCAGTGGAGACGTTATAGGATGCTTTTAAGGCAACCATAAGAGGCCAAATTATTTCTTTTTCAGCGTATATTAAAAAACAAATTAAAAATCAATTTTCCAGGTTAGAAAAAGAAATTAAGATATTGGAATCAAAATTAATGGATAAATGGAAATATTCTATTTTACAGGATCTTTTGAAAGCTAAAGGGAAATATAATGAGATTTCTTCTAAAATGATAAGGAAAGATTTATTTTCTCAACAGGCATATTATGCAAATTCAAATAAGGCAGGAAGATTACTAGCAAATTATTTAAAAGCAAAAAAAATGAAAAACAAATGTAGTGGCGATAGAAGATGAAAAAGGAAATGCTTTTACACAAATTGATTCTATTTTAAAACAATTTTTACAATTTTATAAATATCTGTATTCTTATGAGCCTTATTTAGATAAAGAAAAGGATGGATTGGAATTTTTAAATTTAATTAAGGGACTGAAAATTCCTGAGCATATAAAAGAAAGTTTAGAAAAGTCAATATCAATTAAGGAATTGCAAGCAGCATTGAAGTCCCTTAGAGTTGGATCCGCTCCAGGTGGAGATGGAGATAGAGTAAAGAGTTCTATAAATCATTCCAAATTACCCTATTACCATATTTATTAAATTTATATCAGAATCAACTAACTAATGGTTGTATTACTGGTACCATGGCAAAATCATTAACTATAGTCTTGCCAAAGCCAAATAAAGATCCCACTCTGGTTTCAAACTACAGGCCTATTTCTTTAATTAATGTTGATGGAAAACTTTTAGATAAAACTTTAGCTATACGTTTGGCTAAAACTCTACCTTTTATTATTGGAATGCATCAAACTGGATTCGTTGCTCAAAGACATTCTTCTAACAACACTAGGCTTGCCTTGCATATGTTGAATTTATCAAAAGCCTTAAATGATGCGGCTTTTTCTGTATCCCTTGATGCAGAGAAGGCCTTTGATCGTGTTGAATGGACCTTCATGTATCAAGTGTTGGAATGGTTTGGTATTGGTTCAGGATTTATACAAATGATTCAAACATTGTATAGCTCCCCTGTTGCTAAATTATAAATTAATAATAATTTTTCAGATGGCTTTAGGTTGCAGAGGGGGGTTAGACAAGGCTGTCCCTTATCTCCTCTGCTTTTTGATATTTTATTGGAACCCTTGTTATTAGCTATTCAGCAAGTAGATGAGATTCAGGGTATTCCTCATAGAGATTGGGAATATAAGGTCTCGGCGTACGCAGATGATATATTGCTATATTTGAGAAATCCTGAGACAACCATTCCTTGCTTACTTGAAATGATTGAGAAATTTGGAAAATTTTCAGGTTACAAGATAAATTGGAGTAAATTAGAAATTCTTCCACTCAATGTCCATTGTACAAAAGGTTTGTTTGATTCATTTCCCTTTCTATGGAGGGAGGATGGAATAAAATATTTAGGCATTTGGATTAAAAATACAATGGAAGAAATAATAAAAATAAATGAAAAATCGTTATTAAAGAAGGTCACAGAAATGTGTGAGCAATGGAATCCTTTACATCTTTCATGGTGGGGGAGAGTACAAACTATTAAGATGATGATCTTGTCTGTGGTTTATCAGATGGGTATGTTGCTGGTTTATTTTCAAGGGTCCTTTTATAAAAAATTAAATAGTATTCTTATAAAATTTATTTGGCTAGGTAAAACTCCTAGAGTGGCCTTGGTATCTTTACAAAGGCCAATTTCAGAGGGAGGGGTACATTTTCCCAATTTTTATAGGTATCATCAAGCCTATATTTTGCGCCAGGGTATGTATTGGGTCCTCCCAGAGCTCATTGAAAAACTCCCAGATTAGTTGTGGCTTGAATGGCAGCTCATGTCTCCTTTGCACCTTTGCCATGTGCTCAGTATCAAAATGCCTAGTTACAGTAAAGATAACAGAATATTAGCTGATACATGGAAAACATTGAGTTATGTAAATAATTTAACAACTATTCCAATTTACAAATCTACAAATCAATCTGTATGGCTGAACTCCAAGATTCAAATTGGCGTAGAAAGGCTCGCCTGGAAGCATTGGATGATAGCAGGAGTACGTCTATTAGATGATGTTATTTCTAATGGTAAAATGCTTGAATTTTCACAGTTGCAACATAAATTTGGCCTTAATAAATCAGAAAGTTTTAGATGGCTGCAACTGAAGCAGGCCATTCAGGCTGGGTTCCCTGACTGGAAAAACCTTAATAATCAATTTAGTATGGAGTTCTTATGTTTTCAGGCAGACTTCTTGGGACACCAGGCCGCCCAGTGGTATGAATTGATGACTGGCTTTATTAAAAAGAAACCAAATACTGGTCTGAGAGACATTTGGAGTATTGAGATTAAGCACCAAATTACTGCATCTCAGTGGCCACGAATTTGGACGTGGAGGATGAGATGTACAGTATCTGCATCTATGAGACAAACTTGTTTTTTTCTGTTACATAGAGCATTATGGACCCCTGTTCGGTTACAAATATTGGATAGCTCTAAGTCTAATAAATGTTGTCACTATCATCTCAAAGCAGGGACTTTAGATCATTTATTATTCTATTGTCCATTTATTATGAATTTCTGGAATTCAATTTGGGACCAAATTAATTGTTTATTAGATAACCCAGTGGCATTATCATATGATACTGTGCTATTTGGTATGGCAATGAGAGCAAAAAGTCAGATTAATAACAAATTATTACTTATAATGACTGGGGTTGCCATTCAACAAATTACATATAATTGGAAAAATTGGAGTAGATTAAATTATAATTTCTGGTGGAATTCCTTATGTCATGTTTATAAAATGGAGAGATTTAATGCAATACAGCAGGGTTTTTTCAGGAAATTTCAAGATGCGTGGGAATCATTTACAAAGTATTGTACTGATTTTATTTTATTTTTTCCCTTAAATTTACAAGTTCAATTATGAGGGGGGAGGGGAGGGTAAATTCATTGTTACATATTGTATAAGGTATTGATTATATGATAAGAAAGGGTGGGAGATAAGAGCATGTCATTTGTACCATTGACGATTATTTAGTGTTATATTTATTGTTAATTTGTTTGGATATATTGTTACACTTATTGTAAATTTGAAAATGAAAAAGAATTAAAAAAAAAAAAAAAAAAGTCAAATATACCCCCTCCCCTTTTACTAAATCGCGATAGCGTTTCTTAGCGCAGGGAGCTGCGCTGAATGCCCCTCGCAACTCCCGACGCTCATAGGCTCCCTGCGCTAAAAACCACTATCACAGTTTAGTAAAAGGGGGCCATAGTGCAAAATATAGACAGCAGATATAAATTCTCAAAACGGACACATTTTGATCACTAAATTAAAAATAAAATCATTTTTCCTACCTTTTTGTCTGGTGATTTCATGAGTCTCTGGTGCACTTCCTTCTTCTGTAAAGCCAATATTTTTCTTTCTGCCTTTCTTTCTCTCTTCCCCTGCCCCACCTCTTTCTGCCTTTCTTTCTCTCTCCCCCTCTGCCTGCCTGTCTTTCTTTCTCTCTCTCCCGCCCCCTCTTTATTTCAGCCTTTCTTTCTCTCTCCCCCTGCCTGACTGTCTTTTTTTCTCTCTCTCTCCCTGCCCCCCTCAAGCCATCGTGCCAATTTCTCCACTTACCTGATTCTTTCCCTACCCCCCAAGCCACCACGTTGATTTCTCCCTGCTGCTTCCCCGAGCGCCGGGCCCACAAGTCTTCATGTCGGGGAGGACGTTCCAGGCCAGCCAGGCAGTGATTGGTTGGCCCAGAACTTCCTCTCGGAGGTGAAGTCTTGTGAGTCCGGCGCTTGTACGCGCCAGGCCTGGTTCGGGGAAGCAGCAGGGAGAAAAAGATTGCGAAGGCAACGCGATCGACTTGCATTGCCTTTACGATCTACTGGTCGATCGCGATCGACCATTTGGGCACCCCTGCTCTACTCACTTCCTGCTGATTCAATGTACCGCTCAGCACCATATTGCCCACTGTGTTCTATGCTGGTATATTCCCGCAGATCCACTAACTTAACTCCAGTGGACTCCACCATCGTATCTTTTTGCATTATCCACCTAATGTGTCCTTCTGTACACTCTATGCCCTCTAATGAGAGTTCATCTTAGGTGTCCATATTGCACCATGATGTCATTTCCTCTTTGAGAGGTCTAGCTTTTGATGTGTTTCCAGAGTCAAATGAATTCTTATTATTTTTCTCATGCTTTTCAGGTGCTGGTTTCCAGTTTGGAGGCAATACTAGTTTCAACTTCAGCAGTGGCATTCCATCTAGTGGCATCTTTACCTTTGGTTCCAATGCAGGGGGTGCTGCATCGGCAGCTGCCCAGCCTCCAGCCTCTTCAAACTTCACCTTTAACCAGCCTCAAGCTTTCACAGTGGGGTAAGGAAACTTTGGGATGGGAAATCAGTTCCTGATGAGTTTATTATGACATGGTGTTTTAAGAGTCTAATTTTTTCATTAACAAGCAGGGTGCATCAGCTGTAGTAGCTGGTTTATCTTAGTCCTATGACCTAGTGTCTCAGAGCTCAGAAAAATCGAGTAGTTCAGCCAGTTTTCAAGCCCTTTCTGTCATCTTTGCCTGCATCCCTGCAGTAGGGTAGACACCCTGAAAGGTTTGGATAACAGAAGGAGGATGAAAATGGTGATATGCATCCTCAAATTGAACCTATTTTAAAACAATTTTTAAAGTTTTATAAATCTCTTTATTCTTCTGAGACTTATTTAGATAGAGAAAAAGATGGTTTAGAGTTTTTGAAATTGTTAGAGGGACCTAAAATTCCTGAACATATAAAAAGAAGTTTGGAAGAGCCAATATCATTAAAAGAATTGGAAACAGCTTTGAAGTCCATTAGAGTTGGATCCACTCCAGGTGGGGATGGTTATACAGTAGATTTTTATAAATCACTTCAAAATACTCTATTGCCTTATTTATTAAATTTATATCAGGCTCAACTAATGAAGGGTTGTATTACAGGCACTATGGCAGAATCTTTAACTATTTTTACCGAAGCCAAATAAAGATCCCACTTTGGTTTCAAATTATAGGCCTATTTCTTTAATCAATGTAGATGGTAAACTTTTAGCTAAGACATTGGCTTTAAGATTGGCTAAAGCTCTCCCTTTCATTATAGGTATGCATCAAATAGGATTCGTTGCTCAAAGACATTCTTCTAATAATACTAGGTTGGCGTTTCATATGCTATATTTAACAAAAGCCATGAATGATCCGGCTTTTTCTGTGTCCTTGGATGCAGAGAAGGCCTTTGATCGAGTAGAATGGACCTTCATGTATCAAGCAATGGAATGGTTTGGTATAAGTTCAGGATTTATACAAATAATACAAACGTTGTATAGCTCCCCTGCTGCTAGGTTGTTTATTAATAATAATTTTTCAGAACGTTTTAATTTGCAAAGGGGGGTTAGACAAGGTTGTCCCTTATCTCCTTTGCTTTTTGATATTGTTTTGGAACCCTTGTTATTAGCTATTCAACAGGTGAAGGAGATACAGGGTATTCTGCGTTCAGATAGAGAATATAAAGTATCTGCATATGCGGATGATATCTTGCTTTATTTGAGAAATCCAGAAACAACCATTCCATGCTTGCTTGAGTTGATTGTGAAATTCGGAAAGTTTTCAGGTTATAAGATAAATTGGAATAAATCAAAAGTTCTTCCACTTAATGTACATTGTACAAAAGGTTTATTTGATGCATTTTCTTTTGTATGGAAGGAAGATGGTCTAAAATATTTAGGAGTTTGGATCAAAAATACAGTGGATGATACAATGAAAGTAAATGAAAAATGTTTATTACAGAAGGTAACAGAAATGTGTGAGCAATGGAATCCTCTGCACTTATCTTGGTGGGGGAGAGTACAAACTGTTAAAATGATGATTTTACCTGTGGTTTGTAACCAAATAGGAATGTTACCAGTTTTTTTTCAGGGGTCTTTTTATAAAAAGTTAAATAGTATTCTAACAAAATTTATTTGGCTGGGTAAAATTCCTAGAATTGCTTTAGTGTCTTTACAAAAGCCAATTATGGAGGGGGGGTAAATTTTCCTAATTTCTATAGGTATCATCAGGCCTATATTTTGCGTCAAGGTATGTATTGGGTCCTCCCAGAGCCCATTGATAATATCCCAGACTGGTTTTGGTTAGAATGGTGACTCATGTTTCCTTTGTGACTTGGTCATGTTCTTAGTATCAAAATGCCAAGGTTATATAAAAATCATAGAATATTTGTTGATACATGGAAAACTTTAAGATATGTAAATACCGTATTTTCACGCAAATAACGCGCACCCGTATAAAACGCGCACACGGGTATAGCGCGCAGAAATCACGATGATATGTACAAAAACTTTGGTATACCGCGCTCACGGGTATACCGCGCATGCTGCCCGACGCTCCTTTCGCCCGCCCTGACTTTCCGTGCGCTGTCCCGACTCTCCGTTCACCCCCCCTGACTTCCGTGCACTGTCCCCCCTTGAAGGTCTGTCCCCATCCTGAAAGCCTGATGCCCCCCCCGACGTCCGATACATCCCTCTCCCCGAAGGACCGCCGACTCCCCAACAATATCGGGCCAGGAGGGAGCCCAAATCCTCCTGGCCACGGCGACCCCCTAACCCCACCCCGCACTACATTACGGGCAGAAGGGATCCCAGGCCCTCCTGCCCTCGACGCAAACCCCCCTCCCCCCAACGACCGCCCCCCCCAAGAACCTCCGACCGCCCCCCCAGCCGACCCGCGACCCCCCTGGCGACCCCCCCACCCCCCTTCCCCGTACCTTTGGTAGTTGGGCCAGAAGGGAGCCCAAACCCTCCTGGCCACGTCGACCCCCTAACCCCACCCCGCACTACATTACGGGCAGGAGGGATCCCAGGCCCTCCTGCCCTCGACGCAAACCCCCCTCCCCCCCAACGACCGCCCCCCCCAAGAACCTCCGACCGCCCCCCCAGCCGACCCGCGACCCCCCTGGCGACCCCCACGACCCCCCCACCCCCCTTCCCCGTACCTTTGGTAGTTGGCCGGACAGACGGGAGCCAAACCCGCCTGTCCGGCAGGCAGCCAACAAAGGAATGAGGCCGGATTGGCCCATCCAACTTAAAGCTCCGCCTACTGGTGGGGCCTAAGGCGCGTGGGCCAATCAGAATAGGCCCTGGAGCCTTAGGTCCCACCTGGGGGCGCGGCCTGAGGCACATGGTCGGGTTGGGCCCATGTGCCTCAGGCCGCGCCCCCAGGTGGGACCTAAGGCTCCAGGGCCTATTCTGATTGGCCCACGTGCCTTAGGCCCCACCAGTAGGCGGAGCTTTAGGATGGATGGGCCAATCCGGCCTCATTCCTTCGTTGGCTGCCTGCCGGACAGGCGGGTTTGGCTCCCGTCTGTCCGGCCAACTCCCAAAGGTACGGGGAAGGGGGGTGGGGGGGTCGTGGGGGTCGGCCAGGGGGGTCGCGGGTCGGCTGGGGGGGCGGTCGGAGGTTCTTGGGGGGGGCGGTCGGTGGGGGGAGGGGGGGTTTGCGTCGAGGGCAGGAGGGCCTGGGATCCCTCCTGCCCGTAATGTAGTGCAGGGTGGGGTTAGGGGGTCGCCGTGGCCAGGAGGGTTTGGGCTCCCTTCTGGCCCAACTACCAAAGGTACGGGGAAGGGGGGTGGGGGGTCGCCAGGGGGGTCGCGGGTCGGCTGGGGGGACGGTCGGAGGTTCTTGGGGGGGGGGCGATCGTTGGAGGGAGGGGGGTTTGCGTCGAGGGCAGGAGGGCCTGGGATCCCTCCTGCCCGTAATGTAGTGCGGGGTGGGGTTAGGGGGTCGCCGTGGCCAGGAGGGTTTGGGCTCCCTTCTGGCCCGATATTGTCGGGAAGTCGGCGGTCCTTCGGGGTGGGGGTGCGAGTGGTCCTGCCGGGGGGGGGGGGGGGATGTATCGGACGTCGGGGAGTCGGCCGGGCAAGAGGGCTTGGGCTCTCTCTTGCTCCGATCGTGGATGCGGGTGGGAGCGCGTGCGAGCGGTCCTGCTGGGGGGGTGAATCGGGCGTCGGGCGGGGTGGGAACTATGTTTTAAAACTTTTGTATACCGCGCTCACGCATATAACGCGCGAGAGGTATGCGCGGTAGGTAAAAACGCATATAACGCGCGCGTTATATGCGTGAAAATACGGTAATCTAACTCCTATTCCGATAAATAAATCAACAACTCAAACGATTTGGTTAAACCCCAAGATCAAAATTGGCGGTTTTAAAATTATCTGGAAACATTGGATGATGGCAGGAATACGCACATTGGAAGATGTAATATCTAACGGTAAGCTGCTTGAGTTTTCACAATTGCAACATAAATTTGGTCTCAACAAATCACAAAGTTTTAGATGGCTGCAATTGAAGCAGGCCATTCAGGCGGGGTTCCCTGAATGGAAAACTCTTAATAATCAATATAGTTTGGAATTCTTATGCTTTCAGATAGATTTCATGGGACACCAGGCCGCACAGTGGTATAAATTAATATCTGGATTTGTGAATAAAAAACCAAAAACTGGTCTTTGGGACATTTGGAGCATTGAGATTAAGCATCAAATTAATGGGTCTCAATGGCCACGAATTTGGTCTTGGAGGATGAGATGTACAGTGTCTGCATCTATGAGACAAACTTGGTTCTTTCTTTTGGATAGAGCTTTTTGGACCCCTGTTCGTTTACAAAAACTGGATAGTTCTAAGTCTAATAGATGTTGGCACTGTCATCTTGAGGCTGGGACATTAGATCATCTTTTATTCTATTGTCCATTTATATTAGTATTTTGGAAATCAATTTGGCCTCAAATCAATAGGATGTTAGAGAATCCGGTAGCCTTGACATATGATACTATTTTATTTGGCATGTCAATGAGAGCGAAGGGTCAGATTTCGTCAAATAATAACAAACTTTTATTTATATTGACTTGAGTTGCCATTCAACAGATTACATTCAATTGGAAAAATCATAGTAGATTAAATTACAGTTTCTGGTGGAATTCTGTGTGTCATATATATATATATATATATATATATATATAAAATGGAGCGCATAATAGCAACACAAAGAGGATATTTTGGTAAATTTCAGAAGATTTAGGGACCATTAACAGATTTTTGTAATGAGTAATAATGTTTTCCCAAAGTAAGATATTTGACATGGAGGGGTGTGGGTGGGTAATAAAGATTAAATCCTATAATGTACAAAAGTATTTAATTGTTTTTGATGTATTGGGGATGGAACTTTTGTAAGGGGAGGGAGGGGTTGGGAGGGTTTTCTAATCTGATATCAATTGTTTAGATACTAGGAATAGTTCATAATATTTAAAATATCATAGCATATAGATATTGGCTGAAAAGTTATATTTTTAATGATATATGAAAGTTAATCAAGTGTATATTTATAAGTTCAAATGATTTTTCTGATACACTTGTTGTAATATGTAAAAATGAATAAAGAATTTAGAAAAAAAAGAAGGAGGAATCTAGTGAATCTTGTATAATGTTGTAAAATTTGGCACCTAATATTTAATGCTAAAAAAAGCAGTGTCTTGTATTTAGGCTGGAAAACCCCAAGAGATTGGTACAATATAGGTGATAAAGTATGGTGATTGAGTACAATGTACAGCTTGAGACCACATCTTCAAAAAGATATAAACAGGGTGAAGATCTGTGTTCTTCCTCATAAAGCACACAGGGTCAGACCTAAAGTTCTTAATATGTATACTATGGAAGAAAGTAGGAAGAATGGAGATAGAGTAAAGACATTTAAATACCTCCATAGCATAAATACACAGGAGGTGAAACTGTTTCAGTTGAAAGTAATCTCTGGAGTTAGGGGGGATTTAGATGAATGTGAAAAGGGACAGACACAGGGGTAATTTAAGAAATACTGCTTTACAGAAAGGATGGTGTTTGTCTGGAACAGTTGCCTGGCAGAGGGGTGGGAATAAGGACTGAATCCAAGAAAGCATAGGACAAGGAAAGGATTGTAGAGCTCACTTAGATGGAATAGATGTGCACGTCACATAGGCCATATTGTTTTTATCTGCATTCATTTTCAATTTTTATATGAAAAAGAATAGTCACATCCTTGATATATGCAACTTTTCATCTCATTTGATCTTAAATTAAGAATCTCGGTATCAAAAAGAACTTTGTTGAAGACTCAACTCAACTCCATTTTCCATTGCTAAGAATGGCAACTAAAGGATCCAATGAAGCCACTTCATTTCAGATCCGTGACAACATCAGTTACATATGTTCATTCATTTCCAATAGAAACTTTGTGGAACTACAATATGATCATCTATTCACTTCTTTATGTCCCACGACTACTACCTAGACAGCATGTCTTGTTTAAATCTTTATTGATTTTCAAACTTTGATAGTGCAAAATCATAAATACTGCATAGAATGCACTAATAACTATACAATTATTACATTAAACAGTCACTTACTCCCATCCTCATCTTAATTATTAATACAATAATACATATGATGTGATTTCAATATTATAATTAAATAATTTAACTCCTCAATGTACATTTCCTTCCACACAGCCACCCTCCCTGGATGTGTAAAGAAATCTAATGAAAAGGGAAGAAACATGACCCTTACTGTAATACAACAAAAGTAGTCAATGGACTCCGTACATCATTAAAGGACTTACTAGTCCCCAAACATTCCGTCATCATTTTTTCATACTTATATGTGATAGGCACATTTACCCACCAAAAGTGTAATTAATTCTGTCATGGTTCTTCCAATTATGTGTGATCAGTTGAACAGCTATTCCCGTCATGATCAGGAAAAGGCGACTTTTATACTTATCTAAAAGTGTCTAAAATTGGCTACTCAGTTGGCCAAGTAGTCTTCCAAAACCTCGTCAATGAGTCGGCTCCCCAAGACTTTCTAGCTGAGGTATCCTGTGAAATTTATGACCAATAAAGATTTGGACAAACCTCCACTACTGATTTCCCCCCTTGTATGGCTGCTGTATCCTACTTATTGACCAAGCCATTCTCGGTGAGGAGGAGTTAGTGTTTATGTGCTTGCTTGCTTTTTATTTATTTATTTATTTTTTTAATCTGAGAAATTTGTGCTTTTTAAATAGCAGGCATATAAATACATGTGTGTGTTATTATTGTGATCTTATTTACTGCCTTTTTCATGAAGAGATTCATCCAAAGTAGCAGGCTCACAATCTAGCTGTGATACCTGGGCAATGAAGGGTTAAGTGATTTGCCCAGAGTCACAGGGAGTAGGCTGGGATTGAACTCACAACCTTAGGGTGCTGAGGAGGCAGCATCTATAACCATTAAATCCTAAAGGAGAAACCAATAAACAAAAGTGGCCAAAAGATAGAGACTTAGACCCAGGTCAAACTCATGAATTTTGTGCGAGTCCTGAACACTAGAGTCTTGTATCTGAACCAGCAAGTTACTTGCAGAAAACTGGCAATCATTTTTTTCAAATTCCACCTCCTTTCCAGGGAGCTGCTCCTGCCCCCTCAGTTTGTTTTCTGATAGCAAGTTTGCTCTGCTCTGTGATTTTATTATTTTCATGTATTTTTGCTAAGCATTCTTTGCAGGCTCGATGCCCAGAGGTTCCCATTTGGTGGGACCTCTGCCTGGGAGATGGGGCAGCTGAGTGAATGCATTTGTAGGACAGTAAGAGGAGTTTGAATTGTATTCAGAAATGGATGGGAAGCCAATGAAGTGACTTTAGGAGAAGGGTAATATGAGTATAGCAGCTCTCATGGAATATGAGTCATGCAGCCAAATTCTGGATGGATTGAAGGGAAGAAAGATGACAGAGCGGAAGACCTGAGAGTAGCGAGTTGCAGTAATCTAAGCGTGAGGTGATGAGGGTGTAGCTCTGTCTCTGCAATGTTCAAGTCCAGGTTAAAAGCTCACCTCTGAGACTGTTTTCAACTCCTCCTAACTCTCCTCCTTGAGTTCTGCATCCCCAACCCTCTGTAATGTCTGTCTGTCCAAGTTAGATTGTAAGCACTTCTGAGCAGGGACTGTCTTTCAATGTCAAAATGTACATGCTGCATAAGCCCTTCAGTGCTATAGAAGTGGTAAATAGTAGTAGTAAATGTGTACTTTCCATGGGGCAATTTTCAAAAGGATACTATTTGCGTACTAAAATTGATATATCTTAATCATATATTTGCAAAGGTTAGATGACTTATTTTTACCCTGCTTTGCTTGGATCATTGAATTTTTGAACATTAGCCACCTGTGTTATTGGTCATCAGTATGGAGAGCCATTAGTAGAATTTTTTGTATTTGGTGCACAACCACATAGGGATGTGATAGGATATGATGTGATTTATATATATATATATAAAAATAATATAATAAAAGCCTAAGCCGCGTGCTCCCGTTTTCCGTGCGCTGTAGGTCTCCGCAGGTAGGAGTGCGCATTCGCGGCTTAGGGTTTTATTGGATTCAGGCGGCACGGAGGCTGTCGGCGAAGGGCAGAAAGCACATGATGAACTGGGGCGGGGCCTAAGGCCCGCAGTTCGTCAGAGGAGCAAGAGGGACTGAGCACCCCTCCTGCTCCCAACTTTTAGAGGTAGGGGGAGGGGAAGGGTAGCGGAGGTCCGCGTCCAATGGCAGGAGGGAATGGGCATCCCTCCTGTGTTGGGTTTTTTTTTTTTGGGGGGGGAGGAAAGGAGTTGGCCCGATGGCAGGAGGTCCTGCCATATTTTAGAGCGCTGTGGGGGGGGAGCACTGATGGTAGGAGGGAGTCGGCATTCCTTCTGCCATTTTTGGGTGTTCAGGGAGGGGGGAAGGGAGGGAGCGCTTTGTCAGGGGAGGCTTTTTTTTGAAGGGAGGCCTACTGCTGGACGGGGGAGCAGGAAAGAGGTGCTAGGGGGGAAGAAAAAGGAAGGGAGGCCTACTGCTGGACAGGGGAGCAGGAAAGAGGTGCTGATGGACAGAGGAAGAGATGGGAGAAAAAGGAAGGGAGGCTTACTGCTGGACAGGGGGACAGGAAAGAGGTTCTGCTGGACAGGGGGGAGATTAAAAAAAGGGAGAAGGGCTGCTGCTGGATAAGGGGAGCAGTGAAGGGGTGGTGGTGGACACAGGGAAGATAAAAGGAAGGGAGAATGAGTGGACAGCCGAGGAAAAAGAAAGACAAATACAGAAAGCGGCTAAGGAGAGAGAGAGAGAGAAATAAAGACAAGACACACACACACACATATTCTAGCACCCGTTAATGTAACGGGCTATAAGACTAGTATATATAAATATATATATACTGATACTTTTGCATTTTAATTTGATGTTTTTCCTTCCCCCCCCACCCTCAAATGCAGAAGCAATGGGAAGAACATGTTTTCTGCTTCTGGATCTTCAGTTTCTAACCGGAAGATAAAGACTGCTATTAGACGGAGAAAATGAACATTAATGCTGTCCTTAAAAAGAAGACAAATGACTCCTTTCTACAACAGCTGAAGCCCTGCATAGTTCAAATATTGGATCATACCTCATGCTGTTTATCCTACATCAAATACATGCCTTGCCTAAGGACATTCAGAAAAGAAGAAAAAAGACAAAAAACACCCCTTCTGATTCCTTTGTTTTCTTGTTTATATATATATATCTATATGTGTAGATATATATAATATTCCCTCTTATATGTGGTTACCTGTAGCTGGTGACAGAAGAGTTCTTAAAAGCACCATTTATTTTAGACTCTACAAATTCTCCTCGTCTTTAACTGACTTCATGTGGGGAGGGAAGGGATAGGAGGTGCATGGTCTGGCTACAGCAAAATGAACATAGCCTGCTCAGTGACATGGTTTTCTGTAATACCTCCTCATCCGCACCACTATATTCTGCCTGCATTAAAGCAGGTCATGATAGCAGCAAAAGAGGCAGAATGGTGGTGGTGATGGCAGCTGGCCTTTTTTTTTTGTTTTTTTTTTTTTAATGACTTTTGAGCTTTTTTCACTTTTCCCCGGGAAAGGAGTTTGTGCTGATGTATGTTGTGACTGTGACTGAGTCGGGTATTTTTTGTGTGGTAATGCCTTCTGTTCAAGGAACAGCGAAGGCGGGGTTTATTCCTCCCGTAGAATTGGTTAGATCTGGTCATCTCCATTTAATGTACACTGTTGTCTTCATTCTTCTCTTCTCTCTGTCACCTCTTTGGATCCCCTTTTGCCTTCATAATTTTATTTCATTACTTGTGTAAATAGCGTTACAGTCTCCTCTTTGTACGTATTTTTTTGGGCATAACATAACTCTGTGAACTTTTTTTTTTGTGCGTGTGTGTTAGAGCAGTTCTTTTTGTTTAGTATTGTCTCAGATTTTATTATGTAAATCTCATTATTCAAAGTTGCCTAAATCCATTCAAAAATTAATCTTTAAAGAAAATTGGAAATTCTTTAAAGTGTATGAGTTTATTGGCTTTTCTGATCCATTTTTTTGGACCAAAAACCAGTATTGTACAAAGTATTAAGTATATATTTTTATATTTACAGAAATGGACCATGGTGACTTTGGATAATAAGGAAAAGTTTAATATTAAAGCCATGTTTATTACAGTATAATTAACATGTTAAAACCATGGGATAAATGCCATCAATAAAAATTATAAAATACAGGTGGTTTCCGTTTGAACTGTTGATGCAGGAACAGAGGACTAGTTGAAGGCATTATTATGGGTTTGTTTTTATTTTTGTAGGCGGAGTGCTGAGTGTGTTTCTGATCTTTTTGCACTGTGAACATTTCTGGCCTTCCCATCAGGCTGTCATATAATATATATTTGCCGTAGTATTTAAATGAGGAAAAGTTCCCTTTTCTGAACTATTTCTCATACCTTCAACACAATTTTCAGTTTTGTTGGTTTCCATTGTACTATATCTGTCTTCATTGGCAGACTCTCACTCCTTCTTTTTCTGACTTTACTGTTTGTCCCTCCTTTGGGGGGAAAAGTGATGAGCAGAGAAAGGGAAGAAGCCTCTTAGACCTCCTTCGCTGCAGTTCATATGCATTTCTCTTTCCAGCTAGGCCAAATGATGTTGCACCCTTTGCAAGCAGGTCTTGTTTCAGACGCACCTTAGTACTGTGCTGTGCTGTGCTGTTGCAGCCTTGCTTTGCCACTCACAAAGCTCCATCTGCCTTGCCCCCCTTTTCAGTTCCCTGAATACTGCCTTATCCAGCACCGCTAGGGAAAGGATATTTGCTTTTAGCTGGCCTTGCACTGCACATTTTTCCGATTTTTGTGATGGGAAATCAGGGGGCAAGAGGGGAAAAATTGCACATTTTCTCCCACTCCAATATCTCGATGGTAGTTTACCTGGTTTATCATAAAACCTCTTACTGTAAGGCAGCAAAGGGCAAGAGAAACCTCATCACCGGTAACAACTTAATATTCTGCAACTAAAGTTTAAATGATTGTAGAATGCAATTTCCCTAGTGATGCATTGGCAGGTACAAGATTTAGTACAGGCAGTAAAAACATCTTTCTGAAGGAGCTCATGGCATAAAGTGGGTGGGGAAGGGCATCGGCAACCACTATGCCATGCATTGATTCAGGATGTGAACAGAACTGAAACAGATGGCTGCACCCTGCTCTGCACAGCACAATGCTGAGATCTGCCAAATCTTACAGATTTTAAATGTAACTCTGCCACCTTCATTCCACATTTTCTCCCTTTCCTAGTGCCTATCTTCTACATAGCAATATCCAGTAACCATATAAAGCCTATTAAGGACACACATCCCTGCCAAAGATAATGTGCTGGTTCACCATTAAAATTGTTTAAAAATCATATTTATTAATATGTATTAATTTGTTGTGGTCTGATATGAGAAGTGTAATATACCAGAAAAGGATTCTGCTTTCCTCTCCATCCACCTCTTTCCCCTCACAGTGCTGTCTTCTGAAGTAAAAGAAATTCAGGACCTCTTTGTGTTTTATCTGGAATTAAGCTGCCAGGAACCAGACTGTAATAGGTGTTGAGCTTTGTATTTTTACTGCTTTTAAATTCTGATGAAAAATTTAAGGTCACGAGTAATCAGTTTCCTTATTTCTAATTATGTTGCAAGAAGCACACTTGAAAATCTTTCACAAAGTCTTAAAATAAAATTGAGGGAGTGAGGGTTACTGTGAATCAGTCAATGTTTCGTAGGCCAACAATAACTTACTTTGAATGTACCAATAGTTATTGGATTTCATATAAAATGGTATACCTCTTTAATGTACTTTAAAAAAAAACAAAAAAAACATTGAAAGTGTAAATATGTAGGTTACATTTTTAATAAGAGATGTGTTCAGATAGAGCTGGGCATTTACTAAACTCGGTGGTGTGCGCATTTATGCTTACCAGGGCCAGTTCAAACTTACTTTGTGGGTGTTGCATGAATAAAAATGGAACCTCCTGGAAGAAATGTTTGAACAGAATTGGGCCCATTGGACCCAATTTAAAAAATATTTTCCCTGTCCGTATTGGGCTGCATGTCAGGTGTTTTCTAGTAAACAAAACGCCAACATGCAGTTAAATACTGACTGCATAAGCAGTTGGAAATGTGCCTGTAGTTTTAGGTTCTAGCCCCCTTACTAGTGATTAGAGATGGTGCTTTTAAAGGATATCAAAGCTATTGGACTTGTGCATTCTACTTAATATGAGCTAAGTATGGATACTTCTGAATTTTTGAGAGTAGAATGACACTTGCACTCTTTCTCTCTATTTCTTATAATAATTCTATTTTACATGGTTCTTTGAACAAATAGGCTACCAGGAGGGAAAGCTGGAATGGAGTATTTTGCTTGGCCTCATAATGGACACGGTTTTTAGAGGCCTCTTGCTTCAGAATAAAACATAAATAAAGTTAATGCAACTTCTTTCTTTCACCTTGCCTGGTCTGGTTTGTCAGTCTTTTGTGTAAATTTTTTTTCCATCTATTGTATATATTCACCGTGTCTATTACTTTAAATATTTTTCTTTTGTGGGAGGGATCACACTGAGCAGAGTATTATGTGTGATGGTTTAGTATTATTTAATATACTGCCCTTCTTTAGGCAACAAGGCGTTTTACAAAATGTTAAAATAGAATATAGGAACTACTGTAACAAAGGACAGTAAAATATATAAGCTAACAAAATTATAAAAAAAAATAATTAAAATTCTCTGCAAACTGCGTCGTTAGTAAACTTTCTCAACTTCAGAAACATCCAAATATATTGAATTGAGACAAACTTTATTAGGAAAGGAATTCCATAAAGATGGTGAAAGGAAAAAAAAAAAGCTCAGACACAATTTTTTGTTCCATTAGACGCACTTTTTTTTCCCCTCCAAAAGTGGGTGGAAATAAGGATGCGTCTAATGGAGCAAATACACAAAGCACACCCCCTCCCCTTTAACTTATTTTAATGCTACCACTCTTCCTTTCTTGCCGGCCCTCTTCCTCCTCCCCCCCTGCGTACTTTTTTTAAAAAAACTTCTGGCACCACACTCGCTGAGAGCGGCACACAAGGGTTGCTGGCTGCCTGGTTCCCGCTGAGAATGGCAGATGCAGCTGCCTCCTCTTCTGCTCTCTTGCGGCATAGCGGCACACCAGGTTGCCTGCCTGGTGCGCCACTGTGCCGCGAGAGAGCAGAAGAGGAGGCAGCTGCATCTGCCGTTGTCAGCGATGACCAGGCTGCCAGCAACCCTTGTGCGCCGCTCTCAGCGAGTGAGGTGCCAGAAGTTTTTTAAAAAGGTGTGGGGGGGGGGGGGGGGAAGAGGGACGGGGGCCTGCCGTTTGCCGCCTGCCTGGGTAGTGAGGGAGAGGTCAGGGCCTGCCTGGGGGGGAGGGAGGGAGAGGCCGGGGCTTTCCTGCTGCCTGCCTTAGAGGGAGAGGCCGGGGCTTGCCTGCTGCCTGCCTGGGGGGGGGGGGCGGGAGAGGCCTGCCCTGTCCCTACTTGCCTGCCAGCCACTAGGTCTGCCTGCCCTGTGCCGGCCTACCGCTAGACCACCAGAGGGTGGACAGGGTACAGAGCCTGGCAGGGAGGGGGGACAGGGTGCAGAGCTTGGCAAGTAGTGTGAGGTTGGGTGCAGAGCCTGGCAGGGAGAATTTGGTTCAGAATGGTTTTTTTTCTTGTTTTCCTCCTGTAAATTTAGGGTGCGTCTTATGGTCAGGTGTGTCTAATGGAGCGAAAAATACGGTAACTTGTAATGAACTGCATGAACAGAAGGGATATGAAGGCGTTGATCATTCACAGAACACAAAACTAGGTGGCAAATAAGAACAGATAAGAGATAATGATTATTGCTATGAATCGGTTTGAAGGTTAAAATATGGATTTTGAATTGTATATGAAAAGGAACTGGGAGCTAGTGATGCTAAAGAAATAGTGGAGTGAGATTATCAAAATGTGAATCATGGAAAATTAAATGGATTGCTGTATTTTGAATGGTTTGTAATCTGAGTATGTTTGAGGTAATCCTGCCTAGATGATATTGCAGTAATCTAAGTTTGAAGAAATAAGTGAGTAAGTGTTTTTGTGAATGCTGATCAAGAAGTGAACATATTGAGCGAAATTGTCTCAAAGAGTAAAAACGGGATTTCACTACTGAGGTTTGATGTTCAAATGAATGTTGCTGATCAAAAAGTACTCCTAGATATCTAAAGTGGGTAACCAAAGAAAGGGATTTATTTAGGAAAGTAGATGATGGGTCTGGAGTTGGATTTATACCACCGATCCAACACCCAAAAGATTTTAATGGGTTAAAGTGTCCATTTTCAGTCAGCCAAGTCGAAATTAGTTGTAAGGCTTAATTTAGAGGTGAGATATCTGGGAAGGAAGGACTTGTCTCATGGATTAGTAAAATATCAGCATAAAAGAAAAATTGTAAACCCTGTTCCTGAGTTAGAAGTGCCAATGGACTGAGAAAATATTGAAAAGAAGTGGTGCTAGTACCGAATCCTGGGGAACGCCACAAGTGGTGGAAAAAGTCATTTGATTGATGGTTAGAGAAAAAGACCAGAAAGGAATAATCACTTAAGGAGGAACTTAACTATGAAAGAATACAGCCATTCACACCAAACTCTGAAGCCATGTTAGAAGAATAGAATGATCAACCATGGTAAGATCCAAAGATACTAATTGAGTAATATTACCTTTATCTAGAGTAACGAGCTGATTTAGTAGAGTGACAAGTATGGTTTTGCTATGACCTAGTCCAGGGGTCTGCAACCTTTAAGACATAAAGAGCCACTTGGACCCGTTTTCGAAAAGAAAATAAAACTTGGAGCCGCAAAACCATTATAAAACAAATCTAACACTGCATATATTGTTTCTTATCTTAATGCTATGTACAGGATCACTAAATTGAAAATAAAATCATTTTTCCTACCTTTGCTATTTGGTGATTTCATGAGTCTCTGGTTGCACTTTCTTCTTCTGACTGTGTATCCAATCTTTCTTCCTTTCTTTCAGCCTCCTGTATGTTTCCTCTCCTCCAGACCTCATTCTCTCCCCCAACTTTTTCTTTCTGTCTCCCTGTTCCCCCTTCTTTCTGTCTCCGTGCCGTCCCCCAAGCCACTCGGTTTGCTGCCACCGCAATCGGGGAACAGCCCCAAGCCACCGCCGTCCCAAGCTTTCCCTGCAGAAGTGTTGCGCTGACCAGCATTCCGCTCCCTGACGTCAATTCTGATGTAGGAGAGGAAGTTCCGGGCCAACAAGGCATTTCTCCTCATTCCATCCAGCCTGAGCCCCATCTCTCCTTGATCCAGCATTTCCCTTCTGTGTCTGTCAGAATTACCATTCCACCTATTTTCCAGCATCACCCTTCTTTGTGTCCATCTCACCTATATCCCTATCTCACCACTTTTTCAGAATCTTCATTTGTCTCTGTCCTTATCTTTACGCCATGTTCACCATTTGCCCTTTCAATGTCTTTATCTCCCCCCCCCCCCCCACTTTTTCAGCATTACTTCTATGTCTCTATTTCACCTCCTCTTCATGTCCCCTCTGTATCTCTATCCTTATTCAGTAGGTCCTGCTTACCCTTTCTCTTCTTTGTGTCACTATATCCATTTTCAGCTTTCCCCCCTTTTCCTTTGTTACTGCACCCGGTAGCCAGAATCTTTCCACCCTCCCTCCACTCCGGCCCAGCCCAGTATGAAATATTTCCTTTTGTTTCCCTCCCCTCTCTCTTTCTCTCTCTCTTCTCCTCCCTCACCCACGAGTCCTGCATCTGGCCCTCTCCCTTCTACCTGCACCTGGCAACACCCCCCTGCTCCGCGGCTCTCTTCAGCAACTCGTCAGCAGCGGTGATCAAGACAAGCTGCCGACATCGAGGCCTTCCCTCTACGAGTCCCGCCTTTGTGGAAAAAGGAAGTTGAAACAAGCGGGACTCGCAGAGGGTAGGCCCCGACGTCAGAAGCTGCTGCTGAGTTGCCGAAGAGAGCCGCGGAGCAGGGGATGTGGCCGGAAGCAGGTAGAAGGGAGAGGGAGATAGGAAGGCTGTAGATCTCCGGAGCATGACACCGACCCCGGCCAGGATGATTTCTTTTTCAGGCGTCGCGGCGGGAAATAGCCATGCTGAGCAGTGAGCTCAGCACTACACAGATGAAAGCCTTGCTTGCTGATTGGTCCGGCGGCACGGCGGGGCGGGGCCGCCGGACCAATCAGCAAGCAAGGCTTTCATCTGTGTGTGCTGAGCTCACTGCTCAGCATGGCTATTTCCCGCCGCGACGCCGGACTTGTAAGCTGCATTCCTGCGTGACACACTACCGGAGCCGCAGCAGAGGTGGAAAAGAGCCGCATGCGGCTCTGGAGCCGCGGGTTGCCGACCCCCGACCTAGTCTAAAACCAGACTGCCTAGGATGAATAATGTTTTTAGTTTCTGTAAAATCTGAGAGTGATTTAAAAATTATTTGCCGCTGTTATATGTTTGCTGAGTGGCATAAGACCACAGCTTGCTAGGCCTGATTTCTGGTATGCTATGTTCTTGGGAAGGGGTGGTTTTTTGGGGGAGGTGGTTTGGATAGGGATGGTTGGGGGTAGACGAGTTATGGGAGTAGGGGATTGAGGGGGTGGGGGAGAGAGATTGGGGGGTGAAAAAAACAAAACTGCCTATTGTACTACTTGATTTTCTCTGGCTTGTGTTAATTGTTTACTCTAATTGCTTGTTTGTTGTTCAACAATAAAAACGATTTATACTAAAAACTATTTGCTCTGTAAGTTTAGAGCAGAGGTGTCAAAGTCCCTCCTTGAAGGCCGCAATCCAGTCTGGTTTTCAGGATTTCTCCAATGAATATGCATAAGATCTATTTGCATGCACTGATTTCATTGTATGCTAATAGATCATGCATATTCATTGGGGAAATCCTGAAAACCCGACTGGATTTCGGCCCTCGAGGAGGGACTTTGACACCCCTGGTTTAGAGCGATAAGGGAGGTTCAAAATTGGACGGTAGTTCAATTCTAATGATGAATTCTCTGTCTTTCTTTAGAATTGGGTCCCCAAGTGCATGTTTTTCATTCTTTTGGCATTACACCATTGGATAAGCTGTTCCAAATCATTTTAAGAATGTATGGAACAAGACAGTGTCTCGATTCGGTGATCCAAGATGATGGAATAGGATCAAAGAGACATGTTGTTTTACAAGAGGAATTGATTATTTTAGTCAGGGATGTCAAAGTGGGCAAAGAAAAAGAGCACCATGATTGACCATAATTGTGTTATATAGCAGGATTGGTTGGAGAGGCTAAGTCCAAAGTTTGAGCGTAATAAAAAGAGTATTAGACTTGGGGCTCCTTTTACTAAGTTGCGTTAGGACATTAACGCGCGCTACATTGCCTCGTGCGCTAGACGCTAACGCCAGCATTGAGCTGGCATTAGTTCTAGCCGCGTAGCGCGTGGTAATACCCTGCATGTGCTAAAACCGCTAGCACACCTTAGTAAAAGGAGCCCCTAGTCATTTGCTGTGTATGGAGTTGGGCCACCTTCGATCTAAAATAATTAGCTAGATCCGCAGAGCTCAAACTATCATTCATAGTGTTTACCACATGAGGGGATGAAGTAAGTCCATGATATATAAAAAGATTTTTTGGTCTTAGCAGCATGATTGATTTGGGAGGAGTAATATAATTGCCTATGGCCCATAGGATATGAAACACTTCCGATTCTTTGACTTCCTTAAGTTCCGCCATATTGTTTATTTTGTGGAATCATAGTGTGCAGCGTGGTACTGCAGTTGTATAACTGTATTCGTTTATTAAATTGCAACCAGATATAACTCTTAAAATGTCTAAACCGCGAATGGTGAAAAGTGTAAAACGCCAGAGAGCTGCAACAGCTTTTAGGTCTGAATGGCTTGAAGAAATTGTTGAAACGGAGACACCGGAATCTTGAAATACAATGCGTGTTCGACTGTGTGAAATATTTATCTATAACGAAGACGATGGAGTTGTGTGTTATTGTCAAGATGCCAAAGCAACTGGAAAATTCTCTACTGGAAAAATATGGGATTATGTTTGGAAACTGGACTTTCAGAAACGCCATCTATCAAGTAAATCTCATACCGACAGTATTAGGAAACTCAGAAGTAAAAATCCAAATTTAAGAGGGGGACTGGTTAACATGTTGCTTGAAAGCCCAACCCAAAAAAAAAACAAAAAACAGGCAAATTAGTAATGAACGGAAGCGTTCCAGCCCTGATGAAATAAGGTTCTTGTCGACAGTGTTGTGCTGGCCATTAAGATGAATATCTCAATGCTCTCTGTTCAAGATATCAATGAGCACATGGCGAAGTATGTTAGTATACCTGATAGCTGGAGAAGCAAAAACTATGCGTTTGAATTTCTTGGAATTATCAATGGCATCGTGGAAGATGATCGTATGGCAGACATTAAATTAGCAACGTATCATACGTTAACTGTTGATGAAAGCACAGACATTTCTGTCAACAAGTACTTAACTCTACTTTAAGTATCGGTCAGTCAATTCAAATGAGTATAGGACATCATTTGGTGGGATGCTATAGTTGGAAGCATGTGATGCTACATCAATAATAACAGCAATTAGGGAATTCTATAGAAACATGAACTTGAGCTGAATAAAATGGTTATGTTCACCTCTGATGGTGCCTCTGTTATGTTGGGCATAATAGATGGTGTTGCAACACAGCTGAGAAAAGACATTCCACATTTAGTGCAGCAACATTGTGTTGCACATCGGGAAGATTTGGGACTTTCTGATCCATGGAAAGAAGTAAAATTGATGAAAGAAGTAGAAACTGTAATGAGAACTGTGTACACGGTGTTCTGTCGCTCTTCTACTAAATGATGCAAATTTCAAGAAATAGCAGATGCATCTGAATGTGAATCAATTGCTTTCAGACCTCTGAATGAAGTGCGCTGGTTATCTAGACACTTTGCACTTAAAGCAATTTTTTGAAATTATGATCCCCTGTTAAAATATTTTGAAGAAGACAAAGATAATGATCCTATTGCAAAGTACTACTATAAGAAGCTGACCAGTGAACAATTTCATATTACACATGAAGTTTTGAATGATGTCTTATCAGAACTGGCTTCCTTAACCATGGCATTTCAAAAACATGGTTTGACACCATTGGAAGCTTATCATCTTGCACAGGGTAAATTGAACAAACTTTGAATGCAGTACTTAGGCGACAAGGTTAAGTGGAGTGATAAAGTCAACAGTCTTGACAACAGGATGAGGTCTGGAGAAAAAGTTTCAGTGGATACTAATTCCATATTAACCTTCATCAACATCCTATGTTTGCATCTGAGTGAAAGATTTCCTGAAAATGAAGTTGAGGAATGGTCTGCTTTTGACTGTACAGCAATATCACAATGCGACGTTGACTTCGGAAATGGACATATCAGATCTCTTTGTTTAAAGTATAAACAATTTCTTCCGGAGGAAAGTGTTGTTATTCAGCAATACAATGACTTTAAATTCCTTGTTGCAGAAAAAATCAAAAGCAATCTGATAAACAGCTTTCCAGATATGATGAAATTTGCATTTCAGAATGATCAGTTTGCAGATTTAGCAAAATTGATGGACATTGGTGCCACACTCTTAGCATCTAATTCAGATTGTGAGCGTGGTTTTAGTCTAATGAACAATTTGAAGACTAAACAAAGGAATCTTTTACATTTAGAGCATTTGGAAATGCTGATGCGTGTTAAGAGTCACCTTCAAGATGGAGGCTCAACAGATCTTGACAGAATTTATTCGGACTGGATAAATATGAAAGATTGCAGGGAAAAACTTTGAAAACTAAATTGCTGTTATTTTCTAAATTTTAAGTATAAAGTACAATGATACCTTATAGGTAGTGCTCAATGAAACATTTCAATGAAACATAATTTATGTTTATTGAAATGAGACTTTATGTTACATAAAGTGTAACTAACATAAAGTGTAACTAAAATTACATTGTGTTTTCGTTAATTCAGACTAAACTCAAAGACCTGCCCATTACTGAACTCCGGGCCCTCTGGCAATCATTTTTATAGTGCACACAAATTTAGTTTTTCTTTAAAATGCGCACAGATGAATTTTTTTGCACACACAGCCTATGAAAAATTAGAGGGAACATTGGTCAAGACTCAATTAAGTGACTTGCCCTAGCATGAGCAGATAGAATGAAATTGGTAGAGTCTTTTTTTGTTGGCGCCAGTTACAGGAAATACATTCTGTTTCATCTTTAAAGAGTTTTCAGTTGGAGCTATCTTACTGCCTCTATTGAATTACTGTAATTCTTTATATTATGGTGTTACGCTGAATTTAAAAATAGGCTGCAGTTGCTTCAAAATACAGCTGTGCATTTGATTTTTAGAGCAAAAATAAATATGACCGGGTTACTCCTCTTCTGAATCAATTACATTGGTTGAAGATTGAGAAGAGAGCACATTTTAAATTAGTTATACTTATTTCCAGTGCAAAAGGTGAGACATTCTAGACCAGTGGGTAGTGTCCCCATGGCCACGTGCCATCTGCAGAAGGAATCCAGTTTGAATTTTTCTCTGTGCCTCTGTACTTCACTGAGCTCCTTAGCTGCACCTATAGTTTGTTCCTTCTGCACTTGTGCCTGCAGGAGTGTGTTCATTCTCTCCACATTTTATTACTAAGTGTTTTTAGTCCTTTTTTCCTCAGGATTCTTGTGCTCAGTGCATTTCTTTCACTTTACCTACATTGAGAACACACAGACCTGTCTAGCTGACAGCCCAATCCCAAGGGGTACCTATTAACTAGCCTGCTTAGTGTCTGTGGAACTCAGGGCTGTCCCTGAAGTGGTCTCACCTACTGTTTAAGCAGGGGTCGAGCACAGGCTGTTAGGTGCCCTTAGGAAGCATAGCAGTGTCTCGCATGGTGCCAATTGCGGTTTCTCACCTCCACCCGATCCAGTGCATGTCCACAGGGTTGAAGTTGCAATCAGACATGGGTTCTGACTGGCAGCCCAAAGATCAGCTTTGCAGAGCCATTCCCAGCATGAAGTAGTGATTCTCTAATCCAGCTACAGTAAGAGAGACTGCAGCATAGAACCACAATCAGGTCACAGTGAGTATAGGCTGTTATAGCCTGTGAGATGGATCGGGGAGGTCTGAAAAGGTTTTTTTAAAAAAAGTTTCTGCGTGTTCCCCCATCTGAAAAATCTTAAAATTGCTGTTTTTTTAGAACTTTGCTAAATGTGGAAAATATAACGATTTTGGCATGAATTTCACAGTGGTGGCTATCTTGGATTTTTAGCAATCTTTTTTTCAAAAGCTCCATGCTTCTCCAAAACTGCAATTTTGCCTCAAATCTTATAGGGATAGAGTCCTTAGGCTCTCCTAATGTGAATTCTTGCCAGGATTGTGCAAATTAGGCAGACCCACTCTAAGGGTTCTGGTCGCTCTATTTTTCATATCTCCATGCATTCCCATTCATATACCAGCACCACATCTCAGACCAAAGCTCCCAGCAGCGGAACTCTGGCTACAGACATGCCCAGCCATCTGGATCCCATGATAGGTTGAGTATTTTGGCAGTAGACCATTAGGCCTTATCTAATGTCTTTGGCACTCTTCTTTTGTCTAAGAAATTGACTGCTATATCAGCGTGGTTGACTTTCCAGCATTGGTGCACTCAAGAACAAGCGGAGCCATATTCTGCTCCACTTTTGGTGGTACTGGCCTTTCTCCGAGCTGGTCCTGATCAAGTCCTCTCTGCAGCGTCCTTTTGGGTCCAATTGGATGAGCTCTCTTGTCATCCCCGGGGTTGTCCTTTGTCTTTGCATTGGACCATCAATTTATCTACCGTTCCCTTTCTGGGACCTCATCCTGGTGCTGTATAGTCTTCCCAATACTTTCTTTGAGCCCTTTCTTGATGCATCCCTCTTGGCCTTGGTGCACCAAATGGTGTGTTTTTTCTGATTGCTGTTCCCTCATCGAGCTATGTGAGGGACTCCAGGCTTTTTCTTATTATATCTTTAGAAAATTGTTAACTTTTTATTTTTAACTAGTGTTTAAGCCCATTACATTAATGGGTGCTAGAATATGTCTTTCTTTCTTACTTTCTGTGTCTCTCCCTGCCCCTGTCTCCCTTTTTTTCTTTCTCCCTCCCGCTGTCTGTCCTTCTTTCTTTCTGGTTCTCTCTCTGGCACCCTGTCTGTCTTTCTTTCTGTCTCTCTCCCTGCCTGCTGTCTTTCTGTGTGTCTGTCTTTTGTTCTAATGCGCTGCCTGCCTGCCTGTCTGTCTTTCTGTGTCTCCCCTCCCCCAGAGCAAACCAAGATTGCTCCCAGGCCTCCTTTCCCTCTCCGTCCCCTCCACTTCCCTGTGCAGCAGCAGCATTTCCCTGCCTTCCCTGTGCAGAAGCAGCATTCCCACACACACACACTTCCCTATGCAGCAGCAGCATTTCCCACCCTTCCTTGTGCAGCAGCAGCATTTCCTGGCTTTCCCTGTGCAGAAGCATCATTCCCCCCTCCCCCCCCACACTACCCTGTGCAGCAGCATTTCCCATCCTTCCCTGTGCATCAACAGCATTTCCCACCCTTCCCTGTGCAGCAGCAGCATTTCCCTGCCTTCCCTGTGCAGAAGCGGCATCCCCCCCCCCCACACACACTACCCTGTGCAGCAGCAGCATTTCCCGTCCTTCCCTATGCAGAAGCAGCATTTCCCCACACACACACACTTCCCTGTGCAGCAGCAGCATTTCCCGCCACCCCCTTCCCAGCCGCCGCATTGAAATTGAGAGAAAAGCGCTGCACCGCGCTACCGCTGGCTTCGGCGTCTTCTATCCACTGCGGCCAACCCTAGCAGAAACAGGAAGTAGTCAGAGAGGGCGGGCCGCAGTGGACAGAAGACGGCGAGGCCAGTGTTAGCGCGGTGCAGCACTTTTCTCTTAATTGAAACGCGGGTGAGCCGGCGAGAAGGAGGAGGCTTTGGCGGTGAGTGAGGGCGGGAGGGGGGAGTCGCCGGCTGTGGTATGTTTCTCCGCTTTGGCCGCCGCATCTGCACTCCTGCTGCCCATGGACCTACTGATCACAGATCAGAGATCACAGAAGCACGCAGGTAAGTGCGCATGCGCGGCTAAGGTTTTATTATATAGGATGATTGTTAAATTAATAATTTTGTATGGAAACATTATTTTTTAAGTTATTTGTTTATAATTTTTTTGTGAGAATAGTATGGAATGCAAATAAGAATAAAATATAAATTAAAAATTGGTCAGACCAAGGAACAGGATTAGTTTTAAAGTCAGAAAGAGCTGGATGAAGAGAGAACCTTACTCCCCACTGCTCAGCACCCTAGCATTCCCCCTAACTGTATCCCCCCATCCTGGCATCCTGTTTCTGTCAGTCTGTTTAGATTTTAAGCTCTTTTGTGCAGGGACTGTCTCCATAATAACTATGTACAGCGCTGCATAATTCTGGTAGTACTCTAGAAATAATAGTAGTAGTAGCAACAGATTACCAAGTCAAGGGTGTGTCCTACATTATAAGTAGGAAGCAGAATATGTTGCTTTAGTGTGAGATCAGACCTGGGGCTAGATTCACTAAGGACACCAATTGTGATCCGATTGTTCCCTGACCCGATTCACCAATCTTGGTGCCGATCAAACTCTGATCTGCGCATGCAAATGAGGGGGAACAGCATGTAAATGTAGGCAGGCAGCGATTCACTAAAAAAATGAGGAACACCGACTGGGCTGAGGACCAGTCGCTCAGGTCCTTTCCGGCTGCCCTGCTCTGTGCCCCGACTCCTGCTGTCTCCTGCACTCGGCCCTGACTCTCCTCTTGCCGCCCTGCTCGCCGCTCTGCTCTCTGACCCAACACTCCTCTGGCCGCCCTGCTTTCTGCCATGACTCTCTTGCCCTTTCCTGTGGGTTTTAACCTGCGGGTTTAAAGCGGGTTAAAACTACGGGCTTGCAAAGTAACAGGAACAAGCTTTAAACTTTTTAAAATGACACGTGAAAGAAAAAAAAAAAAATCCAAAGCTCTGTAAGCATGCGCAGACCATCTGCAGGCAAAGAAGATGGTCTGTGCATGTGTCGGGATCGCTGTTCAGCGATCCATGTGGTCGGTTGGGGGTGTGATTACAATCTCCCCCATTTGCATGAGGGCACTTCGTGAATCAGCCCCCCAGCCATGGATTGGATCCGATTGCTCATGGATCGAATCCCTGAGCTTAGTGAATCTAGGTCAAAACCAAAAAAACACCCTACAAACTTATTGCACTGAAAGTATCAACTTTAACAATGGGAGTGGGCCTCAGAGACCTGAGAATCAGGCAGCTGACTGCTAGTTCTTGTTGCAGGCAAAATCTCAATCATCAGCCCAGACCAGAGTCAAATTTTTTATAGAAGTTATAAATCATTTTGAAATTTTTTAATATTTTTTTTTAAATCTTTAAACTTAATTTTAAACATTTCTTAAATAACATCAATCAAAGATAGCGCCTATACTTAAAAAAAAAAAAACACTTATCTTTGCAAACGCCGCTGAGAGTGTACGGCACTGCTTGTTAAAGTTGATACTTTCAGTGCAATAAGTTTGTAGGGTGTTTTTTGGTTTTGACTTATCTTCTGAACACCAGATTCTGTATTTGTACTTAGTGAATCTAGCCCAAAGTATGAAAGGCTTTGTCCCAGGAATGAGTAGGAGTAGCCCAGTGAATATTGACGTCACCAAGAATGATTGGATTAGGATAGTGTAATAGCAAGAGACAAACTGTGAAACCTGAGTGAATGATCGAGAAAATATACAAGTAATTCATAAAGGTGTTTATAACTAATTTTACTAGTAAAAGTTCCTTATAAGAAAAAGGATCAGACTGCATTTAGCAGAGAGACAGAAAATAGCAACCCCACCACCAGACCGAAATAACCGAGAGGCCCGGAATCCAAAGTAATGAAGTGGTGTACAAGTAGTCCCAAAGTTACAGATGCCTAACTTAAGTACAACTCGTACTTAAGAAAGCGGTTGCGGCGTCATTTGATTTCACTGATCAGTATTTCCAGTGGCAGACTCCTGCAGTTCTCCTATATCACATTCAGGAATAAGGCATGGCCACATTAAGAACAGTGTGATTGTGCATGTTGTACCTTAGAGGGAACACTGGGGACAGTTGGCCCTTTTGTCAGCTGGGAGCAGAGCAACAAGAATCTTAAAATCTGCAAGTTGTGAATTACATACAAATCCAACTTAAGAACAGCTTTTAAAAACGTAACTAGTTCTTAACCCGAGGACTGCCTGTATATTGAAAGAGAAAAGATTCTTTACCCCTTCTCAACCATGTCTCTGTAAAACAGAGAATGGGAGCAAGGGTAGAGGACAGAAGATCTAAAATAGATGGTTTTCCTTAAAGACAAGCAATTAAGAGAAAAGGAGTATGAATCGCATTGGATGAGAACTTCTGGGGACAAAATTTAGCATTGAGAGCCATCAGTCAAAGTACTTATCCTAGATTTTATTAGAAAACCGAGTGCATTGAGATGGGTGGTTTCCCTGAAAATTGGAATCGGCAGACTTAAGCAGTGAAGTTAAAAGATCAGATAGACATAAGTGCACTAGGAGAAAGATTATATACATTTCTACTGATGTAAGAACATAAGAGTAGCCATTTTGGGCCAGACGAATGGTCCATTAGCCCAGTATTCTGCTTCCACTGTTGTGGTGGGCAGTGATTTAATATAAACGTTTATACATAAGGTAGATTTCTAATTTAAAAGGTAAAGGAAGTTGGTGCTATGAAGAGATCTGCGTGAATCTTGGAATGTGTTGTCAGAGAGAGCTCAAGTCGCTGAACTCAGCATGCACAAGGATGCCAGCATCAGCAGCTGAAATGTGCCTGCTGACTTGAGTGCTGCTCAGACAGCACAGGTGGGACTCGCACAGAGACTCCTTCAATGTCCAGGGCTTGGCATCCCCACCAGTCATTAAAGATCCTCCTCCCCCCTCCCCCACTGGTTCAGACCTGGAGAAGCAGCGGGCTCAGCAGAGGAGCAGGAGGTCAGGTAAATGTAATTAAAAAAAAAAATTTGGGCCAGTTAACATGTTAATATTCTGATAAATCTGCTACACTAGTTTTCTCTCCATTGGGCTTTAGCTATGGTGTTGCTTTCACTTTTGTTTAAACTTGTGCCATGGTTAAGGTGACCATACGTCCCATTTTGAATGGGACCATCCCGTTTTCAGACCCTCTGTCCTGTTGTCCCCACACACAGCTTCGGGATGCCGAAATGTCCCATTTTCAGGGACATCGTCCCAAAGCTGTGCTCTGGGACAACGGGACAGGCGATCACTTCCTGTCCTACCTGCTGCGCAAAAAAAAAAAAAGCCTCCCTCCTTCCTTTCCCCCGGTCCGCTGCTATCTTACCGCCCTGCTGCTAATTACTGACATGGTCTTCATTCCCACATCAATTCTGATGTCGGAGAGGACATTCTGGGCCAGCCAGGCAGCAATTGGCTGGCCCAGAACGTCCTCTCCAATGTCAGAATTGACGTCGGAAAGAAGACTTTGTGTCGGCGATTAGCAGCAGCAGAGAGGTAAGATAGCAGCGGACCAGGGGAAAGGAAGGAGGAAGGCTTTTTTTTTTTTTTTTTGTGCGGCAGGGAGAGAAGGAGGTGGACAGACAGACAGGCAGGCTGGCTGGCATTGGGGGTGGGGGGGATAAAGTCTGGAAGGCAGTGAGAGGGACATAGGAAGGAGGCACTGGGGCACTAAAGACATAGGAAGGGGCACTAAGGACATGGGAAGGAGGCACCGGTGGCACTAAGGACATAGGAAGGAGGCACCGGGGGCACTAAGGACATAGGTAGGAAGGAGGGAATAGAAAGGGATAATTGTTGGGCCTGAGTGCAGAAAAAAAAGAAATGAAAGAAAGGATACACAGTCAGAAGGAAACGCAACCAGAGACTCATGAAATCACCAGACAGCAAAGGTAAGAAAAATGATTTTATTTTTAATTTAGTGATCAAAATGTTTCAGTTTTGAGAATTTATATCTGCTGTCTATATTTTGCACTATATTTGTCTTTTTCTATAGTTGCTGAGGTGACATTGCATATTTTAAAGTCATCTGTCTTGACATCTTTGAAACCCCCAAATATAAATGATAATTAACATTTTCTCTGCATATAATGCGCTTTATAGTTTTTTAAAAATTTTATGGTTACCATTATGAATTAATAAGATATTGTGTACATGAAAAATAAATGAAAGAAATTGGGGATGGGATTGGGGCCCGCGGGACTAGGGTGGGATTGGGGGCGGGACTGACAATTAATAGATGTCCCCTGATGATTAAAAAAATAAGTGGTCACGTTAGCCATGGTGGTTCCAGTGACAGCTTTCCCCATAGTGCCTCACTGCCTGTGAAGAAGATGGCTCAGAAAGAAAATAATGGAGTTGCTCACAAATTATCCACACAGCAAGCTTTTATCTTGCATATTGTAGCAGGAGGCTCTGGATCTCAAACCCTGCATAATCGTGGCACATGATCCAACTGTTCTCCTCCCTCCTCTGTCTTGAAGTTTTACTGAGTCCACAGTGAGTAAATAAATCATCAAGCCAACAAAAGAATGAAAAACACATTTTGCAAATATTAGCTGATCGTAATCCTGACAAGGGAATTTCTCACAAACGCTCTTAAAAAGGAAAAAATAACATTAAAACCACTTCAAAAAGACATACTTCATCCCACAGTACTTCTTAAGGACTCCCTGTACAACAAAACAACTGAAAATCCCCCATAGTGCTCTCTGTTTACTCAGTCCTGCAACTTAGATGCATTCAGGCTCATTGCCTCAGGGGGTAGTTAATTCTGTTCTCATACAACTTCTGCAGCATTCTGCCTCTGACAATGCTGCCCTTCTACAATTTCTGATTCTCCAATTTTACCATAGCAACCTTCTCACATGAAAACAACTCCATTGCATTATAGCCCTCACCAGATTCTTCTCAACCTCTCCGGTCCATTAAACAATCACCAGAATGTCTGCATTCCCTCGAGTCCCCAATATTTCCCTCACTGGGATCTCATTCCAGTTAGCCTCTCTCTGTCTCAGCTCCTCCGAGTCTGCTACTCTAGCCTCAAAAGATTGGCTTTGGATGACTTTTTCTGTTTCTGCTAAAACAGTATATTCTGTAATTTCAAAATTGGTATTTGCTTACTGTAGATTGGACTCTTTCCCTTCTTACTTGATGAGGACTTTATCCAGTGATCTTTTAACTGGCTTACTCACGTAGCAGACTTTAGTACAAGGAACCCAAACAATTGGCTTGTGCTAAATAAGCCCTAGGAATAAAATGAGCTTCTTAGCTTTTAGTGCACACTAAACCTAGTAAAAGGAGCCCTTAGTGAATGTTATCTAATCTAATCTGAATTTGATATACATTACATTAGTGATTTCTATTCTGCCATTACCTTGCGGTTCAAGGCGGATTATATAAGAATTGTCATGAAATTAGGTAACACAGAAAGAAGACTTCTCAGAAGAAAGGTCACAAACTTATTTTTAGAAAAAGATTTAGTTACTGTAAAGGACACTTGGGCATACACTCAGAATATGTGTAGTCCGACCAAGCCAAAACTCCTATAGCCGAGCCCACTGTCCCATCACTGTGTATGGCTATTAAGTGTTGAAAATAAGGTGGTGTTCTGAAATATCTGACTAAATTTTTCAATGGCAGGAAGGATAAAGAAATCCTACTTAACTTAAATTTGTTAGGAGGTCCCGGCATGGGCCATGTTTCGTGGTCTTTTTCAAGGAACCCAGAGGGAAGAAATGGAAAAAATTCCAATGCCAAAGAAAAGCAGGGTGATGTAGACAAGAAAATAATTCATAAATTTAAGAAACAACTTTGTGGCGTGATGCCTTTTCTAATTTTATTTAAAAAAAAACAAAAAACCTGTGCCCAAGTCAATGATTTGCAGTCTTTTCCACACTGGTTGCTGTACTGTTTCCCAGTTTGTTTGCAGTTTCCAGGGCCTTCTTATTCATTGACTGTTTTTCTCTCCATCTTCCTTGCATCCATCTTTGGCATTACCTTAACATTAAATATTTACATTTTTCTGCTTCTCAAAATCTACTTTTCCATGTCTTCCCTTCCTATTTCTCTCTCCTTCTCTCCCTATTTCCATGGTCTGACATCTCTCTTCCACCCGAGTGGCCCAACATCTCTCTCCTTCCTTTCCTCCCTTCCCAGCATGGCATCTCTCTCCTCTCTTTTCCATAATCTGGCATCTTTCTCTCTACTACTATTGTTATTATTTCTATAGCGCTACCAGACTCCTCTCCTTCCCTTCCATTCCCTGGTCTGATTTCTCTCCCTTTCTGTAGTCATCTCTCCTCTCTCCTCCCCCCCATAACAATTCTCTTTCCCTTCCTCCTTTCTGCTCCCTGCAGTCCATCTCCCCTTCCTCTTTTCTGGCCCCTCTCCCAATCCAACATTTTTTTCTCTCTTCCTCCTGCATGCTTCTCCTCTGGTCCTTTCCCACCCCCAACCAACATCTCTATCTCTCCCTCCATGAGTCCAACTTTTCACTCTCTGCCCTCTCCCCCTTCCTCAGTGTAACATTTCTCCTTTCTGCCCTCCCCATCTCGC
Organism: Geotrypetes seraphini; assembly: GCF_902459505.1. NCBI lineage: Eukaryota > Metazoa > Chordata > Amphibia > Gymnophiona > Dermophiidae > Geotrypetes > Geotrypetes seraphini. Next base: position 192,653,906 of record NC_047085.1, read on the forward strand.
GCTCTCCATGAGTCCAACACTTTCTGCCTCCTTTCTCTCTCTGTCCTTGCCTCTTCTCTCAAGTGGAATCCTTCTTTCTCACCCCCTAACCCAACATGCTCTCTCCCCATGCACCATCTCACCCTTCCCTCCAGTGTAGCACCTTTCCTTTCCCTCCCTTTCTGCCAGGTCCAGCAGCACCTCTTCTCCCTTCCTCCCCCCCCCCAATCCAACATTACCCTTTCTCTCTTCCCTGCTCCCCATATCCAGCAGTACCCCTTCTCCCCTACTCTCCTGTCCAGCATTACCACTTGAAGATACAACCAGCCAATGAAATGGCACAAGCAAAGAAGAGGCCATCATTGACTAGGACTCTAGTCAACATGGTCCATCATAGATGATCTTCTGGCACATCACTGTGCACCAACATTGCACAAGTTAAATTCAACACTAGGAAGAGGAGACTGATGAATGGAAAACCCAAATGCAGTGGTGCCTTGTACTTTAACTCAGGTGACGATTTGGCTTTGAAAATAATCTGTGTAAAATAAAGATTTAGCACGCACAAACTGAAGAACATAATTAAAAGCACAGAAAAATAAAGTCACCAGACAACAAAGGTAAGGAAAATGATTTTATTTTCAATATAGTGATTTGAATGTGTCAGTTTTGAGAATTCATATCTGCTGTGTATATGAAAAATGAATGGAAAAAAATTGCATTACAACTAGTAAAGGGGGCGGGATCTGGGGAAGAGCTTGGGTGAGCCTAGGGTGAAGTTTGGGAGGTCTGTGGTTGGGGGTACTCAGTTGATATTTGTTAGACTTCCCTGCTGGCACACTCTACTGGAGGGCCTCTGTACATGCATGGATGTCAATGTGATGATGTCACACATGCGCATGATGTCATCACAGCGACAATTATGTACTTCTGGGTGCATCAAGTCAAGGCCGCTACCTGGCTCGAGAAAGTTTGATACTGCTATAGACTTTTTCTCCTGGTAGCCCTAGTTTCTGAAGTGAAATAGCTGAAGCATCTCCTTAAAATGTTCCCCCCCAAATCAATACTGAATTTTGATAATTCCTTTTTATCAGAGCCACACATTGAAACATAAGTATAGATCATATACAAACCTTATGCAAACAAGCTTAAGCCCATGTCTGAGTATCACCATCATTAATTTTATTATATCACCATAGCTTGAAAGACAGACTTGTTCTATACTTTATTACATTAAAAGTACAAACATGAGTATCTCCCTTTTCATATAATCACAAGCAATTAAGTCAGTATGGTGTCTGATCATACAGGAAGGCTTGCATAGCTGTAGAACAATCTTCATTATATCTGCAATAGCAGTTTGTTCTTAAGTGCTCATATTTATTGAACTTGTACCACAGCACAAAGGTCACAAACTTGCAGCAGGAGACCCTTTGGCAGTATTCACCACCAAACAGTAGAACGGATGTAACCACAGTGCTGGTAAGTCTTCAAGTCATCCATCCACTTCCTCCTCCTAGGCCTCTATGAGTATATTGTATTTTGTATCAACACTATGGTATAGGCAGCATACTCAATGTCTTAACCACATGTCCACTGTAAATGTGGACATCATGAAAACGGAGAGGGGAACCTGAGGGTAAAATAGAGATGAGAGCCATTGGCAAAGGGGGCTATAGCCTGAGTTCTGGCCACTTATCAAGGTGGGAATAGTGAGCACACCGTCTGTCCTACTACATGCTGCTCTAATCCCATTGCTCTTCTGATGCATGCGCTGTATTTTAACTAAGGTCTGTGAAACATGAGGGCTTTAGGCAGCAAATCTGTGACAAATCAACATTGCATTTTTATTAGATTTTGTCAATGACATTTATTTTTCAGTACTTTTATACAATATAAAAAAAAGAACATCTATAAGAAAATGTCTAAAACCTTTCAAAGTTTTTTGTTTTTTTTTTTAGTTTAATATATTCTTGGATCTCCCATAAGGCCACAGGAGGACAAATAGAATTTAGACTTGAACTTTATTTAACGGTCAGTTTTAATATGGTTTAAAAATAAACTTAAAACTTTCTATGTGGCCAGCATGGAAGGGCTATTGTGTATTTCTCTATTGGAAGACTTTTTTGAAGCTGCATTTAAGTCCTAACCCAACCCACTTGTAAAGCACCCATATCTGTTTGTCATTCCCTCTATAGTCCCCTAGCCCAGTGGTAGGCAAACTCATTAGTCATAAGAGCCAAAGATCAGCAGTACAACGATTAAGATTTCTTTTGAGAGCCATACCCCACGATGGCTACGTCAACCCGACTGACACCCCGCTCGCCCGCACGTAGTCGAAATCGATTCATGGCAGAGCCTACAGAATGAAATGGGGAAAAAATTTGTCCCGTCCCCGCAAACCATCTGATCCCATCCACACAAGCCTCGAATAGTTTTATACTGAACTTATTATATTAAAGTATAAAAAGAAACAATATTCTGTACAATTGTCAATTTATAAATCAGCGTCTTCTCCCCACTCTCTCTTCCCCATTTCCCTTCAGCATCCTCAGCCCACTCTCTCTCCACTTCCCTTCAGTGCACGCACATAAAAATAAGCAATTTTATATCATTTTCATTCTATTCATTCATAGAAATTAAAGTCTGAATGATGCCAGTCACATCATAAAACACGAGTTTACAAAAATAATTCCCTGCACAGTCAAACCTGCGAGGATTACTAGATGTCTTTAAGCAGCTCCCCTCCCTCCCTCCCCCCCCTTACCTTCGTGGCCAAGTCAAAATGATCTACCAACAATAAAATTTTGAAAAACACAAAGCACACTGTACGCAGAGAAAATGTTAATTATCATTTATATTTTGCCGGTTTTCAAAGAGGTCAAGGCAGATGACTTTATGTAATGTCACCTCAGTAACAACTATATGAAAATAGACAAATATACCCCTTCTCTTTTTACTAAACCGTGATAGCGTTTTTTAGCGCAGGGAGCTGCGCTGAATGCCCTGCGCTGCTCTCGATGATCATAGGCTCCCTGTGCAAAAAACCGCTATTGCAGTTTAGTAAAAGGGGGCCATAGTGCAAAATATAGACAGCAGATATAAATTCTCAAAACGGACACATTTTGATCACTAAATTGAAAATAAAATAATTTTTCCTGTTGTCTGGTAATTTCATGAGTCTCTGGTTGCACTTTATTCTTCTGACTGTGCATCCAATATTTCTTCCCTTCTTTCAGCCTCCTGTATGCTTCCTCTCCTCTAGCCCTCATTCCCTCCCCCAACTTTTTCTTTCTTTCACCCTGCCCCTTCTTTCTTTCTCTCTCCATGACCATGCCCTCTTTCTTTCTATATAATCTGTCTTTCTCTCTCTCTCCGTGCTCTTTCTTTCTTTCTCCATGCCCCTTTTCTGTCTTCCTGTCTCCCTTTTCTATCTGTCTCCCTGTCCCCATTTCTTTCTTTCTCCCTCCCTGCCCTCCCCAAGCCACCACCATTGGGGAACAGGCCGCCACCGCCGCCGGGGAATAGGCTGCCATCGGGGAACAGGCCACCGCCGATTTCTGAGCTCTCCCTGCTTCCCTTCCCCGTAAAGAGGACGCTGAAGTGCCGGGCCGACCAACTTTCGCCACCCGACATCAAGTCTAACGTCAGAGAGGAAGTTCCAGGCCAGCCAGGCAGCGATTGGTCGGCCCTGCGCTTCAGCGTCCTCTTTACGGGGAAGGGAAGCAGGGGTGCTCTAGACGAGTCACACTCAAGCAGTGAATGCCTCTTGCATGCTTAATGCATTGTGCTGTAAGTAGTAAGATGTTGAATGAGAGCTGCCATGTTGAGATAAAAGGAAGGTCCATCAAGCCCAATATCCTGCTTCCAACAGTGCCCGATCCAGGTCACAAGTATCTGGCAAAATCTCAAAAGAGTAAAACAGATTTTATGCCACTTATCCTAAGAATAAGCAGTGGATTTATTCACATTCATCTTAATAATGGCTTATGGACTTTTGTTTTAGGACGTTATCCAAACCTTTTTTAAATCTGAAGCTGCTTTTACCACACTCTGCGGCAACAAATTCCAGAGTAAATATTTTCTCCAGTTTGTTTTAAATCTACTACTTAGTAGCTTCACTACTAACCTAGTCCTAGTATTTTCGTAAAGAGTAAACAAGCAATTCGCATCTAACCATTACACTCCACTTAGTATTTTATAGACCTCTATCATATCTTCTCTGAGTCATCTCTTCTCCAGGCTGAAGACTGCTAGCTGCTTTAGCCTTTCCTCACAGGGAACCTTTTATCATTTTCGTCACCCTTCTCTGTACCTTTTCTAATTCCACTATATGTTTGGAATCCTATAACTTTGTTAGTGTAAATGCATTTCAACTAGGGGGTCCTACATTACATTTTGAGAACATAAATAAAAACTTACTATGGATGAACATTAAAAAAAATATTCAGGTCAATTTTGGAGTTAACATGAAAACATTTTGTTAGCGCACCTTAAAAAAATCAGTGTGCACAAGTGATTTAAATGTATATTAACTTACAAACTGATGCATGTAAAGAAAAGCATATCTCTGCCTCTTTTACCAGATCGTGCTTCTAGTTTTATTATTCAGTTTTATTATTATTATTATTTTATTATCATTATTTATTTAGAATCCTGTAATTGATGTATATATAGTACAGGCATTTGGACATGCAAACACAACCTCTGGTCAATCTGGTAGACTGGTTATCCTGTGTCTTTTTTTTGTGTGTGTGATGCTTCCCTACTCTCAATTAATGGGGGGGAAAAAGGAATTTGTGCATGTACAACTATTATACACAAAGAATACAGATCAGCCAGAGAAGTAAAACAGGCTAATGGAAGCAAAATATTTTCAACACGCCTGTTTTGCTTTTATTATTTGGCACAATTTTATAGAAACATAATATTTCAAATATCGTCTTCAAATGCAGGTTAAAAAATCAATAAGTATGTTCAGATTTTTCTGGTAAAACGTTTAGGCTAACAATCAGATTATAAATGTATGCTTTTGATTTGCCATTGAGGCCAATGCAAACATTGCAAATCTGAAATGAATATACTGTTGCTGCCTTTGGAAGTTCTCCCTCTATTAGGGTATACAAGGAAAGGAGAATGGGTCAGTTCAACACGGCCCTTTCCGAGCAGTCCTTTCAACACAGGACAGTTCATCGCAGCCATTTCATCATGGGCTGTTTCATCTCTTAATCTTAAGTCTGCCCTCTCAAAGTCAACCTTTTACCCCAGAAGTCTTCCCTCTAGACAACTTTCTGTTCCAATAAAAAGGGAAAGCTTGTGATGTGCCCGATTGATCTGTGCTGATGCCACTCCCCTTTTCAAACCTTGAAGTCACCAGCTGATGCAGACAGGAGAAGAAAACCATGAGTGGGTGAAGAGAAAGGAAAGAAGTACCAATGGAGCGAGGGGGGTTATTCCCACCCTGTCTTTCAAAACTCACAGTTTCAGCAAGGTAAGTTCTTGCCATTACAACAACTGTGATGAAACAGCTGCACTTAAATGACCATTCTAAACTGAATTGGCTGAAATGGCCATGCTGAATCATCCTAGACCCCAAGATAAGATTACCATAAGTTATTATCTTGGTAATCTTTTCTTATAGACAAATACTCTATTCCTGAACCTGTGGGTAGTCAATCCCTTCTCGTGAAAATTCTTGTATAGAGCTTCATTAGCATGCTTTTGCTCTGCCTCCCATCTCCCTGCGCTGTCCTCCAATATCTCAGTTCATACCAAGGCAGATAATCAGCCCTGGAGAGGAACAGAATAGGGAGGGGTATGGGTTCTCTTCCTGAGAAACATGTCAGTTCTGTTCATACCAGTAATATATAATAAATAAAACAAAAAAAGTCACCAACCTGTATTAAGAATGTGCGCTATTCTACAGCTACCCCCTAGAGTCATCAATGTAGAAGTTGAGTTTTCTATCCTTGTTAAAAAAAACTTGTTAAAATTGGATAAAGGAAAACCAAAATGTATAGATGCCCCAGAAAATTTGAGGCAGTAAGCAGGCAAATGAGTATCTGACATGGTGGGCTTCAGGAATAGAGTGTCTACTAGCAAAACGATTATTGAGGTAGGAATCTAATCTTTTCTTCTAGTGACAGACACTGGAACCTGTGGGATGTATCAAAGCAGTCTCCTGCATTTAAGGTGGGACAGATGAGCCTGCTGTCAGTACCAATAACCTGAAGGGGAAGTCCAGTATGGTCGCCATCCACTCTGTAAAACTTCATGAACATATATAGAGAGGACGATGTGGCTGATCTACTGATTTCTGCCGGGGACACAGCTGAAGAATTCCACCCACGCTTCCAGTTGAGTGCACCTTCATGGATAGAAGTAGATGTTTTCCACTTCTGAAATAAGCTGAAGAAATGGCCATATGAAATCATCTTGAAATGGTCACTTTAGAGGCTGGTTGGTCTTCACAGGAAGCCCCCACCAGTACAAAAAGATGATCCAATAGTCAAAATTTGTTTATAAACTCCAGATACTGCTGAAAGAGTCTGCAAAAATTCAATTTCAATACCTGATCACCTTTCCCAATCTGGAGGGAATGAAGGTAGGCAAGTGCACTTCTTGGTTATGTGGAAGCTGGAAACCATGATTGGTAAGACAGATGGGTCTGTATGTAAAACCCCACATGAAACTGAAATTCTGAGGATTTCTACATAATCAAGCCCGTAGTTAGGCTGAGGTAATTGCCACCAAAAATGCCATCTTGATGGTAAGGTCCATCAGAGAAGCTTGCTCCAGAAGTGCACAGGGCCCTCTAGCCAGCACCTGGAGGACCAGATTAAGACTCCATGCTGGAAAAGAATGTCACACAGGAGGATGGAGGCGCAAAGCACCTGTCTAAAACCTGGCCACATCAAGATGCGTGGCTATGATACTCTTATCAAGCCTAACCCCAAAACATGAGAACTCCACAATCTGAACTGTCAGGGAGTCAACCACTAGGCCTTTTTCCATATATTCCTGCAGAGAGGTGAGCACCACTGAGCTTGATTCCTCACTCCTCTGAGTGCATCAAGCTTAGATGCACTCCCAGATTTTTGCATATGTTGCTATAGACACCTTCTTCCTATATCTTAGAAGGGTGGAGACCACTCCATCCAAATAGCATTTATGCATTAGCACCACACGTTCTGGATCCTGCAGGGCAAAGTGTCCATGCGTGAGCAGCTAAAGATGGCATGGAAGTTTGAGGTCTGTCTACCATAGTCATCTTGGCCAGTCTAGAATCACCAGTCCCTGGTGCGCCATAATCCTGCGCAGGTCTAATTATCATGGGCCGTGGAGGGAAGGCGTAAAGAAGATCTGCCCTTGGCCAGGGTAGCACCAGGGAGTCCAGACTTTCACTTCCAAGCTCATATCTTCAATTAAAGAACCAAGCCTGCAGCCCGAATGTAGGGCACCCACACCGATTCAAAATGCAGGTGAAGGCTTCCTGAGACATTGACAACTCCCCAGAATCTAGGGTCTTCTGGCTGAGAAATCTGCTTGCACACATCTGCTCCTGCCACATGTGCTGCTAGAAGCACCAAAAGACGGGCCTCCACCCATCAAAACAGCATCTGGGCTTCCAAATGTAGAGCAGCACTCCTGATATCCCCAGCGACTGATATAGGCTACTGTCATTGCATTGTCCGAGAAACTCATACTGCTTTGCTCTTCTGAACACCTGACACACCAGTTGGATGGCTCTAAGTTCTAAGTGGTTGATCGACTGCTTCCTCTGAGAAAGGGATCAGTGTCCCTGAACTGGATGCCCCTCACAATATGGCCCCAGTCACATAGGCTGGCTGGCATCCATCATATCACCCATGCAGAGATGTGAAGGAAAACTCCTCTATTAAGAGGCTGAAGCACCAACCAGTAGGCTAGATTGCAAAGAGTTTCCGCTGCACAGAGCTTCTGCTGCACAGAGCTTCCGCTGCACAAGGCAGCTGCTGCGGGAGTGCATCCCTCTATGGGCACTATCGGGAAAGCAGCACATTCTGGAGTGGACGCAAGTGCTCCTTTGCCCAAGAGACTATGTCCATGGTCGCAATTATTGATCCCAGCATCTGCAAATAATGCTAGGCTGTTGGAGCAGTCTCGCTCTGAAACTCCCATATCTGATGCAAAAGCTTTTCTCTGTGGGTTCCAGGAGGAACACTTTGATTTCTGTTGTGATGAACTGGACTCCCAGATACTCCAAGAGCTGCATCGGCTCCAAATGGCTTTTTGGAATGTTGACTGCCCAGCCCCATCTTCTGCAGCAACTGAATCACTTTTTGAACTGTTAGTCTGCCTTTGGATTCAGACTGAGCTTTTATTAGCTAATCAACCAGATATGGATGTACTTGTATGCCAGCTCTGTCTTAACAATCACCATTACTTTGGTGAAGGTCCCTGGCACCGTGATCAGCCCAACGGGTTAGGAAGTGCTGTTCCAGAACATGTATTCACAAACTTCCTGTGCTCTGGAAAAATAGAAATGTACAGATAGGCCTCTGTTAAATCTATGGAGGCATGAAATTCCCCCAGTGTACTGACACATTCATTGACCTCAGTCTCCATTCAGAAACAGCGCTTCTTGAGGGCTGCAATCGCTGCTTTGAGGTCTAAAATGGCCTCCAGTCTTCTGTGCCTCTCTTGGACACTATGAAGTATATCAAGTATCTGCTGGAGCCTGAATCTTCCTCTGGTACGGGCTCTATGGCTGCCAGATCAGCAGCCTTTGCACTGATGCTCAGACCTAGGCTGTTGTTTCTGGCTTCTCAGGAGAAAAGTCTAGAAAAAAGGTCTGGGAGAGGATAAAGGAACTTGAGTTTTATATCCCTCATGTATAATGTCCAGCATTCAATGGTCTGTAGTGATCTCCACCTCTACTCCCCAATAGGCTAATAACCTCCCTTCAATGCATGGAAATTCGGTTGACAAGTAAAGAGTAACACAGTGACAGAATTTGTCACTGTCCCCGTGGATAACTGCGGGAAACCAGCCACATATCATTCTTTAAGGAGAGAGAGAAGAATCAGAGTATGAATGGGCACAACCACTGACCCTCAAGCCTTACATTGAAGAATGCTGGTATAGAATGACTGAGGTTGAAATAGACACTAAAGAATGACAGAGGATGGTTTCCTGCAGTAATCAGTCACTGTGTCATTCTATAGGCCTGACAGTTTGGCTTCATAACTGCTTCTTGGGAGTTGTGGCAGAGCAGGATCCTGAAGATTGAGGGGGTGCCTGGCCCCTCTGAGCCTTTGTCTGGAGCCTTGAAAACATCTCTGGCCTGAAGTCTTTCCTGAGAACTGGCGATATCTGGAGGTCAGAAAAGTACCGCAACCTGACCCCCTAGGGGCTCAAAGTCTGTTGTCTGGTAAATACTTCAGTTTGCAATCCTGTACACTGAAATACAAATAATCAATACAGATTCCACATACAATTGGCTTGTACTTGTTCAAGAGGGAAAGACCTCAGTAACCTGCTCCATGCACCAAATAAGCAATTCAAGCAATGGTTTCTTCAGCAGGACAAAATCACCATCATTGGTCGTAAAACCCTCACAACCAACCGAAACAATTTTTTTATGACAGTGTCTATAGCACCGTACTCTTTAAATCGGTAAGTGGTTGAAAAAAGTATATTATGAAATGCACTTATCTGTTCACAAATAAGAATCCTGTACACTGGCCATAAGATCATCCAGATCTTTTCCAAAGAGTAAGCATCCCTTAAATGGTAAATTACTCAAGGATGTCTTAGAGCAGTGGTTCCCAACCCTGTCCTGGAGGAACACCAGGACAATTGGGTTTTCAGGCTAGCCCTAATGAATATGCATGAAGCAAATTTGCATGCCTATCACTTCCATCATATGCAAATCTCTCTCATGCATATTCATTAGGGCTAGCCTGAAAACCCGATTGGCCTGGTGTTCCTCCAGGACAGGGTTGGGAATCACTGCCTTAGAGGACGAATCTCCCGCCCACTGACTGATCCATAGCATCCTGTAGGCCAGTGTTTTTCAACCTTTTTTGGGCAAAGGCATACTTGTTTCATGAAAAAAATCACGAGGCACACCACCATTAGAAAATGTTAAAAAATTTAACTCTGTGCCTATATTGACTATATATAAAGTAATTCTCTTGAATAGGAATCAAATAAACACAAAGAAAGTATTTTATAATGCTGCCACCGCCAACAACACCGTTGGCGGCGGTGGCACTCAAGTGGCTAAAGAGCCGCAGTTTGCCGGCCAAGGGACAACACTGGAGGGTGGCCAGCTGTGCACCCCCTTGGGATGTAAACCCGGGGTGGGGCAGACCGCCCCCCCCCCACCCTGGTATGCCACTATCTGTACCTCACTCCCTCCCTATGACCAAAAATTCTCCTTTCTTCTATTCCCCGTGTACACAACCATCTCTTTCCCTCCCTTCCTCTCTCCAAAGTCCATGCCTTCTGTGTCCAAACACTCATTCCCTCCCCCACCTCAGCATCTCTTTCCCTCCCTTCCTCTCTCCCAAGTCCATTTCTTCTGTGTCCAAAAGCGCATTCCCTCCCCCACCTCAGCATCTCTTTCCCTCCCTTCCTCTCTCCCAAGTCCATTTCTTCTGTGTCCAAAAACGCATTCCCTCCCCTACCTCAGCATCTCTTTCCCTCCCTCCCAAGTCCATTTCTTCTGTGTCCAAAAATGCATTCCCTCCCCCACTTCAGCATCTCTTTCCCTCCCTTCCTCTCTCCCAAGTCCATTTCTTCTGTGTCCAAAAACGCATTCCCTCCCCTACCTCAGCATCTCTTTCCCTCCCTTCCTCTCTCCCAAGTCCATTTCTTCTGTGTCCAAAAATGCATTCCCTCCCCCACCTCAGCATCTCTTTCCCTCCCTTCCTCTCTCCCAAGTCCATGCCTTCTGTGTCCAAAAACCCATTCCCTCCCCCACCTCAGCATCTCTTTCCCTCCCTTCCTCTCTCCCAAGTCCATTTCTTCTGTGTCCAAAAACGCATTCCCTCCCCCACTTCAGCATCTCTTTCCCTCCCTTCCTCTCTCCCAAGTCCATTTCTTCTGTGTCCAAAACGCACTCCCTCCCCCCTTTTGTGTTCCGTGTTTACCTCCCAGCCCATCTTTGCAACTTTCTCAGCAAAACGAAGCTCAAGCCGCGAGGCTTGTCTTCTGCTTCCTGCCTGCACTGCCGCGCACAAATAGCCGAACGGAAGTATTCTCCGACGTCAGCGGAGGGCAGGCTTTGCTTAAGCCCTCCCTCCGACATCAGCGCTGACATCGGGGAACGCTTGCGATCGGCTATATGTTAGCTGCAGGGCAGGCAGGAACAGAAGACGAGCCTCGCGGCTCGAGATGTATTGAACTCCGCGGGTCCCCCGTCCAGCTCTCTCCTGTCCACGTGGGGCGGACCGCCCCTCTCCCTAGACTGGTGGTACTGCCCTGATGGCGGCTCTGACCGTACGGCACACCAGGCAACATCGGTTGAAAAACACTGCTGTAGGCAGAAATGGACTAAGTAGAAAATGTACTAATGATTCTGAAAAGATCAAACAGAAGGATGCTGGGCTGTATAAAGAGAGGCGTAACCAGTAGAAGAAACAAGGTGTTGATACCCCTGTACAGGTCGTTGGTGAGGCCCCACTTGGAGTATTGTGTTCAGTTTTGGAGACCGTATCTGGCAAAGGACATAAGAAGATTTGAAGCGGTCCAGAGGAGGGTGATGAAAATGATAGGAGGTTTGTGCCAAAAGACGCATGAGGAGAGACTGGAAGCCCTGAATATGTATACCCTAGAGCAGGGGTGCCCACACTTTTTGGGCTTGTGAGCTACTTTTTAAAATGACCAAGTCAAAATGATCTACCAACAATAAAATTTTTTGAAAAACACAAAGCACACTGTACGCAGAGAAAATGTTAATTATCATTTATATTCTGGGGTTTTTTTCAAAGAGGTCAAGGCAGATGACTCTATGCAATGTAACTCTATGCAGTAACAACCATACAAAAATAGACAAATATACCCTCTCCCATTTTACTAAACCGCAATAGCAATTCTTAGCGCAGGGAGCCGCGCTGAATGCCCCGTACTGCTCTCAACGCTCATAGGCTCCCTGCGCTGAAAACCGCTATTGCGGTTTAGTAAAAGGAAGTCATATTGCAAAATATAGACAGCAGATATAAATTCTCAAAACGGACACATTTTGATCACTAAATTGAAAATAAAATCATTTTTCCTACCTTTGTTGTCTGGTGATTTCATGAGTCTCTGGTTGCACTTTCTTCTTCTGACTGTGCATCCAATATTTCTTCCCTTCTTTCAGCCTCCTGTATGCTTCCTCTCCTCCAGACCTCATTCTCTCCCCCAACTTTTTCTTTCTTTCTCCCTGCCTCCCTTTCTTTCTCTCTCTCCATGCCCCTTTTTTTGACTCCCTTTTTTCTTTGTCTCCTTGCCCCTTCTTTCTATCTCCCTGCCTGCCCCCTTTCTTTCTCCCTGCCCTCCCTCAAGCCACTAGGTTTGCTGCTGCCATTGGGGAACAGGCCCTCAAGCTACCGCCGCCCCAAGGTCTCCCTGTAGAAGCGGTGCGCTGACCAGCATTCCGCTCCCCGACATCAATTCTGACATTGGAGAGGAGTTTCGGGCCAGCCAGGCAGCGATTGGCGGCAGGGAGCGGAATGCTGGTCAGTCCGATGCTTCTGGAGGGAGGGTGGTGGGGGACGTCGGGGAGAAGAAGGCTGATTGCCCAGTAGATCAGGACGGCAACACGAGTCTATCACGGAGCCCGGGATGGGCTCTGCGATCGACTCGCGTTGCCTTCCCGATCTACTGGTCGATCGCGATCGACGTATTGGGCACCCCTGCCCTAGAGGAAAGGAGGGACAGGGGAGATATGATTCAGACGTTCAAGTACTTGAAAGGTAATAACATAGAACAAAATCTTTTCTAGAGAAAGGAAAATGGTAAAACCAGAGGACATAATTTGAGGTTGAGGGGTGGTAGACTCAAGAGCAAAGTAAGGAAATTCTTCTTTACAGAGAGGGTGGTGGATGCCTGCACTACCGAGAGAAGTGACGGAGTTCAAAAAAGCATGGGATGAACACAGAGGATCTAGAATCAGAAAATAATAGTAAATAGTGAAGAACTAAGCCAGTACTGGGCAGAATTGCATGGTCTGTGTTTGTATATGGCCGTTTGGTTGAGGATGGGCTGGGGAGAGCGTTAATTGGCTGGGATGGTATAGATAGGCTGGAGTGAGCTTTGACAGAGACTTCAATAGTTGAAACCTAAGCACAGTACCGGGCAGAGCTTTAGATTCTTGCCCAGAAATAGCAAAAGAGGAAAAAAAATTTTTTTAGATTGAATCAGGTCTTTATCTGCCGTCATCTACTATGTTACTATGTAGTAAGCAGACCCTCGACCTCAGAGTCTGTGCTCTCCCGTAGCCAGTGATGTCCCAAGAATGATTACCTCTGCAGCACTGAAAAGCCTCACAAATGGTCCAAAATGGTTCAAACCCCCCCTCCCACCAAAAAAATATATAATTGAAAAATAAACATTAGAAGAAAAGACCGGCTCCTACCATCTCGCTTCTAGAGAGATAACTGAGAAATTGGAGGACAGTCCAGAAGGATGGGAGGCTGAGTAAAAGAATGCTAATGAGGCTCTCTATATGAATTCTCGTGAGAAGAGATTGACTACCCATAGATTCAGGAATGGAGTGTGTGTCGCACTGGAAGAAATAATATTAACATAATGCACTCTTGCATTGTTATTCACCCATTTGTCCCCTTCTCGGCCCATTCTCTATTCATGGAATGTTGAGTGGTTCACAAGGCTCATCACTGGCCAGAGTGGCATCTCCTTTGATGTATGCTCTTCCTTGGCATCACCTAGAAGATGGCAGAGATTGCCTCAATCATCTTTACATTGCTATACTCTTAATTTCCTCTATCTTATATCATTAACCCTCCAGATGCTGATGATTTAGAAGCCAGGTAAAAATAATGTCACAATCCCCAAACAACCCTAGGCTTCAAATCATTCAAAACACAGCAGTTAAACTAATATATAACGCAAAAAAATTTGATCATGTCACCCCCCTACTTATAAAATCACACTGGCTCCCAATTAATCATCGAATCACATAAAATCTCACTACTTATCTTCAAAACAAAGTTAACACATACCCCAGAATTCATAGATAGACTTCTTATCCCACACTGCCCAACTAGAACACTAAGATCCAGGAACCAGCATCTTCTGGTGGTTCGTTCCCGCAGCATTTATTCTATGACACCGCCAGAAAGAAAATCTTTTCGGTTACTGCACCAACAATATGGAATTCCCTGCCCTCTCACCTCCGAGAAGAAATCTCATTGGACAAATTCAAAAATAACTTAAAGACCTTCCTCTTTAAAGATGCATATGACAAGTAGACGCTAGATCACATTTAGAAGGAAGAGCATATCCCCTTCCCAGTATGTTGACCTTTTACATTCTTTCTTTCCTATTATAAATTGTATTTCCCCCCTAATCTAATTTGTATCTTGTAAGTCAGTAAAGTCTTATTGTCTAATGTCTTCCCCTGGATTTTAATAGTCTTAACATTGTACACCGCTTAAACAATTTATTTAAAGCCGTATATCAAATTTTAAATAAAATTTGAAACTTGAAAAAAAACTTTTAGAATCTTACTGGTGTACATTCTTGGTAATACCTCAGATACTATCAACATCTTCAGGGGGAAAAAAAAAGCAGTTTTCAATTTAGATCAACAGAACGGAGTATTCTGCAACCCATGAATATAGGAGTTACAATTCAATTCAAATATATAAATGGTTCTTCAAGAATGTCGCATCAGCATGTGGTTTTTAATACTTACAAATGATCCACTGGAAAAAACCCCCAAAACTATTCCAACCTCATTTTCATATGAAAATTGAAAGCAGTAAGAAGTTACGAGTAAAATGTGGCCTGACCAGTAGATATCAAGTGATGCTGATAACAGAAAATGACCCAGTCCACCCAGAAAAATCAATTTATATGTCAATATCAAACCTATATAGATTTACTGAGAGAAGTTTCAAAAGAATATGAATCCTACTGAAGTCTCATCTGCAAGACATTTTGCATAGGTCATTTCAAAATACTGTTAAGAGCCACCATCTTTCATTCCAGAGATCATAAACAGGGCACCACCTCCAGTAAAAGTGTCTTTTCCTCCTCATTGAGTAAAGCACTGTTAGCTTATTAAAATAATGGACAAATAACGGATATATGCGATTTCTATAATGCTGACATTTGGAAATAGAAGATTTCCTGATCCCCCTCCTCTGTATGCTGAAAACTTGTTTGTTATTCGCAGGTTTAATCGATGCTTTTGATGTGCACCTGTGTGACAGACCAGCTTGTATTACAGCTGTAACTTCATAATCCTTTCAACTTTAGCTGGTTTTGCCTGTGGATATAAAAGTCCTTCACAGAACCTCAATGAAGTGCAGGTCCCAGACTGTTCTTGAGTTTACATCATCTGATGCCATTTCTTTTTATCACAATGGTTCCTGCCACAATGTCATAAGCTGTACGGTTATGCTGGAAGAACAGCAGAGTAATAAATGCAGGAAAGAAGAAAGCAATAGAAAAATTCTTGATCAGGGCTCGGATTGCAGACCTAGAGAGAAACAGAAAAGGGAATAAATAAGATATCCAATAATTTGCAGTTTACAAATTTTCTACTGTCAACATACAGTTACTTTGTATATTTGCTACACTTATTAAAGCAGCATTTTTCAATTGGGTGTTAGCGCAATTTGCCTGTCTTCCGACTCCCGCCCCTTGGCTCTCTTCTCTCTACCACAATTCTACAAACTTTATGATTGCTGGCATCTGTTAGAATAAGCCTTCCTCTGTCTAGCCTTGTGGCCCTTTCTTCTGATGCAACTTCCTTTTGCCATGTGGGAGAGAGACAGCAGAGGGAAAGCCTTGGGAGGGCCAGAGGAAGGCCTGTTTTAATAGCTGCCGGCAGCCACAAAGTTTATAGAATTTGGACAGGAGGAGGAGGAAGAGATAGGTAGGAAAAGATATTAGACCCAAGGGAGAGGGGAGACAGACCAAGTTTCTAAGTTTATTGTAAATCTGATTGAACGCTTATCAAATACTAAGCATTTTACAACATTAAAATAGGGGTAAGAACAAAATTAAAAACAACAATGATAAACAGACCAATTTTACTCAAACACAAAGCACAAAATAAATGTATTAAGAATAAGCAGGAGAGGAGGGAGAACTACAATAAATACAGGAAAGAGAACATATAGGGGAGAAAAACAAAAGGACTAAGAGGATCAATGAGAAAAGAATAGTGGGATCATTAGTCAAAAGCATCAGTGAACAGGAAGCTTTTTAAAGCTCCTTTAAATTTGTCTAAATTTTGCTCTGCCCGAAGATGAGTAGGTAATGCATTCCAAAGTGTAGGTGCAGTAACTGAGAACACTGTTGATCTATGGGTATTTATTATTTTTAGAGAAGGAACCCAGAGCAGATGTTGTCCAGAGTAGAGAGTTGCACGGGAACAGAAATCCCACCCGTCCCCGCCAAAGTCCCACCCGTCCCCACCCATCCCCGTGAGGAATCCCACCCGTCCCCACCAGAAATCCCTCCATCCCCACCCGTCCCCGTAAGGAATCCCTTCCATCCCCGCCCGTCCTTATAAACTTCAGAAATAGTTATTTCATTTAATTATGCTACTGAATTAAATAAAATAAAATTACCAATGCAAGAGCTACCCTCAATGACACCTCTACCCATCCTAACGAATTCACAATTCTCCCCATAGAAAGAGATTCTACTGTAGCAGATAGAATATGGTCTCAATTCCCCAACATACAATGGCCTGAATTCAACAAATACTACAAAAAATACAGCCATGCATCCTGTGACCTCAACAACTGTCCACCATATCTCATAAAAACATCCAGCACAAAATTCCGCACTCTTCTTCTAAACTGGATACAAATCTCGCTAATAAACGGCCACTACCCTACCAACCTCAGCAAAATCATCATCACCCCGATCCTCAAAGACCCCAAAGGACCGATAGACCAAACAGCCAACTACAGACCCATTGCCTCTATTCCACTCTACGTCAAAATAATAGAAGGGCTAGTTGCCAAATTCCATAACACACTCCATCCCAGACAATCCGGCTTCAGAAACAACTTCAGCATGTAAACACTACTAGGATCTCTCTTGGACACAGCCAGACAACATCTCAGCACAGGAAAAAAAAATGATGCTCATACAACTAGACCTTACCGCTGCATTCGACTTGGTGGACCATAACATTCTACTACAAATCCTGGATACAATAGGTATCACAGATAAAGTATACACATGGTTTGAAGGATTCCTTAAATCAAGAACCTATAGAGTAAAATCAGACAAACAAAAATCTGAACCTTGGTCAAACCCCTGCGGAGTTCCCCAAGGATCCCCTCTATCCCCGATTCTCTTCAATCTCTATACAGCCTCCCTCAGCTCTCACCTGGACAAACAAGGCATAACCTCCTACAGCTATGCCGATGACATTACCATTCTCATACCCTTCGATCAACCTGAACTCTCCATGATGAACACAATACACCAAACACTAAAATCAATAGCAATCTGGATGAAAGATCACAAACTGAAATTGAACCCAGATAATACGAAATTCATCCTCCTAGAAAACAACAAAATACCAACCATAACCAACATTGAAATCAACGCAATCAACTACCCCATACAAACCACCCTAAAACTGCTAGGAATAACTATCGACAGATGCTGCACCATGCAACCGCAAATCAATAAAACAATACAAAAGTCATTCTTAGTCATGAGAAACTTAAGACAAGTTCGGAAATTCTTCGAGAAAACTCAATTCCAGCTCATAGTTCAGTCCTTAATACTAGGCCTACTTGACTACTATAATATCCTCTACCTCCCATGCCCTACAACCATAACAAAACAACTACAAACTATCCAAAACACAGCACTAAGACTCATCTACTCATTAAAGAAACATGATCACATTACAGAAGCATATCTCCAATCGCACTGGCTTCCGATCCCAGCAAGAATACAATTTAAATTCTACTGCCTACTATTTAAGACTTTATACGAAGACAGTCCAAACTACCTGAATAACCGCCTCATCACAACACCGCAACCAGACATAGGAAAACTCACACCCCATTCTCATACCCCCCAATTAAGGAGGTCAAACGGAAAAAACTATATGATGGCCTCCTGGCCACTCAAGCAGCCAAACTAGACAACCAAATCGCCAATCTACTGACAGCATCCCTCGACTACAAGACTTTTAGAAAAGAAATAAAGACCATACTCTTCAAGAAAACTCTGAAAAAAGAAATAATACCGCAAGTCTCAAACTCCACCTCTCACTAAAGCCAACTACCCCACACAAATAACCTTACCCATTTCTTATTCTTTTTGAAAATGACCAATTTTTTCTTTTCTTTTTTTTGTAAGTTCTTATTGTAATACATCTTGGATAATTCTTTTGTAATCCACCTTGAACTGCAAGGTAATGGCGGAATAGAAATCCCTAATGTAATGTAATGTAATTAAAGGCTCTGGTAGAAACCCATTTACACATAAGCAAAGAGACTTTATTAATTTGGAAATATTAATTGGGAAGAATACATACTTTGTAAACGGGTTTCTACCAGAGCCTCTAATGTTTATAAATTTTTATCAGCACAACTAATATACTACTTTATCCTGAAAAAAAAAAGAAATAGAATTTTTTTCCTACCTTTGTTGCCTGGTTTCTGCTTTCCTCATGTTCTCATTCAATTCCTTCCATCCACTGTCTCTCTTCTCTCTGCGTCTTCCATTTGCTCTGTTACTGTGCCTCTCCCTTTCTCCCCCTTCCAAATTGGTCTGGCACCCATCTTCTTCCCTCTGCTCCCCCCATAGTCTGGCATCTCTGTCTTCTTCTCTGCCAGCGTCTTCGCCCCACTCTCTCTTCCCCATTTCCCTTCAGCGTCTTCTCCCCCTTCTGTCTTCCCCATGTCCTTTCAGCGTCCTTCTCCCCCCTCTGTCTTCCCCATGTCCTTTCAGCGTCCTTCTCCCCGCCCCCCCATCTTCCCCATGTCCTTTCAGTGTCCTTCTCCACCCCTTTGTCTTCCCCAGTGCTTTCAGGGTCCTTCTCCCCCTCCTCAGTTTTACCCATTTCCTTTAAGAGTCTTTTCCTCTCCACTCCACCTTTCCTCCCTTTCTCCCTCCCTGCCCCTTATCTTCGTGGCGCTTCCCTGCTTGACTGACAATAGGCCCGGTCCGACAAACCTCCCTGCCCTGTGGCCGCGAGTCTAAATTACCTTCTTACAGCAGCTTGAGTATTGAAGCTGCGTGTGGCTGCCGTAAAGGTCATCCCTGACGCAACCCCGGTTGCGTCAGAGATGACCTTTGCATTCTATGGATGCATTAGCATTTAGCGCTAGCTGAATCGGCTAGCGTGCCTTAGTAAAAGGTCCCCTATGTTTCATAAATATTTTTTTCTTATGTAATAAAATAAGTCGTTTGAATATGACAAGCTAATTTTCTTAACTAAACAGCACCTGGATGTCAGTCCTGAGTTTGACAGCACTCTTGGCGCACCTGTAGTACTAAATTCAAATGGGGAGGGGAGTAAGTTAGTAAAACATGTAATTGGAAAAACTTTTCCCCCATCTACAAAACCAGACGCTTGGTACTTCAGTGATGGTAATGTTTATGTGTGTCCACCCCGAATAGATTTGGGAATGAGCAGCTCTCCCCTGGTAAACCCTGCAGTTACATCTCGTTTCCACTGACAGTGGGCATATAATGTGATTTTTATACCCTCAGGTTAAAGACTCGTGCATTTCACAGGTGTGGAGTACGGGCCTGCCTCTTTTTACCTTCGGTTTTGCCCAAGATCTGGCAGCAAAGGGTCTGCAACAGAACATTCGGTGACTTCTGGTCCGGGGCCACCATTCCGAAGCTTGTGAGCAGCTCCCAACAGCCGAGCTCGAGCTCCGGACGGCGATGAGAAAATGTGTCTTTCCACCACCGGCACTGATGCTTCTCAACTCTAAACGGTCAGCACCTCGTAGCTAAAACCCGCCGAAAACGCCTGGCCTTACGTTACTGTCTGCTTCTGTCGATTCCTAAGCGAGTTCAACTTCTGACTTCAATTGCTGTAAGAAGGTAATTTCGCGGCTACAGGGCAGGGAGGTCTATCGGACCGGGCCTGTTGTCGGTAGGTCGGGGGAAAGCCCCATGAAGGTAAGGGGACCTGACCGGCTGTGCACCCACCCCCTAAGGCTGCACCCGGGGCGGACCGCGCTCCACCGCCCACCTTGGTACGCCACTGCCTTGAATTCTTCTTACCTGCCCTGCCGCAGCACACAGCGGACCGGAAGTCTTCCCGATGTCAGCGCTGACGTCGGAGGGAGGGAGGGAGGACTTTGCTTAAGCCCTCCCTCCGACGTCAGCGCTGACATCGTGGAAAACTTCCGGTCGGCTGTGTGCTGCGGCAGGGCAGGTAGGGAAAAGAAGACGAGCCTCTCGGCTCGAGTGCATCCATGATCCAACCCCGCAGGAACCCCGCGACCCCAGGAGGCGTCCCCACGGGATCCCCGCGACCCGAAGGGGTGTCCCCACGGGATCCCCGTGACCCGAAGGGGGAACCCGCGGGATTCCCGTCGTCCCCTTTCCCGTGCAGCTCTCTAGTCCAGAGGATCTTAAGGATCTATTAGATTCATAGAGGGGCATAATAAAAAAAAACGTCTAAGTCCCCTTTTGGCCTAAGGCCTTAAACGTTGAAAGTAGAAGCAGGGAAAATGTCCATTATCAAAAAAAACGTCCAAAAAGAGGGTTTTTTTGATAATGGCCTGCCTCTACGTTCAGCTGTTTAAACACCCAGACCACCACACTACTTCTAAACTTATACCATATAATCAACCTAAAAAAAGCCTAAGCCCCAAACGTCCAAAACAAGAGCTTTTAGGTGAAGGAGGAGCCATTCCTTCGCCTAAAAGCGAAGATTCTGTAACCGGTGTCTGTCAAAGACAACACCGGTTACAGAATCTCCCCCCCCCCCCCCGACATCGGGGCAAGAGGGAGCCTAAGTCCTCTTGCCCCAGTGGCACTCTGACTACGTTCGGGACAGGAGAGAACCCAAGCCCTCCTGCCCCGCGATCCCCAACCCCCCCCCCCCCAAGCCGAATCCATTGGGGCCAGGAGGGAGCCCAAGCCCTCCTGGCCCAGCAATCTCCCCCCCACTCCCCACGATCCGACCAGGAGGGAGCCCAAGCCCTCCTGGCCCACGACCCCCTGTAACCCCACCCCTCACTAAAATACGGGCAGGAGGGATCCCAGGCCCTCCTGCCCTCGATGCAAACCCCCCAACGGCCGCCCCCCGAACCCCCGATCGGCCCCCCTGCCAACCCACATCTCCCATGCCAACCCCATGACCCCCCACCCCCACCCCCCTTCCCCGTACCACAAAATATGTTGGCCAGACAGGCAGGTGCCAAGCCTGCCCATCCGGCAGGCCAGCCAGCGCAGGAATGGGGCCAGATTGGCCCAGGCAGCTCAAACCCCGCCCACAGGTGGGGCCCGAGGTGCCTGGGCCAACCAGAATAGGCCCGGGAGCCTTAGGCTCCTCCTGTGGGCGGGGCCTTAGGCACATGGACCCAACCCGGCCAACATTTTTTGAGGTACGGGGAAGAAGGGTGGGGGTGGGTCGGTGGATCGGGGGTGGCTGTTGGGGGGGTTTCGTTGAGGGCAGGAGGGCTTGGGCTCCCTCCTGGTCGGATCGTGGGGAGGGGGGAAGGGTGGATCGCGGTAGGGGAGATGAGCCATCTCTCCTGCCGCGATCATTGCTGTAGGGGGTATGCAGGTTGCTGGGGCCACTGAGCTGTTCGCAGCAGCCACAATCAGCTCAGCGGCCCCTTTTCGGCACTTATACCTGTTTTGACTTGGTCTAAGTCAAAACGTATAAGTGCCGACTAGGCAACCTGTCAAATGTTTTGGTTATACATGTTGTACACCTAGGTGTAGGTCGGGCCACCTCCTGCCCGCCCTTTCCCCTCCTCTAAAAACGCGTCTTTTCTCTCTGTGCGTTTAGAGGCAGGGGAAAGGCCTAAGCTGGTTTTAGATATGTCTAAAACCAGCTTTGATTATGGGTACTTGGATGATCAGGCTTTTTGATCATCCAAGTAGCCATTTAGGCCACTTTTTAGACTTTTTTTTTTATTATGAGCCCCATAAGGTATAAGATTTTTGTCGAGGAAAGCCGGTTCTTTAGTTTAGAATATTAAGAGGTCAATCTTATAAGTTATCCTACATTGGACTAGTGGGCTTTTTTTAAAACAGAGGTAACGTGTTCATATTTTCCAGTGTTTGTAATCATTTTGATTGCAGTATTTTGTATAACTGAAAGCGCCTAATGTCTTTCTGACAGATTCCCTTATATAAAGAGTTACAATAATCTATTTGTGAGATAAGTGAATGAATTAAAATATTTATTGATGGTTCCAGGATTTTTGCCAGAGATCTGATCATTCTGAGTCTGTAAAAGCAGCTTCTTACCACAGTACTTATTTCTGAACGAAAAATGAGTCGGCTGTCTATAATTATATGACATAACATAATAGCAGACTTCTAGACTGCATAGCTGTTAGTTCAATGCGATTAACAAAAGATTATGCTATGAAAAAATACAGGAATCTAATTGATCAGAAATTCAGAAAAAAGAAAAGTTTTCAACAATGTTCATAAGACGTGGATCTAATTAATAATGTAAGAAAATCTTTGTCATAGTAAGCTGCTTGGTAAGAAAGACAAGGGACTAAGGGAGCCGGCCAAACCGCGGGAAGGGAAAATGGGGGGTAGGGGAAACGCTGCTGCTGCACAGGGAAGTAGTGTAGGGGGAGGGAATGCTGCTGCTGTGGCTGCTGCACAGGGAAATGGAGGGGGATGGAATGCTGCTGTGGCTGCTGTATAGGGAAGTGGGGGGAGAGAAATGCTGCTGCATAGGAGGCAGGGAGAGAGCCAGATAGATAGAAAGAAAGAAAGAAAGACAGACAGCGGGCGGAAGGGAGACAGAAAGAAAAGAAGAAAGACATAGGGGCAGGGAGAGACACAAAAAGATAGACAGACAAAGGGGGCCAGGGAGAGAGACAGACAGAAAAAAAGACAGCGGGAGGGAGAGAGAGACAGAAATAAAGAAAGACAGACAGACATATATTCTAGCACCCGTTAATGTAACGGGCTAAAATACTGGTATATATATAATTCATATATAGTGTACCACATAACAAACCAACCCCAAATGTCCAGGCTTTCACTAAAGAGATGTTTAAAAAAAAATCCACATGCCAAAGGCTCAAATACAAACAAGGTAAAACGTTGGGGATCACAAGGTTAATCTTTTGGATACCTTCAAACATACCTTATTAACCATAACCATGATTTCAAATAAAGCAAACCTCCTCCCTACCCAGATTTTCTTGGCTAGTAACAGCCCATGAGCAGGTATCATTATCTTCAGAAAGCTGGGGCATGAGGGGGAGACAGAGAACTGGGCTAAATTGGGCAGAAGCAAATTCAGTGATGGCTGCAGAGTGAGGAATATAGGAAACTAAGTAAAAGTTTAGAATGTGCGTACTCATGCCATCCCTTTCCTATCCAGGTTCAAAACAAAATTTAGTGTTATATGCTTAGGGGGAGGGGATGTAGAGTGCATATTGCCCCTTACAAATAAGTCATCATATTTTAAAATCCCCAAATAAGGCAGTGTTCCTAGAAACATAATTATGGTTAAGCATAAGTGTCTCTGGACACTATTTCATGAGGATGTGCAGACATGCTAAAGGGAATAGGATTAAAATGAAAAGCTGAAATATACTTACGCTGTCATGCTAACATTTGAGGATGGAATCACTAATACACGATTAGGTGCCATAAGGACTGATGTGTCACAGGTCACAACTCGAAGCCCAAGAAGAAACTTTCCTGGTGTTGCACCTCCTGCTCCCCAAATGCATATGATCTTACAAGAAAGAAAATAATTCAAATGTTAAACTATTTTTACGTAGTTACTTGACTTTTCAAACTTAACTTTCAAACTTAACCTCCAGGAGAGAAATTCAGATATAGAAGATATTACCTGTTGCCAAATGGCTTCTAATCTAAGGGGTTCTTAATGTGTGGAATAGCGCGCACTAAAATGCCGCACGCGCTAGCCGCTACCACCTCCTTTTGAGCAGGCAGTAGTTTTTCGACTAGTGCGCGCTATAGCGCGCTAATCCAGTGCGTGTGTTAAAAACACTAGCGCACCTTCGTAAAAGGAGCCCTAAGTTTGTAGCTGAAGAAATAAAAGAGAGAATCATACGTCTAGCTCAAGATTACAAGGAGCATCAGAAGGGCCTTAACTCTTGCTTCCCTGGTTCTCAGGTTA
Organism: Geotrypetes seraphini; assembly: GCF_902459505.1. Lineage (NCBI taxonomy): Eukaryota > Metazoa > Chordata > Amphibia > Gymnophiona > Dermophiidae > Geotrypetes > Geotrypetes seraphini. The sequence continues at coordinate 192,678,402 of NC_047085.1, forward strand.
CTGCTCTAACCATTAGTTTAGTCCTTCATCCTTGCTTCTGTATGGAATAATTTTACTAATGATTTCTGTTAATACATATTAAATAAAGGATTTGAATTTAGGAAATCATTTTCTTAACAGCTGTATTATTGTATATTTTATTCCAAATAAACTGATATTTTTGTGACCTGCTTAAGGCATTTTTTAGGCGCTATATAAACTGCTGTATGTGTGTGTATTAGGTGCCATTAACTCGAGTTCGAGTCCTAGCGGCTTGAGTTAAAGATCCAAAAAAAGTCAGTCAAGTGTAAGTCCGACAAAGTCCTCCAGTATCATCCCCATTGTAGTTCTCAATGTGTTCAATCATCTAGTTGCAGGTCGCCCTTTTTGTCTAGTTTCTTCGATCTTCCCAAACATGATGTTCTTCTCCAGTGATCTTTCTCTTCTAACAGTGTGATCAAAATAAGACAGTCGTAACTTCATCATGTGGGCAAGTGACATATCTGGTCTGATCTCTTCCAGAATTGATTTGTTAGTTCTCCTGGCAGTCCATGGCACGCTTAGCATCCTTCTCAAGCACCAGAGAATGAGTCAATCCTCTTTCTATCTTGTTTTTGTAATGTCCAGCTTTCGCATCCGTAACTGACCACTGAGAAAATGAGTGCATGGACCAGTCTGATCTTCATTTTAACTGTTATTTCCTTGCCTTTAAATACTTTATCAAGAGCCTTCATTTTAGAGCAACCAACTGCTATTCTGTGGAGTATTTCTTTCCTGCTAGTTGCTTCCTTGTTTACCAAAAAGCCCAAAAGATTAAAACTCTTTACAACTTCTTTTCTTTTGCCTTCAAGCTTGAGTGAAATAGTGTGGTGTCCGTGTTAGTCCACTTTCCAAGGTAGTATAAAGAAATAAAACAAAAAACAAAGGAAATAAGGTGATACCTATTTTATTGGACTAACTCGATGCATTTTATGATGAGCTTTCAAAGGTAACCCTTCTTCTTCAGATCAAAAATAAGCAAATGTTGACAAATAAGGAAAACATGAAAGCATTTCAAGGATAGGAAGAGGGAGGGAGGGATGGGTGGGCAGGCGACAGAAAGTGGAAGTACAGTTTTAAATGTCTTTATAGTGGGAAAGAAAGCCCAGATCTCTGTTAAGTGCTATCTGGTAAGTGTCAAAATACCTTATATTTTGATTTCAAAGGTTTTACGTTCTTGGATTGTCTTGAAGTTCCCTTTTAGTATTCTCACTATAAAATCATTGGTGCAGTGGTCAGTTTTTCCAAAGTGTGGTTGAAAAATTACAAAATATATTGAAATGGGATCAATGATGATTGCTACCAATAGGGTTTATATTACCCCATTGGCATTCTGAAGATCCTTCAAGATAGTGATGTTGCTATAGTATTTATTCCCTTTTTAGGACGATTGCATGCATGTAAATGTCTGACAGGGGTAACATCCTGGTTGGTACTGCAATTCTTAATATGATATCTATGTAGGTTAATTCTGGTCTTTAGCATTTGGCTTATTTCACCAATGTAACATACTTCTTTGCACTTTTTGCACTGAACGATGTATAGCACATTAGAAGATGAACATGTGAAGGATCCCTTTATGCTGAATGTTTTCCCATGTGAGTGACTGTGGGATTCTTTGAGATGTTCTTGCACAGTTTGACACACCACAAGGATGTGTGCCAGTCTCTTCTTCATGTGTTTGTGTGGGGAGCTTGCTTGTTATCAATTTTTGTTTCAAATTAGGTGGCTGATGGAAGGTCAGCACAGGTGGAGCTGGGAATATTTATTTTAGTAATTCATCTTCCTGGAGTAGTCAAAAACTAAGAAATGAACTTATACATCAACTCTACAAAAAGAAGGAAATGATACACAATCAGAGACAAGAAATCTTAAGGAGTACATGGGAGCTAAATCCGAACATTAGGAGCCAACTATTTAAAGAACTACGAGAAATCCAATTAAAGAAACAATATATTGCTATCCACAAAAAAGACAAAAAGCTGACTTCTCTTCTACAGAACCGTACAGAGAACATAATCTCATCTCGGAGCACTGGAGGCTCAACAACTAATGGAATAGACGCAAACCATTTGGACAAAGTTCACAATCCACCTATCAGAATTCAGACAGACAGGGTGATCAGGGAAACCAGCAGACTCCCTGAAAGCAAATTCCCAATGACCACATCGATGGAAATGCAAATCAAGTGGAGATAGTAAACCTCTCCAAGAATCAATTATCACAGCAGAAGACCTCTGTACTTTTGAAAAGACTCTTCTTTCTGCCCTACCAGCAAAATAGACAACATCCAGCTACAGTCATGTGAAAAAAGGACACCCCATGAAATATTCAGTTCTTTCTTAAGAAATGTTCACATATCGATATCAAATCTTTTTTTATTTATCTCTGGAAAAGAAATTGATGTAAATTGCAGGTAAACAACAAACATTTTCCTTGATATACTCATGAAACAAAAGATATCCACAAAAATGTATATTCTAACTGAGGGATAAATTAGGACACCCCCACATATCCTCCCATTTAAAGTGGCACAAATCACACACAGGTGTATCACATCAGGTGCACATGATTAGAACATCGTTATACAGCATTTTGAAGGAGATTTGTCCTACTTAAACCTCATACTATCCTACTACACTCTCAATCTGGTTCACAGCACAGTGACCATATAAAATATGAAAAACCAATAGAGCCGTAAAGAAGATACTTATTATTGCTATTAGCACTAGATATTGAAACCAAAAGCGGACACCCCTCAACACGCACCCCAGAATGCTTTATCCCTGAAAATTATCTCGAGGTAGGAAAAAGCCTCAGATCCCCCCTCCACCAAACCAGTAACTCAGGTTGAAAATAGGTGGAGGATAACCGGGGGGCATTTAAATCATTGGCATAAAAAAACCTCCTCGTATAATATTTCACTTTAAGAAAAAGCCTTGTGCAATGCAAGTGAGTGGGTGTCCGCTTAACCTTCAAAACACCAGAAAATTGGATTAACTACTAATGCTTACAGCAACTTTAAAGAGCGATGCCTCACAAAAATGAAAAACAAAAGCACACCACACATCGACGATGACCAGCTAATTGTAAGCTGCCTCAGGATGTAAAAGTGGTCAATCTCTCAATCCAGCTCCAAGATTCAACATGGTGGCTCCTCGAACACTTAAACCTCAGACATTTAGTTTGGTGTGCTCATGACTGCTGTGGTGAGAGTGAACAACATGGTGAGATCAAAAGAGCTCTCTGAGGCCTTCAGAAAGAAGATTGTAGCAGCTTATAAGTCTGGTAAGGGATTTAAAATTATCTTGAAAGAATGACATTACTCATTCTACAGTCTGGAAAATATTGTACAAGTGGAGGACTTTCCAAACAACTGCCAACAAGCCCAGGTCTGGCCGTCCAAGTAAGTTGACCCCCAGAGCAGACCACAAGATGCTAAAAGAAGTCTCCAAAAACCTTAAAATATCATCACGGGACCTACAGCAGGTTTTTGCTACTGTTGATGTAAAAGTGCATGCCTCTACAATCAGAAAGAGACTGCACAAATTTAACTTGCATGGGAGGTGTGCTAGAAGGAAACCTTTGCTCTCTAAGAGAAACATCAAGGCCAGACTGAAGTTTGCCAGAGAGAACGTTGACAAACTCCAGGACTTCTGGAATAGTGTTCTATGGACAGATGAGTGAGTCTAAAATTGAATTATTTGGACACCAGAAAAGAGGATCTGTTTGACGTGTACCAAATACAGAAGGAGTGCCCACACTTACTTGGATTGCGAGCTACTTTTAAAATGACCAAGTCAAAATGATCTACCAACAATAACATTTTAAAAAACACAAAGCATAATATACGCAGAGAAAATGTTAATTATAATTTATATTCATTTTTTTTCAAAGAGGTCAAAGCAGATGACTTTAAAATATGCAATGTAACCTAAGTAACTGTACAAAAATATACAAATATACCCCTTCCCTTTTACTAAACCGCGATAGCGTTTTTTAGCACAGGGATCTGAGCTGAATGCCCTGCGCTGCTCCCGATGCTCATAGACTCCCTGTGCTAAAAACTGCTATTGCGGTTTAATAAAAGGGGGCCATAGTGCAAAATATAGACAGCAGATATAAATTTGGACACATTTTGATCACTAAATTTAAAATAAAATAATTTTTCCTACCTTTGCTGTCTGGTGATTTCATGAGTCTCTGGTTGCACTTTCTTCTTCTGACTGTAAATTCAATATTTCTTTATTTCTGCCTCCTGCATGCTTCCTCTCCTCCAGACCTCATTCCATTCCCCAACCAACATCTCCCTCTGTCCCTCCATGAGTCCAACTTTTTCTTCCTCTCTCCCTGCCCCCTCCCCTTTCTTTCTCTCTCTCTGTCCCCTTTTTTCCTTCTCTCTCCCTGCCCCCTTTCTTTCCTTCTCTCTCTCTGCCCCCTTTCTTTCCTTCTCTCTCCCTGCCCCCTTTCTTTTCTTTCTGTCTTTCTTTCTCTCTCCCTGCCCCCCTTTTCTTTCTTTCTCTCTATCTACCCCTCCCCTTTGTTTCTTTTTATTATTTTTATTTTAACAAGTTTTATTGCATTTTCACAATGGTAAATACACCAGATAGCCAAATCCCCATCCCAAAACATAAACAGTCATACTGGTACTCTTCAATATAAGGCAATACTATCAACCCCAAATTTCCCCCTCCCTCTCTTTCTTTCTGTCTCTCTCCTGTCCCCCCCCCTTTATTTTTTTCTGATTTTTTGTCTTTCTCTCTCCCTGCCCCCCAAGCCACCATCGCTGATTTCTCCCTGCTTCCCCGACACAAGACCAGGCGCGTACAAGCACCGGGCCCACATCCTTCCTCCTCCCCCCCCCAAGTCAATTCTGATGTTGGAAAGGAAGTTCTGACCCAGCCAGGCAGTGATTGGCTGGCCTGGAACTTCCTCTCCAACGTCAGAATTGACTTTGGGGGGAAGGCTGTGGGCCCGGCGCTTGTACATGCCTAGCCTGGCATCGGGAAAACAGGGAGAACAGAATGCAAAGGCAACGCCAGTTTATCGCGGAGTACGGGATGGGCTCTGCGATCAACTCGAGTTGCCTTTGCGATCTACTGTGAAGCATGGCGGTGGAAGTGTCATGGTTTGGGGATGCTTTGCTGCAGCAGGACCTAGCCAGCTCACCATCATAGAATCCACCATGAATTCTATCATGTATCAGAGGGTGCTTGAGGAACATGTGAGGCCATCTGTAAGAAAATTAAAGCTGAAGCAGAACTGGACCTTCAACATGACAATGACCCAAAACATACCAGTAAATCCACCAAGGACTGGCTAAAAACTAAGAAATGGAGAGACCTGGAGTGCCTGAGTCAAAGCCCTGATCTTAATCCCATTGAGATGCTGTGGGGTGATTTGAAACAGGCTATAAATGAAATTGCCCCTAAACGAAATAGCAAAAGCTGCTCAAATAAATACAACAAATGGTTTGACACTGAACTTCTAAAAATGAAACAAGCAGTAAGACGATTGGAAAGGATTTGGAAAAAAACGGGAAAATTGTTAGACCGGAACAACTGGAGATCCAACATAAAAATCTATAAACAATTGATAAAAGAAAAACGCAAAGCTTTTTACTCATCCAAAATTGACTCATCCAACACTAGCTCGAAAGGAATCAATACAAAAGAACTGTTCAACCTAGTTACGAACTTATTCAACACCACACACTACACTCAATCTATGCATAACAGTAAGTTAATATAAAAGGAAAGGTAAAGCTCCCACTAGTTCATTTACAATGCCAAAAAGAAAGTCATATACAGCTGATTTCAAATTATCAGTAGCTGAATATAGAAAACACAGAACTAGTGAGGCTGGGCATATGTTTTCTGTTGATGAGAAGTCTATCTGCGAGTGGTGCAAAGTGGAGGAAAAAGAAATCCATCCTATGAAATATGCACAATGGTAATTGGCTAAATGACCCTATTTTTCACAATGGGATAGCTGCAGATTGTACCATCAGCATAAAACAGGTTTCATTTAAAGACAGATCTCATTTATACTAAGAGAACTTACCTCATAGAAGCAAACTAATAATCTGTAAATAAGAGCAACTACCATCATTTTCTGCAAATCTTCCATCGAGGTATCTTCATCAATTTCTTCTATTATATAATGCATAGCAAATTTGGAAATATCCCTGTACAACATAAAAAAAATATTTATCAATAATAATACAAATTTATTTATAACCCGTAGTACCTTACAGTTCAGAGCAGTTTACATTAAGAGAGTCTGCCAAAAGCAAAGAAGTACATACATGAACAAATCCAATACATGACTGAAATTTTTTAAACAAATTTATTGAATAAATACCGTATTTTTCACTCCATAAGACACACTTTTTCCTCCCCAAAAAGTGAGTGGAAATGTAGGTACGTCTTTTTTTTTTTAATCTTTATTCATTTTTACATCTTACAACAAGTGTATCAATAATTGATAATTGAAATTAAATACACCACTTGAATTTCTATCATATTTAACATTAATACATAAAATTTAACCCCTTCCCTCCCACTCCTACCATAACATATACAATCAAATATATCCTATAAAATATTCTTTTCTACTGATCCAAACCTTTTAATAAAATTCAGAATTCCCCCCCCCACCCCTTCACTTGTATTGTACTTATAATGGAAAAATACCCGAGCCTCCATAGGCAGCCAATGTAACTCACAATAAAAGGGTGTAACATGATCGTATTTCTTCAGGCAGTAGATCAGCCTGACCGCTATATTCTGTATTAATCAGTTTTGCTAATTCTTTCTTGATGATTATCAAGTAGACAATGTTACAATAATCAAGAAGACTTAGTAATAATGATTGGACCAATAGTCTAAAGGCAGAAAACTCAAAGTAAGATCTAATTGTTCGTAGCCTCCATAAGGTAAAATAACTTTTATGTACTACTGCATCTATCTGAGTCTTCATAGTGAGATGCTGATCTAAGACAACTCCTAGTATTTTGATCATTGGATGGATTGTGTACACACACAGTTGAATTTATACTAATGGAGGGTTCAAAAAGGATTTTACTGGAAGACGCCACGAAAAACTTTGTTTTGTCAGAATTGAATTTAAGTTTGAATTGCTGCATCCAAGAATTCATCTTTATCATTACAGTCTCAATTTTGGTAGTAATCTGGGAATTAAAAGGTATAACAATGGTAATATCATCAGCGTAACTAAACATTTCTATATCCAAATTGCTCAAACATGATCCTAACGATGAAAGGTAAACATTAAATAATGTAGGTGAAAGTGGAGATCCCTGAGGAACACCACTTGGATTTTTCCAGATAGAAGAGAGTTGAGTCCTAAACCTAACTTGATAGAGTCTGGTTTCTAAGAATCCTTGGAACCATAAATAAACATTTCCTTGAAGACCCAAAGCATCCAAACAGATTAATAAATGGGTGTGATCTACAAGGGCGATGACGCTACTGAGCACCAGTGCACCAACTGGAGCACCAGTGCACTGCTGCCCTTGCATAATAAGCTTTTTAGGTAGTTCAACAATGCAGCTATTATTCAAGGGAGATGCTGCAAGGGAATAGTACATGGACAGAGGTGGGAAATGGCAGATATGGGAGGGGGGTTTATGGACACAGAGGGAAAGTGCTAGATGTGGGAGAGAACAGGAACACAAGGGAGATAAGTAATGCAGGACATAAGAGTAATGATGATAAATACAGGGAGATGGATATAGTGGAGATGCTGGACAAGGAAGTATAGGGGGATACAGGAAAGGGAAAGATAGGTACACAAATATGGAAGATGGATGGTGAGCACAAAGAAAAAGACCCTGGCGAGTGAGTTAAGAGAAGACAGAGGGAAACAGAAACCAGAGCCTGGGACCAACATGACTTGAAAAATAAAATGACTAGGCAACAAAAGTTAGAAAAATAATTGCATTTTCTATTTTGTGATTAGAAAATATGAGAACTGAAATGTTTATCTTGCCAGTGCTGGTGTTAGACATGGGTAGGGCCCAGGACAAAAAATTTGGGAGGGGACACCAAAATCCATTACTAGCCCATGACATTTTCAGCTTCCAGCAGGTTTAGGGCTTTCTCTAGCCATGGGGCAGCTGCCCTAATTGCATTTCTTTGCCTAACACCATCTCTGGTACGTGTGATCTTTATATTTTGCACAGTACAGGAGGAAAGGGATCTTTTATTTCTTTGGTGTTGTACTTCATGGAAGGTGTGGCTTCTTGGGATTTTGGCTTAATTTATGTTTATCATTTCTGGTCAGTTGTTATATATTTGTCATTTGTGTTCTGTGTGTGTGACCGAGGTATTCTGTTAGGATTAATTTTCTATGTAGCATTCAGTTTTCCTGATAGTGGAAGGGATATTGTGAGAGGAAATGGGTTTGTTGATCCTTTTTCAGTATTTGTGGTTTATAAAATGACAGTTGTACAGAATATTGCTTCTTTTTATACTTTAATAAAATGATTTCAATATAAAATCATAAAACTATTCAAGGCTTGTGCAGATGGGATCAGACAGAATTTGCAGAGACGGGACAGGGACAGAAACAGAGTTTGCAAGCATGGGGGCAAATTTTTCCCCCACATCATTCTCTAGTAAAGATCCTAACCCTTACCAAAACCACAAACTCAAAGAAGCATCAAACCAGGATGGTGCCACATTCCTTCTGAATTCTCTTTTTCTAATTTTATTCTATGTGCCCCTTCCCAGTCTTGCCTGGAGAGCAATGGACATTTTTTTCCTCCTTCACTGGACTTGAGAGCTTTCTGCTACATACCCAGACTCAAAGAGTAAATTTGAAACTGGATTTCTGGTGCCACAAAATAAAGTGCTGCGGCCAGAATGACAAAAACTCCTAACTGGTTCCACTTACTTTATTCCACTGAAGTGCATGATGCTTAAAATGATTGCAGCTTTCACAAAGAAAAGAATAAAGAAATCCACCAATTCAGCAATAAACCTCTGCATCAGAGATGGGATGAAATATTCACGACCTGAAATACAAGGAAACAGACCTAAGCATTTTATTATGCGGAGCCCCTGTGGACAATACTTTGAAATCCTCAAGCTCAGGGGCAGGGGGGGGGGTAGCCACAAGGGAGCCTGGGTCCCCTCACATGGCAGCACTGGGCATTTGCTTCTATGGCTGGCAGTGATCCCCAACCCCGCTCCAGCCAGAGATTCTCCACCGACATTCTGTCAGTGGCATTTTCATGGGCTGACCCTGCCAGCAGGCTCAGTCTTCATGTTTGTGTGGGGGCAGGGGGAGTCTGCCGCCGAGGTGGCAGCCCATAGAAAGTAGGATTGACAGAAAAAGGTTAAACATCTTACAGGGCTGCCAGTGATTAAAGGTATTTGGGGCTGTAAAGAAGGGAGGGGAGCGCAGTGGCGTAGTAAATGGGGAGGGGGGCCGACCACCCCGGGCGCTGTCTTGGTGGGGGTGTCGGCACCTCTTCTCCTTCCAACTCCTCCCCAATTCCCCACCACCTTTTCTCTAGGTCTTCGCCGGCACGAGCAGCAGCTCCAACCTGCTGCTCGTGCTGGCCTCAGCACTCCTTTCTGATGTTACTTCCGGGTCCCATGACTAGGAAGTGACATCAGAGGGACAACCAATGCTGACATGGGTAGCAAGTTAGAGATGCTGCTCGTGCTTGGGGAGGGGAGGGGAGGGGAGGGGGGGGGGGGCTAAACAGGTATGGGGAAGGGAAAAGGAGCGCGCACGGCAGGGGGGGGGGGGGCGGAGAAGAGGGTGAGAGGGCACCACAGCCCCGGGCACCTCTGACCCTTGCTATGCCTTTGGGGGAGCCTAGAGAGCTAGTGATGGGGCAAATTTTTGTATGTGGGAACATTGTGGGCTGTGGCTGCTTAGTGCAGTGTTTCTCAACCTTTTCAAGCCAAGTACCCCCTAAGCCTATCAAATACCAACCGAGTACCCCTGACTCCACCCCCATAATAATACTAATTGTAAATCAATTTTTTCCATCCATTTTTCATGTACACACAATATAATATAGGTTATATAAGATATATATAATATAGGTATATAAGATAGGTTCTTAGAGGATAAAGGGATTGAGGGGTACAAATAGGAGTTGAGCTAGGTTATAGGAATAGTCAGGGACCACTGCACAGGTAATAGGCCTGAGGGGCTGCCGTGGGAGCGGACCGCTGGGCGGGATGGTCCTCTGGTCTGACCCAGCGGAGGCAAATTCTTATGTTCTTATAATCTTATTAATACATAATGGTAACCACAAAATTAAAAAAAAAAAGCACAAGGCTTCTAAACATCAGGCCCTAGAGATTTGGGGACAGTTTGAGATTGATTTGGCCCCCTTAGGTACCCTGGGCACTACCTTGCTGCTGAAAGGCAGGAAGGCTAGGGGCAAGCGGATCCAGAGATGAAAGGAAAACACAACCTGCTGCTGCTGCGGGGCCGACCAGATTGGGGGAGGTGGGCCCCACCCTACCACCGGCGCTTCCTGGCTGCGGACTCGACGGGATTCGGGTGGTGGGGGGTAGGGGCGGGGCCGCCGCCGCTGCTGTCGTCATCATCATGGTAGTGACGCAGCCCTGCCAGGCCATACAACAGCAGTAGTATTGCCAGAGCCACTCGTGGACTCGGCGCGAGTATTCTCGCGCGCTGAGCTCCAACGGCTGCTTCTCTCCTTTGTCCCCACCAGGCTCGAGTTCCGGCTCCGCTCCGGTCGGGCATCTTCCGGGACCTTTCTCCGGCATTTTCTCTGCGGGAACCTTAGACTTCGAGACGTTATAACTGCTGCCAGTGAGCCTACGTCCTTCTACTTCGGACTCCGCCATTTCCGCACTGAGCCGTGGCCATCTAGCGGCTGTCAAACTCTAATCTGCGCGCGCAGCTCCCGTCTAAACTCCCCCCCGCCCCTCCCGTTACACTCAGACAGTCCAAAATCCGCCGATACCATTCGTCGAGGTTGGAGAAGCAGGTTTTGGTCTCTGCTCAGCTCATTCCTTAGGGTGATCTCATTTAAGTGGTGCATGGTGATTTTTTTAGGTTATTTCTAACGAACTGCTTTGTAACATACACCTCCGAACGGCAGCCTATACTTTGCTGTATTCGTCTTCTCCGTATTAACGGGAATGGTATTGTCCATCACGTGATGACGTACTCGAGTCTCGAGAGAACGACAAAAGTTCACGGACGGTTTTGCGAGATCCTCTGATAGAAATATTAAAACCTGTCTTTTTTCCTGCCTCCGTCGTAAATATATGGATTATCGATAGGGTTGGGCTTTTTTTTGTATTCCTTTAGATGTCAGTACGGCCGTATATTGGTCTCCGCAATTCCGATCCCTCAGTGTCTACCTTAAAAGCCTTCTCTTTCGGTGAACCTAGCGCTGACCCCAGGGAGAAGCGTTTGCTAAAATAGCCCCTCTGTTGTCAAGGCTAGAAATTCCTCACGCAAAAAAACAAAAGGAATTGACCCCAAAATATCCACAAAGAAGAAAATCCAGAGAAAACAAACAACCCCCCCCCCCCAACAACTCTGTGGAGTGATGATATCGGTTCCTAAATGGACTTTATTTGAAAGTGTCAAAGTTCCAAAGGTGCACTGAAATCATCCACATAAAATAATTCCATCCACATAAAAATAAATCATCCACATAAGAGCCTTATGTGGAATTATTTTCTGTGGATGATTTCAGTGCACCTTTGGAACTTTGACACTTTCAAATAAAGTCCATTTAGGAACATCGTCACTCCACAGAGTTTTATTTATTTATTTATTTTTTGTTTTCTCTAGAAATTCCTCACTGCAGTGATCGGGTTGGACCCTAAGGTGAATTCTTACTCCCCTGAAATCCCAGCAGTTAATTATCGTGTATTACAGTGTCTCTCAAACACTAAAGGTAGTGGCCACGACTTGAGGCAACCAGAAGTGTGCAGACCTCACCATGATGACATCGTGCATATGCGTGACATCATGTCGACATCTGCACATGTGCAGAGGACCTCTAGATGGGCCCTGAGACACCAGCAAGGGATACAAGCAGGGAAGAGGGTCAGAGAGGAGAGGCTCTTGCACCAGCTGATTGCCTACAGCAGTGTTTCTCAACTACTTCAAACTAAGTACCCCCTAAGTCTAACAAATATCAACTGAGTACCCCAACCACAGACCTCCCTAGGCCCACCCAAGCTCTGCCCCATATCCCATCCCCTTTACTAATTGTAATGCAGTTTTTTCCATTCATTTTTCATATATACACAGCAAATATAAATTCTCAAAATTGACACATTTCATTCACTATATTGAAAATAAAATCATTTTACCTACCGGCGATCCTCTGCAGGCTGCTGTAATTAGCTTTAAAGGTGAGACCGGGAGGCCAGGGGGGGAGCCGGAGGGCACTAGAAAGAAAGGGGAAACATGCAGGCCTTGGGCGAATCGGGCAGCGCTGGCACTGTATTGCGTAGGGAAATCAGCTGGTAGGCACATCTCTTCCTCCTCAGTGTGCTGCGGCACACTTGGAATCTCAGGTGCCTCGGCACACAGTTTGAGATACACTGGTGTATTACAAGCCTCTGACCTCAGACTCTTCCCATCAACTGGGACGGTTGGCAGTCGTGTCAATGATTTAAAAACAAACCAACTCCCTCTAACTATAAACCGTTTTAAAGGTAGCCATCTACTAGAAAGTACAGATTGCCGTGAAGCAGGAATTAATTTTTCCCCAGGTAGGAATGGAATGGAATATAATTTATGAGAATTGTATTTTATATGCGTTTGTTAAAAGTCCACCCTACTATAAAGTTGGATTTTAGACTAGCCTTGGTGTGTTTACACCAGTGTTTCTCAACCTTTTCAAGCCAAGTACCCCATAAGTCTAACAAATACCAACCAAATACCCCCGGCCCAATGTCAGAGGGAAAGCTTCCGGGTCAGCCACGGTCAGGAGGGATGTCCAGTCCCTCCTGCCAGAACCCCACCCCCTGAGACATCCCCTGGCAGGAGGGATGCCTAGTCCCTCCTGCTGGAAACCCCATGGTAGTGGCCAATTGTAATGTTAGGCCACTCCCAGTACATCCCAAAATGCACTGTGAGAGAGGCCTAAGATTCCGGTTGGCTGAAGGGCCTTAAGTGCCTGGGCCAATCAGGGCCTTAGGCCCCCTCCCCGGTGCATCCCACAATAGAAGGGGAAGGCTCGCCATTCAGTGGAGGCCGGCTGGCTGGCCAGAGGAAGTAAGCATCTCTCCGGCCAGACAACTCAATAAGGTATTTGGAGGGGGGGAGTCCGGGTGGGCTTGGAGGGATGTGGGGGGTATCTGACAGGAAGGACTGGGCATCCCTCATGCCAGGGTTGTAGCGGGCAGGGGTTGTTCCGGCAGGAGGGACTGGGCAAACCTCCTGCTGGGGGATGTCTTGGGGTGGTGGCAGCAGGAGGAATTAGGCACTCCTCCTGCTGTGGGCATTCAGGGGTAAGTGGCATCCCTAGGGGGTTCCGGCAGGAGGGTCTGGGCATCCCTTCTGCCAGTAGTCTTCACGGGGGGGGGGGGGGGGAGGGTGGAATAGGGATAGGTTCCTTGCCGCGATCAGCTCAACGGAAACCCGATTCTCTAGCTAGAGTCTGTAACATGGACGCCAGTTTGAGAATCGTGGTCTTAGGCGTCTGTTCATGAGGACAGATGCGATTCTAGATAGGACATTCGTGTGCGATTCTCAAAAGCCACATAGGCGGCTTCTGAGATCGGGCGTCTTATATTGAATCTGGCCCTTCATGTATACAACATTGACAGTTTTCACACACAGCACAGTTTTTAAGACAAAGATTTGATTTTGGGCAGAGTTTGTTCATATTCTTTTTGAAGAAATACATTATTTCTTGTGGATATTTTCAACTGATCAATGTGTAGCAATGTATTCTTGATTTTGCACTATTTTTTGGTATTTTTTTTCTTTTTACTGATGTTACAGACTCTTTTGCCTTCTTTTAATTTGGTCCCATTTGAGCCCCCTCCCTCCAGTTCAATTCTTTTTGCTTTTTATCCAGTTAGGTACCTTTTTGAGCCAACGTGTGGTGGACACCTGGAATGCGCTTCCAGAGGATGTAATAGGGCAGAGTATGGTACTGGGGTTTCAGAAAGGATTGGACAATTTCCTGCTGGAAAAGGGGATAGAGGGGTATAGATAGAGAATTACTGCACAGGTCCTGGACCTGTTGGGCCGCCGCGTGAGCAGACTGCTGGGTACGATGGACCTCAGGTCTGACCCAGCGGAGGCATTCCTTATGTTCTTATGCTTATGTTCTTATGTTCACCGTAGTTTTTTTATTCCTTGTGGGCTTTTTTAGCACGAACAGCAGCTATATTGGGGTTTTTTATTTGCTCTATGCATTCATGTGTGATATTGTTTTTTGCCATGGTTCAAGTTTTGGTAAGTTCACATTTTTAACTACTTTCTAGTGTTTTTAGCTTTAATAGTCGTCTATGTTAGTTTTTTAGATTACAAGCTGCTGCTCCATTTTGCAAAACTGTGTAGTGGACATAGCGCCTTTTTAATTTTTTTTACTTTGTCTTTTTAACCTTTGGTTCAAATAATTATATTTGCATGTTTACAGCTGCAATTTCATTTTTATTTACCCCTGTTTTTTACTTCTATTTTTGACACACCGCGAGTTGCTCTTTATTTCTCACACAACATTCATTCATATGATCCTATTTAACCCCCACCCCTTTTACAAAACTGTAGCGTGATTTTTAGTGCCGGCCATGGCGATAATAGCTCCAACGCTCATAGAATTCCTATGAGTGTTGGAACTGTTACCACCGTAGCCAGCACTAAAAATCATGCTACAGTTTTGTAAAAGAGGGGATTTCTTTTTAATATTTAGGTCACTATAATTGTTTTATCATTTCATTATTTTACTTTTTGTCTTGTTCATTAATTGCATATGTGCATTTTCATTCTTTTTACTAAGTATTTTTCATGAGCATTACATGCATTCATAAAAGCATTAGAGTGTTCATTGTCCCCCTTTTACAAAATCATAGCGCAGTTTTTAACACTGGCCATGGCGGTATTAGCTCCGACGCTCATAGAATTCCTATGAGCATCGAAGTTGTTACTGCTGCAGCCAGTGCTAAAAACCGTGCTACAGTTTTGTAAAAGAAGGAGTAAATATTACTTTGGATTTATTCGTTGATTGTTTCCTTTTGACTTGTACATTGGATAATGCTATTGGAACATATCTGCAAATTCACTATTAATTTTTAAAGAAAGTCTTAGGGCTCCTTTTACTAAGGTGCATTAGCATTTTTAACGCATGCACAAAATTACAGCGCGCTAAACTGCGTGATATGCTTCTAGAATAACACCAACTCAATGCTGGCGTTAAGGTCTAGTACGTGCGACAATTTAGGACAACTGTTATTTCTATACTTATCCAGTAGATGGTGCTGTTTGTTCAAAATCTGTGTTTTCTTTTTTGTTTGTTGGCTTTTGAACTTTTTCTCATTTAGGACTGTCTTCTAAGCATCTTCTAATTTCATCTTCACCTGTGAGGTATGAAAATGTTGTTGTGCATTTATAAGTCTTTGTTATCTGAAGAATTTTGGTTGAAGATATATTACATTTCTTAAACTCCTTTTTAAATTATATGTACTGTATATAAAATCGGATGCATCTTTGTGTGTGTATGTATGTTCCAGCATAACTCTGAAACGCATAGACAGATTTCAATCAAATTTGGTATACATATCACTTACTATCTGGGGGGAAATACTGTGGGGGTGAGAAGGGGGTGACACGTAAAAATTATTGAAAAAGACAGATTTTACTGTCTACTCCATAGTTTTCGGCCTTGCTGAGATGATGTTCCAGCATAACTCTGGAACACATGCAGAGATTTCAACCAAACTTGGTATACATATGACTTACTATCTTGGAAAAAATACTGTGGGGGTGGGAAGGGGGTGACGTAAAAATTATCAAAAGTGACAGATGATTGGGATATATAAATATCCAGGCAACGCCGGGTGATCAGCTAGTATATACATAAAAAACCATTTGTATGTTATTTTCCTCTCACCCATTTGTTTTTATAGCTGTTATTGCATTTTTTGTACATTTGTTGTGTGTGTATTTTTTCATGCTAGGTTTACTCTGTTTCAATGTTCTTTTACATTTGATGTTTTTCATTCATAAGGTTGTTTTCCTTCTCACGATGAAGGCCCACCAGCCAAAACACAGCCGCGTCCAGAGAAAGTGATTGCTTGGAACAGAACCTGTTTTTTTCAGAGAACAACTTGTTTTTATATGGCCTCCTTTTATGTCACACTAGCTGATGCCCCGGCGTTGCACGGGTATTTAATTATAGCAATAACACTGTAAATGGATTCAAATAAAGATACTTTATAGTGGTGAATGAAATTATTTTTTTACAGCTTAATAAAAAGTACAATATTCAAATTATAATGTGAAATATTTGACAAAATGAATACAATACAACTAACGCAAAACGTGATTATAAACAACAATTTTAGTTTCACCTCCTGGAGCAAGAACATATAAATTCTTGGGTGAACCCACCCTTGAGCAAGCAACATAGAGTTGTGGGCCACGAGACCCCCAGAACATATCACCCCAGGTAGTGAGGGATCTGCATACCAAGTTTCGTTCAAATCGGTCAAGCCGTTTTTGAATTACTGTGAGAATGGTAGCTTTTTACATTTTTTCCATTGACATGAATGGGTGAAATCTGATTTTCTGTTTGTAGCTCCGCCCACGTGTGCAGGTGGGCCGCGAGACCCCCAGAACATATCACCCCAGGTAGTGAGGGATCTGCATACCAAGTTTTGTTCAAATCGGTCAAGCCGGTTTTGAATTACTGTGAGAATGGCAGCTTTTTACATTTTTTCCATTGACATGAATGGGTGAAATCTGATTTTCTGTTTGTAGCTCCGCCCACGTGTGCAGGTGGGCCGCGAGACCCCCAGAACATATCATCCCAGGTAGTGAGGGATCTGCATACCAAGTTTCGTTCAAATCGGTCAAGCCGTTTTTGCGTGATCGCGGCACATACACACATACATACACACATACATACCTCCGATTTTATATATATAGACTAGCTGATTACCCGGCGTTGCCCGGATATTTATTTATCCCAAAATGTCCAACCCCCTACATGTCCCACCCCACTATGTCCCACATGTCCCACCCCCTACGTTACCCCCCCACATGTCCCACATGCCCCACCCCCATGTCCCAACCCCCTACCCTCCACATGTCCCAAAGGAATGTCCCTCTCTATGGGGCTGAACTTAGACTTAAACGGCATCGGGAGTGTCGGTATTCATCTCTGCGAGCCCGAAAACTATGGGTTGGACATTAATATCTGTCGCTTTTGATAATTTTTACATATCACCCCCTTCCCACCCCCACAGTATTTTACCCCGTCCCACCTGCACAATATTTTTCCCCAGATAGTAAGTCATATGTGTACCAAGTTTGGTTGAAATCTCTCCTTGCGTTTCAGAGTTATGCTGAGTATTCATCTGTGAGCCCGAAAACACTATGGGGTAGATACTAAAATCTGTCATTTTCAATCATTTTTACATATCCCCCCCTTCCCACCCCCACAGTGTTTGTCCTCAGATAGTAAGTAATGTGTATGTCAAGTTTGGTTGAAATCTGTCCATGCATTGAAGAGTTATGCTGGAACATACATAAATACACACACACACATATATTCAAATTATAATGTGAAATATTTGACAAAATGAATACAATACAACTAACGCAAAACTTGATTATAAACAACATTTTTAGTTTCACCTCCAGGAGCAAGAACATATAAATTCTTGGGTGAACCCACCCTTGAGCTAGCAACATAGAGTTGTGGGCCGCGAGACCCCCAGAACATATCACCCCAGGTAGTGAGGGATCTGCATACCAAGTTTCGTTCAAATCGGTCAAGCCGTTTTTGAATTACTGTGAGAATGGCAGCTTTTTACATTTTTTCCATTGACATGAATGGGTGAAATCTGATTTTCTGTTTGTAGCTCCGCCCACGTGTGCAGGTGGGCCGCGAGACCCCCAGAACATATCACCCCAGGTAGTGAGAGATCTGCATACCAAGTTTCGTTCAAATCGGTCAAGCCGTTTTTGAATTACTGTGAGAATGGCAGCTTTTTACATTTTTTCCATTGACATGAATGGGTGAAATCTGATTTTCTGTTTGTAGCTCCACCCACGTGTGCAGGTGGGCCGCGAGACCCCCAGAACATATCACCCCAGGTAGTGAGGGATCTGCATACCAAGTTTCGTTCAAATCGGTCAAGCCGTTTTTGAATTACTGTGAGAATGGCAGCTTTTTACATTTTTTCCATTGACATGAATGGGTGAAATCTGATTTTATGTTTGTAGCTCCGCCCATGTGTGCAGGTGGGCCGCGAGACCCCCAGAACATATCATCCCAGGTAGTGAGGGATCTGCATACCAAGTTTCGTTCAAATCGGTCAAGCCGTTTTTGCGTGATCGCGGCACATACACTCACACATACATACATACATACACACATACATACCTCCGATTTTATATATATAGATTAAAATTTATTTCCACTTTTTAACGTTCCACTTTGTTTATCTATTGACATCCTGTGGAACTTTTCTTCTGCTCCTTTTGTTTGTTAGTTAATTATGTGGTTATCATTGTGTATTGTTAATAAGATTATATTGTGTATGTATATGAAAAATTAATGGAAGAAATTGCATTATAATTAGTACTATTATTATGGGGTGGGGTCTGGGGCGCAGCTTGGGTGGTCAGTAGTCAGAGGTACTTGGCTTGAAGAAGTTGAGAAGCACTGCCTTAGGAGATGTTCTTCTGGTACCAATTAGACATATCATAACCATCTCCAGGTTCATACAAAGGGTCAGCATGCTTTCCCTTATATGAAGCAATCACCAGGAATGCCTTAGCATCTAGAAGATGCATCATTTGCTCATTCCAGTTACAGAGGGAATTGAACACATGGGGACAATTCTACAAGCGTGCCTATTTTTTAGGCACCAGGAAAGTACATAATGGAGCCTATTCGGTAAAGGAAAAGAAAGTGCCTTTGCCTTGTCATCAACAGCAGATGAATCCAGAGATGAGTGGGTTGTGACCATCTACCAGCATTCATAGAAAGAGAACACCAAGTTGAGCTCTGTCATATATAGGACTCCAGCCTCCTGGAAATGTGCTGTTACCTCCTCTGTGATATCAGAGAAGACAACAGGGGTAAGCGGAGGGTCTAAAAATTCATTTCCACAGTAGTCTCGAGATTACAACGGGAACTCATGGCAGCCATTTTGGTGACAGCT
The DNA here is from genome assembly GCF_902459505.1 of Geotrypetes seraphini. NCBI lineage: Eukaryota > Metazoa > Chordata > Amphibia > Gymnophiona > Dermophiidae > Geotrypetes > Geotrypetes seraphini. The sequence continues at coordinate 192,697,808 of NC_047085.1, forward strand.
GTGCACGGGGCAGGAGCATAGGAAGATCACTCCTGCCCCGCTTCACCGCTAGACCACCAGGTAAGATTCCAGGGATGCAGGAGGGAGGCGGGGGTGGTTCAGAACCGGCCGAAAAATTATTCACGGTTTTTCACACTTCGCGGTCTGGCTGTGGACCTAACCCCCACGGATACAGAGGGAGAAGTGTATAGTCAATCTAAATACCGTTTACAAAATCTTCCCAAAAGAGAATTTAACACCCAGCAACAAGCACTGAACTCTGATACCATATGAAAGCCAACGAAAGAAAAGCCTCAGTTATACAGGAGGGGGAAAAAGCCACCCACCCATCTATCTACCAGAGGCAGAAAAAACTTTTGTGGCTACTATATATATCTAGAGAAGTGCAAAAAGAAAAACATGAGAATCAATCAAATTTCTAATTCCACTGTGCAAAACTGTGCTAGCAGCAACTACAAACTTAAACTGCAAGTTCAGGAAAAACTATGTGCCTCCAGCCTACGATCATTTCGTGGCTGACATACCACTTCAGGGCTGCATAGACTCACATAGCAGGAAACTGTTTGATGCGCTGCTGTGTTTTTCAGGCATTTATGCAAGTTGCAGTACAACATTGTTTTAGTTTCAGATTACTTCAATGCTGAATTACACTCAGGCTCTATACCTTATATTAAAGTGAACAAAATAAACCAAAAACACTTCAGGATCAACAGTGCACACCCGAAGGTGCCTACACCTGGTCCCTCAAATCGAGTTTGCTCCATGCATCATCTGGAGGGACCATCGGGAAGTGGCTGAATGACCGGGTGTAGGTTGATTCTGAGGTGTTTTTGGTTTATTTTGTTCATTTCTACAAGCAGAGGATATTCATCAGAGAAATGTTGCATCGTTCCCAGATAAGTATACCTTTTTATCTGGGTTTAAAAGTTATACATGATGCACTTTATGGGACTATTAGTCTTTAAGCCCGTTACATTAACGGGTGCTAGAATATATCTTTCTTTCTCTCTCCCGCTGTCTGTCTCTCTCTCCTTGGCCCCCTTTCTCTGTCTGTCTTTCTGTCCCTCTCCCTGCCCCTGTGTCTTTCTTCCTTTCTGTCTGTCGTACGCTCCGGTTCAACAGGAACTTGTCTAACTTTGTCTTGAATCCCTGGAGGGTGTTTTCCCCTATAACAGACTCCGGAAGAATGTTCCACTTTTCTACCGCTCACTGGGTGAAGAAGAACTTCCTTACGTTTGTACAAAATCTATCCCCTTTTAACTTAAGAGAGTGCCCCCTCTTTGGAGAGGGTGATCTCACTCAGGGCTCCTTTTATGAAGGTGCACTAGAGGCTTAACACTCAGAATAGCACTCGCCAAATTGCCGCGTGCGCTAGCTGCTACCGCCTCCTTTTGAGCAGGTGGTAGATTTTTGGCTAGCGCGCACGCTAATCAGCTGCGTGCAATAAAACCGCTAGCGCACCTTCGTAAAAGGAGGCCTCAATGTTGAGAGCACTTCCAAGGTATTGGGCATTATTTTAGATATCATGCTGTCTTTAAAAAATATTTTACTAACAATTTGGGGGGTCCTTTTACTAAGGCGCACTAGTGCATCTTAGCGCGCACTAAATGCTAATGTGCGCTAACGTGTCCATTATATCCTATGGACGCATTGCCACACGTTAGCATTTAGCACGTGCTTAGACGCCTTAGTAAAAGGACCCCTTTGTTAACGTAAGATTCAAACTGTGTCAATTTTGCAATGCTTACTTATTATTTGTGGAAGAATGAGTTAGTTCAATCATTTATTATTTCTCACTTCAATTATTGTAACAGCCTTTTACTCTGGCAGATCATTAAGAGTAAAGTCTAAACTTGGAACTTTTTACAAAATGTCACTGCTAGATTATTTTTTTTGTATGAAGAAATATGACTGAGTTACACCATTGTTAATTAGTTTGCATTAGGTTGCCAGAACTTCCTTTAACTGGGGTGTATTATATGTAAGATCTTTGAAGACACTCGTCCTATGCACCAGATGCACATCCTAAATATTAGTAGGATTCTATTATTTTCCAAGACTTAGGGCTAAGGAGACCTTTTTACTTTATTTTCTTTCGGCCAAGAAAGTGCACTGTAAAAGGCCCTGGACAGCTCTATTAATTTTCAAGCTGTTGAATTTTGGAATTCTTTACCAATTGGACTAAAATCTTTAACATCTTACTCTCTCTTCTGTCTTCTTCTTAAGGCAAATTTATTTTAAAAGATTTTAGAATATCCCTATGTTCTATCAATTTTATTTTTTTGGTATTGATTTTATGATTTCTTTTTTTTTTTGCTGTGTCACAGATTATTCTGGCTTTGAATTTCATAATGTGATCCGCTTTGAACCTTGGGATTGGGTAGGTGTAAATGGTGGATTAGATTAGATGTGGTTTTTATGAGATCCCTCTGAAATGGGATGTGGCCTTCCAATTTAAAAAAAGGTTCCTCACTTCTGCCTAGACCAGTGTTCTTCAACCGCCAGTCCACAAAAATTTCCTGCTGGTCCATGCAGGGCCAACATGTGCATCGGGTCTGAGAAGATCAGGGGGGTCTAATGAGCTGGGTATCCGCGTGTCTCCCTCCCTCCTGTGCAGCAGCCGATATTTTGCTTTTCTCTTCCCAGCCTCCAGATCATAGGTGTCAAACTCAAGGCCCACCTGGCTGTTCTATGCAGCCTGCTGTGCGATCGATGCAGCATTTTCATTGCTACCCCTAGTATTATCTTCCGGCCCACTCCTTCTTCCTCACTGCCGCAGTGCACAAAGCCGTGGGTGGTGGCTCTTACGCGCGTCCTGTGCCTGAACCGGAAGCCTTCTCTCTGATGTCGCAACGTCAGAGGGAAGGCTTCCGGATGAGGTGCGGGACACTGCACATGTCTTTGTGCACACTGCGGCGAAGAGGGAGCCGACCCAAAGATAACACCGGGGACGGCAATTTAAACACACATTGCACTGTGGGCAGCATAAAACGGCCAGGTGGGAGCAGGCCAGAAGGTAAGACACCCACCAGAGGAAGGTACCTAATTGATGCACAGCATGGAGGGAAGGAGGGTAACAACAAAGATAGGGGAATAATTTTATTTTCAATTAAGTGATTGTATTGTGTCAATTTTGAGAATTTACATCTGCTGTCTATATTTTGCACTGTTCAGGAAGAAATGCATTTGTTTCTTTTTCTCTGGGGTTGTACAGCATATAGAGTCTTGAATCTTAGGGTTTTGTTTGTATATATTAGTACTTTTAGGTTTTTGGTCCCTTATTTACATAGGGGTTATCTGTGTTCTGGTAGGAATGAATGTTAAGAAGCATATAGTGTGCTTTGTGTAGTTTAATTTTGTGGTTAACTATTATGTGTTGTTAAGAAGATTATATTGTGTGTATATATGAAAAATGAATGGAAAAAATAGTGTTACAATTAGTATTATTATGGGGGCGGGGTCTGGCCCACGACTTAGCCTGTGTTTTGGATTTCGGCCCCTTAATGTGATTGAGTTTGACACCCTTGCTCCAGATTAAAAGTGGCTCCCTCCCCTCCCAACAGCTCTCAGTATTCTAACTTGCCTGCAGCAGTGTCAGAGTAGCGATTCACTTAGACCAGGGGTCCCCAAAGTCCCTCCTTGAGGGCCGAATCCAGTCGGGTTTTCAGGATTTCCTCAATGAATATGCATGAGATCTATGTGCATGCACTGCTTTCAATGCATATTCATTGGGGAAATCCTGAAAACCCGACTGGATTCGGCCCTCAAGGAGGGACTTTGGGGACCCCTGACTTACACAGCCTTGAGGCTTTTCCTGAGTCGTGGCCCGCCTTCGATGATGCAACTTCCTCTTTCCTCAGAGGTGGGCGCGACCCATCAAAGGACCCAAGGCTGTCTAAGTGAATCGTTGTGCTGAATCTACTGACACTGCTACAGGCAAGTTAAAACACTGAGATGCTGCTAGTCCAGTTAAGGGAAGGTGCTGTTGCCACTGGTTGGAGGTAGAAAGGGGAGCTGTTGCTGGTAGGGTGAAAAGGGGAAGGAGAGGTAGAGCTGGTTGGGGGGAAAAGGATAGCTGCTACTTGTGGGCGGGAGGAGAGATGCTGCTGGACTGTGCGGAAGTCAGTGGAGAAGGGGGCAGAGTGCACGAATTGGTGGATAGGGGACAGTGGTCTCAGGGAGGGAGAGATTCTAATAACAGGGGGAGAGCAAGGAAGGCATACAAGGGTGGGGGGGCCTGAGCTCCGGGCAGAAAAGAATAGAGAGATGATACCCAGAGAAGAGATGCTGTGCATGGAGAATAGGGACAGACACAGAGGGATGGAAAAGGGATGGGGACACAGAAGAGCAATACTGATCACAGGGGTACAAAGGGACAAGGCCGCAAAGGGTAGTGGTTTTTATTTCAATTTTAGTAGTTTGCCAGTCCACAAAATAATTATTTTATTTACGCTGGTCCTTAGGTGTAAAAAGATTGAAGAACACTGGCCTAGACTGTACATAACAATCAAATGAGACTGGAAAGACCTGACAGTATAGAAAGAAAAAGAATTCCTTTTAATAACCTTCAGGTTTTATGATCTTCTGTTAAACTGTGTGAATTGGCTAATGCACAGTAATGGAAGCTACTGCATATTAAATGCAAACTCTGTTCTCAATGGGCCTTGTTTAATAACCATAGGGCAACTTCCAGGTTGCTGAACTAACCCAGATATTCAATACCAGAGACTGGAAATATCCTGGGCCTTGAATATCCAGGGTTAATTCAGCCTGTGGTGGCGAGTGGCTTACTGAATTTTAGGCACTATGGGTGTATGTGGGACACATGCCTATGTTTATACCCCTTACAGTTAGGGGCATATGCACGTATGTGGTATTTATAGAATAGCACATAGGGCTGGATTCAGTAAATGGTGCCTAAAGTCTGGTGACAGAAAATCTGTGATTATTTTGTATTCTTTAAAAGATTCTCTGTGCCAAGCACCAATTCCTGCACCCCATTTTGGATGTGAGGATTTAATTCATCTAATGACAAGAATATTATATCTTTAAATCCCTGGTTTCTTCTAGGTTGGTTTCTTGTTCGATCTAATTAAAAACCCAGGACAATATCTGCCTCCAATTATAAACTCACATTTTCTCATGCTTATAAGCACAATAAGTGGTGCAAAGTGCTCAGAAAATGTAGTTCTTTTTCAATTTCTTATTCAAAAACAAGACAGCACCATTCTCTATCATCGCTTTTATTGGCGAAACCAGGATCCTAGTTGGGACTTTGGCAGCACCGTATAATATGCACAGAAATTAATGGACAATAAGAAAAAATTTTGACAGCACCAAATATCGCATCGCATATCTTCAGAAAAGGAGTCATTGTTTGAGAAGAGCACTTTATTCCCTCCTATAACATTATGTGTAACAAGTGCGATGATAGATAATGGCATATGTGTATTTCCTACTAGGGTAATGTTAAAAGGGCAAGAACATGTATACGTTTTCTTTTTCAAACTGGTATAAAACCTCTGCACCTATTTTACCAACATATGATGTGGTCCGTTAAAAAAATGAGCTCCCTAGTGGCTAGATTGAAGGCCCCAGTCACAAGGTTCTGGAAAGCAGGTCTGGCGAAGGCTGTCATGGTAATGACTGGGGGCTAAAGACAAGATATCCCCAGGTAGTTGCAAAGGAGGGCTTGTAGTTCTGAAATCTAATACTACAATTAAACATTTCTAAAGTGTTACTAGACATGTGGGATCCCTACGAGGGTCAAGATAAGAAAATTGGGTCATTAGGGCATAGACAGGGGGTGGGTAAGCAGAGTGGGCAGACTTGATGGGCTGTAGCCCTTTTCTGCCATCATCTTCTATATGTTTCTATATAAACAGGAAGTAGTGTACCAAGTGTGGTGCAGAGGGAGGGGTGGTCCGCCCCAGATGAAGGATGCTCAGGGGTGCTGGAGTGATCGCGGATCTATGGTCCACCTGCGTGCAGCTGTTGCTCCACTGGCCTCTGCCCCCTGTGATGTCAACGTCCTGTTCTGGGGCAAGGACTGGCGGAGCTGCTGGCAGCGCACAGAGGGGTGCTCCTCCCCGGGTTCCTGCCTGGCTAGGTATGCTACTGTATGCAAGTGCTTTCTCTGTCCCTAGTGGGATCACAATCTAAGATTGGGGTTTTCCTATCCGGGGCAATGGAGGGCTGGGTGACTTGCCAGGATCACAGGGAGCAGCAGTGGGAATTGAACCCAGAATCTCAGCTCACTGCACCAAACATTAGGTTACTCCTCTATCCTAGCTTCAGCTCCAAATGTAATGGAAACAGAGAAAGCAGGATAAAATGGATGGCATCCCTAAAAAAAGGAAGTGTAGATGGAGAACAGAAATCTGTAAGCCAATCAGCATCCTCCATTCAGTTTCTCTTGCATAGAGAAAATGGCCCATGCAATTTTTTCATGTTACTTTTAAATAAAATTTTTTAGCAACTACTACAAAACAGTCATTCAGAACATATCCATTTTTAACGTTTTTCTTTTTTTTTTTTGTTTCAGTCCATTATATCATGTTTCACTTACAAATTTCTGCAACATTGGTGGTGGGGGATATTTTCACAGATTTGCTGAGTAGATAGATATTTAGCGAGGTTGATTGCTCAGTTGAAAGTGGGCACAGTCTTTCATAATGTGTGTTCCTTTAGCTAGGCTATACAGAAGCGTCTCTGTGAGTTTGTTCATGTCAGGAAAAAGAAAATAAAGTAGGTAGGTTTGATTTTAAAACTGTGATGTACTTTTGCTCTCCATTTCACTGCCTTTAGAAATAGAAGGTGCAAAATGTAAGCAGACTGGGACTTCCGGTGACGTCACGATCCGAGATGGAGGGTTAGGGACTTTGCTCTGACTCTCCTCTCTAAAGAGCAAAACTTTCCCGTTGCGGGACGCTGCAATCGGTGCGCCCGAGGTAGGACGAGTGTGGGGGAAGCCTGGGGCTCTTGCGGGATGCCGACAAAAAAACGAGTGGAGCCCGGCAGAGCGACGGAGCGCGGCGGTGAGCAGGGAGGCCTCCGCCACGTGCGCGGGACCTCGGGCATGTCCGCGCGCGAGTCGGGAGACAGCGCGTCGGAAGAGGAGTCTGAGCGCGGTGCTTCCCCGAGGCTACGGCGAGCTGGGTCGGCGGCGGCTGTGACAAAAGCCGACCTGAAACTGTGGGCCACTGAAATTAAAGAGGAGGTGGCGGCTGTAAAGGGTAAAATCAAAGAGGCCGTAAAGGAGATAAGGCAGGACTTTGCAGACTTGCTGGGCAGAGTGGAGGACAATGAAAAACGCTTGGGGGAGCAAGAAGAGACGGTTCAGGGACTCACAACTCAGGTGAAGGCAGTCCAAAAAGATCTTCTAGACTGCTGTGCCCAAGTGGAGGACCTGGAAAATAGGTCCCGAAGGAATAATGTCCGGATCCGGGGAGTCCCAGAAACAGCTGAGTATGGGGACGCGGCGGCTGTGGTGCAGGAGCTCAGCCGGTTCCTGCTGGCGGATGGTGGGGCCCCTGACAACACTACTGGGGGCCTGAGAGTGGATAGGGCGCACCGAACCCTGGGTCCGAAGACTGGGGATTACCCGAGAGATATTATTGCTTGTATCCACCACTTCCCCGATAAGGATCGTCTGGTGAAGAAAGCTAGAGACTTGGGTGTTATCTCCTGGAAGAATTTGAAAGTGGAGATATTTCAAGATCTCTCGAGTATAACTTTGCAGAAGAGGAGGGAGTTTCGCCCGCTGCTGGAGGTGTTGAAGCAGAATAACTTGAGATATAGATGGCTGTTCCCGTTTGGTCTACTGGTTACTTTCAATGGAGTGCATAAGCGGGTGACGACCGTGGCGGAGCTGCAGGCGATGCTTCTGAAGGAGGGCCTGGTGAAAATGGGAGATGCTGTTTTGAGCAAAGTGGCGGCGCAGAAGTTGGAGCGGTATCAGTGGAAAGCGGTGCCCCAGAGACGGAGAGGACGGCAGAGCGTTCGACAAGAGGGAGGAGCAGACGAGCAGAGGGCAGCTGCGGCCCCGATCACCTGAGCGGCTGGCGGAGGGCGGTGAAGCTTATCTGTTAATGGGTCCTGGACTTTGCTGTTGATTTAGTGGTGACTTTGGGAGTGTGCCTGGTGATGGTCTGGGGAGTGCTTGGGGGGGGACGTGGTGAGTATGAGGTGTGGATGTGGGGACGGGAGGTATCACGAAGGTGACATGGGGGGGAGGTGAAGTCACTTGAAGTCTTGGAGGGAGGGAGGAGAATGGGAGAGCGGGTTTGGTGGGGAGGGGGGAGGGGAGAGGTGGGGAGGAGGGGAGTGGAGGGAGGGAGGGTGGGACTGGGAGGAGGGGGGAATGGATTACATAGAGAGAAGATGGGGGGAGAGGCAGGGGTGATGGGAGCGATGTCTTTAGTGGGGGATGGGGGGGGATAATATGCTTAGATTGGGCAGTTTGAATGTTAAGGGGCTTAACATGCCACGTAAACGGCAATTGTTGTTGAAAGAAATTAAGCGCCTACGTTTTGATATCTGTTTTGTTCAAGAAACTCATTTTGTAAAAGCTGGGGAAAAGCTGGTACAGTTTCGGGAATATCCAGTGAGGGTTTGGGCCTCCAATAGGGTGGAGCGGAAAAAGGCGGGGGTGGGGATTTTGTTCTCCCATAAGTTGCGGGTGGTCCCAGACAAGGAATGGAGGGATGAAGGTGGGAGGTGGCTTATCTGGACTGGTACTATTGATGGAACTCGGGTAACATTGGTTAATTTATATGCACCTAATTCTCAACAGGGTCACTTTTTTGACCTCCTCCTGTCTAAAATCCTGTCGGTTAAGGTGGGGCCTGTGGTGGTGGGGGGGGGACTTTAATTTGGTTCTTAATCCAGAGTGGGATTCCACGGGCAAGGGGGGTGATAGACTTAAGAAGGATAGAAAATGTCTGAAGAGATTTCTGGAAGTCCTTAATGTGGAGGATGGGTGGCGGGTCCAACATTGGATGGGTCGGGACTACACGTTCTATTCCCCCGTACATGAGGTATACACTCGCATTGATCTGGTATGTGTGGATAAAGGGTGGGGGGGTAGAGTGATAGATACCAAGATTGATACCATTGGATGGTCAGACCATGCCCCGCTATGGGTGGATCTGAAATGGGGAGGACCTCGGGGGGGGAGATACGTATTGGAGATTGAACGATGCCCTGCTGGGAGATCCGAAAATAGTGCAAAAGTTGGAAGCGGGGATATATGATTTCTTAGAGTTTAACAATGTGGATCAGTTCTCCCCTATGACGATCTGGGAAAGTCTAAAAGGGGTGTTAAGGGGGGAATTGATTTCTATAGCTGCTTATAAGAAAAAATCCCGGCAGCAGGAGGAATTGCAGCTCCGGGAGACGCTCCGCACTCTGGTGGATCAACATAAAAGGGGACAGGGGGACCCGCAGTTGAGGCTTCGGCTTCAGGAAACCCGGATGGCCCTTGGGAAGCTGGAAGATGAGGTGATTAAGTTTAATCTTGAGAAAGTGAAGCTTAAATATTTTGAATCGGGAAATCGGGCTAGCAAACTTTTGGCTCAAAGGGTCAAACTGAAGCAGTCTAGGAGTAATATTTTGGCTATTAAGGAGCGCGATGGTACGGTAATTACTGATGAGGTAGGCATTCAGCGGCGGTTTAGGGAGTTTTACCAGGAGCTTTATACCCCAGAGCTTAAGGGCTCGGAGGTGGAGAGCCAAGCATATTTGAGGGATTTGGGACTGCCTACCCTATCTAGCTCGGACGCACTGGGGCTGGAGGGGGATATCACGGTGGAGGAGGTGTTACATGTTATTAGACATTTGAAGCCGGGAAAGTCCCCCGGACTAGACGGGTTTACAGGGCTGTTCTATAAGAAACTTTCTCCTCTGGTTGCACCCCTGCTAACTAGATTATTTAATTCTCTGAAAGAGGGAGAGCGTCTGCCTTTCTATATGCGCTTGGCAGGGATTACGATACTTCCTAAGCCAGGGAAAGATGTGTCCCTGTGTGGCAGCTATAGACCTATCTCTCTATTAGGGATAGATACCAAAATCCTGGCCCGTATTCTGGCAGATAGGATGGCGACTCATATGCCGGACCTGATCCACCCGGATCAGGTGGGGTTCATTGGGGGGCGTCAGGCGGCTGATGGTATTAGGCGGGTGTTGAACTTGGTGTGGGAGGCTCGTAGATCAGGATCTCCGTGGGTGGCGGTGGCGGTGGATGCCGAAAAGGCGTTCGACAGGGTGGATTGGACGTTTATGGAGGCGGTTCTACGCCAGATGGGCTTCGGGTCGCGTTTTATTTCTTGGATTCTCACGTTATACCACAACCCGATGGCATGTGTCAAAGTTAATGGGGTCTACTCCAAGCCCTTTGAATTGCATCGAGGGACGAGGCAGGGGTGCCCGCTTTCTCCTCTGTTGTTTGCTTTGGTGATCGAGCCTTTAGCTCAAAGTATCCGTCTGTCTAGGCTTGTGAAGGGGGTGCGGGTGCAGGGGGAGGAACATAAACTGTCCCTTTTCGCGGATGATATTTTGGCCATAGTGGAGGGGTCGGAGAGGTCGCTTTTGGCTCTGCGGGATTTGATGCGAGACTATGGGCGGATTTCAGGCTTTAAAGCTAATCTGTCTAAGACGGAGATCTTGAATATTTCGGTACCAGTGGCGGAGGCCCTGGACCTGCAAAAGGGGGTACCCTTCCGGTGGGTGACGGGCCCTATTAAATACCTGGGGATATGGCTGGGGGTGGAGTGGGATACCCTGTTCCGCCTTAATTATCTCCCTTTGGGAGAGATGGTGCGACGGGATATGGATAGATGGGACCCTCTGTACCTTTCCTGGATGGGCAGAATGGAGGTGGTGCGTATGATGGTCCTGCCCAGATTCCTTTACCTATTTCAAGTGCTTCCGGTTGAAATCCCTAGGGCCTATTTTATTCGTTGGCATAGGATGCTTTTGCATTTTATATGGAGGGGCAGGCGTCCTCGGGTGGCGAGATATGCCATGTTCAAATTTAAGGAGGAGGGGGGATTGGGACTACCCAATTTGGAACTGTACTATAGGGCGGCGCAGCTTAGGGCGGTTGTGGACTGGCATGCGAACCCAGCCAAACTGTGGGTTCAGGTGGAACAGGGCCTATTGGGGGACCCTAGGGGCATACCGGTTATGTCTTACCTACCGTGGGTGGGCTTGCGGGAGATGGATATTGCTTCTATCTCTAATCCTTTTATACGATGGACGCTTCGGATCTGGAAGGGGGCTTATAGAAAACTGGTGGGTAAGGTGCGGGGACTCCATCTTTTGCCTATTCGGTATGCGGAGGACTTTGCTCCGGGTAGGGAGGGTGGAGTCTTTTGTAGATGGGAGCGAGGGGGGCTGAGATGGTTTGGACAGATGTTGGAGGGGGAGCATATTCGGGGGTTTCCTGAGGTCCAGGCCTCTTTCCATTTGGAGCAGCGAGATATATTCCCCTATTTACAGGTGAAGGATTATATTATGCGATTTAAAGTGGGAGACCCTGCCGCATATAAGCGCTCGAGGTTTGAGTTAATGTTGGGGGACCCTGTGCGTAGGGGCTGCATTTCTCAATTGTATCGATTACTGCTGGCCGACCCGGATCGGAAGACGTCATATATGCGGGCTTGGGAGGTAGATTTGGGGATTATCTACACGACTGAGGAATGGGAACAAATAGCACTGCGCATACATCATGTGGCGGTGGCTCCACAACTGGTTGAAAATGCTCTTAAGCTCCTGGTGAGATGGTATGTTACTCCGGTGGTGCTTGCAAAGATGAATGCCTCATGTACGGGGGAATGTTGGAGAGGGTGTGGTCTGAGGGGTACATTCTTTCATATGTGGTGGGAGTGTCCTCTCCTAGTGGACTATTGGACGCAGGTGTTCCGATATGTGGGGTGTCTCTTGCAATGTCAACTACCGTTTGGAGCGGGGGCGGCGTTGCTGGGGGTACTCCCTGGGATAGTGGAGGCCACGCAGGACAGGTTGGCTAGACTGGCTTTTACAGCTGCTAGACTTGTACTGGCATCTCTTTGGAAGAGCCACACGATTCCTACGGTGGCGATGATGCGAGTGAAATTGGGATGGGTATGTGAGAAATTTAGGCTTTCTGCTTTACTTACACGCCAGAGGCAACAATTTGAGGATTTATGGGGGAGGTTCATAGAGATGGAGGGAAAATCTGAGTAACTTGTATTGCATTTTTAGATGGTGCTTGTATGAAGAGGGACATTCATTGCTTCGTTTTACTCATAGGAGTTCGTCCTGTTACTTCTTACTTTCTGTTATTTCATGTGTGGGGGGGGGTTATAGAAGATACCGGGGAATGAGCAATTCAGAGGGGGGTGGGGGGGGGGGGGGGGGGGGGAGGGGGAGGGGTGGGATGGGAAGGGGACATGTTGTGTGGAGGGGGGGTTTATTACTGTATACACTGTATTTCTGATTGTGAGGTTGTGCCATCATGGTACCTGTTGTACTTGTTTCGCAGTGTTTAAATAAAGAATTCCAAAATGTAAGCAGACTCTTAGGCAGCATGTAGGTAGTTTTCAAAGGGGAATTACCTGAGTAACTTAATTTAGTCATATTTTTTCTCACTTTAGTAGTGGCTTCTTAAAACATGAAAAGGTCTGCAGGAAGTATTTATGCACTTTGCAGCAACATAATCTACTGAAAATTCTGCTCAAGAAGCATATGAGATCAGTAGGTGGGCACCTCTGGCTGTAAGAGGGCTGCTCTTCTGAAGATCTTGAAATGCAGAATTGCCATATGGATTCCAGAACAGTTATAGCTGAGTAGAAGACCTCACTGCCTCTGGTGACCAGCAGAACAGGAGAGGGGGGAGGGGCAGGTTTGGTGCCATCTTTTTCTTAACTTGTAGAAAACAAGTATGAAGAACAACATGCACAGAAAAGGTTGGCATGAACAATGCATGTTATTGCTATATGCTGGCAGCATGTCTGCGTATGGCAATTAAAAAAGGTAGAGAGAAGAAATCTCTTGATAAAATTACACAAATTTTCATTTTTTGCTGGTAAACACTATTGAAATTTGTAGTTTTCCAGTAATCTATTGAAAGTAGAGACATACAGAAATTACAGAAACTGTACACTGGAATACGCTTTCACTGCATAGAAAACAAATGATCCATCTATAATAAACCTAAGACAGACATACCGAGGAAAGGAATGAACTTAAAACAGTAAGTGTAAGAAGTGTATCCTATATGGCGTGCACTGTATGTAACATAACATAGTAACATAGATAGTGCTGGAAACAACTAATATGTGTGCAATAACTTTTCTACTATAGTCACATGATGATATGCAATTTCTAGAAAGTGCAAATGAAAGGAAACTATGTGTAAAACTGCAAAATTCTACTAAAAGCGTTTCTTCAAGAATATAGCATTATTGTTTTTAATAAGCAGAGGCGCTGTGTCCAAGCCTCCAGTAGCAGATCACCGCACTAAGGTATTGTTATTTTGCCCTTTTTTTGTGATTGTTTTGCTTCCTTATTATTCCTTAGTTGGGGGCTGTGTGATGGAAGGAGATCAGCCCATTATCTCTGCAGGTTCAGTGACTAGCTTGGAGCCATCCCATGATGTCTTGAACTGTTCAGGAACAGGAAATTCTTTCTGTTAAAAAAACATTGACAATGATATTTAGAAAAACAGAGGCTGGCCTTTTTTTTTTTTTAATTCTTTATTCATTTTTACAACTTACAAGTGTAATCAGAAATAACATTTAAACTTACAAACTTCACTTGAATTTCTATTATAATCATCTTAAATTAATGAAATTTATCCCCCTCCCCCCCTTACCATATCATATGTAATCATGTATATCATATAATATATATTCAAAAACAACATCCAATGTATAGTATTTAGACATCCTTTCTTGTTAGTGAATGTTTTTATCATATAATATATTCTTTTCTACTAATCAAAGCAATTAATGTAAGATCAGAAACCCCCCCCCCACCCCCACCCTCTCAGTTACAATTTTGTAAATAAGGGAAAAGTGTTATTTACTCATTACAATAATCTGATAATGGTCCCCAAACATCTTTGAATTTATTAATATGTCCTTTCTGTATGGCTAATATTCTTTCCATCTTATATATATGGCATAAAGAATTCCACCAGAAATTAAAGTTTAATCTACTCCAATTCTTCCAATTAAAAGTAATTTGTTGAATGGCAACTCCAGTCATAATTAGCAAGAGCTTATTATTTTTTGAGTTTTGATATTTGACTCTTTGCCCTCATTAACATGCCAAATAAAATAGTATCATATGACAGGGCCACCGGATTTTCCAATAAACTATTTATTTGGACCCCCATATTGATTTCCAAAATGAAAACTCACAGGATGCAGCTAGCTCCGGGTGACTGAAAGAGTTTCTAACAGAGCCTCATCCTCCCAATCATTAGTACTAGGAAGTCAGCATTGTGCCATACAGAAATGAAAATCCTCACTTCACCCTTCAGATAGTCATGCTTTCACATCTAGCCCTCAGATTTCTCTCACTTTTTTATTTAGTTATGGATTAGAGATCATGTTTTTCAGTCTTTTATGTCTGCAGATGATATTCAGATCGTGGTACTGCCAGGAATTATCAGGAAGTTAAATGCTTATTTGGGAGAAGCTGCAACTTGGTTGAAAGCTAGTCGTATGTAGAGTTATCAGACATCCAGATTTCTGTGGGTCCGGACAGCTTTTCAAAACCCAGTGGGGGTGGGGCTGGGGTGTAATGGAGATGGGTGGAACTGGGTGGGCCTGGGGAGTGGGTTTAGGGGTCCAAGTTGTATGGTGCTTAAAAGCTAAACACCCAGAAGACAAAAGTTTGTTCTGTGGAGCTCTGACTCTTTCTTCCCAGTGCTGCCAAGGAGGAAGGTCATAATTTATCTTGTTATATTGAGATAAGAGATTTGGAGGTCTTCCTGGATCATGATATGACATTTTATTCCAACTGGATTAGACATTCAGGGGGTACCTATGGTCAGCTGAGACTCATCTACAGTTATGCCTGAATTTGGAGGGTGTTGGAGATATAAATACACCAGAGCACTGCAGTCTCTTATATGTTGGATTACCAGGTAACCAGCTGAAGAGGTTGCAAGTGCTCCAGAATGTGGCAACCAGGGTATTGTCAGGGAGGGGCACAAGAATGTAAATGATATTTTAAAACAGGAGTGGCCTAACAGTTAGAGCTGCCGCCTCAGCACTCTGAGGTTGCAGATTCAATTCCAGCACTGCTTCTTATGTCCCTGGGCAAGTCACCTAACCCTCCATTACCATCTACCATAGGTAGATTGTGAGCCTGCTGGGACAGATAGGGAAAACACTTAGATTACCTGACCACTATTCAAATGTAAACCGATTAAGATCCCACTGGGATATATAAGTGGTATATAAATAAATAATAATAGTAATAATGATGATGAGCTTCCAATTTGGGAATGAAAGCAATTTTTATTTGAGGATGCTTTTGGATAAAATTGTCCTTTTTAGGGCTAAAATAACTAAAGTCCTTTTCCTCTCCTGTTGTTTTATCCCTAAATGTACTCTATAGTAAAATATTGTGATTTCTGTCCTACTTTCCCCTCTTGTGTCCAGTTAGTATATGTGTCATTGTTCAAGTCTATTAACTCGATACTGTATTGCACAATATTTTAACACTAATTGGTTCTGTTTCTTTTTAAAAATTAGCTTTTTACCATAGCTGTACACCGCTTAGCAATCTGAATGAGCGGTATAAAATTTTTTTAATAAACTTGAAACTTGAAGACATTTCTCTCCCCCCTTCTACACATAAGTTCATGTAATCCTTTTTCTTCTTCTCTACCCACTATTTTAAGTTCTTGTAAACCGTGTCGAGCTCCATTCTCATGGAGATGATGCGGTATATAAACTTAAGGTTTAAATTAAATTAGATTAGATTTAAGATTTTGTGGATGGAATGACTGCAGTATTTGATGGGAAGCTGCAAAAATATGAGCTGGGTAAGGCACCGAGATTAAGCCAAGTAGATTTCCTGCAAATACTGATCCACTCTCAGATGGGATTACACTGGTGGAGGGTTGGGGAGTTTTCTGTAGCAGTGTCAACTGTACAGAATAAGCTCCCAGCTGAGTTAAGGCAGGAGCATAATCTATTGATGTTTCAGAGGAAACTAAAGGTTTATTTCCTGATCGATAAGTGTGGGACAGGAAAGCTGATAAAAGCTCAGGGAGGAGGCTGGATCCTAGGAGGCTATGACAAATGATTACCTAATGGATGGATGGATGCTGTAAGGTTGAGCAAGTTGATCGGGGAGGGAAGACCACCCTGGGCGCCATCTTCGGTGGCGGGGGGGGGGGGGGGCGCTGGTGCCTCTCCTCCCCTTGCGCACCTCTTTAAATGTTTACTGGCACAAGCAGCCAGCGAACATTTCAAGAGATGCGTGGGGTGGGGTGCTCAAGTGGTAGGGGGTGCTCAAGCAGTGGGGAAGGGTGTGGGGCACAGGGCACAGTGATGCCGGGCGCCATTGCCTCAGGCTCCAACCTCTCTTGCTATGCCACTGGGTAATATTACATTCATTATGTATAATTTTGATTACATTATTTAGATTTATCGAAGTGATGGTTTTTCTTTTTATTATGTTTTTCTTGTAAATTGCATTGAATGAGGATTTAGGTTTTCTTGCAATAAATGTTTTTAAATAAATTTATTCTGAAATCCATGAGACACTGTTTCATACTATGATGTTAACCAAACTGAAATATTACAAATATCAGAAGAGCAGAAGTTTGAACAGATCCAAAGAGTGCACACAACGAGGATGGGATGGGGTGAGGATGAGTGAAGAAGACAGAGAAAGTTATTTGGCCCAGGTAACAGATTCAGGGGCTGATGCAGAAAGCTATGCAATAGACCAACGCTACGTCTCTGAACCAGTACCCTGGTATGACCACTACCGTATCATGTTCCTTCTCACAAATTCAGCTACAGAACCCCAGACCAAGGACACCACCCCACTCAAAAAGATACTCAACCCTAACTCAGTCAACCTATAAAAACTATCATCTGGCTTCCTTACAATAGTCGAAACAACAGGACCTAAACTTTCAACCATTGTAGAAGCCGTGTTAAACTGGCATGTGTAAGTCAAGACCCTATATGAAAACCTAGCAGAAACCAAGGATTTAAAACCTAATGCTTGTAACTTCTCCCTCCTGGTTCACGATATGTGGAGAGTGATGAGGAAAAAGTAACATGCTAAACAAATACTTCTGTGTTCAAGCAAGAAAATCCAGGAGAAGGACCAAGATTGTCTGTCTGGCAAAGTTACATACAAGAATGGAGTAGATATCATGCCATTCACTGAAGAAAGTGTTTATGAACAACTTGAAAAATTAAAGGTGGACAAAGCAGTGGGCGAAACATGTCGGGTCTAACCCTCCCAAGCCGAACAAATTAAATTGAAGGTTTAAGAAAGGAGGTGTACATGAACTAAACAACACTAAACTAAGCTAAGTTATTTGCTTTATTTATATCTATTTATATATTTATAAAAAGAATATATTTATAGGAAGTTGAAATGAGTAAGCAAGGAGCACTTTATTATATAAACACATAAATACAGGGAGAAGTGCAATAATGTAAGACACATATGCACTTTTAAAAACAGTTGAAAAGGAAAATAAATATTACAAGGAGCTGATCAGGAAATGACCACGTAAAGCTTGTTGCGATGAAAGGATTTTGAGGCGGTGAGTGGTGGGGCAGAGGCTCATGAAATAGCTTAAAATTAGATATTCTAGAAGCTGTGAAAAGCTCAGAGTATTTGAAATATAATTACTGTTTATTCTCCATTGAGAAAAATGACCATTTAACCCTACCCTCTGTTTTCTATCCAATAGCCAATTCCTAATCCACAACTGAATTTTGCCACCTATCCCATGTCACTTTAATTTTCTCAGGAGACAGGAGTGGTTCCTGGGGATTGAAGAAGAGCAGATATGGTCTCTATTCACAAAAGTGGTCGCAGAGCAGTGGCGTAGGTAGGGGGATGCGAGGGGAGGCGGTCTTCCTCGGAGTGCTGGCATCCCTCCTCTCTGCCTCCCCTTCCCCTGCCGAACGCTTGCCTCTTCCCCATACCTTTTAAACTTTGGCGCAAGCAGTCAAGAACTTACTACTCACGCCAGCTTCGGAGCTCTCTCTCTGTTGTCACTTTCAGGAGGGGGCTGGGCTGGCATGGAATGAAATGGGACAGGGCTGGGGGTAGAGCCACATATTCTCTTTTTTGCAAGAAGTAATATGGTAACTCTAGGAACAGTAGTATGTAAACAAAAAAGGTGGTAATGCACTATCATCATCCACAGCTGGTCTACGGTAAGCACTGTGCCACAGTACATTAGATTCCAACACAGTTCAATCTTCTAACACTAAAGAAGAGAAATCATTATACTTACATAATCACCATCCTTAGGGATAAGGATGTTCATTTCAGATGACTTTGCACTTACAATCTCACAGTCTAATGCTGCTTCACTGAGGTATATGTGACAACCATCTGTTTTATTGATGGAAATGGTTGGCACTCTCCCCATGACCTGAAGCAGAAAAAAAACACACCATGTATCCAGTTTAAATGTGCAAAAAGCATAGTTACTCACCTGTAGCAGGTGTTTTCTGAGAACAGCAGGCATATTTTCTCACATATGGGTGACGTTATTCATGGAACATGGCACAGACAGTCAAAAAGTGTACTGTCACTTTAAAAGTTTATGATTGCCCGTACCACACATGCAGGTAGGTGCCTTCCCACCTAACATTGGCTTGCAGGACTGTCAGTTCAGTAATAAAGCTAAGAAGCTAACTAGGAGAGGAGGGAGTGTTGTGAGAATATCTGCCTCCTGTCTTCAGATAAAGCAGTTTCTTACCTTAACAGGTGTTATCCGAGGACAGCAAGCAGATATTCTCACATGTGGGGTGACATCATCCACAAAGCCCACATGTGAGAATATGCTGCCTGCTTGTCCTAGGATAACACTTGCTACAAGTGAGTAATTATGCTTTATCTGAGGACAAGCAGGTAGTATATTCTCAAATATGGAACTCCCTAGCTGCCAG
Source organism: Geotrypetes seraphini (assembly GCF_902459505.1). Taxonomy (NCBI): domain Eukaryota; kingdom Metazoa; phylum Chordata; class Amphibia; order Gymnophiona; family Dermophiidae; genus Geotrypetes; species Geotrypetes seraphini. The sequence continues at coordinate 192,716,962 of NC_047085.1, forward strand.
GATTTTGCCTCTGAGAAGAGGGTTATTGAAAACTACCATGAGCCTGGCGAAACCAATAGGGTTGGAGGAAAGTTCTTCTCTCGAGCAGACCACACACCCTGAGACCATCTAGGTGAGCTCCTCAAGCATATATGAACATGTCCATTGTGAGTATTTTATGATGTGGAGGGATGTGAAATAGCAATCCTCTGGAGAGATTTATCAGATTCAACCACCACTGGAGAGATTGATGAAGATGTGAGGTGACTTTGATCCATTGGGATAAGGAATCCATGGCCCGAGATGCTAGGGCCCACTGAGCTAATCTGAGATGAAATCGAGCGAAGGGAGTTACATGAACTGTGGATGCCATGTGATCCACGAGACACATCATTTGTCTTGCTGAGATGTATTGCAGAGTGGATACATGATTGCAAAGGTGTAGCAAGGTGTTTTGTCTTTGTTGGGGTAGGAAAGTCCATAGAAGAATGGTGTTGAGTATGGCTCCTATGAACTCCACCACTTGAGAGGGTTAAAGATGAGACTTTAGAAAGTTGACTTTGAACTCTAGAAGCTGGAGAACAGCTATGGTCACTTGTGTTGCTGAGTGCACTGCTTAAGGTGATGTAGCTTTTCTCAACCAGTCGTCCAGATACTGAAACACTTGAAACCCATGGGTAAGGAGGGTTGCTGCTACTACCACCAGGCACTTTGTGAATACTCTTGGAGATGAAGCATGGCCGAATGGCAGAACTTTGTGCTGGAAATGATGATGATCCACAGAAAATTGAAGAAACTTTCTGTGATCGGGGTGTATGGATATGTGCATGTAGGTCTCATTGAGATCTAGAAAGCACAGCCAATCCTTTCATGGAAAGGATAAATGTGAATTGCTTGTTCACACTTTCCAAAAATACTAGGACTAGGGGACATGTGATGAAGCTACTAAATAGATTTAAAACAAACCGGAGAAAATATTTCTTCACACAACATGTAATTAAACTCTGGAATTCGTTGCTAGAAAATGTGGTGAAATTAGTTAGCGGAGTTTAAAAAAGGTTTGGCTACTTTCCTAAAATAGAAGCCATTATTGAGATAGCTTGGAGAAATCTACTGCTTATTCCTAGATAAATAACATAAAATCAGTTTTATTACTTGGGATCTAGCTAAGTACTTGGGACCTGGGTTGGTCACTGTTAGAAACAGGGTACTGGGCTTGATGGACCTTTGGTCTGTCCCAGTATGGCAATTCTTATGATCTAGAAGGGGGTATAGGTTCCCAGGGATAGCATGCAAATCTTTTCCTTGACTATTTGTTGAGAGCTCGGAGGTCGAGAATGGGATGAAGACCTCCCAACTTCTTTGGAATTAGGAAATACATGGAGTAGAACCCCTGATTTTTCTGCGAAGGGGGTACTACTTCTATGGCATTTAGCTGAAGCAGAAGGGATGTCTGTTGAGATGTAACAGAGGACTCTCTTGGAGGGATTTTTGAGGAACGGTGATAAAATGAAAAGAATAACTCTCCTGAATGACATTGAGGACCCAGTTAAAATAAAGGACGTTGGACTCCGATGGGTTGAGGAGGTGGCTGAGTTGGGGGTATTCCGACTATGCTCTCTAGAAGCATGTCAAAAAGACTGAGCTGGTTTTTGAGGAGCAGAAGACTGAGCCTTTTGCAATTTCTGCCTCTTCTGTGGTGGGGGTTTTGAAGAGGATGAAGTTGTTGGATAATGCCTCTTATATGAAAAGGAAGTAGATCTCTGGGAAGATTTAGATGGCTGAGTCTTAGTCCTTGATCCTATTAAGGTGGTCCAGCTTTGTTCATGCTGGGTAAGTCTTTGGGTGGCATCCTCCACTTTGTCCCCAAAATGCTCTTCACCAATACTGGGAATATTTGCTAAGTTATCTTGAATATTAATGTCCATGTCAGAGACTCACAGTTATGTAAGCTGTCTTATATTGATAGCCATTGCCAATGCTCTGGATGTCACATCAAATGCATCAAAAGCTGATCTGGCTATAAACTTTCTGGATTGGAGGAGGCTATGAGCAGTCTCCTGGAATTCTGGAAGTTGCGCAGATGGAATATATTGCTCAAAATCAGCCAACTTTTTTATGAGTTGTTTGAGATAAAACGATACATAGGAATGATAACTGAGAACTCTGTTGGCTAACTTAGAGTTTTGAAAGAGGTGATGCCCAAACTTATCCATGGTGCAGCCTTCACGTCCTGGTGGAGCAGTAGCATATATTCTGGTACTGGAGGATTTTTTAAGAGTAGATTCCACCAGTAAAGACTGATGTGACAATTGCGGCTTATTAAAGTCAGAACAGAATTGTATTCTGTATAAGGAGTCTATCTTCCTTGGAGTTATGGGAAGAGTAAGAGGAGTCTTCTAGTTATTAAAAAGAGTCTCCTTAAGAAGATTGTGAAGAAGTAATTTGAGGAGCTCTTTAGGAGATTCATCAAAGTCTTAACGCCTCAAGAAGCTCTGCTCTGGGCTCAGTGTCTGACTCCAGCTTAACAGGCAAAGCTTTCCCCTGATAAATCTAGTGAAAGAAAGTCCTTCTGGAAGAGATCTGCATTTTGCTAATGGAGGAGATGGATCTGATAGGATGCCATATGACTCTGGAGCAGATAACGTGGGTTCAGGATCAGAATCAGTGTTTTCTACAGAAATATCAGAATCCACATATGGCACTATTATTATTATAGAAAAGAAAAATGAGCCGAAAAGGCAAAAAGCACTTTGGTAAGGCAACGGATTTGGACCGAGTCCAAAACACAACTTCTCTCTGCAGAGAACGAAAAACTGAGAAACCGTGAGCCGACATTAGGTGGGGCAGTCGCACGGTGCAGGCAGTCTCGAAGCTTCTTAAGAAGTTTAAAGTAGCAGTACACTTTTAGCACCGTCCATACTGGCTGATGTCATCCACATATAAGAATATGCTGCCTGCTTGTCCAATGAAAACACACGTGTGCACATGCACTCACACTCTCGGAAGAAAAAGGTGATACCTTTAAATTGGACAAACATTACATTTTTAACTAGTTTTTGGAGGCCAAAACCTTCTTCCTTAAGTCAGGACAGGCATTATTAGAACACCACTATACTTTCCAGACCTGAAGGAGGAGGTTTTAGCCTCCAAAAACTAGTCAAAAAAATTTATTTAGGGCTCCTTATACAAAGCAGCATTACCAATCAGTGATGCACTGAATGTGAAGAAGCCAATTCAATTTCCACGAGCTCTTTCACATTCAGCGCATTGCCAGAGTTTGTGGTAAGAGTGGATAGCATAGCTGGTTTTAAGAAAGGTTTGGACAAGTTCCTGGAGGAAAAGTCCATAGTCTGTTATTGAGAAAGACATGGGGGGGAAGCCACTACTTGCCCTGGATCGGTAGCATGGAATATTGCTACTTCTTGGGTTTTGGCCAGGTGCTACTGGGCTTGATGGACCGTTGGTCTGACCAAGTAAGGCTATTCTTATGTAGTTATTCACCGCTTTGTAAGAGGAGCCCTAAGGTATCACCTTATTTTCAATTGTTTATTTTACATATAATTATTAACTTTTAAAGTAGGGGGGGGGGAGTTCTGGATAATTTGTTTTTGAAGCACTGCTTTGTCTGGTTGAATCATTGTACCTGTGATTTATTTTGTCAGCTCTAATAAAAATCATTTCAGTATAAAGTACATTAACATAACAAGTAATAATAATAAAAAAAAGTTCTACCCCTGCTGTGTAGTCATTTAAGTTTTTCTAATTGGGTGCCCTTTTTATGCCCCTGTCTTTCTCCCTCCTCTCCCCTTGCACCATTCACCCCTATCATGTCTGAAGGCTGGGAAGGTTATGGTTGGGGCTGAGGAAGCTTAATCTATGGGTTCCCCAATAAAGGTATAGCCAGCCCTCTGACTTCTTTTTTTTTTTTTTTTTTTGGGGGGGGGGGCAGAAGTGCATTACAATTAGTATCTTTGCCACCAGCCACAAAAATTCCCTGCTGAGCCACACCCCCTCCTCCTGGTTCACTTTTAATAACCTGGAAATCGGCAGAGTGCCTCCAGCTGTCAACTCTGGATGACATGAGCATGTTCAGTTCTTTCACCAGCAGCTGAAGCAACCACTGATGTCTGAGTTACTACAGCAGCGCCAGGAGGAGGAGAGTGGCTTGGAAATGAATTATTTGGCTGGTGAGGCTTTGGCATCCTTACCAGCCATTTAAAGAGAGTAGTGCAGGTTAGGAGGGGGCCTGAGCCTAAAGTATGTGTGTGTGTGTGTGGGGGGGGGGGGGGGTCCGAGCCCCTCATGGCTATGCCACTGTTCCCTATTATCTAAGTAATATCAATGGCAGTTTCAAAATGAAACTTCATGCTTTTTCAGTTCCTATGACCCTCCCATCCTCAGCTTTGCCTATAAGCAGTACATAAATTTTGCACAATTCTGTCTCCCCATTTGTCTTTTTGCCAGTGCCAGACTGATGTTCTCTCCCCATGCCTTTCATCCTTCACTCATGCTCTCTCTTATATGTACCCCCTGTCTCTTTCTCCTCACCTGCCAATTGCTGCCCTTGATGGATCCTTGCCTCTCTGGTGTTGGAAGATGAATTTCTCAGGTTCTCTGCTTCCCTGACAGCAATGAAATTCTCTAACAGGATCCTCTGTGCTGCACTGGAGTTGAAGTTAGTCTCATGGTATCAAGACTTGCGAGAACTGATGATACCATGGGAACAGCCTCAACTTCCGGTACCACATGGTTCAGGCTCCCAGTTAGACCAGTATGGCAGGGAAACAGGGATCCCATCACAAAACTTAAGTGAGCTTCTGTGGGTCAAGAAAATGGAGTTGGCAGGCCAAGTTCTGGCCCACAGGCTGGACAAGCCTGGTGTACATGTACTGTATGGGAGTAATTTTATAACAGGGCACCTATGTTAATATGGTAGGAAGACACTTATTTTATAAAGGTAATAGGCACCTACTGTATGTGTGTCTATAAAATACTAGCACAACTCCTGCAGTAATTGCAGTGAAAGTGTGGATATTATGTCTGCTCTGGTCCCAAAGCAATATGCTTAGTTTAGTGAGTAGTCCCCATTACAGTTTCCAGGTACATAACAGGTCTCCCTTACACTTAAAAAGAACATATTGGTAATTAAATAATTTTGCATTTTGATTTTCAATTAATTCTTACCTGAATCTGAATGTCCTTTGAATTAATCACTTCTACGATACCCACAACATTGTCAAACACAAGGCCAAACTTTTTACAGTTGTCTAGAAAGCAAGTGGAAGTAACATAAATATTTCCAAATATAGGATCTACCCAAAGTGGGTTCTTCATCATAGTTTAGAGTGACTTTGTTTCCCTAAAACTGAGCCTTAAAGTGGGCTACACCATGATAAAAGTCAATTTATAGAATGAGACCTTCAGGTTGCATCAATGAGAGTATTTTATTGCTTACAGGTCACAGCTGATGAGATTCATGACCAGCAATCACTAATACATTCAATTACTACAACTTTTTTAAAATTTTTTTTTAAGAATTGATATTTCTGGACAGTGACCTTCATGCTGTTTGCAGTACCTAGGTGTCTCTCTCATACTCTTTAAATGGAGAAATTAGGTTCTTACCCGATAATTTACTTTCTTTCAGCTTCTCCAGACCAGCATAGGGTTAATCTTAAAAGCAGGTATATATCTCATCATGACCAGCAGGTGGAGACTGAGACAAAACTCTGGAACTGTACATAAGTGACCCCTCCCTAATTACTTTAGTCTGTCAAATAGCCAAGCAGAACTAAGAACTATATACAGAAAAACAAACAAGACTCCGAACAGGAGTATCCACAATAAAAACAGAAATGCTGTTGTAACATGCAAAGGAACAAATGCAAATAGCAAAGGTCCCCACAGCTCGCCAGTTACGCCAGCCAAGCCACAGCCATTGTTCTTAATCTCCCCAGCCCTAGAAAAATACTAGACACCGATCGAAAAATGAAAATCTGAACGCAAGAACATGACAATAGAAAGGGTGGGGGTCCTATGCTGGTCTGGAGAGGCTAAAAGAAAGTAAATTAGCAGGTAAGAATCTAATTTCTCCTTCTTTAGCAACTCTCCAGACCAGCATAGGGTTAATCTTACAAGCGGGATGTACCAAAGCAGTCCCCATCATGGGAGGGAACCCCGAAGGGCCAACACCAGAACATGCGCACCGAACACTGCATCCCGAAGCACGTGAATGTCCACATGGTAGTGTCTGACAAAAGAATGTAGAGAAGACCAGACCGCCATCTTACAAATATCCAGCAAAGACTCAGCCCAAGAAACTGCCTGCCCGCGAGTAGAATGAGCCTTGAGAAATTCCGGAACATTCTTTTTCTGAAGAAAATAAACGGAAGCAATAGTCTCCTTGATCCAGCAAGCAATGGTAGCCTTGGAAGCGTCATCCCCCCTACGAGGACCCGCTATAAGGAGAAAAAGATGAGCTGATTTCCTGATCTTCTGGGTCCTCTGCAAGTAGGTGACTTCAACATGCCTGATGTGGATTGGGTCACACTTTCCTCTGCTTCCGGCAGCAGCAGGAAGCTATTAAACTCTTTGAATGGAGCAAGACTCAGGCAACTGGTGTTGGAACCAACAAGGGATCAGGCAATACTGGACCTGATACTTACCAATGGAGAAAGTGTCATAGAGGTCTCGGTGGGTGACACATTGGCCTCCAGTGACCACAATATGATATGGTTCAATCTCAGGAAAGGTTTCACTAAATTTACCACACTGACCAAGGTCCTCAAATTCAAGGACACAAACTTCCAAGACATGGGAGACTTCGTTCACCAGGCGCTACAAAGCCAAGCAGAAACCGACAACGTGGAAGAAATGTGGTCGACTTTGAAAACCACCATACAGGAAGCAACAAACTGCTATGTTAAATCAGTAAGCAAACGGAGTAGGAACAATAAGCCACAGTGGTTCTCTACAGAGATCTCGGACCTCATCAAGGAGAAGAAAAAAGCATTCATCTCTTACAAACAATCAGGGAAACAGGACTCTAGAATAGAATATCTGGCCAAGTCAAAAGCCGTCAAAACAGCAGTTAGGGAGGCCAAATTCCGCATGGAGGAGTCTCTAGCAAAGAACATCCAGAAAGAAGATAAATCTTTCTTCAGGTATATCAGTGACAGAAATAAGAACTCAGGCGGGATAGTACGTCTCAGAAAACCAGATGGTGACTATGTAGAGAAGGACTTGGAAAAAGCCCAACTGTTAAATGAATACTTCTGCTCAGTCTTCACCCGCGAGGCACCGGGAATCGGCCCTCAGCTACAGACAAGGTTGAATCAGTTGACCCATTTAGTAATTTCAAGTTTACACCCAGCAGCGTCTACTGCGAGCTGTCAAAAATCAAGGTTAACAAGGCAATGGGACCTGACAACCTACACCCCAGGGTGCTCAGGGAGTTGTGTGATGTCTTGGCGGAACCGCTATCCGCGCTCTTCAATCTCTCCCTTAGTACAGGTAACGTCCCGATGGACTGGAAGACGGCTAATGTCATTCCACTCCACAAGAAAGGCTCCAAGATGGAGATAGCCAACTACAGACCAGTGAGTCTCACATCAATAGTGAGCAAACTAATGGAAACTCTAATCAAACGCCAATTGGATACGATCATGAACGAGGAGAATCTACGGGATCCCTGTCAACATGGATTTACTAAGGGGAGATCCTGTCAATCCAACCTGATCAGCTTCTTTGACTGGGTGACGAGAAAGCTGGATGTTGGGGAGTCCCTGGACATTGTTTACCTGGACTTCAGCAAAGCATTGATAGCGTACCACACCGCAGGTTGCTGAGCAAGATGAATTCTATAGGATTGGGCGACACATTGACCAAATGGATTGGGAACTGGCTTGAAGGTAGGCTTCAGAGGGGAGTGGTGAACAGCACCCCCTCCGAAATGTCGGAGGTGATAAATGGAGTGCCGCAGGGCTCCGTCCTGGGCCCGATCCTGTTCAACATCTATATGAGAGACTTGGCAGAAGGGCTCCGAGGTAAAATAACATTATTTGCCGATGACGCCAAACTGAGCAATGTAGTGAGCAAAAGCACAACAGAAAATAATTCAATGCCAGATGACATGTTGCACGACCTACTTCTATTGGAGCGCTGGTCTAGGTCCTGGCAACTCAGTTTTAATGCCAAAAAATGCAAAGTCATGCACCTGGGCAGCCAAAATCCATGCAAGACTTACACCCTTAACGGTGAGATCCTAACAAGAACTGAAGCAGAACGAGACTTAGGGGTGATCGTCAGTGAAGACATGAAAACTGCAAATCAAGTGGAGCAAGCTTCCTCCAAAGCAAGGCAAATCATAGGTTGCATACGTAGGAGTTTCGTCAGCCGTAAACCTGAAGTCATTATGCCGTTGTATAGATCCATGGTGAGACCGCACCTGGAGTACTGTGTGCAATTCTGGAGGCCGCATTACCGTAAGGATGTGCTGAGAATGGAATTGGTCCAGAGAATGGCCACCCGGATGGTCTCGGGACTCAAGGATCTCCCATACGAGGAGCGGCTAGGGATGTTATAGCTCTACTCACTCGAGGAACGTAGAGACAGGGGAGATATGATCGTGACATTCAAGTATCTCACGGGCCGCATCGAGGTGGAAGAAGATATCTTCTTTTTCAAGGGTCCCGCAGCAACAAGGGGGCATCCGTAGAAAATCAGGGGCGGGAAACTGCACGGTGACACTAGGAAGTTCTTCTTCACTGAAAGGATGGTTGATCGCTGGAACAGTCTTCCACTTCAGGTCATTGAGGCCAGCAGCGTGCCAGATTTTAAGGCCAAATGGGATAGACATGTGGGATCTATTCGCAGAGTCAGGTAGAGAGGATCATTGGGGTGGGCATACTAGATGGGCCGTGGCCCTTATCTGCTGTCTATTTCTATGTTTCTATGACTCGATCAACATCCAATTTGCGCTACTGTTTCTGCTCAGACGAACCTGCCCGACTACCCAGGATCGGAAGGACCACAGACTGATTGACATGAAAAGGAGAAACTACCTTTGGCAGAAAGAAAGGAACGGGTCTCAACACTACCCACTCCCTAGGAAAACTCCAGGAAAGGAGACTTACAGAGAGAGCCTGCAGCTCTGAAACACGTCTAGCAGAAGTAATAGCCACCAAGAAGACCGTTTTAAGAGTAAGGTCCTTCAACGTGCAGGCACACAAAAGCTCAAACAGGAGGCGTACAGGCCCGTACAGGATCAGATTCAAAACCCAAGAGGGAACAGACAGTCGCAATGGAGAACTGAGCAACTTGGCCGCCCGCAAGAAGCAATCGACATCAGGAATGGCAGTCAGACGCTGACCCCGTAATTACCCATGAAAGGCTGAAAGGGCCGCAAGCTGAACCTGGAGAGAAGACCAAACCAGGCCCCTGTCCAGGCCATCCTGCAAGAACTCTAAGATGTTAGGCAGGGAAGAGCAAAAAGCCACCACTCCCCGTACCATACACCACTCCTCAAATATACGCCAAACCCGCAAATAAGCCCGAGAAGTGGAAAGTCTGCGGGACCGCAAGAGAGAGAAGATCACTTTATCTAAATACCCCTTTCTACCTAGGCATTCTCTTTCAAGAGCCAAGCCATAAGACAAAAAAGGAAGCCTGATCAAACAGGGGAATGGGGCCTTGAGTCCTAAGATTGGGCAAAAGAGGCAGAGGAAAAGGATCCGACACCAGAAGCTGCACCAGATCCGCATACCACAGAAGGGGTCAATCCAGAGCCACCAGAACCATCAGGCCCGGGTGACGAACAATGCGAAAAAGAACTCTGCCCTCTAATGGCTATGGAGGGAATAAATACAACAGTCCCTCCATTGGCCATGGTTGAACCAGAGCATCCAGACCCTCGGCCTGACCGTCTCTGCGACGACTGAAGAAGCAGGAAGTTTTGGTGTTAACTCCTGTGGCTATCAGGTCCATTAGGGGCTGACCCCAAGATTGCACTATCAAGTGAAAGGCCATGTGGCTTAGACACCACTCTCTGGGATCTAACATGTGATGACTGAGGAAGTCCGCCTGAACATTTTCCACTCCGGCTATGTGGGAGGCCGAGATGTCCTGAAGATGCGACTCTGGCCAGAGCATGAGAAGAGCTGCCTCCTGCGCCACCTGAGTGCTCTTGGTGCCACCCCGCCCCGCCATGGCAATGTCCGACAGAACCTGGACTGATTTGCCTGACAAGGAGTGGAAGGCTAACAGTGCCAGACGGATGGCTCTGGTTTCCAGAACATTGATCGACCAGGACGCTTCCTCCGTGGACCAGGTGCTCTGAGCTGAGTGACCTAGACACAGAGCTCCCCAACCGAGAGGACCGGCATCCATGAGAAGCACTGTCCACTATGGCTGATCCAGACTCGTCCCTTGAACAAGATGGGAGGTTTGGAGCCACCAACGAAGATTGGAGCTAGCCAAGTCCCTCAGAGGAACAGGGTGATCTAGACCAGTGGTTCCCAACCCTGTCCTGGAGGACCACTAGGCCAATCGGGTTTTCAGGCTAGCCCTAATGAATATGCATGAGAGAGATTTGCATACAATGGAAGTGACAGGCATGCAAATCTGCTCCATGCATATTCATTAGGGCTAGCCTGAAAACCCGATTGACCTGGTGGTCCTCCAGGACAGGGTTGGGAACCACTGATCTAGACTGATGGTCTGGGGCGACTACCTCCGAAGCAGGGCATACTGAAGAGGACGCATGTGGGCCACCTCACCACATCGAGGGAAGCCGCCATTGACCCCAAGACTTGGAGGAAATCTTGCGCCCAAGGACACTGGGACGCCATAAGTAGGCGTATTTGAGAGTGTAATTTGCTTACCCAGGCCTCTGGGAGGAAGACCTTCCCCAAGGAGGTGTCGAACACCACCCAAGATTCTCCAGGCACTGCGAAGGGGCCAACTGGCTCTTGGCAAGATTGACAACCCAGCCCAGCGACTGCAGGAACTCCACCACGCGAGCCGTGACTCAGATGCTCTCCTGGAAGGATTCTGCGTGAATCAACCAGTCGTCCAGGTAAGGATGCACCAGAATGCCCTCTGTCTGCAAGGCCGCTGCAGTGACCACCATAACCTTGGTGAACGTCCGGGAAGCCGTGGCTAGACCAAAAGGGAGTGCACAAAACTGAAAGTACTGGCCCAAGATTGAAAAACGAAGGAAGTGCTGATGGGAGGTCCAGATTGGAATGTGCAAGTAGGCATCTATCAGGTCGAACAAACAAACAAGCCAAGGAGTGTGTAATCCGAAAAGACACCTCCGGCAAAATCCACTGTGCCAGGATAAAATCCAGAAATAAAAACCAGATGTATTGGACAAGAGAGGGAAGCATAGGAAATCCCCCAAAGAAGAGGGTCTTCCACACTCGGGGTCGCAGGCGGAGCCTCTTCAAAGTGCAACACTGAGGAGATCTGCTGAATCAGATCTGAGAGCTTGTCCCTCTGAAAAATGTGCACTTCAAACGCCTCCTCGATGGTAGACGGAAAAAAACAAGTCCCTGGTACCAGCGACCATCCCCTCGAGAGGATCCTGGAGGTGTCCCCAAGGGTCAGGTCCTCATGCATTACTTAAAACTCTCCTCAGACAACAAGTCCTCGTCCGAAGCAGTACGCGGGCACCTGGTTGAGGGAGGAGGAGGGGGAGGGACTTGAAAAGAATTAAGGGGTTAAAACATCAGGAGGCATGGAGGGAACAAACCCCGAGACCCCCTGGACACAAGTAGGACCCCCGGCTGCCTTTACACAAAGCAAAAAGAAAATGAGGGGGAAAAACTCCTCTGGCGGCCCCATGGCACTCTCTGCCCCTGCAGGGGATCCTGCTGTAACCTGTCCCTGTTATGTAAAAACAGGGAGCAGGGACCTGAAGCTAAATATAAGATGGAGGGGCTATCTGAGGAAAAACGGCAAAAAACGCGCCAAAAATAATAATAATAATTTTATTCTTAATAATAATAATTTTATTCTTATATACCACCTAAGCCATAATAGTTTGAGGCGGTTTACAACAAGAAATTCTGGATAAGCAGTAGAAAGATATATATCATCTGAAATACAGTAGTAAAATAAGAATAAAAATGAGTTAAAAAGTTAACAATAAACCTTCAAATTATAAATCGATCGAACAGCTGGGTTTTTACTAATTTTCTAAAAGTAATTTTCTTTTATACCTACAAGCTTTTACTTAATTCAACATGTGGATCTGTTAGAACAGTCCAAAAAAATGCGAAATCAGGTAGGCAGGTGCCATACCAAATAGTGATTTAAAACAGATACAAAAAAATTTAAATAAAACTCTTGCCTGTAGTGGCTGAGAAGACTGAACTGTCCCAGCTGTCATCAGGTGAGAGAAAAAAACAGCTGACAGGAAATCTCTGTGGGCGGCAGGAAAAGACCGGGCTTCCCTGCAAAGCTCTGCCGGCTGTGAGACACTAGCGGTGGGGAACCTTGGACACCAGCAACCGATGCTGATTAGACTTCCACAACTGCACTGGCCCAAACAGCTGTTTTCAGGCCAGCCGCGAATGCCTCATGTCTGGACCAAATTGTGCACCTCTCCCCCTGAGAAGTCTCTCCCTCTGAGAAGTGCACAATTGCTCCATACTCGACCTTGTTGAAAGAAAAGCGCCGATTAGTTGAAAAATACAGTAATTTACAGCATATTTAAATGGAAAACAACCCTTTAGACTGGCACTACCTCAGGATTTTTTTTTCCAGACCAGACTCCACTGGCTCTCTAAACAATATGCCTTACCACAGGGGGTAAGGTTTACTGTTGAAGCACCTCTACAAAAATGTGGGGGGAGGGACCCCGCTCTAGACCCGCTCTAGACACCCCCGAGGTAGGACGGACCCCCAAACAGAGTCCACCCAAGCTCAATCTGGCAACAAAAAGGGACAAAAATTCCTAAACAAATTCCAACAGCCCTACCAAGAGAGATGGGTATAGCTCACCACACCTGCTGGAGACTGAGAAAAGACTGATGTAATTAGGGATGGGTCATATGATATGTACAGTTCCAAAGTTTTGTCTCCACCTGCAGGTCATGATGAGATATATACCCACTTGTAAGATTAACCCTGTGCTGGTATGGAGGGTTGCTAAAGAAACAAACATTACACACATGCTGAATATACAGTGTATACATAGAAGCCAATTTTCAGCCTTTGGTATCTGAATACAGGTAAAAGGATAAATTATCTGGTAATCTTTAACAGGAGGATTGGGGGTTGTGTCCGTTGATGGCGGGAGAGATTGGGTATCTCTCCCATTGCTGGGGGGCTGTGTTGGTTGGTGGTGGGAGAGAGTGGGCATCTCTTGCTGCTGGGGGGGGTGTTGCTTGGCGGTGGCAGAGGGTTACTTGCGGTTCAATTTTTAAATTTATTTAAATTTATTTATTTTTTTGCCTTTATTTTGCGCATGTGCTCATTGCTATCACCAGCGATAGGCACATGCAAATTTAGCAAGTCTTCACTACTGTCCGCCAACCTCATATGCATGAGTGATTTTTTGAGAATGACTCGTGTTTTTTAAATCACTACAAGAACGCCTGCGACAGTGCCCCATCAGTATTTAACGCCAATTTTTGATAATCTGGCCCTAACTCTGTTCCACTTAACTTCATTAAGTTTTCACCCTATTTAGTCTACTTTACCCTCCCTCCTGCTTTCTCCACCCTTTTCTGCCACCCCATCTCTTCCTATTTCTTCCCTGTTACCCTCCTTTCATTTCTTGTATTCTCTCCTGCAACTGAGGTAGGCATATGTTGACATTGTGTGTGTGAAGTGGGCATGCAAGTTTCTCTTTCCCTCTACCTTCACTCCTTGTCTCTCTCCATTCCTTTTGCTAATCCCCCCTATCTGCCATTCATCCATGAACTCTCCTACTCATTCTCCTTCCCCTGCCTTTCACCCTTGCACTCTACTTTCCCTGCTACTCCCTCTCACTCATTCCCTTCCTTTCTTTCTTCTTGCACTCTCTTCCCTGTCCCCAAGCGCTCCCTATCAACTCTTCTCTCTCCTTAAACTTCCCCTTTCCATTCCCTGTGAATAATACATAAAAGATGTAAATACAGTAATTCATTTAATGGTACAAATAAACTCTAAAAAATAACATCAATTTAGTTTAAAGCAGTTGTTATTGATAGCCAAAAACAATTTTACAAACAAATGATTGCTTATAAATTGATAACAGAGTATGTGGTAACAGCTGTTAATGTAGCTGGTTTTAAGAAACGTTTGGACAGGTTCCTGGAGGAAAAGTTCATAGTCTGCTATTGAGACAGACATGGGGGAAGTCAGCGCTTACCCTGAGATCAGTAGCATGGAATGTTGCTACTATTTAGGTTTTTGCCACATATTTGGGACCTGGATTGGCCACTGTGGAAATAGGATACTGGGATAGATTCAGAATGGCTAGTCTTATGTTCTTATGTAACAAATCAACAAGTAAGCTGAACACATTCTGGATTATAACTTCGGTCCCAAAGTTTTATGGCTGTTTACAATCTAAAACTATTACCCATTCCATTGTCTACCCTTTCTATTTTTATTGGCATAACGGTACAACTGGTACTTATAATTACATTACATTACATTACATTAGTGACTTCTAGTCCGCCTGTACCTTGCAGTTCTAAGCGGATTACAGTGTAAGATAGCTGGACATTTTCCAGGAAGTTACAAATAACAGTATAAGATAGCTGGACATTGCCAAGAAGTTGCCATTTAGGGGATGATTACACAGTGGATGTAGGGGACGCTTATATAGTGGATGCAAGAGAATTACAGAATAAGGGTGTTGAATAGAAGGGAAGGGGGACATTTAGGATTACTAGGAGGGAAGAAGAGGTTTAGGGTTGGTTTCTTGATAGGGTCAGAGGGGGGATACAAGTAGAAGGGGGAGGTTAGCTGGTAGTTTGTGTGGAAGGCGGAGAAAGCGATTTAGTAATTCTGTCATGTATCAGAGACTTCAGCTGATGATGGGTAGATAAGAGTTGCTCTTTCTTTTCCGTGTGGGTGCCCTACTAAATGTTTCCTGTCTTCCCTATATTGTTTCTCAATTTGTAAAATCTCTTATTTCTAGATTTTCTCTTGTGGCAAGAATATGATATAATTTTGCCTTCTTGTTCTACATTCGTGGTCTCCAAAACAGCATTTGGATGGTTTCATGCATCCCATTTAAATCCCTATGCTTTCCATCTATTTAAAATATTCTCCTGAAAGTTCATATCAGAATATAAGGCCAAGGGAAACAGCCATTCTTAGACCATTGCATGGTTTGAAATGTCCTAATCTCTAATCATTCTCTGATTAGCTCTCGGGAAATCAGTATATAGTCTATCTTGGATAAGAATATAAAAACAGCCTTACTAGGTCAGGCCAATGGTCCATCTAGCCCAGTAGCCCGTCAATCCAGGCCTGGCAAAAACCCAAATAGTAGCAACATTCCATGCTATCGATCCAGGGCAAGCAGTTGTTTCCCCCATGTCTGTCTCAATAGAAGATTATGGACTTTTCCTCCAGGAAATTGTCTAAACCTTTTTTTTAAACCAGCTACGTTAACTGCTCTTACTACATCCTGTGGCAATGCGTTCCAGAGCTTAACTATTCTCTGAGTGAAAAAATATTTCCTCCTATTGGTTTTAAAAGTATCTCCCTGTAACTTCATCGAGTGTTCCCTAGTCTTTGTAATTTTTGACAGAGTGAAAATATGTGGCATCTGTGAAAAACCAAAGGAATATTAAAGTTAAACTTTAACACCATTACACTTTTCCCTCCGTATTTGCGGTTTCGATTATTCACGGTTTTTAGCTTGCTGGTTCCTCCCACCAAATTACATCAGCTTGCATAGAGAAATTGCTGATTCCAAGCGTTTACCGAGAAAATCGCTGATTCTCAGCACTTTCTTCACCATGTTTTGCCTCTCCTTCAGGAACAGGCCAGGTCTCCCACCATGTTATTTGCGGTTTCACCATATTCACAATGGTTTTTAATAGAAAACAGCAAATAATAATAATAATAACTTTATTTTTGTATACCGCCATACCCAGGGAGTTCTAGGTGGTTCACATCAATTAAACAGATTTACAAGAATTACAATTAGTCAGATTTACAAGCAACAAAGTCGATGAGGTAAGCATGAAAGGGTTGTACAAGTCATATGAAAAATTTATTCACGGCTTTTCTGTATTTGCAGTTTTGTTAATCCCCTGTCACAGCAAATACGGAGGGAGAAGTGTACTATCTGCAAAACAGGTGAAACTAGGTAAAGCCCTATTTCTCTAGGCATCTGACATTTATAGCCAGTGCTCAATAAGTTCACATTAAGTATTCTGTCCAAATGGAAAGAAACTCACCAATAATAATTGAATTTATTTTTCCTTTGATCTGTAGAGTAGACTTGTTGCATTTGAAAATGTAAGCCACTTGCTTCAACTCAGCTTGAGAAATCACCAGGTCATTCACTCCTTCTTGATATTCCTAAACAATGTTTGTCAATGATAACAAAGCAATAGCAACATGTACCATGGATTACTGCATTTTAGAAATAAATCATCTATATTAATTCTTTTAACACCACACTCACTGCAAGGAAAACTAGATAAGTTCTCAAAACATTAGATCTTAGAAACAGAAAAAAACAAGTTAACAACACATGACTTAATATAACTTTTCAGTGATCAGCTTTTTGTATCTGTGTGCTGTATACATAAAGCAGAATGACTGGAAAAGTAATCTGGTTTATCACACAAAATGTCACCAGAAAGACCTACCCAAGTTTTACTATATCCACCTTTATCCATCACTGCACGTAATGGTGGTAGATGCTGAAAACTACCCCATATCTGTCCTCCAGGCTGTGTTCCCCCTGTTCTTTTCTGCAGGGTTTTTTTTTTTTTAACATGCTTCCATGAGGACCCCTAAAATGGTTAAAGTAGATTTTTTTTTAATGTAATACGATTTTCTAATATTCTGCTGTTTTAAAGATAGGTGCCTGGCTCAACTTCTCAATCAGCTTGAGTGCTGTCATTGCAAATGGCTTCCCCTGGACAGGGCAGGCATCTATTTGAATTTAAATAGTTTGAATTCATGAGCATTGTATTATTAATGCCATAGCTCAAGCGAACAAAAAGGGAAAGTAAACCCTAGATTTGTTTTCTAAGTTTTTGCTGTTTGAACTTTTAATCTCACCCACCCCATATCCTATGATTTTTCTCATTTAAAGCTTTTGATAATGCAGGGATTTTTTTTTTTTCTATCAGAGCTGGGTTGTCTTGTCAGGTGATCATGTCCTCCACTGGACCAGTCATCCAAGCAGCACTGTTGCTGGCTAGTGCAGTGCCAAGCAAATTGAGTCTACCCCTTAAAAGGGCAGAGGTTCATGGCTGCACTAAAACCGGAGCCATTTTCATCAATGGGCAAAGGTGGCCATAGTAGATTCATCAATGGCCATGCCTAACAGGGAGGTCATAAGCAAAAGTGATTTTGATGTTCCTATGAGGCAGGCAAGCAGTAAGTTGCTTCCTCCAAAAAACAATCAAACAAACAAAACCAAAATAGTTTGAAATCCACTGGGTCAGGCCCAAGATAACTCAAAACCTTGACTGGCCTGATCTGATCCCATGCAGTATTGTCTTCACTGCTCCCCAAAGCCTGCTGACATGGAGCTGGTTTCGCTATTTGTCTCTTGAGACTAGCTCTGTCCCAGGGCTGTTTCCTATGTTTCAAGTTTCTCGGACACCTAGCAAGCTTCGAGGCTCGGGTCGGCATACCTTGAAAAGCGCACTGAAAACAGTATAGGCTGACAGCCCACGAAATGCCTCAAAAGAAAAGGTAAGCTGGGGACCCATGAAGCACAGATTCAGGCCAGAAAAGCCAACTAAACAGCTCCGGGAGCAGGAGAGGTGCTGAGGCACGTCTGCTTAGGTTGAGTGAATCACGTGACCCCCATTTTATCTATTTATTTTATTTATTTAAAACATAAAGAGGAAGACCCATGGCTCAGACTGCAGTGTGTACCGGGGACCTCAATTTGGATATGGCACATTTCAATCAAGGACTTGGGCCATCAATGATTCCCAGAGCCTAACCATACTGCTTAGGCTGGCAGAGTTGAAAACAAGAATAAAAGGAAAGAATATCATTCTTTCTTTCTCCCTCTCCCCGTTAAAAATACCATAGAATTTTAATTCACAACATTTATACCTACCACTTTCCACTTCTTTCCTTCTAGCTCTAGGATAGGAGAATAGATGTGATGGGAAGAAGTCTGGGGAGAAGTTGGGCTTGGAGTATGGCTTTTTGTAGGAGAATGGACCGATCCACCTTGACCACGCAGTCTGGGATTCTTATGGATCTTCTGATCTTCTGAGACATGTCGGAGCCCTAAAAGAACAAACCAGTCATCCAGTATTCTTGGGAAGGGTCAGTAAATGGAATATTTTTAGATTATTCATTCCCATACTAGAACAGATTAAGACTAAGGCAAATAATTTACAAATTAGCTTCTTACTTGACATACCTTCTGCTAGTTAAATTAAAACTTCTATCGCCCCTCAGCAGGTTAAGAACATAAGAATAACCATACTGGGTCAGACCAATGGTCCATCTAGCCCAGTATCCCGTCTTCACAGAGGCCAATCCAAGTCACAAGTACCTGGCAAAACCCCAAACAGTAGCAGCATTCCATGCTACTGATCCAGGGCAAGCAGTGGCTTCCCCCATGTCTGTCTCAACAGCAGACTATGGACTTTTCTTCTAGGAACTTGTACAAACCTTTTTTTAAAACCAGCTACATTAACCGCTCTTACCATGTCCTCTAACAACGCATTCCAGAGTTTAACTATTCCACTTCAAAGCTCTACCTATTAATCTATCGAACTCTGACTGAAAACATTTACAAGGTATGCTTAAATATTCTAATTTTAAAACCCTCTATGGTGATCCCTTGGAGATGCCAAGTTAGCAAAACGCCATGCATATTATTCATATGGTATATGATGTTGTAAATAAAATTGCTGCAATTAAGTGGTCTGGCTCTGGTTTAGAAAAGAAGCGAAGGATTTCATAAATAGACATTCATGATTGTGATTTATTAAAGCTTATGATTTATCTTTAATCTTATCTATTGTTTTGCCTTTTGTCTTTGTTTTGTTCTATTTCTATCATTTAAATTTCTCCAGAATTCTAC
This sequence comes from Geotrypetes seraphini, assembly GCF_902459505.1. Lineage (NCBI taxonomy): Eukaryota > Metazoa > Chordata > Amphibia > Gymnophiona > Dermophiidae > Geotrypetes > Geotrypetes seraphini. The sequence goes on from NC_047085.1 coordinate 192,736,187, forward strand.
TGTGCAACGGCTCCCCCTTCTGCTTCTTTTCCTTTCTCTCCTCTCTTCTACCTTCCAAAGTATTTAGATCAATGCTGTCTTGTTAAAATGTTTATTTTATTTTTATTTTTCCTCTAACTCTACTTTTCACTTCTCTATTACCCTCCAGGTACTTTAGTTAGATTGTGAGCCTTCGGGACAGTAAGGGAATTTTTCAAGTACCTTTCTTATTTCTAATCTTAATGTATATTTTCTGTAAACCGCTTAGAACCTAACGGATGTAGCGGTATATAAGAAATAAATTACATTACATTACATTCATGTAACTAATTAGAGAATATGTACACCACACCTCTCAACCATCCTAGCCATATCTTAGCAAGTGGTGTCTGTATACAGTTGGATGTTTTCTGCTGCTATTATTTTTCACATTTTAGACTCCCTTTAACAGGTCAGTTGGGGGTTAATGCCATCACTGCTGCAGCTGGATTGCTGCAATTATCTTTAGGTGAATGTACACAGCATGATACTTTTTGAGAACCATGTGAACAGGGAGACATTGATAATACATAACATGTGTATGCAGATATACTGATTGGGGAGGGGGGGGCACAGATGATGGACCTACCACAGGGAGTGAGGAGATGAAGTTTGTTTCCATCATTGTTTACATGAGGTAAATCTGTGCACTGCTTACCTCACAATCAGACCTGCAGCCAGGTTAAAAAGCAAGGCGCACTAGTAGTTAACACTTCTGAACTAATAATGTAATTGTGGATATAGAGGCTTTTAAAGAAGGCACTTTAATATATTTGGTCAAAGAAGGACCAAGACTCCATCGTGGTCAGCCTTATCTGGATATATCTGCTCAGCCCATAAGAGGATAAAAAGAGATTCTGCAGATTTTTGGCTCCTAGTAGAGAAATCTACCCCCAAGGGGCAGATTCTAAATGGGACACTGGTCTCAGCAGCCGCTTAAGAAGTGGATGAGAATCACACACCAGAGTCCTATACAGAATTGCGTCTGTCTGTAAAAGCAGATGCCTTACCCCCCCCCCCCCGATTCTATTACCGGCAACCATGTCAGCGGCGCCGGTTATAGAATCGCACCTGCCTGATCGAGGGATCTCTTGACATCAGCTGATTGCGGCAAGGCAATTAACAATCAGCTGAGCTGGCAGGCCTCCTCCAAACCGCAGGGGCCTTAGGCATCTGAGCCAATCAGGGCCTTAGGCCTCTTCCTGGTGCATCCCACAGGGAAGGGAAAGGCTCGCCATTTTGCAGAGGTGGGCCTACCAGCTGGAGGGAGTTAGCATCCCTTCAACCGGCGTTTCATCATTAAAAGTAAGGGGGGGTCTTAAGGATGTGGGGTGGGGTCTGGAGGTTTGGGGAGATGTCAGGGGGGCTTGATGTGCAGGGTATGGAGGGGGTTCTGGGGGGTGCGGCAGGAGTGAGTGGGCATCCCTCTTGTCGAGCTTCTTTGGGGTGGGAGGGTCAGGGGTTCTGGGGGGGGTGGTAGTGGTGGCAGGACGGAGTTGGCATCCCTCCTGCAAATTTTGTGGTATGTGTTGGGGGTCCCTGCCACAGCCGCTCAGCTGATTGGGTCAGAGGTACTTTTTCCCCAATTAGCTGAGCTGGCAGGACTCCCCAAAGCTACAGATTTGGGGAGGCCTGCCAGATCAGCTGATCGGGGGTTCCCTATCCGCAATCAGCTCAGCGGCCCCATCTACTTTTAATTTTGGAAATGTAGGCCAGTATTTTGCTGGCTTACATTTCAGATGTCTGTCACAGCCCTAGGGAGACCCTTAAGCTCACCCAAGGCCACTTCTGGACAAAGTTATGTCCACACCCAGCCTTGGCCAAGCCAAAATGTTAGTCGCCTAGAGCCTAGATGCCAAGCCTAAGTGTAGGCATCTCCCTGCACCCATGACAAATGCCTACAATGTAGGCGGCCTGCCTATGGATTTTTTTTTAAAACATGCATCTCGATTAGTTGCCAGATGGCGGTAGGACACCTACCACCGCCAACAATTGGAATGCCCGTTTATAGAATCTGCTTCCAAGTGTCTTCTTCCTTGGCGAACAGCTAAAATCTAGGCAAAATATCAGTCATTGTTCTCTAAAAAGTCATTCATAGCTCCTCATAAATGTACACACAAAGAGCCATGACAACTTTGTGTGGAAGCATATTTCAGTTTAGTGGTTTTCCAGGTAAAGAGACTGCCCTTGTTCTGAGGCTCATGGAACTTACTTCCAACCTAACGGAATGCCTCTTTGCTATGTTAATCATTTTATCGAGGGCAACTGGCAAAAAGCATTGCAGTGTGCGCAGCACTGCTTTAAGCTTGAGAAGTGCATGGTTATAAAGTACCCTCTCAAGCCCCTGTACATGCACACAGCACTCCTACCTGCAGTCTTTAGAAGTGTTCCTAAGGGCAGTATTTAAATTTGTGTTTTGATTTTCAAAATTTTGATTTTCAAAATTATACATATATGTTTTGCTTTTCAAAATTATACATATAAATTCTCCCCCCACCCAACAAACTGCAGTAATTTTCAAAAGGGAATGTTCACATGTACCCTCTCTTTGACAACTAGTGTACAGTCCATGGATAAAACCTGTGGTCTTTACACTTTATAAAATTATCATCTTAACGTATTTGAAGTGCAATTATGGTCATGCTTTTCTTTAACAAAAATCAAATTTACTTAAATATGAGGTGTGATAAAAAAAAAAATGCAGTGAATGCTGATGCCAAGTGCTATCCAATGGAAAGCCAGGGATCTTCAATATGGGAATCTGTGTGTTAAACCTTTGTAACAGTGTGTGACAAGTTTCAATTTGTTTGGTGCAATCAGTCTGCTGTGAGCTATGGTTGAGAGAATGTTCTAAAGCAGTGTTCTTCAACCTTTTTACACCCGTGGACCGGCAGAAATAAAATAATTATTTTGTGGACCGGCAAACTACTAAGACCGAAATAAAAAAAACACATTTTCGCCCCGTCTCCGCAAGCTCGGTGCCCACAAACCATCTGATCCCATCTGCACAAGCCTCAGTTATGATTTTATATTGAACATATTTTATTAAAGTACTAGTCGTTAAGCCCGTTACATTAACGGGTGCTAGAATTTATGTCTGTCTGTATTTTTATTTCTGTCTCTTTCCTCCCTCCATTTCCCTGTGTAGCGCTGTCTCTGCTTTCTTCCTCAGTCTGCACTCTCAAGCTGTAACATTACTGCTTAGCTTTTTCTCCCTGCAAGCATCTCTGCTCTCTTTCTCATCCCCAGTCTCTTTGCTATTTTTATCTTCTTGCAGGGGTCTCTGCTCTCCTTTCTCTATATGTTCCTGATTCCTGCAAACTTCTGTTTTCTCTGTATGCTCTTGATCCTGTGTTTCCCTGTAGGTGTCTTTTCCCTTTTTTTTTTTTTATTCCTTCTTCATGTATGGTTGATTTATTAAAAGTTTTTTATTTTTCCTATTTGTTGCATGCCTGTCTCTTTGGCCGCTGTATGTTTCTAATTTTTTGCTTTGTGTGTTTGTTTGTGTTTTTTTGCTGATTGTCTACTTGGTCGCTGTCAGTCTGTCTGTCTCATTGGCTGCTGTATGTCTGTATGCCTTTTTTTCAGTTTAACTCCTTGGCCACTGTATGTCTGGAAGGTTTTTTTTCCTGAATTTATCCTTGGGCATTGTAATTTTTATTTTTTTCTGTTTGTCTCCTTGGCTGTTTGTATTTTTTTGCTGTCTCTCTGTCTGTCTACTTGGACGCTGTATGTCTGTCTCCTTGGCTGCTGTATGTCTGTTTGTCATTTTTTTTCCTGTGTCTCTCTCTCCTTGTCCTCTGTGTTTTGTTATTTTTTCAATCTGTCTCTTTAGCCCCCTGTCCTTCTGTGAGTGTCTGTGTCTCTCTCTCTCCTTGTCCTCTGTGTTTTGTTATTTTTTCAATCTGTGTCTTTAGCCCCCTGTCCTTCTGTGACTGTCTGTGTGTCTCTCTCTACTTGTGCACTGTTGTTTGTTTGTTTTTTTCAATCTCTCTTTAGCTCCTGATCCCCTCTCACTGACCCTTGCGCGACTGCATGTAATTCCGGTTAAGTTTCCATGGCAACCCTGCTCGCGTTTTGTCGGGTCTGGCGGCGCCGGGTTGGGAAGAGTCCTGGCTCCTTTTTTGGTTTGGACCCGTGCAGAGGGGCTCAACAGCGCACAACCACCTTTCCTTCCCTCCCTCCATCAGGTGCAGTGCAGCTCCACCAATGTTAAAAGCAGCCGCGTCGAAATCGGAGCCCTGCCACTGCCATAGCACTTTCCCCTCTGCCTTGGTCCTGCCCCTTCTCTGACATATGGGACCGCGGCAGAGGGAACGTGTTACGGTGGCGGCAGGGCTCCAATTTCAAAGCAGCTGCTTTTAACATAGGCGGAGCTGAACTGTACCTGATGGAGGAAGGGAAGGAACGGTGGGGCAAATTTGGTCAACGGCAGGAATTGTTTGGCGGACCAAGCACTGTGAAACCGTGAGGAAGGCCGCCGCAGCCTCGCAGCTAGGTAGGGGGACAACAATGGCGCTTATGCTCAAGCCCCCGCCGCAGCTCCTCTCTCGATCCTGGTGCGGTTCGAGAGAGGATTCGTGGTGGCGGCTTGAGCATAAGCGCAATTGTTGTCCAAGTTGCTGAGTTTGGTGACGTAAACCCACGCATGCGCACTAAAAAAAAACGCGACGGATCAGGGAACACGTTTTTTTTAGTGCGCATGCGCGTCCTACCATTTTATTATATTAGATAAAAAGAAACAATATTCTGTACAATTGTCATTTTATAAATATAAATATTCAGAGCAAGGACCAACAAAACCCCTGTCTCCCCTCCCCTTCACATATATCCCCTCTACTATCAAGAAAACTGAACAAGCCAAATTATTACAGAATGCTACACAGAAATATCATGCTAACAGAATACTGCAGTCACACATGATAGGAATAGTGTTAGGCTTTGCAGTCCCCAGTTATGTCTCTAGCAGGATATATATTTCAAATCTGATATATTATAATGACAAAATAGAAATAAAATGATTTTTTTTCTACTTTTTGTGGTCTCTGCTTTCATCTTCTTTCCACTCTTCCTTCCAGCGTCTGCCCGTTCCATCCACTGTCTGGCCTCTCCCCCTTCCATATGTATCTGACTTCTTTCTATGCCCCTCTCCCCTTTCCATCCAGCCTGTGCCTCCTCTCTCCTTTTTACATCATTCATTCCAGCTTCACTGCTTTCTTCATTTTTATCTCTCCTACACCAGATCTAGCATCTTTATCCCTCTCTCATTTCTCTGCTGACCCCCTTTCCAGCATCAATCTCTCTCTACTTTCTCATTCCTCTGTCTCTCCCCTTTCCCTCATCTGATCTCTCCATTCCACCCTGACCCCCTTCCCCTCCTGTAATCTCCCTGCCACCTGTTTCTTTCCTTTTTCCCTTCTCCCTTCCCTCCTTCCCCCTAACCAACATTAACTCTCTTCCTATCCCTTTCCCAACTCCCCTCCCAGTAGCATCTCTCCTTCTACCTCCCTCCAGGTCCAGTAGCAGCTCTCCCTTTATCCATCAACTTCCCAGCCTCCAACAGTGGCTTCCTCTCCTTCCAGTACTTGCCTGCAGCAGTGATTTGCTTAGGCAGCCTTGGGTCCGCTGCCGCCTCTGAGGAAAGGGGAAGTTGCCAAAGTGAATCACTGCCCTGGTAAGTACAGAGCTGCTAGGAGAGGAGACAGCCACTGTTGAAGGCTCCCTGCACATTCGCGACCCCCCCCCAAGCCGGCAAAAACAGCTTTCCAACGCAGGCCCTGCCGCCCAAGACAAGCCGGAGGCCCCTACCCGCCGCATCCTGCACGTGGGCAGACTCTCAGCACAAACGCTGCTGATGGCCCCAATCGACACGCTGACCTCCCCATGCACGCTGACCATCTCCTCTCTGCCTGCACTTTCCCGCGGCCCTCTTCGGCGACTCAGCAGGGGCAGCGATCAAGACAGGCTGCCAACGTCGGGACCTTCCCTCTCTGAGTCCCGCCTATTTTGTTTCAACTTCCTGTTTCCGCATAGGCAAGACTCACAGAGGGAATGGCCGACGTCGGCAGCCTGTCTTGATCGCCCGAGGCTGGGAAGAACAGAAGATTTCCGCAACACCACCGGGGCAGGAAATTTAACGGCGTCTATCTCGACGGTCCTGCGCGGACCGGCAGGAATTTTCTGCAGACCGGCACCGGTCCGCGGACCGGTGGTTGAAGAACTGTGTTCTAAAGTATGCTGTAAATTATGGATCATGAACAATGCATTTAACATGAAATTTTGTTTCAAACTGCAAAACAAAAGTGCTAAAGAAACACAAAATGTTAAAATTAATTTATGGCGATGCTGCAGTGACCATGAAGATGATTTACAAGTGGTTTGAGTGATTTTGAAATGGTTATGAATCAGTTGAAGACAAAGAAAGATCAGTCTCGTCCATCAAAATCAAAAACCCAAGAGAAAGTTGATCTTCGCAAAACGTAAATTTGACCATGTCTCCCCACTTTTGTCCAAACTCCACTGGCTCCCAATAATTGCCAGAGTTCATTTTAAATGTTCCTGCCTAGCTTTTAAAATCCTACACGGCATCCTCCCTCCTCTAATCCCTCTATCTTGGAACTCCCCGAGTCCCGACAATACCAGGCCCACACAAAAACTTAAACTTTCCTTTCCCTCATTAAAAGGTATCCTCTATGCAGGAAAATTTGGAAAAATCTCTCTTCTTCAGAATTACAGGGCTTTGGAATAACCTTACTACCCCACTGCGGATTCAGGTCTCCTTCCAACTATTCCGTAAGCACCTGAAAACCAGTCTTTTTACAAAAACGTAACGCTCTCCTCCCCCCCTATACTCAATCCACCAAACTCAATGTGCTATTCTTTTCCTTTATTAAGCTCTTGTAAACCGTGCCGAGCTCTATATTCATGGAGAGGATGCGGTATATAAACTTAAGGTTTAGTTTAGTTTAGTTTAGTTTAGAATGTTGAAAAAGTAAGCAAAAATGATTCGATCAAACAGACAATTGACTATTAAGGAATTTTCTGAGGATCTGAACATATGTTATGGTTCTATTCAATATATTTCATTCATAGAACAATATATAGTTGTTCCATCTTGAATTCTCATCCAATCAGTTCATCCTATATATTTTAATGACCCTCAGAAACACCACCTTCGACTCCTATAGTTCATAGTCTTAGGCTTTAAGTGTTGTTTCCTCACTGGATCTTACTTTTGATAACAATACTGTTTATTATACCGCTTTTACTAATGAAAGAGGTTTCCTCGCAGAGCGATCTCCCAGTGATGTAATGACGTCATCACTGGTGACGCTCCGCTGGCTTTTATGGTTAAATCTGTTTATTAATTTTGAAGTGCAGAAAAACATCAACCAAACACAGTCAGAAATCTCCAACAAACCCCCCCCCCAACCTCTCCCCCCCCCCATGGGAACAGCTACGCTATAGTCCAGCAAACCAGTATGTCAGTTCAAAAGTCTGCCGCTGGGTTTTAAAAGCCATTGTAAAAACGCAGCGGCTATGTTAATATGTTAATATGTAAGAAATTTAAAATGAATAAAGATATTATAAAAAAAAAAAAAATACATGCTGTGGTCGGATGGAGTAGTGCAGAGCTTTTCTAAGGTAAATAAAATGTTTTACTCTGGTAATGGGATAAGTGATTTCAGTTATCGGAGGGTGTTTTAGCATGATCTTTAAAGGGATATGCAAAAGATTTGAATGGCAATTTTATATATTCGCAGGGATGAACAACCTTGATAAAACCTCTAGGTGAAACATGTTGGCTAAGCTGTCCCGGAGGGAAGACCACATTTAAGATACGTCACTTTATTAATGACACAAAACAAAACTATTTATATTTACATATTTAAACAGTATGGTTAGCAAAAGTAAGATCCGGTGAGGAAACAACATTTAAAGCCTAAGACTATGAATTATAGGGGTCGAAGGTGGTGTTTCTGAGGGTCATTAAAATAGAAACATAGAAAGATGACGGCAGATAAGGGCTACAGCCCATCAAGTCTGCCCACACCATTTACCCACCCTCTTAAGTCTACTGACCCCCTAAAGTATAATTGTAATTATACTGTCACTCTACTGACCTGCTCATTCAAGTCCATACCCTAGTGACCCTATCCCTTGGCATGACCCTTGTAGGGATCCCACATAGGTATCCCATTTGTTCTTGAAGTCTGGGATGCTGCGTGCCTCGACTACCTGCACTGGAAGCTTGTTCCAATGCTCAATCACTCTCTCCGTGAAGAAGTACTTCCTGGCGTCTCCACGAAACTTCCCTCCCCTGAGTTTGAGCGGATGTCCTCTTGTGGTCGAGGGTCCCTTGAGAAGAAAGACATCATCTTCCACCTCGACCCGTCCTGTGATGTATTTAAATGTATAAGATGAACTGATTGGATGAGAATTGAAGATGGAACAACTATATATTGTTCTATGAATGAAATATATTGATTGCTCTCATTCAAAGTTAGAATTTCAAGAAAACAGTGCTTCACATCAATTTATGGTTCTATTCAAAACATTTTAACAACAGATGTGCATAGAAAATGACCTGAGAAATTGGCCTTGGAACACTTACACCCTGCTTAACCTTATTTATCAGCTCAGTTTCTTGTAACTGAAAGATGTATTGACTTATTCAGTTTGTACAGTTCATTCTAATGTACATTTGTCACCACACTACCCTTTTCCTTAAGCTGTCGATGAGAACTGACCTCAGCCAATCACTGAGCGGCGCAGGACCAGGCAGGAAGCGCAAAGGTTGTGCTCCTGCATCGCGCCGCTCTACTACCAAAGTCAGCCATCTATCCAGCAGGAGAGCACGCTGCACCACCGCTGTGGGCGACATCGGGCTGTGGGAGATTATGGGCGGGCTGCTTTGGCTGTGGGTGGCTTCGAGCTGTGGGCTGCGGGTGGGCTCCTTCGGCTGCGGGTGCTTCGGGCTGCGGGTGGGCTCCTTCGGGCTTCCCAGCACCAGACCACCAGATGCATCCCCCTGTAGAGGAGGAAATTTGTTTTCCTCGGTTTTTCCTCCTGTACGGGGGGGGGGGGGTGTCATATGGACAGATACGTCTTATAGAACGAAAAATACGGTATGTACTTCGGAGGAAAGATTGGAGAGAGGAGATATGATAGAGATGTTTAAATACCGATGTGGCATAAATACCCATGAGGCCAGTCTTTTTCAGTTGAAAAGAAACTCCAGAGTAAGAGGGCATGGGATGAAGTTCAGAGGTGATAGGTTCAGGAGTAATCTAAGGAAATACAGAAAAGGTGATAGATGCATAGAATAGTCTCCAGGTAGAGGTGGTAGAGACAAAGACTGTGGCTGAATTCAAGAAAGCATGGGACAGGCATGTGGGATTTCTTAGGGAGAGGAAGAGATAGTGGATGCTGCGGATGGTCAGACTGGATGGGCCATTCGGCCCTTTATCAGCCATCATGTTTCTAAGAAGAAATAGAAGACCTAGTATTGTCTTTAGAGATACACTACAAGTCATTCTCAATCACATAGGTTATTTGCTGTTGAATACTACGTGTTAGGACAGCACAGCCATGATTGGCACAAGTGCGGGAGGAATAATGGCACAGTTATGATCAGTGCAGGAACAGAAGTGTAGCTGTGAACACATGGTATCAGCAGGAAACTGCTGCTACAACCTAAAAGAGAAGAAAACTCCAGAGGAAAAGAGAGAGCCTTGAGAGTAAAGCCTGGGGACTTGGAGAGAGAGAATAGTGTGAAACCATGAGCTAGTGGTATGAATCAAGCTGAAAGGGGTGAGGGGTCTAAATGGAGAGGAAGAAAATTGTATGGTAGATCATGGGGGAAAGGGGAGAGATCCAACATGAGTGGTGGGATCAAACGGGGGCAATGGAACTGAAGCTAAGAAAGACAATGAGGAAATGTTTGAGGTTGGGGAGGGAGAGAACCAGAAGAGGAGTAAAAATTGTGGGAAGAGAGAACAGGGAGGATCAAGTCTGGGTGAAGGGAAGGGGGAGAAAGGAGGAGCTGCTGGATAGAGTCTGGGTGAAGTGGGAGCTAAAGGGTTGACTGCTGGGGTGGCTGAGGAAGAGGGGGAATTCTGCACAAAAAAAATAAAATTACATTGTAAATAAAGTGTTGTTCATATGCAGAGATTATACTACCTGCTTTGGAAAAATAAAGTATGCAGAATTTTTCAGAAATTGTAAATACTGTGTGCAGAATTTGAATATCTTGGTGCAGAATTCCCCCAGGAATAATAATGTATAGTTACCTAATTCTGTTTTAACATCTTGCTTATAGATAGCCAGCCTTTCACATATTAAGTACCCTGAAGGGAATTAAGCATAGGGATCTTGTGAAAACCTCATTTGTTTCCTTAAGCCATTAAAATTTGAATTCTTACACACTGATGAACACATATACCCAAATGAAAAACATATTTTAATACAGTCCAGTGAGCATACAGATTGCTATTTTATATAAACATAAATACTATTTCATCTTAGCAGGCTTTATGGTCTTTCTGACCTTTGGTAATTGCCTCTCCCTGGTTAAGCTGGGCAAATAAGGCTGAACGTGCTTTAGATGGATCCTCTTTTGGAGTTTCTCCATCAAGTACAGGTGGTGGTCCAGGGGGTGGTGGTGGTGGTGGTGGTGGAGGAGGAGGGGGGCATGATGGTCCACCTCTTAGTCCTGATAGTGCATATGGTGAAGCAATCCGACCCTTGGCAATGCAAACAAAAGAGAAAGAAAGAATGTAAGGCAACTGTTTTTTCCCTAAAACATATGATAAAGTTAGCATGCATACACAGGCTTGTGTGCCCACAATCCCAGACAGAAAATATTTATTAGGCTGGTATACTTCATAGGAGCATTGGAAAAACACAAATCCAAATTAAAATGCACTGTGATGGTACACCAAGTTTATTTAAAATTTGATAAAATTGCTTTTTCATAAATTCAAAGCGACGTAAAATAATAAAAACAAGAGGGGGATAAACAGTTATTGGGGGAACACTGACTTATTGCAAATGAGAGGAAAGTAAAGGAAAACAAAGAAGGGATAAAACAGAGGGGCATTATATAGTTGATGCTTTGCCTGCGTAAGAATCGATGTCCTACTAATAATGATGTGAATTATTCAAAAGCATCCCTAAATAGGTAACTTTTTAGTTTCCCTTTGAACTTGTCAAGGGTTTTTTTCCTCCCTTACCTGGGCTGGTAATAGGTTCCAAATTTGAGGAGCTGTGACTGAAAAATGTGCCCAAGAGCTTTAAAAGCAATGTTTACTTTGGCACATTAAAAAGTGATCATTCCCATCTTCTGTCTTGAGTGCTGGCCCGGCTTCTATTATGGCACATAACCGATTTCGTTTCCTTCAGAGTACAACAGGTGCTTGAAAGATTTGCTATTTGCAAACATAGCCATTGTGATTAAGTACTGAACAGATGTTAAGAACAGTATATCTTTACAGAAGAAATATTTAAGAGCTATGTAACTAGCCAGGACTCTTCCGTAAACCTCTTTTTCTTTTCAGTTTATTTCAGCTGTTTGTTCCTGCAGCAGCTGCTCTGCCCGATGCCTCGGTACACGTCTACTTAAAAGATATGCTTTGGCAGCAGAAGTCACTCTGTCTGTAACAGTGAGACCATCAGGCTTCACATGTGTGCCTCTTCTGTGCCTCTTAGGTCACAGCTGCTTCATTTAGTAGCAGAAATCATATCTTTCATGTCCTGGATGCACAGTAAATAAATCTTATGAGACTGCAGATGAAAGTTTCAAAGACCTTTACCCATGAGTTTGCCTGAGCACCAATGCATGCCTCAGAAAAAGTCCAGGCCCGTAGTCACAGGATTTTTGCTTCTAACATTGATGCTCCTGAACTGATTTGTTTGAATCTTCACTGGGGGCTGAGTGCCTAAATTTATACTCTACATTCTGCTGAACTCCTGGACGGTTAAATCATTTATGCAGGGCTCTCCTCTGATATTCAGCAGCTTGTAACTGATGCTTCTATTGGAGTGCCACCTAGAAATACAGCCCCTCCTGAGACATTTCAGATTAGGGAGAGGGGTAGAAGACAGAGAGGGAGCAGTATAGGATGAGGGAGGGAGTAAGGGAAGGGAGAGATGTTAGACTCAAATGGGAGGAGGAGGGAGAGATATGAGATTCAGGAATGGAGTAAGGGAGAGAGGGAAAGATGCCAGATTTATGAGGGACAGAGAGAGATGGACTTGGGGATAGAAGAGGGGGGTAGACGGAAGATAGGGAGAGGTGGCGGGGTGTATAAGGGGGACAGGGAGAAATGGATTTAGAGGACAGAGGGAGCAAAAGAGGGAGAGATGGACATGGAAGAAGGCAGAGGTGTCAGAGACAGATGGTACAAGGAGAGCAGAGGAGGGAGAGGAGAGATGGACAGGGAAAGGCAGAGAAGACATTGACTGGGCCTGGAAAGGGTGAGTGAGGAGAGATTTCAGACTTGGAAGAAGGGAGTGAAAGGGCAGAAAGATGTTTGACTTGTGGGAGAAAAAAAGAGAGGAAGGAAATGCTGGGTTACAAGGGTGGAGTAAGTGATAAGGAGGGAAGATGCTAGAAATGGTGGATCCATATGGGAGAGTTGTCAAGCAGATAAATGAGCAGAATGAGTATACAATGGTAGAAAAATGTGGTAATGGGAAGCAGATAAAAGGGAATAGGAGGAAGAGAAATGTGAAAGCTAGGGGATGAGAGAAGGAGATAGAAAGTTGATTAGATAAAATGTGAAAAGGAATAAAGCAATGTTCCCTCTAAGCTGCATGGTTGCACATCTTTTGGTAGCAGGTCATGCAGCCAGCACACCAGGACCTCTGGCCATACTCTGCTGCCTGTGGCTTTGTGAAGAAAGAAGTGTAGCTGGAAAGAAGGAGGAGGTCTACTTGGATATCTTAGATGGCCAGAAAATAGGTACACACCCTTGAGAAGGGGCATGAACTTGGGACACAGAAGGGAGGAAAGGAAGGAGGTGTGTGGGGTCACAGGAGGGAGCCAAGGAGGGAGGTGTGTGGAGTTACAGGAGGGAGGGAGACAAGTGGGGGTCACAAGAGGGAGGGAGAGGGGTACATTGGGACATGGGAAGGGTGCATTGAGATACAGAAGAAAGGGAGCATGAACTTGGGATACAGGAAGAAAGGAGTGAGGGGGCATGAACTTGGGACACAGAATAGAGAGAGGAAACATGTTGGGACATAGAAGGGGGAAAGGGGGGCATAAATGGGACAGGCTGGCAGAAGGGAGGGGAACAAACTTGGGACACAGATGGAAGGATGGAGGGAAAGAGATGCTGAGGGGGAGGGAATAGAAAACACAGTTACTTAACATGTCAGAAGATAATAAGGGTGAAATGTAGGAAGAATCTACTTGGTGATGATGATGATGATGTAATGTTACAGCATAAGCGTGAAAGTTGCCAAGGCCCCTAGAAGGGATGGGGGATAGGTTTAAAGTTCCCTCTGAGGACAGAGAAAAAACGATTTCCAGGTGGTATGGGAAATCATTTTTGTTCCTGGAAGAAGTGAGTGTGACACCCTCTGAAAAATACCTCTGCCATAAAGGCAGTGGTGTTGGATTTTTCAGGAGGTCACCGAGAGCTATGTGGGTGGTTAGAAGAGAAATAGTAGGAGGAGTAGGAGGTCCCTTTTTCTTGCCCATTGGATTTATGCAGCTCCGGCCTACACCCAAGTTCAAAAGAGAGACTGTAAGTTTTGTGATCTGATGTAGTGTATCTAGATTTTCAGAAAGCTTTTGACAAAGTTCTTCATGCGAGGCTACTGAGAAAATTAAAGAGTCATGGAATAGGAGGCAATGTTGAATTATGGATTAAGAATTGGTTGTCGGACAGGAAACAAAGGATAGGGTTAAATGGCCATTTTTCTCAGTAGAGGAGGGTAAATAGTGGTGTGCCACAGGGACCAGTACTGGGACCGGTGCTATTTAACTTATTTATAAATGATCTGGAAACTAGAATTGCAAGTCAGGTGACTAAATTTACAGAGGACACTAAACTGTTCAAAGTTGTTAAAACACATGCAGACTGTGAAAAACTGCAGAGAGACTTTAGGAAATTGGAAGACTGGGTGTCCAAATGAGAGATGAAATTTAATGTGGACAAATGTAAAGTGATGCACTTTGAGAAGAATAATCCAAATCATACAGTAGGTATTGGATGCTGGGGTCCACCTTGGGGGTCAGCGTTCAAGAAAAAGATCTGGGTGTCATCGTGGACAATATGCTGAAACCTTCGACCCAATGTGTGGCGGCGGAGGCCAAGAAAGCAAACAAGATGCTAAGAATTATTAGAAAAGGGATGATAAACAAGACTAAGAATGTTATAATGCCTTTGTATCGCACTATGGTTCAACCTCACCTTGAATATTGCGTTCAGTCATAGTGGCACTAGAAAAGGTTCAAAGAAGAGCAACCAAGATGATAAAGGGGATGGAACTCCTCTCATGTGAGGGAAGACTAAAGAAGTTAGGGCTCTTCAGCTTGGAAAAGAGATAGCTGAGGGGAGATATGATTGAAGTCTAAAAAATCCTGAGTGGTGTAGAACGGGTACAAGTGGATTGATTTTTTACTGCATCAAGATTTACAAAGACTAGGGAACACTTTTAAAAGCAATAGCAGGAAATATTTTTTCACTCAGAGAATAGTTAAGCTCTGGAATGCATTGCCAGAGATATGTGGTAAGAGCGATTAATGTAGCTGGTTTTAAAAAAAGGTTTGGACAAGTTCCTGGAGGAAAAGTCCATAGTCTGCTATTGAGACAGACATGGGAGAAGCCACTGCTTGCTCTTGGATCGATGGCATGGAATGCTGCTACTATTTGGGTTTTTTCCAGGTGCCTGTGACTTGGATTGGCCTCCGCGATAACGGAATACTGGGTTAGATGGACCATTGGTCTGACTCAGTAAGGCTATTCTTAGGTTACCTGACTTCATTTTTGTTGTGACTCTGGTTGCGGGGTGCCCAATTGCAAAGAGCCTGTGAGCCAGGCAGGACCAGGGCTACATCAGTAAAAGTTCACATCTATTTTATGTATTTTTTTTTTTCACCCACCTTTATTAATGAGACCATAGGATAACAAACAGCAGTTATTAATGCTGTCGCACATAACACACCTACAATCAATGACATAAATGACCATTAAATAAAAGATAAAGAAATCATAACCTCGTAATACAAAAGGTATTTTATAGAAACCAACTGATGATAAACTAGATAAAAACAGTTTCAAATAACCACACCTGGCATAGCTTTCTGAGAATGGATATTCCAGTTACAAACATTCATAAGGCATAGCATGCCATGTAATAGGACCTTGCAAAAGAAATAATGTTCAGTGGACTGTGTGGAAACCTGTCTTATGGCAGCAGGACAGAGATGTCAGTATATCCCACCTTATATTGTAACATAGAAACATGATGGCAGGTAAAGGCCAAATAGCCCAACTAGTCTGCCCATCCGCAATATACTGACAACCCATAGCAACCCACCGAGTTCATCAACTACTTCAGAATAAAAAGCGGTGGGCACTTTCATCTGATTGGACAATAAGTCATCTTTAATTTTGTGCATATTTGTTCCACCTTAATTCAGCAATGATACAATTGGTGGGCGACTGGGCAATTGAACTGCAGAATCAATTTTAATTTTTGTCATCTGCTGTTTTACTTCTCTGTAGGCCGGCCTGTGACCATACACAGAGATCTTGGTTAAATTCCCAGGCTGCTTCTTCTGCTGCTTGAGTAAATTAGAGCAGGGGGATGTTGTGGAGGCAGTGTGCACAGACTCTGGGTAGAAGGAAAGGAGCCACTAAGAAAAGGTATCATTGAGAAATGGAGACACCAAGGAGCAAATTCCATAAACAGCGTCCCTCCTGTCAGACACCCCCCCACCCTCCCATAATGACTGTGGCAGGAGGGATGCCCACTCTCTCCTGCCGGACACCCTCCCCCACTGGTTAGAGTGGTAATTAGGCGGCTTAGGGCGATTCTGTATAGGGCACCCATGTGTGATTCTCAAAAGCCGCTTGGGCGGCTTCTGAAAACAGGTGCCCTATACTGAATTCGGGCCCGAGTGGTTGAATTTAGGACTCATGGTTGCAGAAGTCCATAGAAGCCAAGGACTGTTGCTGCAATGGCTGTTGAAGGAAGGTGGGATGGGATATGAAAGAAGGGAATAATGCAAGTGGAGGCTCATGCCACTAGCTTCTAGCTCTAGTTCTGAGCTGTAAGCTCTAAGGGAGCAAGAAGAAAAAAAAGCTGGCTCTAAAAGTTAAAAGTTTTATAGCAAAAAGTTTAGAAGCAGCTAAATAAGAACAATCTGAGCTGCTTGTGTAATTCATATATCTGACCTAAAATGATTGGTGAAATATACATATAAAAACAAAATCCCCCAAGAAACCTACACACACACATTAAAAAAAAAAAAAAAAAAAACCACCCCAACCTAAGGAGATCTAAATATCAAATAACAGTCTAGATGAACAGATGGACTATGACAGACACAGATCTATTGTTCAGGTACTCCCTCTGTAAAAGTAGTCCAATACAAGTCCCTATTCAGCATGACACTTTAAGCCACCTGTCTGAGTGTGCAAGGATATACATGCTACTGGAAGAAACAGCTGACATGCAGGAGCTGCTGATTTTTTTAATTTTTATATCAGAAAACGTCTTTTGTTCCCTGTAGGATTTATCTATTTGTCCTAAAGCCCTGCACCACCATTCACAATCTGCACAGCACTATAATAGCACTGTGTGTACATTTCCAAGAGCTCATAGTAGACTTATTTGCCAAATCACTTTTTAAAACATTCTTTCAAGAAAGCTTCCAAAAGGGCTGCAGAGACAGGCCACACTTAATTCAGCTGCCCATTTAAAGGTTTAATGACAACTTTTCATCCTGAAATAAGGAAAAGAGAGACCACAAATTATTGTATTGAAAGTCTATAAGGTACTTAAGATAATGCTGCTTTTCACCCTGTTTATAAAATTGCAGAGACCCAGAAGACTCTCTTTCTGTCTCTGTGGAGCAGCGTGGTAGGAAGAAAAAGATGCTAACCTCAGACCTCAGAGGATCTCTCTTCTCTATACAGCAGTAAAGAGCAACAGTGCAAATGGTCTGTGCTTAGGGGCTAATTTAGCGATATGGGTGTTACTTTCCATAGGAATTTTTTTTCACACCTAGAGAACTGAAAAACTATTATGAAAACGGGTCCCACACTACAGCATACACATATAAACTAGGACAGTTACTCAGATGTAACAGAACTGATAGCACCAATGTTTCCAAACATTTTCTGCTGCTTTTCCACTCCTTCAACCTCTCTGGATGGCAATTTCAGGCTAGCCTCTTACATTAGAAGCTGGCAGGGACTAGTCTGAATGTGAAGAAGTCTTCTTCCCCAACCAACCTGATTTCCTTCTAGTACCAATTTATATGACACTCTTTTTGCTAAACCAAATAGCACTGTAGGAATATGGAATCAAATAGTGAAAGAAGAAGGAAACCTAGTGTGTTGAATTTTATGAACTAGAGTAAGTATTTTTCCTGTAGGGATTAAAAAAATGTTAGAATTCTGTATTAGAATTATTCTTTAACCTGACAGAAAAAAGACACACATTCCTCCTTTAAACAGGAAAGAAACAAGCAGAGAAAGACATTCACTCCACATATACAGAATTTACTGCTCCTGCCAGCCATGGGAAACACCCCCAACAAACTTGATTTCCATTACACCCTTTGGAAAATCAATATATACTCCTAAAGCACATGGTAATACCGGTTTCCACTATATCACAAGTACATATTAACATCTCTAAATTCCTCCTCTGGAATACCGAGATTTCCTCCTGAACCCATACCCTGAGATAATCAAGACCCTTTGACAGTTGTCACTCAGACTAGGAGAAATCCACATGCCCATTTAAATACTTGAAAGGCATTAATATAAAACCAAATCTTTTCCAGAGAAGAAAAAATGGTAAAACTAGAGAGCATAATTTGAGGTTACGGGGAGGAAGACTTAGGAGCAATGTCAGGAAATTCTTCATCACAGAGAGGGTGGTAGATGCCTGGAATGCCCTCCCGAGGGAAGTGGTGGAGAGGAAAACAGTGATGGAATTCAAAAAACCATGGGATAAAAATAGAGGATCTCTAATTAGAAAATGAAGGATGTAAAGTAAAGAACTAAGGCCGTTATTGGACAGACCTACACGGTCTGTGTTCCATATCTGGTGATTCGGTGTAGGGTAGGCTGGGGTGGGCATCAATGTGAACTCCACTAATATGGAACATGAGGATGTTACTGGCCAGACTTTACGGTAGATATCCTGCAAACAATGGGATGGTTGTATAGGCTGGAGTGAGCTTGGACGGCAACTTCAGCATTTGGAACCTAGGACAATACCAGACTTTAGTCTACGGGCCTAGAAATATCAAAGAAGAGACAAGTTAATCAAATCACCTAATCATGTATTTTTAAATGGATATAACTTATGGGCAGACTGGGTGGACCGTTCAGGTCTTTATCTGCCGTCATGTACTATGTTACATTGAATGCTCTTCAAGACTCATACACTGTCAGTGCACTCAATAATATTAATAGCCCTTCCTGTCACACCACTCTCCTAGGCCAGAAACACTCCATTCCCTGGCAGATCACATAACCCTTGAAAACTAAAACATTAGAAGGATCCCATATGTGGAAACCACAGACACATCATGTTACTGTAAAATAAATAAACCGGTTCACAAAGGCAGAGGTGCTATCATGAATGGAACAGTTAGCAACAACCTGCAAATCAAAATAGGTTAATGAAGCACTTACAATATAAAACCAAATAGAAACTATAAACCGCATTTTTTGTGTTTTTAATTTTTTTCTATTTTTCTCATCATCATGTATACAGTATTTAAAATAATAAATGTTAAATGTAAAGATATAATTGAGCAAAGCCTACAATCTTCTGCAATCTCCTGGTCTTCTAGGCATCTTGAATGGCCAGGTCATTGATTGAAATTTCACCAACTATAAATAAATATAGACCTTAAATCTGGATTCTCTACAAGGAGAGCTGTTCCAGCAGTTGGTAATGGAACCCAAGTGGGATGGGGCCCTTCTGGACCTAGTGTTTACAAACGGGAAAAGTGCTTCTAATGTTACAGTGAATGATCATTTGGCATCCAGTGATCAACACATGATGTGATTTAATATTAAGATAGGTATAGAGAGGGCTCATTCAAAAGTAAAGGTTCTAGACTTAAAAAAAAACTTTGTTCAGATGGGGAATTACATCAAGGAATTGTCTGGATGGGAACATCTGGAAGAAGTAGGAAAGAAGAACAAAACTGAAAGGAGCTATTGTAAGGGAAACAAACCATTTTGTAAGGAAAGTAAGTAAAAGTAAGAGGAAAATAAGGCCGCTTCGGTTCTCAAAAGTAATAGCTGGAAAGGTAAGGAAAAAGAGGTTAGCTTTCATAAACTTCAAAAGATTGCAGAAAGAGGAAGACAGGCAAAAATATCTGGAAAAATTAAGAGATGATTGAGTAGTCAGGAAAGCAAAGACACAAATCAAAGAAAAAAAAGCCAACATGGTAAAACAAGGGGGACAAGACATTTTTTAGGAATATTAGTGATAGGAAGAAGTGTGAGGCTCAAAGGTGAAGGGGAAAAATATGTAGAAGCTGCTAAAGATAAGGCTGAATTGCTTAACAAATATTTATTTTCTGTGTTCACAGCTGAAGTGCCAGGAGCAGAGCCACATAAGACAAATGCAAATAGTTTTAAAGATGTGGTAGACCCTGATCGATTTTCAGAGGATTGTGTTCGTGAAGAGCTAGCTAAACTGAAGGTGGACAAAGCAATGGGGCCAGATGGTGTACATCCGAGGGTACTAAAGGAACTTAGGGAAGTTCTGGTGGCTCCACTGACTAACCTTTTCAGTGCTTCTCTAGAATCAGGAGTGGTACTAGAGGTCTAGAGAAGGATGGATGTGGTCCCTCCCCACAAAAGTGAAAATATGGAAGAAGTAGGGAACTATAGGCCGGTAAGTCTGACTTCTGTGGTAAGTAAATTAATGGAAACGCTTTTAAAACAAGAGAATAGTGAAGTTTCTGGAATCCAGTGGACTGACTACAGGACCCGAAGCAACATGGATTCACTACAGGCAGTTCTTGTCAGATAAACCTGATCAATTTCTTTGACTGATTAACAAGAGAATTGGATAGAGGGTAAACTTAGATTTTAGCAAAACTTTTGTCAGTGTTCCATATGGGCATCTAATAAATAAACTGCGTGCCCTCAGGATAGGCCCCAAAGTGACAGACTAAGTCAGGAACTGGTTGAGTAGAATGCGACAGAGGGTAGTGGTCTCTCTGAGGAACGAGATGTTCCAGTAGTGTACCTCAAGGTTTGGTTCTTGGACCTATTCTTTTTAACATTTTTGTAAGTGATATTGCTCAAGGACTATCAGATAAGATTTGCTTCTTTGCGGATAACACCAAAATCTACAATAGAGTAGACACAGATGGTGTGAATAACATGAGGAAGGACCTAGTGAAGCTTGAAGAATGGTCTGAAATTTGGCAGCTAAGATTTAATGCTAACAAATGTAAGGTCATGCTTTTGGGCTGCAAACACCCAAGGGAATGGTACAGTTTAGGGGATGAAGAACTTTTGGATAAGAAAGAGGAGCGGGATTTGGGAGTGATAGTATGTGATGATATTAAGGTGGTCAACAGATTGAAAAGGTGACAGCGAAAGCTAGGGTGCATAGGGAGAGGTATGGCCAGTAGGAAAAAGGAGGTATTAATGCCCCTGTATAAGACTCTGGTGAGACCTCATTTAGAATATTGTATAGAATTCTGGAGATTGCACCTTTAAAAAGATATAAACAGGATGGAGTCAGTCCAGAGGAACTTACAAGTGTCATTTATTTGATATACCACTGACTCACTAAAAGCAAATAAAGAGGTTTATAATAAAAAAAATACTTTAAAAATTTGAAAAGAACTCCATTATAAAAAGGAAAGCCCATCCCCAAAGCATAGTCAATCCCCAAACAAACAATTAAAAAAACTCCCAAAACCAATTATACCACATTCTCTCTCATAAAATTCATATCTGTGTTCCAAATGCCTGCTAGAATAAATATGCTTTCAAAGCCATCTTGAACTTGGGCAAACAGGTTTCTAGTTTCACCAACTGTGGAAGTCAATTCCATAATACTGGACCAATACAAAAATAAAAATAAAAAAAATCGCTTTTTTCTTGTGTAATTTAATTTTGCCTCATTTAATTTTGGAATTTCCAACAAGTGTTCTTGACTTGAACGCAATAACCTAGGTGGACTATAAGGTTTCAACAACCTAAAAAGTGTTATCAGAAGTAAGTAAAGTTTTAAAAACAATTAAGATCTAGTAACTAATTTAATAGACACACTTTGAAGCATTTGAAGGTTTGGTTTTTTTTTAGATTTTTCTTAGTAGAACCTATTAATAAAGAATTAGCATAATCAATTTTATTCATAAATAATGAATGAACCAAAGTAAGACAACAGGCTTTATCCACTGAACATTTAATCTCCTTTAATATCCAATACCATAAAGCCCTGTCTAACAACATTATCAACATGCTGATCAAATGATAATGCTGTGTCAAAATATCACCTTCAGATATTTAAAAGATTGAACAATTGGAAAAGTTTTTTTTCCAAATAAGGAAACAGATTCTGATGGTAAAGTTGGACCCTGATAGATTCAACAAACAAAAGATTTCTCAACACTCAAACACATACCATGATCAGGTAACCACTTTTGTACTTCTTCCAAGCATCATTGCAGTGGAGTGATATCTAATAAATCTCTTCGAGTATGAAAAGTTATTAATAAATCATCTGCATACATATAAGCATCTATATCCAAAGTATGTATCAATTTCAATAAAGAACATAAATGTTAAACAAAATAGGTGATAGGGATGAGGATATCTTATTTCTGATTACCATGGATCACAGAGAAAGCACAGTTACTTACCGTAACGGGTGTTATCCAGGGACAGCAGACAACTATTCTCACATATGGGTGAGGTCATCGACGGAGCCCTGATGCGGAAGCCTCGCAAGCAGACTTGCTTGAAGAAACTAGAAGTTTCGAGTCAGCTGCACTGCGCATGCGCGAGTGCCTTCTCGCCCAGCGCAGGGCATGACTCCTCAGTTCAGATAGCTAGCAGAGAAGCCAACCAGGGGAGGTGGGTGGGTTGTGAGAATAGCTGCCTGCTGTCCCTGGATAACACCCGTTACGGTAACTGTGCTTTATCCCAGGATAAGCAGGCAGCCTATTCTCACATATGGGTGACCTCCAAGCTAACCAGAATGGGATGGTGGGAGCATTGGCAAATTAGGAAAATAGATGTAATACTCTCTGGCCAAAATGGCCATTCCGTCTGGAGAAAACATCCAGACAATAGTGAGAAGTGAAAGTATGAACCGAGGACCAAGTAGCAGCTTTGCAAATTTCCTCAATAGATGTAGATTTGAGGAAAGCTACTGAAGCTGCCATTGCTCTGACTTTATGGGCTGTGACTCTACTCTGTAGGTGTAATCCATCTTGGGCAGAGCAGAATGAGATACAAGCAGCCATCCAGTTGGAGATGGTACACTTAGAGATTGGATGTCCCAACTTGTTTGGATCGAAGGAGACAAAAAGTTGAGGAGCAGTTCTGTGTGGTTTGGTGCGTTCCAAATAGAAGGCCAAAGCATGTTTACAGTCCAGAGTATGAAGAGCTGATTCTCCAGGATGAGAATGAGGCTTTGGAAAGAACACTGGAAGAACAATGGATTGGTTGAGATGAAATTCTGAAACCACTTTAGGGAGGAATGTAGGATGAGTACAGAGGACCACCTTGTCATGATGGAACACAGTGAAAGGTGGATCAGCAACTAAAGCTTGCAGCTCACTGACTCTTCGAGCAGAAGTGAGGGCAGTGAGAAACACCACTTTCCAAGTGAGATACTTCAGATGAGCCGTAGATATTGGTTCAAATGGAGGCTTCATCAATTGAGAAAGAACAACATTGAGGTCCCAAACCACTGGAGGCAGTTTGAGAGGAAGTTTGACATTGAAAAGTCCTTTCATGAATCTGGAAACCACCGGATGAGCAGAGAGGGGTTTCCCTTCAATAGGCTGATGGAAAGCAGCAATTTCACTGAGATGGACTCGGATCGATGTAGACTTGAGGCCAGAGGGGGATAAGTGTAATCTAAAACAGAAGATAAGGAGGCATGTTGAGGCTCCTTATCGTGAGAAAAACACCACATAGAAAATCTTGTCCATTTTTGGTGATAGCATTGTCTAGTGGTAGGCTTCCTAGAAGCCTCTAAAATGTCTCATACAGGCTGAGAAAACTGAAGAGGAGTTATGTTGAGAGGTACCAAGCTGTCAGGTGTGTAGACTGCAGGTTGGGATGAAGCAGAGATCCCTGACTCTATGTAAGCAGAGATGGAAAAACAGGTAGAAGAAATGGCTCCCTGCTGCTGAGTTGAAGTAGAAGGGAGTACCAAGGTTGTTTCGGCCACCGAGGAGCAATCAGAATCATGGTGGCATGATCGTTCTTCAACTTGATAAGAGTCTTGAGAATGAGAGAGAATGGAGGGAATGCGTACAAGAAGAGATTCGTCCATTCCAGAAGAAAAGCATCTGCCTCGAGGTGATGAGGAGAATATATCCTGGAGCAGAACTGAGGCAGTTTGTGGTTGTGGGAAGTTGCAAAGAGATCTATCTGAGGCATTCCCCACTGTGAAAAAATGTGATGAAGAGGCAAGGAATGGAGTGTCCATTCGTGAGGTTGCAGAAGATGACTCAAGTTGTCTGTCAAGCAATTTTTCACCCCTTGGATGTAGACAGCTTTGGGGAAGGTGTTGTGGTGAATTGCCCAGTCCCAAACCTTCAGAGCTTCTTGACAAAGGGAGGAAGATCCCGTCCCTCCCTGTTTGTTGACATAGTACATGGTGACTTGGTTGTCCGTCCGAATGAGGACTACCTGGTCGTGAAAAAGATGTTGAAAAGCTTTGAGAGCCTTGAAGATCGCTCTGAGATTCAACAGATTGATGTGACACTGATGATCCGTACTGGTCCAATGGCCTTGAGTACGGAGTCCATCAAGATGAGCGCCCCAAGCGTAGGTAGAGGAATCTGTTGTGAGGACCTTCTGATGGGGGGGGGGGGGGCGTTTGAAATAGCAAGCCTCTGGAGAGATTGGAAGAGAGCATCCACCAGTGGAGACTGTCTCAATAAAGGAGTGACTGCAATGTGTCGAGAAAGTGGGTCATAAACCTGCGTCCACTGAGATGTCAGGGTCCACTGAATAATTCTGTGGTGAAGTCAGTCAAAAGGAGTCACGTGTACTGTGGAGGCCATGTGACTCAGTAGCACCATCATGTGTCTCGCTGAGATGGAAGAGCGGGAAGACACTGTATGACAGAGTTGAAGGAGAGCTTCCAGGCATGGTTGCGGCAGGAATGCTTTGATTTGGATAGTGTCCAGAACAGCTCCTATGAATTGTAGATTCTGAGAGGGTTGAAGTTGTGATTTGGGAAAGTTGATTTTGAATCCCAAACTTTGTAGGAACCATGTAGTCCGTTGGGTCGCTACAATAACCACCTGAGATGTTGAATCTTTGATGAGCCAGTCGTCTTGGTAGGGAAATACCTGAAGACCATGGTTCCTTAAAGCTGCTGCTACTACTATCAGACACTTGGTGAATACTCTGGGAGAGGAAACCAGGCCAAAGGGCAGCATTCTGTATTGATAATGCAGATTCCCCACCCAAAACCTGAGATATTGCTGGGAGGCCGGATGAATGGGAATATGAGAATAGGCCTCCTTGAGATCCAGAGAGGATAACCAATCATTCTGATCGAGAAGGGGATAAAGGGATGCCAGGAACAACATTCAAAATTTTTCCTTGACTAAAAATTTGTTGAGATCACTAAGATCCAGAATGGGTCGCAGATCGCCCATCTTCTTCGGAACAAGGAAGTAACGGGAACTGGTTCGATGGCACGGAGACAAAGCACAGCTTGAGCTTCCTGAAGAAGAAGGATGCTCTCTTGGAGGAAGGTCTGGTGGAACCTGAGGGAAATGAAGAGAGTATCCTTCCCTGATGATTGACAGCACCCAGAGGTCGGAAGTGATGGTCTCCCATCGATGGTAAAAATGATGGAGACGACCTCCAATAGGGGGAAGATAGATCAGAGACAGAACAGTGGAGGTTATGCTCTGTTTTAAACAGTCAAAAAGGCTGCATAGCCTTAGGTGCAGTAGAAGGTTGAGATTTCTGTTGCTTCTGATTCTGCTGTTTCTTGAGAGGAGGGTGAGTGTAAGGAGCCGCTCTCGGAGCAAAACGCCTCTGGAAAATTGGAGGAGGGTGTGCAGGCTTGGCAGGAGCTGGCTTGGGCTTTGGTCTGACAATAGAAGCAAAGGATTTTTCATGTTCAGACAATTTTTGGTGGCTGCCTCGATAGATTTATCGAAGAGGTCATTGCCTGCACAAGGAACATTAGCCAAGCGGTCCTGAAGATTAGGGTCCATGTCAATAGTACGAAGCCAGACTAGGCAGCGCATTGCTACAGAACAAGCAGTCACCCTGACGGACAACTCAAAGGCATCATAAGAAGACTGAAGTAGATGTAATGTGAGTTGTGACAGAGTAGCTATAACCTCTTGAAATTCGAAGTGCTTTTGAGTATCTAGATAACTGAGAAATTTAGGAAGAAGATCAATGAGGAACTTGAAATAAGTGACAAAATGGAAATTGTAATTTAGGACTTTAGAGGACATCATGGCATCTTGTCCATAGTTTTCCCTTCCCTTCCAGGAGGAATGTTAGCATAAACTTGGAAGGATGGGACCTTTTCAAGGAGGACTCCACAAGTAAGGATTGGTGAGACAACTGCGAATTCTCAAATCCTTTGCAATGCAGAGTTTTATATCTGGAGTCCAACTTGCCTGGAATAGCAGGAATTGCATAAGGAATCTCCAGGCATCGTGTAAAATTCTGAGACAAAAGCTTGTGAAGAGGAAGCTTAAGTGACTCTGCAGGAGGTTGAGGAAGATGCATGACTTCGAGGTATTCCTTAGAGTATTTAGAACCAGCATCCAATTGAAGGTCCAGGTCAGCAGCCATCTGACGAAGAAAAGAAGAGAAAGATAGCTGATTCCCTAATGCCTTACCTCGAGAAGGACTCGAGGATGTCGAGGCAGCCTGGGTTGAAGATGAAGCTTCAGCAGGAAAATAGGCATCAAAAAGAAAGGAGACTTGGATGAAGCAATAGAAACTGCTGAGTCCTCGAGGTCTGGAAGCGGGGACCTCGATTGAGGAGTCGGTGGTCTAGTAGAGCTGGAAGGCGTAGATAGAAGTTTAGTGGAAGAAGGACTCTCTTTGGAAGAAGAGGTATGCCTGGAAGTATGCCTTGAGGAAGGCCTCGATCATCGGTGAGAGTGCTGCTTTGAAGCAGATCTCGAAGATCGAGGAGACTTCGCCCTGGAGATGGAAGCAGACGTTGCTCCCAATGAATGGATAGGGCTCGAAGATGTGGATCGAAGCTCAGGCTTGATGGAGGAACCTCGAGGCACTCCCAAAGACTCTGCTCCTTGTATGGAGTGTGAGGATTTCTGTCGAGGCACTTGCAAAGAATCTGCTCCTTGCTTTGCATGCATAGATGCCAGACCAGACACTCACAGAGACTCTGCTCCCTGTATAGAGTGTGTAGTCTCAGCCAGAGGAATAGGAAGAGGCTCGACCTCATGGGAGTCTGCAGAATGCCCAGGCTGGATTAGAGTAGCAAACTTCGGTCCCATATTAGCGAGGAACTGAATGAATTGCTTCTCTAACATGGTCTGGAAAGAAGCCAGCAAGGATGGATCCGCGTCTGAAACCGGACCATCTGCTTTGGCTGGAGGTTCCACAGAGGCAATGGAAATGTGCTTTGACTTGGAAGTCTTGGCCACCTTGATTACCACCGCTGGAACTTTCTGCTGAGCTATCTGACCTGAGGATGCAGGGGAAGATACAGCAAGTGCAGTCGAGGTAGGAGCCGCTGCAAATGAAGAAGGCCTGATGAGGCTCGAGGTCGGAGTAGTGGAGGCAGAAGGACCCTCGGTCGAAGGTGGGACAGAGGCTGCTTTCGAAGTTGGGGAAGTGGTCGAAGAATCCAGCCTGAAAAGCTTCTCCACTAAAATACGACGACGTTTAAGGGCTTGAGGTTGAAGAGTAGCACAGTGCTCACGCAACTTCGGTTGATGATCCGGCCCAAGGCACTTAAAGCACCAACGGTGTGGGACCGTGAGGGAAATCACACGCTGGCACTGGCTACACTTCTTGAAGCCCGTTGCTGGCCGGGACATAGGAGGAAAAATAGCCACCGCAAAGTCAAAGTCCACGGGCTGTTGCCAAGCAGCCTGCCCCGGCAGTCGAACGGAAGAAATAATTTTTTTTAACTAAAAATAAAAAAAAACAGTGATTCGTGAAGAAAATAAACACAAACCGCAGAAAGAGAAGGCACGAAGTAACAAAGTTAAATGCAGAGAGTCAAAGACGGACTTCTTGGCTCCACGGAAAACTGAGAACTGAGGAGACGTGCCCTGCGCTGGGCGGGAAGGCAATCGTGCATGTGCGGTGCTGCTGACTTGGAACTTCTAGTTTATACAAGCAAGTCTGCTTGCGAGGCTTCCGTATCCGGGCTCCGTCGATGACGTCTCCCATATGTGAGAATATGCTACCTGTTTGTCCTGGGATAAGGTCTGTTCTGTTAAAAAACTATTTAACCAAGTTAAAACGGTACCACCAATTCCTACCTTTTACAATAATCTAATCAGAATTGTTGAATCAACCATATCCAATGCAGATTTTATATCTAAGGAGACTATCAAAACAATACCCCCCTTATCTAGCCCTTATTGAAGACCACTTAACATTTCTAACATTGTTGTTTCAGTATTAGAACCTTTCTTATAGGCCAACTGTCTTGGATGTAAAAGATCATTTTCTGCAACAAACTCAACTAATTGTTTAGTAACTACCTCTATCAATTTTGCACATAACGGCAAATTTTAGAGAGTTCTATCATTTTCAAGTTTCAGCGGGTCTGCATTAGACTGTTTCAAGACTGAAGTCACAACAACATGTTTCCAAGAGCTAGGAACTATACCTTTCTCCAAGCTTTGATTCAACATTGATGTTAAAAAACGGAATAACAGCATGTTTAGAAAGCAATAGCCAATTTACTGTTATAGGGTCAGATTATATAATTGATTTTTAAATTACCCCTCATCAATTTATCTAATTCTAAAACAGAAATTGTCTTAAAGGACGACCAATGCACTTCAACCTCCTTATCCTGATTAATATCAGGCAAAGATGTCATACTCTGCTTAGAATAAGAAACAGAGACACCTGCTTTAAATTCATAATTTTTTTGCAAAAGAACTCAGTGAGAACATCAACCCTTAGGAGATAAAGTCACTAACTTACAATCTCTCATTGTCCATTAATTTAACAAGAAAAAAGGTTTGCGGGGGGGGGGGGGGATGGGGGGGGAGGCCGTCATCCTGCTGTATAAGTTTTTAATAATAATAAAATTTAGCCTGATGCACAGCATTACGATAACACAAAACAGAATTTTTACAGACCAAAAGAGAATATTCAGCTCTGTATACTTGGACTTTCAAACATCGTAAACGTGCATGATTATTCCAATTACAACTAGTTGACTTATTCATATCCAAGGAATACCAAGGAACGTAATTGGCCCTACTCTTACACATCAAAGAGTCCCATACAGTAGCTTGTTGTTTCACTGAAGTTCTAGAAATTTCTCAGGAAATTTCAAAAATAAAGGAGACAATAGCATAGGATCAACTGCCTTATAAACCTGATCCATACGGTGACCCAAATCCGATTGAGATATTTGTTGAATAGAATCATCAAGTACAAAAGATAAGGCTTTGTGATCAAACCAAGAGATATCAAAAACAAATATTTGTGAAATTTGCAATGAAGATTGAACATAAGAACATAAAAACTCATAAGTACAAGATCAATACAATGTCCTCCTCTATTAGTAGGCATATTTATTTATTGAATTAAGCCCAATCCAGATATAAATGACAAAACTCATCAGAATGAGAGGAACCAATATTGCCCATATGAATATTAAAATACCCAACACAAAAAGGCTGCTAAATGGTCAGTGGTCTTCATCATAAGGCGTATAGGGACAGACTTAAAAAATCTTTCCTTAATAGCCTGGAAAGATTCCAGAGCTGGATGTATCATATTGAAACTGGAAGAGAGAGCACCTCCCAAAGCAAGATGCCAGTATGCCCTATTAACTGTACCTTGCCCAGACCCATGGTAATTTGTCAGGTTAAAAGCTTTGTAAATAAGTAACAAATAAAATTTTTTGTTCTCCATTTGGGCAGGACCTGGAATGTTCCAGTTAAGGCACTGTTTCCTCCATGTGCTTTGAGGTAGCATCTCAACAATACATTTGCTGTTCAGACACTTTCCTTATGCCCTAGGACAGTGTTTCTCAACTTTTTCAAGCTAAGTACCACCAGGGGGGTGGGGTGGATGTAGCATATCGGGTGGCAGGTAGGAATCAGCGGTGGCTTCGGGGGAAGGGGGGTTAGGAAGGGAGAGATCCCAGGCAGCGGTAAGCCCGCGTACTCCCAACAGGCGGCCCGCGTACCCATTCCGCAGGTTGAGATACACTGCCCTAGGATAAGAACATAAGAATAGCCATACTGGGTCAGACCATTTAGCCCAGTATCCTGTTTCCAACAGTGGCCAATCCAGGTCACAAGTACCTGGCAGAATCCCATATAGTAGCAAGATTCCATACTACTGATCTCAGGGCAAGCAGTGGCTTCCCCTGTGTCTATCTCAATAGCAGACTATGGACTTTTCCTCCAGGATGTACAATGCTCTTCTTTCACCCTCTGATTCAGCATTGCCATCCTCTCTCATTGCTCATACCTCTCTAGCTAGAGAACTCACTCCAACAGACAAACTAAATGGCACACAGACTGAGTTTTAAACACACAACCATATTGTCACCCCACCCTAAAAGAGTCACTGGCTTTTGTAGGGACAGGAAGTCCCCTACTGCAGTTATCCTAGATGCCATATCCAAATGGTACATGCCACCTCTCTACACTGAGTTGGTATGGTTCTGAATTCAGGAGCCCACTGGGCTAGTGAGGATCCTGAAATGATCCTTAAAGGACAAAGGATCGAGGTGCTCCCAGAGAAGCTCACATACACTACCAGCTAAAATATACCAGAGAGTCTACCAAGAATTCTTTAAAAACTTGCTTTCCTAAACTTTACTTATCCTTTACACAACAAGAGCACAAGGCATAGAAGACGACCTTAAATAGCAAAACTCTTTTTACAGTAGCAATCTGGAATAATTTTTATTTTAATATGAAGGAGCATATTTGTATGTGATCAAGCTCATTAACATATGTGTTACTCTAAGTGCATAAAGGCTAACTTACACTGATGCTCAGAACCTAATGCTGGTGCTAGAGGGAATTAGCGCCGGTGTTAGACTACGCACACATTCAGCGGGCACTAGCATAGGGAACAGTGTGGGCACTGAAGTTCACCACACATAACAGGCAAATGTTAGTTAAACAGATGTAAATCAGGTGCTTAGTATTCCCACCCGATGATCAGAAATAGATGTGAATCAAACTAGGCCCTTACCGCTGGAAATCCTAATATGAGCTTGAAGCTGGTGTTAGGATAGCGGGGGGGGGGGGGCATCAGAGTTGCCTAAAGTAAAGGGAAGAGATGAGGAAACGTAAAAAAATAAAACAAAAACACCTGTCCACTGACTGTTCTGAAAAAAAAAAAAGAAAAAAAATTCAAATCCCTCACCTTGGGAGGGTCACAGCTCTCACCTCTTCTTGGCTAAGGTGATCATGGGCAGACACTTACCTTCTTGCCTGCTGGTCCTGTGTCGCTACACCCCTGTAATTGCCAAACTTTCTGGGCTGGTTGGTTGCTGGGAGTCAGTGGTCCGTTGCGCAGATGGCAGCGGGCAGGCAGCTGCACACTCCACAATGCCACGTTGTCTTTTGGTGGTGAGTTTTGTGTGTGGCGGAGATCACAGGCACTCTGTCTGCCCCTCTCCACAACATTTGGCAGGCTCTGATTGGCAAAGGAAACCCTGTACAGCCCTCCCTTCTTCCCATCTCTGGCTCCCTAGTATGACTGGGCATGCATGTGCACAAGAGCTTTGTTACCTTGCATGCACCAGGAAGATTACTCCTCCTTAGCGAAAAATAACTTTCCTGTTCTCACTACTAATAACATGCATATGATATGCGTGCAATTAGTACTGAACATTTGGAAGTTATTTTTCAGTGCTGTTCCTGCGCTATTCTCTGTGCTGTACAGAACAGCGAAGGGATTCTGAGCATCGGCCTGTTAGTCTTTACGTGGGATTTCCAGGCATTATCGTTCCATTAGAGTTTAATGTACATTAGTATATTGTCTGAATTCTATATGTTTAAACTGCTAGTGAGGCTGAAGTCTCTCCTCATCAGTTGTGCTCCATGGATTACCACTGGACCAGAATGATGGCATGGAGGAAGAGGGTGGGTCTGTATGCAGTGTCCCTATTTATATGGGGATCATTCTTGTATTCTATTTTCTCATTTTCTGAGGCCCTGCAAGATGCATTTGGCAGTGGAGGATCTCACTACTGGGGCCAAGGAAATGAAGCTAGAAAATCTTCATCAAATTCTATTGAGCTTGAGGCACTGCTGATTTAACAGGCTTAACTGAAGTACATGTGGTGAAATTAAATGCTGAATAGGGTCCGTGTGCTGCAAATCCCTTAATTCTCCCCCCGAGATTTGGTTCTGAAGACTGCATCTGCCATAAGCTCCTGACATTTGCTCGCTTCATCCCTTGTTGCTCTCAGATCTTTAAGCGTCAGCATGCAGACTACCATTCTCCTCAAACCTAAACTTTTTGATGACATTCCTGTTTGGCTTATTTCTTTTTATTAACAGCTTTCTTTTGTGCTTTCTGTCTCTAACTTTTTTATTTCATTTTTGGATCTCCAATTTTTTCTTGACCACTCTGAGCTTCCAGCTCTATAGAGACCAAGGTACCAGGAGCCTTAACTCACAGCTACTTTGAAAATTTTCCTCATTTTTAAACCTCTCCTTCCTAGTTCAGTGTTTCCCAAGTCAGTCCTGGAGTATCACCTTGCCAGTCAGGTTTTCAGGATATCCGCAATGAATATGCATAAAAGAAATTTGCATACAATGGAGGCAGTATATGCAAATCAATCTCTTGCGTATTCATTGTGGATATCCTGAAAAACTGACTGCAAAGGGCTGACTGACTTGGGAAATACTGATCTAGTTCACTCATTGTGGTGATGATCCTGGTCAAGGGCCACAAACTACAGGTCTCTCAGAAACTCAGTTCACTTGAACATAGAGCCCAGCCACCTCCTATGGCCTGTAAGCATTGCCTCCACAGCCCCAGCTGGTCAGAGGGGCAGAATCCAGGCTGGTTTCAATTAGAGAATGACACGGTGGCTGTTACCCATGGCTAGCTGCGGGTAACCTGCCAAATCGGTGAGGAAAATCCTGTGTTCACCATGGCTATGGGGACAAGGCCATTCACCGCCCTGTGGAGTGGTGAATGGCCTTGTCCCCCGCAGTTAAGGGAGGGAACGCGCATGGTCACCTATCGTGCCCCCTCCCTCCTTACTGCCGCTGCCGAGTTGAAACAACTCCCTACTCCCTCCCTGCCCCTTACCTTTGTGGTCGCGATGTATAAATTGCCTTCTTACAGCAGCTGGAGCGTTGAAGCTGCATGTGGCTGCCGTAAAGGTCATCTCTGATGCAACTGGAAGTTGCATCAGAGACGACCTTTCCGGCAGCCATATGCAACTACAATGCTCCGGCTGCTGTAAGAAAGTAGTTTAGACATCGCTGGCCACAGGTAAAGGGCAGGGAGGTTTGTTGGACCGGGCCTGTTGTTGGGGGGGGGGGGTATGAAAGCGCCACAAAGGTAAGGGGCAGGGAGGGAGAAAGGGAGGAAAGGTGGGGTGGAGAGGAAAAGACGCTGAAGGGGCAATGGGTAAGACAGAGTGGGGAGAAGGATGTTGAAAGCACATGGGGAAGAGAGTGGGGAGAAGGACGCTGAAAGTTAAGACAGAGTGAGGCGAAGGACGCTGAAAGCACATGGGGAAGTCAGATTGGGGAGAAGGACGCTGAAAGCACATGGGGAAGACAGAGTGGGGAGAAGGACGCTGAAAGCACATGGGGAAGACAGAGTGGGGAGAAGGACGCTGAAAGCACATGGGGAAGACAGAGTGGGGAGAAGGACGCTGAAAGCACATGGGGAAGACAGAGTGGGGAGAAGGACTGGGGAAGACAGAGTGGGGATAAGGACGCTGAAAGGACATGGGGAAGACAGAGGGAGGAGAAGGACGCTGAAAGGACATGGGCAAGACAGAGTGGGGAGAAGGATGCTGAAAGGATATGGGGAAGATGCTGAAGGGAAATGGGGAAGAGAGAGTGGGGAGAAGATGGTGGCAGGGAAGAAGACAGAGATGCCAGACTATGGGGGGAGTGGAGGGAAGAAGATGGGTGCCAGACCAATTTGGAAGAGGGGAGAAAGGGAGAGGCACAGTAACAGAGCAAATGGAAGACGCAGAGTGAAGAGAAACAGTGGATGGAAGGAATTGAATGAGAAGATGAGGAAAGCAGAAACCAGACAACAAAGGTAGAAAAAAAAAATTCTATTTCTTTTTTTGCTTCAGGATAAAGTAGTATATTAGTTGTGTTAAAATTTTATAAACAAAGCCTGCCAGCTGAACATCTATTTCTCCAGTTCAGAAGACAGAACTTTGATTTATAAGGAAGGAATAAGCTAAATATTGCAGTACTGAGGCTTGTATGGATGCTGCGGGGACGGTGACGGGGAGGTGAATGGGATGGCAGTGATGGTGACGGGGCGGTGAATGGGATGGCGGTGATGGTGACAGGGCGGTGAAGGGGACGGTGGGCTGGGGACAGTGCATTGATGGGGACAGATTTTTTCCCCATGTCATTCTCTAGTCTCAATCTCATGCAATACTTTAGAACCGTTACGCTGGCTCTCAGCTTCCAAGTCAATCAGAGCCAGACCCTGCCAGTGGTGCCCTGCTACCTCATTCAAAGCTACCTATGTCTTTCAACCCTAAATTTAATGCCATCCCTCTTGACAGGAAGACACAGGACTAATATAGTAAATCTCATCTATGGATGTTGCTGCTGTGTGCTGTCTGTGGTGCCCTCTTCCCCCTCCACCCCCAGGGGCTATGAATGTTGTCTCACATTCTTGTTAGGTTATACAACAGCTGTTTGCAGTCTTTCTCCCAACAAGGAAAAAAGTGTGTGTGTCAGTCCAATGATTTTACTAAAGAAAGCCTCTTACGTTTTGGCAGGAAACTGAAATAAGGAACAGTTGCCCTGTGCAGCTGTGCATTTAATGTAAAGGTCAACCCATTAGCACCACCCTGAGACTGATTTATCTGTTTAACACACACTTTATATCTTTCACATATTTAGCAATGATCAATCTGCTGTAAAATCCCGCTCCTATCATTTACTCTGGCCCTCCTTCACTTTCTGTTCTGGAAGGAGTGGCCTAATGGTTAGAGCTAAAGCCTCAGCACCCTGAGGTTGTGGGTTCAAATCCCTCACTGCTCCTTGTGACTCTGCGCAAATCATTCAATCCTCCAATGCCCCAGGTACATTAAATAGATTGTGAGTCCACTGGGATAGATAGGGAAAATGCTTGAGCACCTGATTGTAAAATACTTAGATAACCTTGATAGGCAGTTTACAAATACCTAAAATAAATAAATTATTGAAGCTCCTGTGCAAAGGGATCAAATTTTTCAGCCTTCTAAGCAGAATCTGAAGAGCGCAGTGGCTATAGAAAGCACAGTTACTTACCGTAACAGGTGTTATCCAGGGACAGCAGGCAGATATTCTTGACTGATGGGTGACGGCACCGACGGAGCCCCGGTACGGACAATTTTAGAGTGATTGCACTCTAAGAACTTAGAAAGTTCTAGTTAGGCCGCACCGCGTGTGCGCGAGTGCCTTCCCGCCCGACGAAGGCGCGCGGTCCCCAGTTAGGATAAGCCAGCTAAGAAGCCAACCCGGGGAGGTGGGAGGGACGCAAGAATATCTGCCTGCTGTCCCTGGATAACACCTGTTACGGTAAGTAACTGTGCTTTATCCCAGGACAAGCAGGCAGCATATTCTTGACTGATGGGTGACCTCCAAACTAACAAAAAGAGGGATGGAGGGAAGGTTGGCCATTAGGAAAACAAATGTTGTAAAACAGATTGGCCGAAGTGTCCATCCCGTCTGGAGAATGCATCCAGACAATAGTGAGATGTAAAAGTATGAACTGAGGACCAAGTAGCAGCCTTGCAGATTTCCTCAATGGAAGTGGAACGGAGGAAAGCTACAGACGCTGCCATAGCTCTAACCTTGTGGCCCGTGACAGAACCTTCCAGTGTCAGGCCCGACTGAGCATAACAGAATGAAACGCAAGCAGCAAGCCAATTGGATAGGGTGCGTTTAGATACAGGATGACCCAACTTGTTAGGATCAAAGGACAAAAACAGTTGAGGAGATGATCTGTGAGGTTTGGTGCGTTCAAGATAGTAAGCCAGAGCACGTTTACAGTCCAAGGTATGCAAAGCCTGTTCACCTGGATGAGTATGAGGCTTTGGAAAAAATACAGGTAGGACAATGGACTGATTAAGATGAAAGTCAGACACAACCTTAGGGAGAAACTTTGGATGTGTACGGAGGACCACCTTATCATGGTGAAAAACAGTGAAAGGTGGATCGGCCACTAGTGCATGCAGCTCACTGACCCTCCTGGCAGAAGTGAGAGCTATAAGGAAGACCACTTTCCAAGTAAGAAATTTGAAATGCGCTGTGGCCAAAGGTTCAAAAGGAGGCTTCATTAAAGCAGAAAGAACCACATTGAGATCCCAGACTACAGGAGGGGGCTTAAGAGGTGGTTTCACATTGAAAAGGCCCCTCATGAAGTACAGCTACACGATGGGAGGGCTGGTAATGGGTGAAAGTACCCTAGAAAAGGACTTGGGGGTAATAGTGGATAAGACAATGAAGCCGTCAGCACAGTGCGCAGCGGCCTCTAAGAAGGCGACTAGAATGCTAGGTATTATCAAGAAAGGTATTACAACAAGAACGAAAGAAGTTATCCTGCCGTTGTATCGGGTGATGGTGCGCCCTCATCTGGAGTACTGTGTCCAATATTGGTCGCCGTACCTTGAGAAGGATATGGCGATACTCAAGAGGGTCCAGAAAAGAGCGACACGATTGATAAAAGGTATGGAAAACCTTTCATATGCTGAAAGATTGGAGAAACTGGGGCTCTTTTCTCTGGAGAAGCGGAGACTTAGAGGGTACATGATAGAGACTTACAAGATCATGAAGAGCATAGAGAAAGTGGAGAGGGACAGATTCTTCAAACTTTCGAAAACTACAAGAACAAGAGGGCATTCGGAAAAATTAAGAGGGGACAGATTTAGAACCAATGCTAGGAAGTTCTCCCAAAGGGTGGTGGACACCTGGAATGCGCTTCCAGAGGGTGTGATAGGACAGAGTACGGTATTGGGGTTCAAGAAGGGATTAGATGATTTCCTGAAGGAAAAGGTGATAGAAGGGTATAGATAGAGGATTACTATACAGGTCCTGGACCTGATGGGCCGCCGCGTGAGCGGACAGCTGGGCATGATGGACCTCTGGTCTGATCCAGCAGAGGCACTGCTTATGTTCTTATGTTCTTATGAACCTAGAAACCAAAGGATGAGCCGAGAGGGGTTTTACATGAATTGGCTCATGAAAGGCAGAAATGGCACTAAGATGAACTCTGATGGAAGTAGATTTGAGACCAGAGTCAGACAAGGAAAGAAGATAGTCCAACACCATTTCCACTGCCAGAGACAAGGGATTATGGTGATGGAAGAGGCACCAGGAGGAAAACCGAGACCACTTCTGTTGATAACACTGAAGCGTGGTCGGTTTCCTGGAAGCATCAATGATAGAACGGACAGGTTGGGAAAGGAGTGAGTGAGCCGAAGTCAACCCGAGAGATACCAAGTGGCAGGTGCAGAGACTGTAAGTTGGGATGCAGTAGTGTCTGCTGATGCTGAGTAAGCAGAGAAGGAAACAGTGGAAGAAGTATGGGTTCCCTGGAACTGAGTTGAAGTAGAAGGGAGAACCAATGCTGCCTGGGCCACCGTGGAGCGATGAGAATCATGGTGGCTCGTTCCCTCCTGAGCTTGAACAATGTCCGCAGCATGAGCGGTAGAGGAGGAAATGCATATAGGAAGAGATTGGTCCAATCTAGGAGAAATGCATCCGCTGCCAGACGGTGAGGAGAGTAGAGTCTGGAGCAAAACAGGGGCAGCTGATGATTGCAAGGAGCTGCAAAAAGGTCCACTTGAGGAGTGCCCCATTGAGCGAAAATGGACTGGAGAGTCAAAGGGTCGAGAGCCCATTCGTGAGGTTGGAGAATTCTGCTGAGATTGTCTGCTAAGGAATTCTTTTCTCCTTGAATGTAGACAGCCTTCAGGAATAAGTGACGAGCTGTTGCCCAAGACCAGATCCTTTGGGCTTCCTGACACAACAGGCGAGAGCCCGTCCCTCCCTGTTTGTTGATGTAGTACATTGCAACTTGATTGTCTGTGCAAATGAGAAGTACTTGAGGAGAGAGAAGATGTTGAAAAGCCTTGAGGACATAAAACATCGCTCGTAGTTCCAGGAAATTGATGTGGTGTTTCTTTTCCTGGGCAGTCCAAAACCCCTGAGTTTGGAATTCGTTCAGGTGAGCTCC
The DNA here is from genome assembly GCF_902459505.1 of Geotrypetes seraphini. Taxonomy (NCBI): domain Eukaryota; kingdom Metazoa; phylum Chordata; class Amphibia; order Gymnophiona; family Dermophiidae; genus Geotrypetes; species Geotrypetes seraphini. The sequence goes on from NC_047085.1 coordinate 192,774,232, forward strand.
CCAGGCATAAGGGGATGCGTCTGTGGTGATGACAAAATGATGATGAGATAGATGGAACAGTAGACCTCTGGAAAGATTTGAAGATGTCAACCACCAAAGAAGCGACTGTCGAAGAGACGAGGTCACAGATATGTGTTGTGAACAAGGATCTGTCGCTTGTGACCACTGAGTCGCTAGGGTCCATTGAGGAGTACGCAGGTGGAGACGTGTGAAGGGGGTGACATGTACTGTGGAGGCCATGTGCCCCAAGAGCACCATCATGTGATTTGCAGAGATGGTAGTCTGCTGAAACACCTGCTGACAGAGATGAAGGATGGTTTGAAGGCGGTTTGATGGAAGAAACGCCCTCATCAAAACAGTGTCCAGAATGGCTCCAATGAACTGAAGTCGCTGAGTTGGAATGAGGTGCGACTTGGGCAGATTGATTTCGAACCCCAACAGGCGAAGGAAGTGAATGGTCTGATTGGTGGCAAGCAGAACAGCCTGAGGTGTATGAGCTTTGATCAGCCAGTCGTCCAGATAAGGGAAGACTTGAAAGTTGTGAGAGCGAAGATAGGCCGCTACCACAATTAGGCATTTGGTGAACACCCTGGGAGAGGAGGCCAGACCGAAGGGTAATACCTTGTACTGATAATGATGTTGGTTGATAAGAAATCGTAGGAATTGCCTGGACGTCAGATGGATAGGAATGTGTGTGTAAGCCTCTTTGAGATCGAGGGAGCATAGCCAGTCGTCCTGAGAGAGAAGAGGGTAGAGGGTGGCAAGAGAGAGCATTTTGAACTTCTCCTTGACCAAACATTTGTTGAGATCTCTGAGATCTAAGATAGGTCGGAGGTCTCCGGTCTTTTTGGGAACTAGAAAGTACCTGGAGTAAAATCCCTGACCTCTCTGATCTGGAGGAACTTCTTCGATGGCATTGAGAAGAAGGAGGGATTGAACCTCTTGAGCGAGAAGGAGGGACTGAGACTTGTTGGAAGCAGACTCTTTTGGCAGGCCTAACGGCGGAGGAGTCTGAAAATTGAGGGAGTAGCCGTGGGCTATGATCGAGAGCACCCACTGGTCGGTGGTGATTACTTCCCATCGAGAGTGAAAAATGTTTAGTTGACCTCCTATGGGCTGCGGAAGAGGACGGGAGGGAGGAAGACTGGCAATGCCTGGAGAAGGGAGTCAAAAGGGCTGAGTCGGCTTAGTCTGAGTGACAGGCTTGATAGCAGGCTGCTGTTGCTGACGAGCCTGTTGATGTTGTTGCCGTTGCCTCCGAGGTTGAGGAGGATGAGGCTGAACCGGCCGAGCAGAAAACCGCCTCTGATATGAAGGTTGTTGTCTAAAAGGACGAGGAGGAGGAGGCTTCTTTTTATTTTTCAACAAGGTATCCCACCTCGTCTCATGGGCAGAGAGTTTTTGAGTGGTGGTATCCATAGACTCTCCAAACAGTTCATCACCCAGGCAGGGGGCATTGGCAAGGCGGTCCTGGTGGTTCACATCAAGGTCTGAGACTCGTAGCCATGCTAATCGTCTTATCGCCACAGACATAGCCGTGGCACGGGATGTAAGTTCAAAAGTATCATAGATGGAATGGACCATAAACTTCCTGAGTTGCAGAAGACTGGAAGTGCATTGCTGAAATGCAGGAAGTTTACGGTCAGGAAGATACTTTTGAAAAGAGGCCACTTGTTGAATCAGATGTTTCAGGTAAAAAGAGAAGTGAAACGCATAATTACCTGAACGGTTGGCCAACATTGCATTTTGGTAAAGCCTTTTTCCAAATTTATCCATGGCCTTGCCCTCTCTACCAGGAGGGACAGAGGCGTACACACTAGAGCCTGTCGATTTTTTGAGGGTTGACTCCACCAGCAGAGATTCATGGGGCAGCTGGGGTTTGTCAAACCCTGGTATGGGAATCACTTTATAAAGAGATTCCAGCTTCCTAGGGGCTCCTGGAACGGTTAGAGGGGTTTCCAAATTTTTATAAAAAGTTTCCCTCAAGATGTCATGGAGGGGTAACTTCAAAAATTCTTTAGGAGGCTGGTCGAAATCCAAAGCATCAAGAAATGCCTTGGATTTTTTAGACTGTCAGCCTTCAAAAAAATGGCCTAAGTTCTAAATAACATGGGTATAGCCTTGGTCACTCAAACCTGAATCAAAGTCCAATATATAAGACCCCGGCTAAAGACACAGTGTCCTATGCTTTATTCCTTTAGAGAAGGTAGCCTCAGCCCCACCACTCCACCGCTAGTTCAATGTTTCAATGCGGGAAGAATTATGTGGGAACTCATCATCAGCTGCCCGTAACACTATGCTCAAAAAATTTTTTTTATAAATCAAAAACTGTTTAAAAACGTGTCTTATTAGCTTTATAGTGTCATTCAGATGAATCTGTACTTAGCTTTAGTTAACAGCCGATATCCGGGAGTGGAACCCGACATGCATGTTTCGCACAATACACGTGCTGTTTCAAGGGTCTCCCAGGAACGTCCGTGTCATCCGACTCTACGCGTAGAGTCTTTGATTTTGGATTTTTTAGAGACTTTGATTTTGGATTTTTTAGAGTCAGACTCTAGAGGGATGGAAAGGGTGTCTGACATTTCCTTAAGAAATTTGGTGAAGGACGAGTGCTCTGGCTTGCTAGCAGGATCCTGCACCGATGGATCATCCTCATCTGAAGAATAATCTGCCTCGGTACCGAGAGGGTCGTCAGAATCATCCCACAAATCAGGGTCCCGTACCGATGAAAGACGGCCCTGAGAAAGGGGAGTAGAAGGCTCGGTATGCTTGGTCTTGCGCACCGATTTACCTGATCGCATGGACACCGTACCGGGTGACTGTACAGCGGTACGGGTGTCAGAGAACGATACCGGCTCAGAAGTTGAGTAAGCGGTGCGTCGAAGAGACTTTGGTTCTGCCGAGAGAACCGGCATAGAGACAGATTTTTGCGGTGCCGATAACGTTGATGCCGACAGAATAGGCTGTTCGACCATCGGCAACGAAGGCTCAGTAGGTACCGACACTGGAAGGTGTGGAGTTAAGAGAGCCGGGAGCAAGTGTTGTAATTGCTCCTTAAGTTGGGTCTGAAGGATGGATGCTATTCTCTCATCCAAAGACGGGCCCGATGGCATCGGTACCGGTTTTTTCTTGCTCGGTACCTGTGGTGCAGCTCGACGCTCAGGCGAAGTCGATGCCGATGAAGAGGCAGTGACTTCAATGGGAGCGGAGCGTTTGCGGGGCCAGCGCGCAGTCTGCAGGACTTGACTCACTGCTTGTTCGACTGGCGGGCCAAGGACAGTAGGGGATGGCTTCTTAGCCGGCTTACCTACAGGGTGCGACACCGAGGATGGATCTTGCGGTGTCGAAGTCACCGGTGCCGATTTGGAGGAAGTTGTCGGTGTCGATGTCGGGGGAACTTCCATGGCGGCCCCGAAAAGAATTTGGCGGTTCTTTAGAGTTCTCTTTTGGAGAGAACTGCAGCGGGTGCACGTTTCAGCCCTATGGTCCGGACCCAGACACTGAAGGCACCACTTGTGTGGGTCGGAAAGGGAAATAGGACGTGCACACCGCTGACACTTCTTAAAACCCGGTGAAGGGGGCATGAAGGGAAAAACGGCCGTAGCAAAATCGAAGCCCGAGGCTTCGATGGTGCCAACAGGCCCCGCCGGGGCCGACCGGAAAAAAAAAAAATCGGAAAAAATTATATATATATTTTTTTTTTAAGAAAAGAAAGAAAACAAGAATGTGAACACTTCACGACAACAAAAAACGCGCGAGCGGGAAGGCGAGAAAAAATTTTCCAACAGCCGTTGGAAACACGCGTCTTCTTAGCTCCGCGGAAACTAAGAAACTGGGGACCGTGCGCCTTCGTCAGGCGGGAAGGCACTCGCGCACGCGCGGTGCAGCCTAACTAGAACTTTCTAAGTTCTTAGAGTGCAATCACTCTAAAATTGTCCGTACCGGGGCTCCGTCGGTGCCGTCACCCATCAGTCAAGAATATGCTGCCTGCTTGTCCTGGGATAAAGTCTACATACCCTTGAATATTTTTCACATTTTGTTGTACGAGGGTGTCAGGCTTAGTGCATTCAGATGAGAAGTTTTGTCCTTCATACTCCACATTGCTCAAGGGTAAAAATGTTTTATTGGGGGACAAAGCATATATCTAAAGAATGAAACAACTACGCCCCCCCAATCAATACTTGGTGGAAGCACCTTTGGTGGTCTATCGGCTGTGAGTTTTCTGGAACAGATCACCACAACTTTGTACACTTGCTTGTTGCATGGCTTACAGAGTCTGATTTCTTGGGGGTTTTTTGCCTGCAGGTTCCTGAATTGTCATTGCCAATGTTTGCCACCAATAGCCCATTTTTCCAACTGTTCAAGTTCTGTCAAGCTCTTTGGGGAGTGCTGGACAGCAATCTTCATGCCATGTTATAGATTTTCAATTGGATTGAGGTCAGAACTCTGACTGGGTCACTCAAGCACATTTACTTTTTCTGTTCCTTATCCATTCTGCTCTTTAGTTTGGCTGTGTGTTTTGGGTCATTTCCCTGTTGAAAAGACTAGCTTCTGTCCCAGTTCCAGCTTTCTAGCAGAGGGCAGAAGGTTTTTCTCCAGTATGTTTCAGTGGTTTTTCTCCATTTATTGTCCTTTTTATCCTGACAAGTGTCCTAGTTCCTGCCAATGAGAAACATCGCTATAATATGATGTTGCCATCACCACAGTTCACAATAGGGTGCTGGGATGTTTTGGGATTACACTTTGCATTCAGACCAAAATGTTTTATCATACCGCAAACTCTTGGACCACATGGATATAGTATATCCTGAGTGAAGTATACAAAATAACACTCAGGACATACTGTATCCATGTGGTCCAAGGGTTTGTGGTATGATAAAACATTTTGGTCTGAATGCAAAGTGTTTCATTTGGCGTAAACCCAAAATATCCCAGCACCCTACTGTGAACTGTGGTGATTGCAACATCATGTTATAGCGAAGTTTCCATAATTAGAATCAAGGTGTGCTTGAGTAATGACTTTCTTCCTGCCACCCTACCACTTAGGTCAGATTTGTGAAATATTTGGGACATTGTTGTCAAATCCATAGTTGAATCAGTTTTGTTCATGGAAGCTTGCAGTTTACTCAAAGTTGTCATCAGGCTCTTGTTTTCCTACCTGTTTAGTCTCCTCCTTACTTGGTCATCCAGTTTGGAGAAAGGCCCCATCTAGGCAGGATTTAGATGGTACCAGATACCTTCTACTTCTTAGTAATCACCTTGACTGTACGCTGAATGATAATCAAGGGCTTTGCAATTCTTTTATACCCATCCATGGATCTGTTCCTTTCTATAAACTGTATATAGTATTCAAAATTGTTCAGGGAACTGCATCGCCCTTTGGGGCTGATTCTATAAATGGTGAGTAACTTGTAGGTGCCATTCCATGCAGTTGTTAATTAACTGCTAGGTGTTCTTTATAGAATCACTAGTCTTTAAGCCCGTTACATTAACGGGTGCTAGAATAGATGTGTCTGTCTATCTGTGTTTCTTTCTCTCTCTCTCCTTGGCTGCTGTCTGTGTCCTTCTGTCTTCCCTCCCCCCCCCCCCCGAGCAAAGCTATCTGCCCCCAGCACACTCCTCCTCCCAATGCAGACGCCTTTCCCTCTCCCTGACTGTCTCTCCATGGCCCCCCTTCTGTATTCCCCCCAGAGCAAAGCTGTCTGCCCCCCAGCACACACCTACCCCCAAAGCAGCCCCCTTACCCTCTCCCTAACTGTCTCTCCATGGCTCCTTCTGTCTCCCCCCCCCCGAGCAAAGCTGTCTGTCCCCAGCATACCTCTCCCCCCAAAGCAGCCCCCTTTCCCTCTCCCTGTCTCTCCATGGCCCCTTCTGTCTTCCCCCAGAGCAAAGCTGTCTGCCCCCCCAGCACACACCTACCCCCAAAGCAGCCCCCTTTCCCTCTCCCTAACTGTCTCTCCATGGGCTCTTCTGTCTTCCCCCCACAGCAAAGCTGTCTGTCCCCAGCACACCTCCCCCTCCAAAGCAGCCCCTTTCCCTCTCCCTAACTGTCTCTCCATGGCCCCTTCTGTCTTCCCCCCCCCAGAGCAAAGCTGTCTGTCCCCAGCACACCCCTCCCCCCAAAGCAGCCCCCTTTCCTTCTCCCTGACTGTCTCTCCGTGGCCCCCCTTCTGTATTCCCCCCAGAGCAAAGCTGTCTGTCCCCAGCACACCTCCCCCTCCAAAGCAGCCCCCTTTCCCTCTCCCTAACTGTCTCTTCATGGCCCCTTCTGTCTTCCCCCAGAGCAAAGCTGTCTGCCCCCCAGCATACACTTTACCCCAAAGCAGCCCCCTTTCCCTCTCCCTGTCTCTCCATGGCCCCTTCTATCTTCCCCCCCAGAGCAAAGCTGTCTGTCCCCAGGACACCCCTCCCCCCAAAGCAGCCCCCTTTCCCTCTCCCCCTGTATTGTTCCTGTTCTTACCCTCCCTCCATCCCGGCGTCTTCTGGCCTGCTCCTCTTCAAAGCAGCCTGCGATCATGGCCGGCTTTAGCGAACCTCAAAGGCCACTCTCCAACTCGGTAGCACGTTCCCTCTGACACGATCCCGTGCATCAGAGGGAACATGCTACTGAAGTTGGAGAGCGGCCAGCGCGGTTCACTAAAGGCAGGCACGATCGCAGGCTGCTTTGAAGAGGAGGATCAGAGGCAGCGGCGGCGGTTGGTGAGTAAGGGCGGTAGGGGGGAAGCTCCAGTGTGTTCCCTGCCGAGGACGCAGGCAGGGAGAGAGCTTGCCTGCACTTCCTCCAACGGTTGGTGAGTAAGGGCGGGAGGAGGGGAGTGGCCAGAATGATCCCTGCCGCTGCATTCTAAAATAGAATCTGGACATGGATCAGAAAACATGGCTGCAGGGATCACGAAACCCTAAGTGCGCATGCGCGCTTAGGGTTTTATTATATAGGATGCCTAGCAGTATTTAGGTGTAGTTAGGTATCTTTGTGGGAGGTGCCAGTATATTAGGCCAGGGTTTTCCTGGCTTATTTTCCAGCACCTAACTACAATACTTAGTGATGCCTAAGTCAACCATGCTTATTCTCCTTACCTATCCATGCCTACTTTTGAGGTAGGCATTGTTAGGCAGCGGAGGGCATCTCGACTTAGGCATTATGTAGATATCCGCACGCAACTTTGATAATAAGAATAAATTTATTTACAAACCGCAATACCTCACAGTTCAGTGTGGTTTACAATAAGAGGTAAGAACTGTAAAAGCACAGCAAATTTACACCACAAAACACAGTACATTATATATAAAATATAACATTAAGAAATTATTAACTTATCTATATTATACATATTTATCAAATAGATAAGTTTTTAATGATCTTCTAAAGGCTTGGTAAGAAGAAGAATTAAGAACAAACCACTAAAACTTTTGTTCTAAAGTCCTGCCTGAAAGGATAGGGTTCTGTTAAGAAATCTTTTATATACACAACCTTTTATTGAGGGGAAAAATAATAAGGTTGTGTTTCATGAAGAACGTATGTTTTTTTATTAGTTCAAAATGATCTAAAAAGTAACTTGGCATAAGATCTTATAATGTTTTATAACAAATACATGCCAGTTTAAAAATTATTCTTGCCTCTACTGGAAGCCAGTGCAACTTTTGATAGTATGGTATTACATGTTCTGATTTTTTTTAGATTGAAAATTAGATGCACAGCCGTATTTTGGATAATTCACATCTTCCTAATGATTTTTTGATAAGAACCTAGATAAATGATGTTACAATAGTCTAAAGTCCTCAGAACTAATGACTGCACAATCAATCTAAAAGATGAAAAAGTCAAAATAAGATTTAATTGTGTGACGTTTCCATAACATGGAAAAACTTTTCTTTACTAAAGCATCCAGTTAAGCATTGAACAATAAGTTTCGGTCAAGATATACTCCTAAGATTTAAATTACTGAACTGATAGAATAATTAATTCCATTCAATGTTAAAGAATTTTATTTAATCTTATTAGATAGACTTGCCAAAAAAATCTTATCCCCTCTTCTACGAAACTGCCTAGCAGTTTCTAACACAGAGAGCCACGCTGAATGGCTTGCACTGCTCCCAATGCTCATAGAGTTCCTATGAGCATTGGGAGCAGCGTGGGTCATTCAGCATGGCTCTCTCCACTAGAAACTACTAGCGCAGTTTCGTAGAAGAGGGGGGGTTAGTTTTATTACGGTGGTGTGTTAGTATGCACTTACAGATCCTGGTACTATGTACTGGTTACCAATTTAAAGAGAAGCCCACACAAACAAAGGAAGCAGAGCCTGTGAATATTCACCGACTCACAGGCCCCATGCTGACTGCTACTACAGGGTAACAGGGGGAGGGGGAGCTGTTTCTTTGACCCCATTTAATTATAATATGACCCCAGCTAGCATCCAGACCCACAATTTTGGGAATCAATGTTGTAATGCCAGGACTCTAGAGAGCTATGTGTAGGCAGTATGGCTGTATAGAGTGCAATGGAGGCAGGGACACTAAAATTGAGTCCTGTCCATTGCTTTCCCTACTTGGCTGTGACTCAGTGGGTGGGATAGGAGCTCAAGGGTGCATGTTGCATGGAGTGCGTTTCCAGCTCAGGACAGTCCTGTGTAATGCACAAGACTAGCAAAAGCAGAACTTGAGAGCATTAACTAGGATGGAAGGATGAAGGAGATGAAAAAAGTGAGAATACAGTACTCACAGTCTTACTCCAGGAAAGGCCAGTGGTATGGTACTCTTTGATATACGCTTGAAGATCAGTCCAGAGATTCAGGCAAGACTTCACCCAGTCAACGTGGTGAGTATCACTTTAAAAAAAAAAAAAAAGCATAAAGAATGAAAAACATACATAAATAATATAAAATTATAAAGATGTAAATAATGTTCAGAAATTAGTCATATGTAACTCAAGACTGTAAAATTTAAGCAGAGGATAACTATCATGGTTTTGGAAATCAGTTGGCATTACTTTATATAATATAGAGTCTTTGGTAATCACTGTATTGGTAGGGTGTCAAAAGTGCAGAGGACAACGGTGCACTGACAATCTCGCGCTGATATTTAAAAAGTGTGCTGCCGCTTCCACCACTTTGAGGCCTTCCCTTTTGCATTGTAAGGGTGTGTGTGTGGGGGAACCCCCCAACTATACTTAGATGTCCTCACGCTCCCATTGGGGGGGGATTGGGGGGAACCCCTCCCAGTACACTGAAAACTCCTGTTCTTGCTCTTAGGGAGTTTTCAGTGTAGTGGGGGGTCTTTCCCCCCACCCCGCCATTGGGAGCGCGAGGACTTCTAAGTGTAGTGAGGGGTTCCCCCAACCCCCTTACAGTGCAAAAGGGAAGGCCTCAAAGCGGCAGCGCACTTTTCTCCTGCACTCATATGTTGGCACAGGATTGTTGGTGCATCGTTGTCCTCCGCGGTTTTGACGCATCACCCACTGTAGTATGTACAAGACTTGCATTATTGGATGCATTGGCTCTAACAAAGAAACACAGAAAAATGAAGGCAGATAAAGACCATATGGCCTATCTTGTTTGCCTAACCATGCCATCTACTATCCCCTCCTCTTCCTTAGAGATACAACATATTTGTCCCAAGCTTTCTTGAATTCAGATAGACCTTTTGTCTCCACCACCTCCACTGGGAGGTCGTTCCAAGCATTCACCACTCTTTCCATGAAAATGTATTTCCTGAGGTTGCTTCTGAATCTATCCACTTTCACCTTCATCCTATGCCCCCTTCTCATTCCAGAGTTTCTCTTCAATTGAAAGATATTTGACACATACAGTAGGTATTTATGTCACAAAAGTATTTAAAGGTCTCTATCAAATCTCTTCTCTCCTTCCTGCCTTTCCTCCAGTGTTTTTCCCCATATACCTTATGACGAAGACCACCAACCATTTTAGTAGCCTTCCTCTGGACCGACTCCATCCTAGTGGTTAGAGCTACAGCATCTGTGGTTGTGGGTTCAAATCCCACATTGCTCCTTATGACCCTGGGCAACTCACTCAATCCTTCATTGCCCCAGGTATGTTAGATAGATTGTGAGCCGACCAGGACAGATAGGGAAAATGCTTGAGTACCTGATTATAAACTGCTTAGTTAACTTTGATAGGCAGTATATAAATACCCAACATAAATAAATAAATTCTGTTTATATCTTTTTGAAGGTGCGGTCTCCAGAAGTGTACATAATATTCTAAATGAGGTCTCACCAGAGTCTTATACAGGGGCATCAATTCCTCATTTTTCCTACTAACCATTCCTCTCCCCATGCACCCTAGCATCCTACTAGCTTCTATCATTGTCTTTTCAACCTGTTTGGTCTCCTTAAGATCATCACATACTATCAAATTAAGCTATTCTTTCATGCACAAAAGTTCTACACACCCTAAACTATATCGCTCCTTCAGTTTTTTGCAGCCCAAATGTATGACCTTGCATTTTTTTTAGCACCAAATCTTAGCTGCCAAATTCCAGATCATTCTTTAAGCTTTGCTAGGTCCTTCCTCATGTGTATCACAGCATCAGGGGTGTCTAGTCCCACAAAGAGGCAGACACAAGGGTGTCATCCACAAAAAGGCAAATCTTACTGGACATCCCTTCAGCAATATCGCTTACAAAAAAAGTTAAAAAGATCAATCTCAAGAATGTTGCTACTCTTTGAGTTTTGGCCAGGCACTAGTGACCTGGATTGGCCACCATGAGAACAGGCTACTGGGTTGATGAACATTTGGTCTGACCCAGTAAGGCTATTCTTATGCTCTTAACTGAACCTTGTGGCACACCACTGGTAACATCCCTTTCCTCAGAGTGATCTCCATTGACCACTACCTTCTGTCACCTTCCGCTAAACCAGTTCCTGACCCAGTCTATCGCTTACAAAAAAAAAAGTTTAAGAAATTGAAGGTTATGCTTTATTTTATTTTTGTTTCTTTTTTCCTTACATTGGTTAGGGAAGTGAGATATTCTCTCTTTTGTACTTAACTATATCGAAGATGTTATTACTTTAGCCTGACTCCCCCAAATTTGTAGTGTGGGGATTCACAGATTGTTAATTGTTTATGATGCGACATCATCTCACAATTGTGTGAAGTACAAAATGTTACATTTCTTTCAGTTTAATTAACATAATATGAAAGAGTGTTCCGGAATTCTTTAGGTCAAGTGCACAAAGAAGAAGCACAAGGGAAAAGAAGTATGGGGAATAATCCTCCAAATAAAGTGGTATATTGCATTACCAATACTTAATACTAGGGCCTTTAGGGCTACTATTGGTGAGCCCAAGATTCTGGTAGAGGAGAAGTCAGGCTAATTATTACATATCTGAAGCTGGCTTTATGATGCCCTTGTATTGTCATACGTTTTACATTGGGAGGATGATACATACCATTGATAGTGCAAATCAGTGTGGGTTAATAGATGCACCATATTGTACATCAAATGAGGTGACACCATTTCAATCTGATTGAACAGTCTGTTGCATCTTTCCATTCCAGTTCTAAAGCAGTGTTTAAAGTCCCCAAAGTGCTGGGCAAAGTAAAACCCAGATGCAATCCACACTCCTTGCTGACTGGGACAAAAGACACTGCAAAGCTCTCAAAAATGCGATGGAAGTTGGCTGCACTTTATAGGATCTAAAAAAACTGTGTTACTTAAATTGTAACTTTGTACTTGAGGTCATTAGAAACCCTACCAATCATTCTCATTTCTGTTTAGACTATTTACAGTGAATGGAGTGGAGAAGTCTAATGGTTAGAACAGAAGGCTGAGAGCCAGGGGAGCCCAGTTCAAATTCTGCAGCTGTTTGTGGTTTTGGGCATGCCATTTAACCCTCTACTGCCTTAGGTACAAACTCAGATAATGAGCTCTCCAGGGACAGAAAAATACCTACTGTATCTGAAGGTACATCAGCTCCATGGCTTTTGGGCATGCAGATGGTATATAAGAAATAAACGAGAATCTGTCTATTATGGGGCTATTTTTTTATTGTTTAAATCTGTTTTATTGAATTTCCAATACCCAACCAGTGTACAAACACACAAAGTAAAGTCAGTACAAAGCAAAAAGAATCCTTCCCTCCCACCCACCAACCACCCCCTCCCCACCCACCCCTGGAACAGTCACACCATCAAATAAATCAAGTGAGCATATCAGTACAATAATCGACTTCTAGCTGTAGGTGACAAAGTAGAACAAAAAGGCATCCAACAGCGAAGAAATAAAGTACCCTGTTTAGAGTCCAGATCAGGAATAGTTTGGTGTTCATAACCCACCAGATGAATCATGTGAGTCCGCCAGTGAGACACTGTAGGAGTCTGTGGCGTCAACCAACATTTATAAGGGGCTATTTTTTTAAAGAATTTTTTCAAACCTAAGTCTTGTAAAAGGCCTCTTATATTGTTATACCACCAGAAACATGCATGACCCGGTATATGAATTGAAGATTAGATTAGATTATGAAGGCTGCAATATCAAATAATCTGCCTAAGGCCCCACTGTGATTCAGAAGCATATTCTAGAACAGAACGTCTCTGTAACATAGAATTCCACTCCTCTGTTTTAACCACACCATGTTGAATAACCAAAGCTGGTTTTAAGCACGTTGGGGGGGGTCCAAGGCAATTGCCCTCTTTGTACACGCATAACTCCAGCTCTACAAATGATGAAAAAATTTGGATTGAAAATTCTGTAAAGAAGGTGCCAACATTTAGGCTCCAAGAGTGTGTGTAAATGCCCAGAATACCGGCACATACATGTGTAAATGTAAATATTCTGGCTAAGTGCTCTTCCATAACATGGTGCCTAAATGAGATGGCCTGTAGTTTGACAGTGGATATACAGTGGGGTGGTTTGGATGAGAGCAACAAAAAGAGGCACTGGAGATGTCGCAGCCAACTAATGAACACAAGTCTTGAAAATAAGCCACTAAAATATGTAAAAACAAAGTCCTGACTAGGATCCAAGTTTCGGCAACAGCGTCGCCTTTGTCAGGGGACAGTATCAAACGTCTCAGCGTCTCTGTTTCACAAATGGTTTGGGTGAAGCATGGGTGGGGCACCTAGTTACACATATAGATTAAAGAATACTATTATTGACACAATTTTTTTCTTTTTTTTAGTTCTATTGCTGGTGTTTGGTTGCTCTTACATTATAGCTGCATGCTGGTGTTGCTACACTAGTATTCAATAAAAGAAAGTAGGTACCTACATTATTAATACAATCAGCTCTATATAGGTGCCCTTTTATATTTAGTAACTGCTTTTTCATGAAGAGATCCACCCTTAGACCCGATTTCTGTAAACAGCGTCCTACAGCTGTCTAATCAGCCAATCGGGGTGCATGTTTTTTTAAAAAAATGCTCCCCAGGTAGGCTGCCTATATTGAAGGCGCCTCCGGGAGCCTAGGGAGGCCCACAAGCCCACCTAAGGCTAGGCGGTAGCCTTAGGTGAACCTAAGTGGTCCTACGTGTCTCCCTAGTAGAGCGGGAAATGCTTACAATGTAGGCCAGCAAAATGCTGGCCTACAATGTAAGTAGACACAGCCGCTATACTTATCATGGCTAGGGATTTCCCTGATGCGATTAGTATAGTGGCCGTGGCTGCCAGTTCACCCCTCCCCCTGAACGATCACGGCAGAAGGGAGCCCAACCCCTCCTGCTGGTAGGCCCCTCACCCACCCCTGATGATCGCCGGCATTGGGAGCCCAACCCCTCCTGCTGGACCCCCCGATGGTCGCCGGCAGGAAGGTGCTCAACCCTTGCTGCCAGAAGGCCCCTCCACCCCATATGATTGCAGGCAGGAGGGTGCCCAACCCCTCCTGCCAGACCCAACCAATGAAATCCCCCTCCCCAGATCCCAAAACCAGAAATCCCCAACCCCCCTCCCTGCTCCCCGGGTTTGCCTTGACAGATGGCCGGCCGGGTCTTCCCAGTGTTTGGCTGGCAGACCCGCCTCCGTCCAAATGAGGTAGGCTCACCACTCTCTGGCCCATCCCACACCATCCTAAGGCCTGATTGTTCCAGGTGCCTAAGGCCCCTCCGATGGGCGGGGCTTAGGCACATGGGCCAACCGGAGGGGCTTTAGGAGCCTGGGCCAATCAGGCCTTAGGATGGTGTGGGATGGGCTGGAAAGGGGCGGGCCCGCCTCATTTGGATAGAGGCAGGTCTGCCAGCAGGACAATGGGAAAACCCGGCCAGCCACCTTTAAAGGTAAACCCGGGGAGGCCGGAGAGGGGAGTTGGGGGTTTCCTTTGGGGGTCTGGGGAGGGGGGATATTTTGGAGAGGGTCCAGGGAGGAGGGGCTGGGCACCCTCCTGCTGGCAATCATACGGGGGGGGGGCAAACCGCAGGAGGGGTTGAGCACCCTCTTACCTGCGATCATCAGGGGGAGTCCAGCAGGAGGGGTTGGGCTCCTTCTGCCGGCTATCAAAGGGGAGGGGTGGGGGTGTCAGGCAGGAGGGGTTGGGCATCCTCCTGCTGGCGATCGTCTGGGGGTGGGGGGGGGGAGACTGGCGGCCGCTATACTAATCGCGGCAGGGAGATCCCTTGCCTCATTAAGTGTAGTGGTCGCGTCTAAAGTAACCCGGTTCTGTAAGCAGCGTCTGTAACATGGACATCGGTTACAGAATCAGGTTTAGTTTGGGCAGGTGTAGGCCAGATTCTGTATAGGACGCCCATCCTGAGCGTCCTATATAGAATCCAGGCCAAAGTGTTTACAATACATTGAATAATAATCAGGTACTCTTTAAGTATTTTCCTTATTTGTCCCGGCAGGCTCACAATCTAATGGTGGTACCTGGGGCAATAGAGGGTTAAGTGACTTGCCCAGAGTCACAAGGAGAAGGCTGAGACTGAACTCACAACTTCAGGGTGCTGAGGCCACTCCTCCACTCCACTTTATAGAACTTCTCTCTTACCCCCCTCTTTTAGTAAGGCGCGCTAGCCGTTTTAGTTCGCGCTAAACGCTAACACATCCATAGAATATAATGGATGCGTTAGCGTTTAGCGTGCACTAAAACGGCTAGCACGCCTTAGTAAAAGGACCCCTTCGTATTACAAGCCTTTTTAAGGACTGCAGTCTACTCGGCCATTTAAGCAAATTAGAAGTGGAAGACTGCAAAGAAACCAAAGCTCTTTTTCCATTTGCAAGATGCTTTTGGGAACAGTTTAATACACAAATTTATCTAAGACAGTGTGACATTTTGCTGGTCAGGGATGCCCCTTTTGATACATATTAGGGTACAAATTTTCAAAGGCTTAAGGCACCTTAAACATGAGCAATAATAGAGTTAACTCACGCACACCCAACAATGTGCATTTTTATCTGCTATAAATTATCTGCATGCTTTCATAATGTGTGTACTTTAGGCTGTACAGAAAAGATGTGTTTTAAGGGGCATTTTGGAGGCCAAGTTGGAAATTAAGTATGGATGCCTATGTGTAACATGCCTCCAATTTGTGCACTCTATGCCACTGTTTATCGTCGTGTGACATACATTGTTAGCCATGTATCAAGCTGATATTTAAACACAATGGACTGATATTGGCGACCGCCTAAAAAAGTGGCCGCCGATCGTGTGTCAATCACGTCATGGCACCCCAAAGAGAACTGCGCCTCCGGGAAAGATAGGTGCCAGAAATGTCAGCCAGGGTTTTCCAGGCCCTACATTTCTGGCACCTATTTTTGTTGTGAATCATGCTTATGTAGGAGCTTTAGGCCGCCTCATGCCATTTACGGTGTTAGCCATGCCCACAGCGGCCTACGGAGGTGTGATTCTAGTAGGCGCCTTGAAACTCAGTTAAAAACGTCGTTTAAACAACGTTTACTCATCTTAGACACCAACGGCACTTAAAAAAATCAGCACCAATGTGCCTGGGTAATCTGGGTTTGAAAATTGGCAGTTTGTGTGGACTAAAATGCATATTACCAGTTAGATGCTGTATTGAAAATGTATTCTTATGTCATACATCAATATAAGTCCTATGAAACCAACAGCATTTTAGTGTCCTTTCTTACTTTATTCAGAATTACACATGCCAGAGGCATGCCCAGCAATAAAGCATGCAAAGGGCTGCTGCTTCAACCGATTTGTAGATGTGTGAGCCAAGTAGGTTAAGAAGGCCAATACCATTAAACAAAAACATAAGAACATAAGCAATGCCTCTGCTGGGTCAGACCTGAGGTCCATCATGCCCAGCAGTCCGCTTACGCGGCGGCCCAACAGGTCCAGGACCTGTGCAGTAATCCTCTATCTATACCCCTCTATCCCCTTTTCCAACAGGAAATTGTCCAATCCTTTCTTGAACCCCAGTACCGTACTTTGCCCTATTACGTCCTCTGGAAGCGCATTCCAGGTGTCCACCTCACCTTGGGTAAAGAAGAACTTCCTAGCATTCGTTTTGAATCTGTCCCCTTTCAACTTTTTCGAATGCCCTCTTATTCTTTTATTTTTTGAAAGTTTGAAGAATCTGTCCCTCTCTACTCTCTCTATGCCCTTCATGATCTTGTAAGTCTCTATCATATCCCCTCTAAGTCTCCTCTTTTCAAGGGAAAAGAGTCCCAATTTTTCCAATCTCTCAGCGTATGTTAGTGTGTGTGTTAGTGCTAAGGAAAATCATGACAAATTAAAAATAATCAAATTAACTGGATGGCCATTATTTAATGTGTGAATAGAGTTGGGCCATGCTCTGTGACAGCCTCTTACTGTTTTTCTCACCAACACTCTTTTGTCCTAACTGCAAAATCTCAAAAATGAAATTGAGTTAATTTTAAACTACAGAGTGACATTTCTTTTCCAACAGAAATGCTGACAATAAAATAAAGGGAACTCACGTGTTTTTGTAGTCCTTTAAGACCCTGTTAGTATAAAATGTAGCAGCATCATTCATCTCCTTGACATAAGGACCTGGTTTAGGGGACTAAGAGAACAGCACCATCACCCAATGACAGTGAGTAAAGAAAAGTTAAATAAAAGAGAAACCACTACCAAAGAATGAGACAGCGAACTATAAAGAGTGCCCATCAAAGGTGCCCATCAAAGGTTTTGAACAGAGAAGAGTAGAAATGTTAAGACAGTGCTATTAGATGAAGACATGTTTAAAGTGATATGTTTTAAGGTATCCAACTCACCACTGTTATCCAGCCTAGAGCAGGGATGCTTTCACTGATGGCCGAGAGATGGTTGAACTGTTGACTTCCTCGGTTCTTCTCCCTGTAGGTCTGAATTTCCTGAATTTTGTCTGATATTGGCTTCAGAAGAATGAGCAGGTCAGCCTATGGTAGTGAAACATGGGGTCCTCTGTTAATTAATTTCAGGAGAATGAATCAATATGTACTGATTATCTATATTCTAGATCACAGGTGTCAAAGTCGGTCCTCGAGGGCCAGACTCCAGTCGGGTTTTCAGGATTTCCCCAATGAATCTGCATGAGATCTATTTGCATGCACTGCTTTCAATGCATATTCATTGGGGAAATCCAGAAAACCCGACTGGATTCCGGCCCTCGAGGAGGGACTTTGACACCCCTGTTCTAGATAGACCAATTGGAGCCATTAATACATCTATTAATTCTTACACATTCATGCCTGTATATATTAATATACTGAGAGACAGAATAAAAATCTGCTAGAAATTAGGCATTTACCAAAATGGAGAAGATAACATAAGAGTTGCCATAGTGGGACAGACCAAAGGTCCATCAAGCCCAGTATCCTGTTTCCAACAGGGCCCAACCCAGGTCACAGGTACCTGGCACAATCCCAAAAGAGTAAAATAGAATTTATGACACTTATCTTAGAAATAAGCAGTGGAATTTCCCAAGTCATCTTAATAATGACTTATGGACTTTTCTTTTAGGAAATTATTCAAACCTTTTTTAAACCCTGCTAAGCTAACTACTTTCACCACATTCTTTGGCAACGAATTCCAGAGTTTAATTACACATTGAGTGAAGAAATATTTTCTCCATTTTGTTTAAATCTACTACATAGTAACTTCATTGCATACCCCCCAGTCCTAGTATTTTTGGAGAGTAAACAAGCGATTTACATCTATTCACTCCACTGCACTCCGTATTTTAAAGACCTCTTTTATATTTCCTCTCAGCTGTTCTTTCTCAGCTGAAGAGCCCTAGCCACTTTAGCCCTTCCTCATAGGGAAGTCATCCCTATGAAGAGTAATTACTTCCTATAGAATTGCCTTCAAAAAGTTTTATAAACACCTGGTAGGAGCCTATTCTATAAAATAATGTAGGCAGTTATTTTCCTTTATAGAATACCAGCATAACCACTGCATATAATAGTTACGAGCAAGCACTTACACCAGCCACAGAGCCTAAATGTCTGAGATCTGTGTGTAACTTACAGTATTCTAGTAGTTCCCAAACCTATCCTGGGGGAACCCCAGACAGTGAGGTTTTCAGGATATCGGCAAAGAATACTCAAGTGCCATTATAGAGTTGTCTCTAAGCACACCCCATTGTGGTGCCTATTTCTCACCACAAATTATAGAATGGCTCCCTATATATCTGACTTCAATTTGGCCCTAGTAATCAGGTTCATTTTAGGATAATGGTTCAGGCATTAATGCTTACACAATTAAATTTTACTGTAACTTAATGCACCTAGGTATAAATGAAAAGTTGAGTTATAAAATGCAGATTTTACAAAATACAATTAATTTATGGAGATAGAAACTTTGATGAGGTTGCACCTTTTTTGCATTAGTTTGCTGTAAGTTTAAACTTATGTTAAATTTACAAAATTTTAAATCTATTGTCCATCTTACATGCTTTAATTGCTTTGTTTTCCATGAAATGATAGGTTACTGCGATCTCATAATAATTTTATTCTTCATTTTCCAAACTGAATAGGGGTATGCTTTATAAGAATTTTAGAAGGTTCATTTACGTACTGTATTTAGCTAGTTATAGCAGACTACATATCAATAAATGTTGTAAATGTCCCTCATTACCTTTGACCTCATTATCTTTGGCCTCATTACCTTTGACCTTAGAACAAGATATGATGTCACAGTAATCACAGCTGTCTGTATTCTTGGAAACAGTTACATATCTCCTGACGATTGTCATCTCGATGTACCATCTCACTGCTGTTGATAATCTGTTTTTTACAACATGACCTTTTCATGTTTAGATTAATAAACATTTTTAACATATCCTTTCTGTCACACGGCTACACAGTGCACAGTTCTTCCTCTTCCTCTTTAGCCACTATGCTGTAATTACAGCAGTGTTTGATACAGTGAATTATATCTTACTGTATAAACCGTGCTTTCTAAGGATTGGAGGAATGGCCTAGTGGCTAGAGCCAATGAAGTTGTAAGTGGGGGAGGGGGCGGACCGCCCTGGGCACTGTCTGTGTGTGTGGGGGGGGGTGCCATAGCCTCTCCTCCTCGCTTCCCCCACATACCTATTGAAACGTTCACCAGCACGAGCAGCATCTTCCATTTGCTGCTCACATCAGCTCCCTTGATATCACTTCCTTGTCACAGGTCCAGGACATGACATCAGAAGGGAGCCGACACTGGCATGAGCAGCAGATGGAAGATCCTGTTCATTCTGGTGAACATTTCAAGAGGTATGTGGGGATGGGGTGCCCAAACAATGGAAAAGAATGGGGGGGAGGTGAGGAAAAAAATTTTTTAGGGGGGTATATTTCACAGTGATGCCAGGCGCCAAGCTCCCTCACTATGCCACTGGTTAAAGATGCTGTTTCAGCACCGTGAGGCTGTGGGTTTGTTCTCAGAACTGCTCCTTTTCACTGGGCAAGTCACCTAACCCCCCATTAGTGCTGCCCGATTCACGATTCGAATCAGTTCACCGATTCACTTCGGGTGAATCGATTCAAATAAAAAAAAATCTGCTTCTCGATTCGGACCCTCCCCCTAAAGCAGGAGCGGCAGAGCTGCTCTTGCTGGCCAGCCCCTACCGTATCTGCTTTAGAGGGCGAGGAGGGAGGGTCAGTCAGAAAGTGCTGCTGTCGGCTTCCCCCCTGGCCTCCCGCTTCCCCCTGGCCTCCCCACACCGTTTACCTTATAGCTTCAGCCTGCAGTGAAGATCGCAGTTACAGCGTCTTTGCAAAGTGCTTTAAGCTGTTTCCTCCACCGCGATCCTACTTCTGACATCAGAGGAGGGGCAGGACCGCAGCAGAGGAAACAGCTCAAAGCACTTTGCAAAGACGCTGTAACTGCGATCTTCGCTACAGGCTGAAACTATAAGGTAAACTGTGCAGGGAGGCCAGGGGGAACACGGAGGCCTTCCCGGGGGGTGGGGGTGCGCAATCCTTCAGGGGGGTTGCAGTCCTTTTGGGGGGGTGCAGGCCTTCAAGGGGGGAACAGGCCTTTAAGGGGGGGAACAGGCCTTCAAGGGGGGGTGCAGACCTTTAAAGGGGGGACAGGCTTTCAAAGGGGGGACAGGCCAGGGATGGTGGCACAGGCCTTCAGAGGGGACAAGCCTTCAAGGGGGGGGGGGGGACAGACCTTCAAGGGGGGTGCAGACCTCTAAGGGGGAACACAGGCCTTCAAAGGGGGGGACAGGCCAGGGATGGTGGCATAGGCCTTCAGGGGGGACAGGCCTTCAAGGGGGGACATGCCTTCAGGGGTGGGGTGCAGGCCTTCAGGGAGGAACAGACCTTCAGGGGAGGGGGGCCCTGGTGTATAAGTACACGGAGGGAGGGAGGGAAGAGGGGTTCAAAGAGACTTGCATATGCCGGTCTTTGGGGGGGGGGAAGAAATAATGGGTCTAAAAATAGAGGAGACAATAGGATTTAGGGAGGGAAAGAACAGAAAGGGAGAGAAGTTGGACACAAGGGATGGTGTGGAGGGGGGATAGAGATACTGGATAGGAGGATAGTTGGGAAAAGAAAGGGAGAGATGGTGGATCCTGGGGTGGTGGGGAAGGAGGGAGAGATGCTGGATGAAAGGGTAGTTAAGAAAAGGTGGATCTGTGGATGGAGGCGAAAAAAAAAAGAAAGATGCCAGACCTCCGGGGGAGGGAAGGGAAATGGAAGGGGAGGACAGAGATGGCAGATGGATGGTTAGCATGGAGAAAGAAGAAAGAAGAAGACCATGGCAAGCAAGTTATCAGAAGACAACCAGAGCCTGGGACCAACAAGATATGAATAATGACCAGACAACAAAAGGTAGAAAAACTAATTTTATTTTCCATTTTGTGATTACAATATGTCAGATTTAAAACGTGTATCCTGCCAGAGCTGATGTTAGACCGCAAACGTGAGCTAGGATTTAACAGAGAGGAAAAGTCTTTTTTGTTTATTTTGTTTACACCACAGCGCCAGTGTGGTTAGGAGAAGGCAAAGGGGGTGAAGAGCTATAAAATAAACCCACCAGGATGTTTGAAAACAAAACAAAACACCCAATTGGGCAGGAAAATTGAATCAAATCGAAAAACTAATTCAATAGGCTGAATCGAATCAAATTTTTTTCCCCTGAATCGGGCAGCACTACCCCCCATTCCTTCCCCCATGTACCACAGTTAGACTGTGAGTCCACTAGGACAGAAAGGGAAAATGCTTAAGAGTACCTGTACTATTCAAGGTAAACTGCTTTGGGTGAATCTCTTCATAAAGGTGGTTAATAAATAAATGACAATGTTCTATCCTGGATAATAGACTTTCTTACTCAGAGACATTATAAAGTTAAACTGGGTACCAAGATTTTAACTAGTTGGGTCCTACAACATGGCGTGCCACAGGGATTGATGTCATCTCTTTTACTATTTATGTAAGACATCTTTTTATGATAACTTTTTGGAGCAAACTTTTTCTCTTACACTCGTATATTCTTACTGATGTCATTTCAAGATATATCTCGGTTCTCAGTACAGTGCATCTCATCTTGTATGCATCAACTTGAATTACTAAGTGCAGCACATGGTTTTACATTGAATAGAGATAAAACCAAATAGCTCTGGCTAGATAGAACAAGATTTAACATCCTCGATGACGCATGTCTCTCTGATTGTCTTAAATTGAAGATGGATAAAGTTGCTAAGGTTCTTGGTATATATTTGGACATCTTGCTGTCTATGAAGGCTCATATAGATATATTGATAAAGGCTACTTTTTTAAAATTACATTGTCTTAGGAGACTATCAGGGGCATAATCACAAAATCAAAACGTCCAAAAAACTGCCTAAGTCAGACAATTTTGCTGACCCTGAATCATGTCTACGCAGATACTTACCGGCAAAGAATGTCAACAGAGGCGTGGTTATAGCTGGGGTTGATGTTCGGAGCCACTAAGCGTGATTCTACATCAAAGACAGGTATCAGAAATGTAGGCCTGGTCTACATTTCCGGCACCTATCTTTGACCCAGACAATGATTCTCAAAATGGTGCCATAGTTTGAGTGATGTGCGACTGGTGCCCTTTTTTCAGGTGCTAGCCGATTCTGGCGCTGTTTTGAGAATCTGGGTCTTATTGATTGAGAAATACATAATTTGACGAGATGTTCCTAAAGTTTTGAGCACAATTGTTAACTGTAAAATTTCTATATAGACCTGCATTTTACCTGGCATTCTCTGTGTACACCTTATATTTCATAAGAAATTTCTGGACAAATACTGCACTGGGTAGAGGCATTATAGGAGTTCATACTTTTATTATGGGAAAGTCTTACATATTATTAATTACCTTGCTCCAAGGCCCAAAAACAAATCTGCTTGACCTAGTCATATAGGCTTCACTTGTAACTGATCCACAGCAGTTTTCCTGGTTCTCACTCCTTATATGCCCTTGAGAACACTAAGATCTTAAGATAAACATCTTCTATCAGTTCCTTCCCTGAAAACCATAAATACCAGTCGGGATACTATTTTTTTTCGGAAACTGGCCCTCAAACATGGAACTCGTTTCCGATATATGTAAGAGAGGAAGCTGACCTTGATAAATTTAAAGGAAAAGGTAAAAAGGTTTTATTTTCAAGAATGCATTAGATGTATAAAAGCTATGAAGACGCTATTTTAAATTTGACCTATCTTATTGTTATTCCCCTTTTTGTTCCTTTCTTTTAATTATTGTAGTTCTCCCCTCTTCCCTAATGTTTCAAATTATTAACCGTTTGTCTATTGTTGGATTCTCAGTTCCCCCAAACAATTTACTTTGTCATGTACTACTCTTATTTTAATTCTGTACGTCGCATTGGAATTATTTGATAATGCGATAATATCAAACTTTTATTAAACTTGAAACAGCTGTATCAATTCTCTTACCTAAATTTATTTGGGTCAAATAAAAGGCATGTCTATCTTTGGGTGAAATTGTCTGAGCTCTTTGGAGATTCTGTGTGCCTTAAATGAATCCACATCCCCTTATGTGCTCCAAACATTTTTTTTCCAGTTTCTGATCACATTTTTTAAATTGACTTGTTTACATGTATTTTTTTAAAATGACAGTTGTTTTTAAGCTGCTTGCCCTTCAGAGACCAAAACTGGGTTTGTTTGGTGGTTGTTGTTGTTTTTTTTTTTTTTTTTTTTTGGGGGGGGGGGGTAAATCAGGCTCAGAGAGTATAAAGAGCATAATGGTGCTAGGATAAGGGATGACCGCTTCCTCTTTATGTCTCCCTCAGTGCCAACCCAATATTTACAGAAGACCAGGCAGCAATGCTCCCTCTAAGGATTAGTCGGGTGCGTGAAAAATTGTTTTCATGTTAGTGACAAGTACTACAAAATATTTTTTGGTGTAAGCAACAGGTTCTAAAAACCAACAATTTTCTAGATTCGCAAGTACTTTTGTGAGCAAACATGTAAAATCTGTGAGCGACGCTTTTAGAATATCATAAAAGTGATTACTCAAATGCTCCGCTTAGAGGAAACAGGGGGGGACCTCTTGCGCCATCTCTCCCCCCCCCCCAGCTATACCTCTGGATGTGCTGTACTGCCTCCAAAAAGCTGCTGCCCTAGGTGACTGCCTAACTTTGGGGTCCTTTTACTAAAGCGTGCTAGTGCGTACTAGCGCGCACTAAATGCTAATGTGTGCTAACACATCTATTAACTCCAATGGACGTTTTAGCACGCGTTAACATTTAGTGTGTGCTAAGACACACTAGCGCACCTTAGTAAAAGGACCCCAAAGTTAGGCAGTCACCTAGGGCAGCAGCTTTTTGGGGGCAGTACAGCACATCCAGAGGTATAGCTGGGGGTGGGTGGGAAGGGTGGTGCAAGGGTAACAGCTGCTCCTTCAAACAGATTTTGAATAAAATGGCGCCTATGCGGATTGATCCTTCAGCCTCACACTGGTGCCTGTTTTATAAAGGTTCTGCTTCCCTAACATCAAAACCTGGCTCTGCTTCTGAGTGCAACTATAGTCAAAGCAAAACAATAGGTCCTGACAGCCACACAAACTCACAGAACCTTCAGCACATACTTAACCCGCATTTTTATAGAATATTTATAGGATGATCATGAATATAAGTTTAATTATCAAAGTCTTCGGAGTGAGGGGGGGCGGGGGCTGCTGGCTAAGACCCTGAAAGTTAATTGTGAAGGTCCTAAGGCTGCAAAGTAGAGAATGACATGGTGACAAAATTCATCACCGTTCCCGTCCCCGCAGATAACCGCGGGAAATAATCCCATGTCATTTTTTAGTGTCTATTTCAACCTTGGTCCTTCTACACCAGCATTCTTCAAAGCAAAGCTTGCGGGTCAGTGGTTGTGGCCATTCATACTCTGATTCTTATGGGAGCCAAGGATAATGAAGCCATTGTGACATCACTGATGTGATTGGCTCTTAGGCACTGGTGGAATGAGCATTATGACATCACAATATCTGCTCTGGATACCAGAGACTGTCATTCAGTAGTGTCTATCTCAACCTCAGTCCTTCTACACAAGCATTCTTCAAAGCAAAGCTTGCAGGTCAGTGGTTGTGGCCATTCATACTCTGATTCTTCCCTCTCTCCTTAAAGAATGACATGAAGATGGTTTCCCGCGGTTATCCGCAGGGACGGGAACGGTGATGAATTTTGTCATCGTGTCATTCTCTACTGCAAAGTTCTCCAAGAGCACCCATTACCCTTGCACTAGCTCTCTCTCCCTCTCAAGTTTCAACATTTGATATACCACTCATCCAAGATTCATCTAATCGGTTTGCAGAAGTCCCCTTGCAAGGATGTTTCAACCACACTGTCAGAACTGCTTTTCCAAGTTGCTGTATGTTTCTTCTTAAATTTGCAAATGCCTGAACCACACAGCATCCTCCTGATCTGAGCCCAGATGTTATTACAATAGTAATCTCTGCATATAAACATATATAAAATACTGCATGTTCTGTGTTCAGCAGTAAAATGTAAGCTCAAAACCAGAAACTCCATGCTCAGCACTATCTGAGGATAAACTTTTGTTCCATTTTCTTGCAGATGAGCCCTGATGAGACTAGCAGCCCATAGCTGGAAAACACACACAGGCATTACTATCAAGTTCTGGCTCTGTCATGTGACTGTTCCCAGCACACGAACAAATATAGAACATGACCATAAAAAGTAAAAGACCACGCACTCCACTGGGTAATTTATTGCAGTGGCTGCAGGACCGGCATGCCAGCAGGAATCACTCTCAGGCTCCATTCACTGGCACAGCCCTGTTCAAAAACATTGCAGAGTTCAACACCACCACAACAGGGTCTCGAGACCAAATGTTTCTTACCTGCCTGCTGCTGGCAAACAAGAGGCTGAGACAGAAACTTTGGGTTAGAGTCACAAATTAACACTTAGCGCACAGCTTCCTAACACAAAAATAATGCCAAAGTTTTGCTCCTCAGTGCAGTCATCAAATAACATGCAAAGTCAGTCCTGTACTAAAACAGGAAATTACAATTGAGGAAAGTACAAAAAGTAGGGGGAAGCTGAAAATTGTTTCTTTTGAAAAGTTGATGGATGGAATAAAGAGCAAAGCTTAAATTTTGAACGGGTCTTTAAATAAGTGGCTCTTAGGAAGGTCTTTGAAGCGGTCTAGGTTTTTTTTTCTTCTCTCACGAAAGTAGGAAGAGCGTTCCAAAGCTGAGGAGCAATTACTGAAAAGATGTCCTGGCGTTTGATACCAAATATCCTTTTATCCCTCCGTAATACTTCTCTTAAAATTTGCAGCAACTTTTTTTCCTGCTCTACATAACTCTTAACGAAGGGGGATGGAATCTGATATGTTGCCTTTCAGTGTTTACAATCAAAGTGATTTTACATATTATATATAGCTACTTATTATATACCTGGGGACACTAGAGGGTTAAGTGACTTGCTCAGTGTCACTAGGGGTTGCAGTGAGAATCGAACCCAGTTCTGGTTCTCAGGCAGCTGCACTGACTATTAGGCTAGTCCTCCACTCCTAATACACTCCCTTTTATTGAGCTGCTTTAGGGGGTTTTTATTATCAGCTACTCCGGCAAAAGTATGTATAGAAATCCTATGAGTGTTGGTGCTTTTACCTCAGCGGCTGGCGATAAAAAAAACCCTAACGTAACTTCATAAAAGGGGGACTTAATGAGGGGTTGCTAACTGATGATACACTATAACACATCACCTCATTTCTTCACTGCAAGCTATATGACTGTGTTTTTTTATGTGTTAGAGGAAAACTTCATATATAAAAATATAAAAGGAGGTCAATATTCAGTAAAATGTCTGTGGAAAAATGTGAAAATCTCTCATCTCACCATTTCCAGTTATTCTTGTATTTAGCGAAGCTATATATACAGTATAACTAGTGCATCCAAATATACTTGTATCAATCCATATAATTAAACATATACATATATATACTGATGTACTGACTATAGGGGATTCTATACAGAAATTTTATGTATAAGACCCTGAGTATCAGTGCTACACATATAACCCCTAATTCTATAAAAAGTGCTAAAAATTGCACATGCAGATTTGGGCACATACCCAATTTGTGCATGCAATATAATTGAATAACAAGCTAATTAGCACTAATAATTGGCATTTCAACAAACAATTATTGGCACTAATTACAGTAAATAGATAAATTTTAAGCATGACTCAAAAAAGGGGGCATGGAAATGGAAGGGTCAAGGCCAAATCAAGGGCATTCCTTTGAGTTAAGAACATAAGAACATAAGAAATGCCTTCTCCGGATCAGACCTAGGTCCATCTAGTCCGGCGATCCGCACACGCGGAGGCCCATTTAGGTACTCCTTTATGGAGACCCGGTTTTCCCATATCCCTCAATATGATTAGCAAGAAGGTATGAATCCAACTTGCGTTTGAAACCCAGAACAGTAGTCTCCATCACAACCTCTTCAGGGAGAGCATTCCAAGTGCCCACCACTCGTTGTACGAAACAGAATTTTCCGATGTTAGTCCTGAACCTGCTGCCGCTCAGTTTCAGGCTATGACCTCTTGTCCATGTCACATCTGAAAATGTTAGTAATGCTAACATACCCAGCTCCCCAAACATCATATTTGCAAATTATTTAAAATGAGACTCCTCATTCCTGGATTAAGAGACTGTATACAAGGGTTCCAAATTGCCAAAAAATGTTTCCTTTGACAATTTTTATAAGCACCCTCTTATAAAATTACCCCCCCCCCCATTGATTTTCTAAAGAGGACATGGCCACCACTGCAATCCGTGCGTGTTTCGGCCCAACTGGCCCGCCTCAGGAGCCCTACTTTAGTGTCCTTCGAGAAGTTGTTCTCACTTGTGATAACACTGCATTCTGCAAAATATATTGTGCTAAAATAAGGCTCCTGAGTCAGGCCAAAACACGTGCGTGTCAAGCCACTGCACAAACTGCAATAGTGGCCATGTCCTCCCCAGAAAATCAATGGGGGGGTACACTTGTGTTTTGAAAGTCTCCACTGTTTGCTTGTTCGCTAGATGGTGGAGGCGACTCTCCTGGTTTTTCTTGCCACTACTGCAATTTGCCAGTTCTGAATGCAATACGATAAATTTTGCATTATAATTCAAACAGCCCCTTCCAGTCTACCCTTAAGACATAGCCACAGGTTGGCAATAGTAACTTCGGACTGCACTGCCTTCTTTACTCAGGAACTCAGTTTCTTTTGTGCCAGTTTTTGGCAGGTGTTATGGGTGCAGTTACAGATAAAGGGCATTATTATTTATTTAAAAAAAAAAATTTTTTTTTAAAGTATTTAACCAGGTCTGATGACGAGGCCAGTGCAAACAAAATAATTTAGCCATTGAAAACAGTTGGCTAATACTGACATTTCTGAAGACCTGAAGGGGTATATTTAAAATGTTGAAAAAGGATAAAATACTATTGTCTTGATATATTATCTATGAGTTGTGGACAATATTAGAGAATTCGGCTACATAGATAGATAACTTTAGGCAGGGGCATTTGCACCACGTTTTCAATGGTGCAAATGCCCTTGCTTAAAGTTAAGTATTATTACCAGGCATAAACGCTACTCTATAAACTGTGCCTAACTTTGTGTGGTTTATAGAACAGTGCTTTTTTCAGTGCCAATTTTTTTAGGTGCCATACAGTATATAAACTATTTCAACTATGCAGACAACATAACGATCACGCTACCTGTAATGGCTGCAATAGCCAAAACCCTCACCACTGTCAAAAAATGTGTCCACATCATAGAAAACTGCACCTCAACCCACTGCCTCAAACTAAATAGGAACAAAACCAAATTCCTTAGGTTAGAACTCTCAAACGACCCACATTACACTCCAAGGATTACAGTGGATGACACAAACTTTCCATTAGAACTACAGTAGAAATTGATAACTACCTATTCGTGAAGAGCTACCTGCAATCAATAATAAACCAATCTTTCCTTGTGATGAGAAAGCTAAGATCCATCAGAAAATACTTCGAAACAGAGGTTTCCCAAATCCTATCTTGACTAGACTACTGTAATGTAGAGAATGATAAGGGTGGGGTGGGGGGAATTTGTCCCCGTCCCATCCCTGTGAACTCTGTTCCTGTCTCTGTGATCTCCATTCCCATCATTGCCCTGTTCCCGCAAGCTGTGACTGATCCCATCTGCACAAGCCTCGAATAGTTACAATTTTATATTGAAATCATTTCATTAAAGTTTAAAAAGAAACAACATTCTGTACAACTACCATTTTATAAATCACAAATGCAGAAAAAGGATCAACAACACCTGCCTCCCCTCACAATATCCCCTCCGCTATCAGGAAAACTGAATGCTACATAGGAAATTCATCCTAACAGAATACCTTGGCTACATACACAGAACAAAAGTGCCAAATACATAATAGCTGACCAAAAATGATAAAACATAAATTAAACCAAATCCCAAGAAGCCACACCTTCCATGTAGTATAACACCAAAGAAATAGGAGAATCCGTTTCCTCCTAAACTTTGCAAAATATAAAGATCACACATACCAGGGATGATGTTAGAAGAGTACAACTAGGGCAACTGCCCACTGGCCAGAGACAACCCTAAACCTGCTGGAAGCTGAAGGCTTGGGGGTCCCCTCCTATATTTATGCCCTGGGACCTAGCCATGTCTAACACTAGCTCTGGCAGGATACACATTTTAAATCTGACATATTGTAATCAGAGAATAGAAAATACAATTATTTTTTCTACTTTTGTTGCCTGGTCATTTTATTGTTCAAATCATGTTTGTCCCAGGCTCTGGTTTCTGTTTCCTCTTAACTTACTCACCAGGGTCTCCTGCCCATTTGACATTTCTTTTTTCTCCATGCTCACCATCCATCTTCCATCTTTGTGTACCTATCATTCCCCATGTTCAGCATTCTCTCCATGCTGTGTCCTCTATGCTTCTCTTTATAGTATCTTCCCTGAATCAATCTCCCCGCAATCATCATTATTACTGTATGTCCCTATCCCCTCCCCCTGTTTCTGGCATCACTTATCTGTGTCCCTGTATCCCCAAACCCAGCATTCCCCTTCTTTGTTTCTATTCTCTCCCATGTCTAGCATCTTCCCTCTGTGTCCATATAACTTTCCCATGTTTGGCATTGCTCCCGTGTCCATATATACCACTCCCAAGCAGCATCTCCCCTTTGTGTCCCTGTCCCAATGCTCCCCTCTATTTTTGTATACCTCTTTGTGTTCAGCTTATCTGGTCTGTTCCTCCCCAATACCAATGTGTGTGTGTCTCTCTCTCTCTCTTTCCTCCCTCTGCTATGTGTTTATTTCTTCACTCCATCTTTCTTCATCCCCTTGGTTCAGCATTTCTATTTCCCTTCCCTTCTCTCTCTTTCTCCTTTCAGGTCCAGCACTTTTCTCCCTCCCCTTCATTGGCCCCCAAGGGTCCAGCACCTCTCTCTCTCTCTTTCAGTGCCCCCTCTCAATGCCCCAACACCTCTCTGCATTTCCTTCCCCCTCCCCCCATGGTCCAGCACCTTTCTCCCTTCCCTCCAGCTAAGAGTTCAGTGTCTCTCTCTCTTCCCTCTAGCAGCCCTCCGTGGGTCTAGCACTTCTCTCCCTTTTTTCCTGCATCAGCCAGCCAGCCACACCCCCAATAGGTCCAACACCCTCTATCCTGTCCACTCCAGCCCTAGCCCCAACTCCAGTGTCTCTCTCCCTTTCTTCCATGGGTCCAGCGCTTCTCTTCCTTTCCTTCAGCTCCAACGAGCCAGTCACCTCCCAGCCTCAGCTTCAGTGTTTTTCTCCCTTCCCTACAGCCGCCACCTCCTCCATGGGTCTAGCACTCTCCCTTCCCTCCAGCTCCAGCCAGCCATTCCACCTTCCTGCAGGTTCAGCACCCTTTTCTAACAGCAGCAGCACCTTTTTCCTGCCCCAGTATCTGCTTTGCCTTGCATTCCCTCCCTTTCTTCCTCAGGGCCAATGGCTGCAGGCCCTTGCAGATTTAGCAGGTCTAGCTCCCTCTCCCTGCCTCCCTCCCTACCTTCCCGCTGCCGGGCTCCTCCTTAGGATGCAACTTCCTGTCTTTTCAAAAAGAGGAAGTTGCATCATAAGGCGGTGGCTGGCACAGGGAAGGCCATGAACACCATCAAGCAGGCCTATGTAGTGATTGGCTCGCTCTTCTACAAGGTATATGCCAGCAGCAACAAGGAAAGCTGGCTGGAACTGCTGGACCCATCAGTGAGGAGGGGCTGTAGCTGCTGGACCTAAAAGGGGAGGAAGGATGAAGCTGCAAGGGGAAGGATAGTGGGAACCCTGAGGGGGGTAGGTATGATGGGGAGCTGTGATCATGGTGGGGTGCTCTGCGGGATCAAAGCCTTTTACTGCTCCTACAGAGCAGTATAAAGCTTTGTTCCTTCACCTGTGGTAAGCACATCACATTTTTATCCGTTCATGCGGTTTAACTTCAGTTGCTGCAGATTAATCGTGGGTAACGGTCACCTTGTCATTCTCTATGTAACACTAGTTCTTTGCTCTATAACAGTATTCTTCAACCTTTTTACACGTATGGACCGGCAGAAATAAAATAATTATTTTGTGGACCAGCATCGGTCTGCAGACCGGCGGTTGAAGAACACTGGGCTGTCATGGGCCAGACCCTGCCCATCTCTGCCCAATCTCCACCCCAGACCCTGCCCCCATAGTCCTAATTGTAACACTATTTTTTCCATTCATTTTTCATATACACACACACAATATAATCTTATTAACAACACATCGATCGCACCGCGGACCGGCAGTTGAAGAACACAGTTTTGGGCCTGATGCACATGCCGGCCCTGTGGACCGGCAGGAAATTTCTGTGGATCGGCACCAGTCCATGGACCTGTGGTTGAAGAACACTGCTCTATAACATTGCAATTGCATCTACAACTAGTTCAAAATGCAGTAGTAAGCCTCATATATGAACTATGGATATTGGAATATCTACAGCTCTACTGTATGAAACTATACTGGCTATCCATAAATTAAGAATCACTGCCTTTAAGATCCTAGCAGGGAATACCCCTGACTACTTAACAGAATTGGCCACCCTATCCAGGGTGCCTCCAACAGATATTCCACCATAAATCTTTTCCACCTAAAATTTCCAGTACATTGTAAGATCACATGTATATTACAAAAAAGCCGCAGCCATGTTCTCCTGGTTTAAGTTGCCTGATGCGAGGAATATGAGTCTGCTGATCTAAAGGTATCTCTTTAAATAGTATGGTATGGTTAGAATTGATGAATGAGGGTAGTAAGAATGCTACTAATATTGGTGTTATGTATTTGCAGGGGGATTTCCTTGATACAGCCTTGTATAGACAAAACATAGCTCTATATCAAAGTGATAACCCCCCATCCGCGTAGACTAAGATGAGTAAAGTTTTACTCTAAAAGTATTTTTTCTATCTTAAACTATTTAACGAAACTATATTTAAAGCATATTAATAAAAGATGAACAAATGAGATCAATGACAATTTTGGTGCTGATATGCCGTATGTGAAAAAGTCTAATATTCATACTGGCTGCACCGCTGAGGTCTGTGAGTGAGTTATTTCAAGGCTTCTTGATTGCGATGCATGTTACAATGTCAACACAATATGCAATAAAACATTTTAATAGAGAACACAGGGTGCAAGCAAAGTTGGATCATACAGATAAATAAGATAGAGTAATAGGAGAAAGAAAATAAGGTGACTAATTTAAAGAAGTTATACAGGAGGACAGAATGGTGCTTGAAAATTCTTAGCTAGGGTAAAAGTGGATAAACATGTCCTGCTATAGTATGTGCAGTCAGTGTCACTTGTTGTGTATGTGTGACTAGCAAGTTAGTTACTTCTTCCATTAAAGGCCTGGTTGAAGATCCAAGCTTTCACTTGCTTCCTGAAATAGAGATAGTCTTGTTAAGTGAAGCCTTTTAGGGAGTGCATTCCAGAGTATGGGGGTTACTCAAGAGAAGGCTCGCTGGAGGGAGGACCTTAGTGACCTTGAAGGTGATTAGAGGGAGACCCTGTTCTTCAATTACTCTGGGCCATTTCCTTTCAGGACTTTGAAAACCAAAGTTTTAAATTTAGCCCTGTATGCACTGGTAGCAAGTGAAGTTTTTGCAAAAATGGTGTGATGTAATCACATCACTGACAAACTTCTATTACGGTAGTCTTAACATAGTAACATAGTAGATGACGGCAGATAAAGACCCAAATGGTCCATCTAGTCTGCCCAACCTGATTCAATCTAAAAATTTGGTTGGGTTGTTTTTTCTTTTTCTTCTTAGCTATTTCTGGGCAAGAATCCAAATCTCTGCCCGGTACTGTTCTTAGGTGCTTTATACAAATTTTGGCCACTTTTTGGATGCAAGTATCAAGTACATTGTCTATTTTTAACATTTTTTTTTTAATATCACTTGAAGGAATGTCTTCTTTTTTTTTTTCTGAAAAAGCCATTCTGTTTCATATTTGACCCAGCCTGACTTGGTTAGAAATTAGGTCTCAAATTAATGCATTATTCACACATGTATACATGCAGTGGTATAAAAAGGGCATCTTTGGCATCCTATTGCACAATATGCAAATGAGCTAGAGGTGTGAACTTGCATGGTGCAGCTAAGCGTGTTGGGCTTGCCATGCTAACTCAGGTCACGACATCCACTGCTTTCACATACTTTTCCAAATGGCCCATGGAAATTTAGTTGTTGGTGATTTATTACAAGTTCAATAAAGGTTCCTAGCTGCACATCTCCAATTTTAATAAAATATAATGACATAGTAGCCCATGGCCCAAAACCTAACTGGACAAATTGTTAGATATAAATGTGCTTTGGTTTATAAGTTAATATAGTCAAAATAATCTTAGGATTCAAAATTAACATCTACAAGGCCCTGCTTGATCTTTTCATCGGCCCCTTAAAAAAGATACTGTGTGGGTTTCAGAGGAACATAAGGTTCTTGAAGCTCTAATGACAACCTCAACAGGAAGGCAATACAGCTATTCACGACAAATTCAGGCATTGTACTCAGGCTAGCTGCATGATGAGCAGCATTTGAAGTGACTGTGAAGCACAATTTGCCTTTGAAATTGTTACTCTTTCCTCACCATACTGTTCTTTGATCATTTAATTTTTCATCCTAATAAAAATTTAGAGTTATTAGAAAGCCACAAATTTCCAATTCAAAGTTTCTCTCATTATTCCAAAGCCTGTCTACTTATCCCACATATTTCAACATTAAACACAGGTTGAAACCTTGGTGTATTTTCAGGCCTATTTTAAGTTATTAGGAATAGCAGGTCAAAAATGTGGCTCAATGACTTTTGTAGCCAAAAAATTGATATTTCAAATGGTGCAAGAAAGAAAGAAATTGGAGGATGTACAGTTGCGACATATGACATTAAATATAGGTAAAATAAATTTCATAATTTTTTTTCAACAATCTTAATAAAGATTTATCTCATAAAAGAAAAGCGTAGTGTGCCTAAAGGTTTATGGGGTAGTAACTAGCTGTAATCTCTTCCAGTTCCTAAAATCTGAGCCCTTTTGTGCTTTCTGTTCAGGAGCTATACTGTGTCAAATATTTGCCTGTGCATTCCACAACAAATGTTTTCATCAACTTTGTAGTCCTCCAGTGATATACCAAAGCATGCACCAATGATCTGAGTGGTATATTTGGATTCAGCACAAAAGGTTGTACTAGAAATATGACTTTTAGCTTGGTTGAGCAACTATTCTTTCCACAACTTGAACCAAAAATTCATGTTTTTTCCACTATCTACCATGGAATGGAAAAAGTGGCCCCAATAACGAGGCCCCTAACTTTGGAAAAAGTTGAGTTCCTGCTCTAAGACTTTGCACATATTCATTGTATGTCCTACAGCGAAAGATTAGAGAAACTGGGCCTCTTCTCCCTCGAACAGAGGAGATTGAGAGGGGACATGATCGAAACATTCAAGGTACTGAAGGGAATAGACTTGGTAGATAAGGACAGGTTGTTCACCCTCTCCAAGGTAAGAATGAGAGGACACTCTCTAAAGTTGAAAGGGGATAGATTCCGTACGAACGTAAGGAAGTTCTTCATCACCCAGAGAGTGGTAGAAAACTGGAACAATCTTCTGGAGTCTGTCGTAGGGGAAAACACCCTCCAGGGATTCAAGACAAAAGTTAGACAAGTTCCTGCTGAACAAGGACACACGCTGATAGAGTTAGTCTCGGCTCTGGCGCTGGTCTTAGAACAGAGGGCCGCCGCGTGAGCGGACTGCTGGGCATGATGGACCACTGGTCTGACCCAGCAGCGGCAATTCTTATGTTATGTTCTTATGTAATTTTTCCAACTTCTGAGTGGGGAGGCCTAGACCACTGGACATGGAATGGCCCTATAGTAACAGTGAGTTAAATGGAATGGGTGTGGGTGCTAAGCAGCAGCACTTCCTCTCAGCCTCACAGTATCATGTGGCCCCCATCCTCCCCAGTGAGTTTTAAGAAGTGTAATATAAATCAACAGTTATTGCTGTAATTACCCAGAAAACTCAGAAAATCCATTATTCTTGGTAATGAATAGTTTACCAGTATCACTGCAATAAAACAAAATGTCTTCCAAAAAGGTCCCTTTTTGTTTCTGCACTTGACAATAGCTGTGATATTTAATAACTGCATGATGCCATCCGTGCACTACAGTACTGTACAAGATTATTCACATAACACAAAACTTTGCTGTGTTGCAGAAGACACGATTTGCTTTAAGAAGTCATTTTATGTGTGCATTCCAGAATCTCTTAAAACATTCTGTTCATCTTACCTCTTGAGGCTTTTGGCATTGAGAAGCTAACTTCAGAAAAGCTCTTTGCATCTGGAAAGCGCTCTGCACCAGTTCTGCCTGGAAACAACCACACACACACACACAGAAGAAAAATTACATTACAATTGTAGATCTCAGTTTTTTCCAAGAGGCACTCAGCTGAGTTGTGTGCAGAAAGTATGCTAAAACTGAAAACTTTAAACAGTAGTATATAGTACAGATAGCAGAAGAATTTTAAGGGGGGAGACCATCCCATATATTATTCCCTCTTTTATCTATACAGTATTTTAAGTATATTCTGCCCATTAGCGAACAGCTTTATGTCGCAGCTCCTCCAGAGTCAGCAGCTGTCTTGGCATTGTGCAGTGATACCTTTATTCCTTAAAGTGTGAAAAGGGATGGGTTGGAAATTTGGAGCAAAAGCAATGCCAATGACAGAGAACAGTGCACAGCTATTATGCATCTTAGACTTTAAGAGGCCAATTTTCAAATGATTTTACATATAGTTACTCAACTTAAATGAGAGGGATGAAAACTGCTCTCCCCTTCTGCAGATAAAATGTTATCTGCACCAAAAGTGGAAAGGGAAATGGAGAGCCAACAATTAATATATGGGACATTATTTTAAAATCCCCCCCAAGTGGTTTATACCACAGTCTTTATCTCTGCTTGCTCTGCACCACAGTTGCACAGATAAAATATTACATGTATATGTTTATTAAAAACTTGTATACTGCCTCTTGATTATACCATTGGAGCAGTTTATAAAGTAACACATAGAAAAGATCGCCAATTTTAACAGAAAAGAAAAGGGAGGAAAATAACAGAAGATAAGAACAAATCACACAGAAAGATAAACACAATAAAATAAACTATCAAAGAAAAACAATTCAGAGTGTTAAAACAATAGCAGATAACATTACTGTTAAATTACCCTGAGCCCCATCCTGAACTACCCTACTTCTGGGAAAGCTTGACTAAATAAACACATTTTAAGAAGGGCATGAAATTTGGGATAGGAAAGTTTTGCATGGACTTCATTTGGGAGGGAATTCCATAACCTAGGAATAAAAGCAAAAAAAAGGCAGAATGAAGGGTCGAA
This sequence comes from Geotrypetes seraphini, assembly GCF_902459505.1. Classification (NCBI taxonomy): domain Eukaryota; kingdom Metazoa; phylum Chordata; class Amphibia; order Gymnophiona; family Dermophiidae; genus Geotrypetes; species Geotrypetes seraphini. The sequence continues at coordinate 192,811,031 of NC_047085.1, forward strand.
GAGAGCCTAGACATGTGAATTGGTGGTAGAGAAAGTTGGTGTGCTGTAATAGATCATAAGTTCCTGGATGGACTATAGGGTACTAGAAGACTTGATAAATAATTTGGAAGGCCTATATGTAATGTTCTAAATAACAAAGTTAAAGCTTTATGGATTAAACAAAACTTAATTGGTAACCAATGATGATCTTTCAAACAGGGAGATACATGGTTATAAAGCCGGGCACTGGTAAGCAGTCATATAGCAGCATTTTGGGCAGATTGTAATCTTTTTTTTATAACAGAGGAATGAAGACCAGTGTATACAATGTTGCAGTAGTCTAATTTTGAAGTAACCAGTGCACAACTGGAGGTAACCAGTGCACAACTGGAGGTATCTATGTAAGGGTGAATAGAATGAATTTGGTACAAACAGAAGAAACAAGATCTCACAACAGCTGTGATCTGAGCATGAAATGTAAGGGCAGTGTCAATACAGACACCCAGATAATTCATATTGTCAACCAACTTGATAGCCGTGGATCTAAGGGAAGAAGAAATTGAATGGAAGTGGTGGGTACCTGTCAAAATACAAGTTTGTTTTCTGTAGTTCAATCATCTATCATTGTCAGACATGATTGTAAAGTATTCAGATCCGAGTTAGATGGATTCTGAATGGATACTATCAAAATGAATATGTAACATTTTACTTGGAATTCTTGAATTTTGAGTGCCAATGGGCTTAAAAATATATTAAATAACGGGTGAAAACACCGAGCCCTGTGGCACACCACAAGTGAGAGGACATCGCTTAGAGGATGCAGAGGAGAAACTGACTGTGAAAGTCTGTCTTTCAAAAAACACTGGAACCAAATAAAGAATGTTCCAGAGATACCTAATGATGATATACGAGATAGTAGAAGTGAGCGACTAACTAGGTCAAAAGCTGCAAAGAGATCTAGCAAAATAAGAAGTATGTAAAATGAGCTTCTAAACTTTAGCAGGTAATTAGGTGTAATAAAACAATTTGATAAATATCTGTAACTCGTGTCTAAGGAAATACACCCTCAGCTGCTAACCAGGTCCAACTTTATGCACTCTTATTAGAAGAAACAGGAGGCCAGAATATTTGAAACTGATTTTATTATAAAGATAGAAAAATATATATTTTCATATAGCCAGCTATAAATAATAACAAACTAATCATTATTCACAAATATCTCTGTATATATATGTCAGCACACTAGTACATATGTAATCACTAAGTAATTAGAAAATTATCACACAATATATAATTCCTCACAATAATGATTCTTGATAAATATAAGCAGCAAATCTTATGAAAGTTTGGCACTAACCAAGGATCCCAAAAGCACCTGATCCATACAAAACAAGATTCAATCCTAACCCAGCAAAACTGAGAGATAATCCTGCCTCACCCTTGGATGCAGCAACAGTCAGCCGATCACGATGATGGAATAATCTTCTTCAGCCTACAAGTGTGCAGTAAGCCTTCGTTTTGTCAGCACAAGGTCGCTTTCTTCCGGTACAGCCAAAGCCAACGATTTCCGGTCCTTCTTGTGCGTTGCAAACCAAAGAAAGTTCAGTAATTCCCAAAAAGAACAGTTGTGCTTTTCTAGCTCTCAGCCGAGAGCAAGAAAACAAAAGGGAAATTCTTATTAGTTCTTATTGTAAACTGTGTAGTGTAAAGGAGCTACACAATTGTAGGTCTGAGCTTCCCCAGCACCCAGAATTGTCTAACTCAGGATAGCACACAGATTCTTAGGGCATGCACAGGTGATCCATAGAAGACCAATCAAACCCAGACCAGCAGGGGCTTTTTGGTCTCACAGAGGAATAATGGTGTTCTTGTGAAAAGTTCTCGGCAGACAGCAAAACATACCAAAGAAGATAAGGCACAGTTCATAACCATAGATGAGAAACTAGCTCTCCTCCATGTTCACATGGCAACGGACATCCAGAGATGGTAAATGTCCTGGGCTGCATACACACAGATCTTATAAACACATCCATAATGCTTCAGGGCAGCAAAGATGGTTCTTGGCCTAAGTTTCTGGCCTGCAGAGTACCAACAAGTAAAGCAGGAATCACCCCTACAATTACCCTTATCAAGTGCAGAATAGTAATCATTGAGGAGTGATGTAAGTACAGTTTCTGTGGAATGATACTTATGAAAACTGGACTGTGATGGGTGCAAAACATTGGTTGCTTCAATATATTGTGTAAGTTGGAAAAACGTCATTTTTTCAACAAATTTAGCAATGAACAGAAGGTTAGAGACTGGATGAAAAATTGCCGATAATGAGTTATCCAAAAAGTGATTCATGATGATAGGTTGAATAATTTCCATTTTCCATTCCACCAAAATGGAACCAGAGAAGAGGCTGCTTATGATCATATTCAGTACAAGTGGTGATAATCCATGTTTAAGTACTAGAATTCATGATGAAGGGATCAGATCTAGGGGACATGTAGTTTTCCTCATAGTAGAAGTGCTTTCTCAAAAATAATAGAAGATGGTAGGTTGAAATGTGACTATGTAGAAGACAATCCTGCTCTTAACTGGACAACTGCCCGCCTATCATCATGAAAGCAGCTCCCGCTCCCTTCAAAGCCATGCTGTTTGACTGGATCTCTCAACAGATGACTAGCGGCAAATTCCCAAGCAATCTCAGCCACATCCTCATCACACTCATCCTGAAGAACCTCAAATACTCCATTTCCTCAGCCTCCAACTACAGACCAGTAGCCAATATCCCCTTCGTCACCAAGTTGATGGAAGGTATAATAAACACCGCCCTGACAACCTACCTGGAAAAGTTTCCAATACTACAGGATTCTGCACTAAACACAGTACAGAAACCACCTTAGCTTCCATCGTGGACCACATCTCCCACATTCTCAGCACAGGGAACCAGGCACTAATTCTTCAATTTGACCTGAGCAGCGCATTTGACCTGATGGATCATGATATACTCCTCAGCTGCCTAGACGCCATTGGTATCTCAGGCCATGTACTCAGTTGGATCAAGGGATTCCTGACAAGAAGATCCTACCAAGTCATCAACAAACAAACCCACTCACAATCATGGTCCAACCCCTGTGGCGTCCCTCAGGGTTCCCCTCTCTCCCCAACACTTTTCAATCTATACATGGCCTCACTAGGCCATACACTATCTAAACTGAACCTCAAATCCTACATCTATGCTGATGATATCATAATCATTATCCCCATCTCCACCCTTTCGACCAAATCCAAACTCTTCATTTCTTCAGCCATAGACCAGGTTACACATTGGACCAAATTCTTCATGGCTTCCCCACCAAACAGAGCCATTGAACCCAAAATCGACCTAAACGGAACAAAATTCATCATCAACCCCACAATAAAAAGCCTAGGATTCACCCTCGACCAACATCTGACACTTGAGGCCCATACCAACATCTTAATCAAAAAATGCATTAACATGCTGTGGAAACTATGCACACTTAAGCCTCTCTTCGACTTCGTATCATTGTATCTCTACTTGTATGTTCCCTCTCTAAACTAATGCTGTAATATCTATGCCTACCTATTCGCACGGTAAGCTCACTGTACTCTATTATTGTACACCGTCTTGAAAAGGTATGACGGGATATAAATAAAGCTATTATTATTAGACGGAGGTGAAAAAGCAGCTAAGTCATTAAGAATTGGCGGAGGAGATTTTAAGAATGAGGTTCAAAGAGGAGACCATATACATAAAGTGATAAATGAAATCCTGAGCAGTTAAAGTTAAAGATGCCATGAAGATAGACATGAAAGTCTATTTAATGTAGTGAATAATCTTTTAGGTTTATTCACGGCTTTAGAGATCTGACTGGTGTAATATGACCAATGTGAAACTTTAAGAAAGGTACGATATTCCCTATGCAATGCCTGGAAGTTTTGTAAATCTAATTGTTGTCTTGTTTTTCACTATCTACGCTCAATTTTCTTGAGGCCATTTTTAAATGCCCAATAATCTTGTGAAAACCAGGGCTTTAAAAATAGGAGTCATGTACACTAGGGTGGTTCACAGTAGTATGCAAAAAAAATCAATCTTGTCAAATCTTATCTCCACAAGGCTTATTTTTGTCCACTTCGTATGTCATACTCATGTGTCAAATTTCAGCTTGATTAGACAATATTTAGAGGTCATCCCAGCATGCACTGTTTGCTTGTATGTTGTGTATGTAGGTGATTGCACTTAATTGGTTTGTATGGCATCGTATAGTTTGCGATCTGCACCCAAAAACTGGCTCCTTGGGAAGTCAGTCTGTCAGCTGTCAACTGCTAGACTGCCAACTAGACTGGATGTTCATCACTATGATGAAGGAAAACCTTTACCGGAAAGCTATAAGTTGACGTGTAAGTCAGCAATGACAGTATGGGATTGAGCCAAGATAATGACACAATGCATAGACTCTTGTGTTAGGAATATGCGTTAGTAAGTTGAAGAAACTACGTGCAAACAAGACGCTCACAGCCATTTCCAGATATCTATGTTTTCTGTCCGAGCATCTAGCAGCACTTGCCTTTTTTGATGACAGAATCACACCAGAAACAAAGCTATAAATGGTGCAAATATTACAGTGTTCATCATTGCCAGACATTCCACAACGTCTCATGTGTACAGATGAAATGGAACCTGTGACCTATGAAAGTCTTGTAACACAGAAAACACAAGTCATTTTTTGATCTTGATTGAAGGATCAACAAAATATTTCTGAAGAAACATCCCAGAGTGGACCAACAATCCAGTTTTCTTTCTAAAAATTATATATATATATATATAAATATATTCTTTATTGAGTTTCAAAACATTCAACAGTGCAATAACAGATAATTTTACAAAGAATAATTCAAGTAAAAGCACATATATCTTTCAGAATACATGTACATCTAGTTTCACCCCCCCTCCTACCTTAACCAACTTAATATCTGTATCAATATAATATATTCCCAACCCCACCTCCCTGAACGAGTAAAATCAAAGGGCAAAAATCAGTAATTAGTCCTTACAAAATTTTGTCAGTGGGTCCCAAATCTCCCTAAATTTTCTGCAATGTCCATGTTGCAGAGTAATCATATGTTCCAGCCTGAATGTGGCATATGGCATAATGATTCCCATCAGAAGCTGTAATTTAACCGGTCCCAGTTTTTCCAGTTCTTCATTATAAGTTGTATGGCAACTCCCGTCATGATGAATAGCAATTTGTTATCATATGACTTTATTGGACTCTTGTCCATCAATATTGTGCCAAATAGCACCACATAATATGTTAATTCCAGGGGGACACCTAGAGTTATTTTTATTTGACCCCAAATGGATCGCCAGAAGTTAAGTTATTAAGGGACAAAAGAAGAGCAGATGATCCAATTTCCCTACATCGAGATGACAGTGCCAGCATCTATTAGACTTAGAACTATCCAATTTCTGTAAACAAACAGTGGGTCCAAAAAGATCTATGTAACAAGAAAAACCATGTTTTAAGATTTTCAATTTTATAAGCATACAATAACACTTGATACATATCAAGTAAATACAATTTAAGCATACAAAGCAAAAAGAAAGTAAACTCTTATATAGTCCACAATTTAGGAGATCAAGAAAATAAATTAACCACAGTGGAAATGATCGAATAACTAATTGCAAGAGAAATGGCACTAGATATACCTTCCTACAGCTGAATGGCAAGCCATATATCATTAGGCACATTACCAACCCTTCTTTCGACTAAACAAATTCCAAGAGTTGTTTAGGCTCAGAAAAAAGAAATTTCTTATTCTGATAAGAAACATAACATTTTGCAGGATACTTAACAAGAAATGTAGCCCTCAGAGCCAGAGCTCTTGGCCTCAAGGCTAAGAATTCTTTCCTACGTCTCTGTTTTGTTTTTTTTTAGATAAGTCTAGAAAGATTCTAACATTTGAGCCTAAAAACTGGTCATTCATATGACGGAAATATAGATGAAGAACAAACTCCCTGTCACTTTCCAAAGCTAGAGTTACTAGTGTGGTAGTTCTATCAGTTCTAAAGAAGTTTCCAAAAATGCAGATAAGTTCATATCCGCCTGTTTGTCTACAGGCAGTTCTCCTGGAGTAGATTCCCATTGAGAACACTTGATAGTGAGGTAATAAGCTTTCACAATTGGGGGTAAATTTTCCAATGGTATGGCTAAAGTCTCACGGAAATACAGTATTTCCTAACCATCTCCACCGGTGAGATGATAGGACATTTAGGAAAATTAAAAAATCTTAAATTGTTCTCTCTCAGCTGATTTTCAAAATTTTACATTTTACGTGAAATAAATGATCTTTCTTTAACCATTTCTACTTCTACAGCTTTTATTTCCTTTATTTTAACTTCTTGGTTCTCCACTTTTTCATTTAATGCAGATAGTAGTACCCCTGTTGCTCCACCTTAGAAAAGACAGTCCCATAATCAATTTTTATAGTAGAAAGAGTCAATTTTAGGTTGGAGTCCATGACAGATATGGCTTGCCAGAGCCCTTCTTTTTTTAATTCTTTATTCATTTTTAAAACTTTCAATAAGTGCAACATAAGATACAATCACTTTGTACTTTAACATCACCTAATATTCCATCAAAATCTAATTCACATCAAATATCCCTCCTCCCCCCTTATACCCAACAATTGTTCTTAAGCATAAGAAAACATAAAGTATCCCCACCCACCCTCCCCACCCTGGAAGTGTATGAACAAAGGGAAAAATAATATTCATTCTGTACAATATTTTGTTAATGGCTCCCAAACATCCCTAAATTTCTTAAAATGTCCCTGCTATATGGCTATTATCTGCTCCATTTTAAAGATTTGGCATAACAAATTCCACCAAAAATTATAATTTTGCCAATCCCAATTTTTCTAGTTTTTCATAATTTGCTGTATGGCAACCCCTGTCATAATGAGCAAAAGTTTGTTAGCTCTCATTGATGTACCAAATAACACAGTATCATACGATAATGCCACCAGATTTTCCAGTAAATTGTTCATCTGACCCCAAATGGATTTCCAAAAGCGAAGTATCAATGGACAATAGAATAGTAAATGATCTAATGTCTCAACTTCGAGATGACAGTGCCAGCATCTATTAGACTTAGAGCTATCTAATTTCTGTAAACAAACTGGGGTCCAAAATGCTCTATGTAACAAAAAAAACCAAATTTGTCTCATAGATGCCAATGCTGTACATCTCATCCTCCAAGCCCAAAATTCTTGGCCATTGAGACTCTGACCAGTCAGGCTCCATGCCTACCAAGGTCCCTGGGGGTACCAGAAGGAAAGGAGACAGGAAACCCAAAAAGGGGGTGCCCAGGACCCAGCCCCCAAACTATTTGGATCTCCCTGAGCCTGATAGCAATCCAGAGCTGGGGACTTTCCCATGAACTCAGCAGAGCTAGGACCCAGGAGTGTAAAGTCAGACCTGAGTGCAAACAGAGTAACCATTATCCAGGTCACCACCGGGGGAGCCAAAGAGAGATGCAGCAAGGTGCTGACATAGGTAGAACAGGGCATATCTTCCCCCTTGAAAAGCCAGCAGTGCTCAAGCAAGGGTAATGCCTGTGTGCCCATGGAAGTGGATGAAGCTGAAGCCACTTCAGAGTTACAAGCAACTGATGAGGAGATGCCCATTGAGCTGCAAGGTGAACTGACTTCTGAGGATTTGTGCAGCACTCCGGAACTGATGGAAGTAGGAGTAGCAACCAGTTCTAGCTGAGCAAAAGACCGAGAGTTGCTTTTTCCTATTATTGTTGGCTGGGTTCTTTTTCTGCTCCCAGTCATATTCATGAACTTCCTGGACTGTGCACTTTACTGAAAAGCTGGGAGTGTTGTGGGGAGAAGTTTGCTTTCATCAGGGTGGGAATTTTGAAAAGCAGTAGTGCTTTTGTCAAGCAAACTTGCTCAGCCCTCTTTGCTCAGCCCTGCTCCATTTTAGGCTGGAGGCTTTATTTTGTGTTTGTGCTAGAAATGTTTGAGTGAAAAACATATTCTCCAGAAACTGAACTGAGGTTCTCTGAACTATGCTTGCCTGAGCTCTGCTAGGAGCAGACTTGGGAGAAGGAAGCTTTATTGAAGAGCAGCTCTGTGAAGGAGTGAATCACAGGGAGAACTGTTTCTATTGGGAGTGAAAATCCTGAATGTTGCCAAAATTTTCTGCTGGACATTTTTTTTTGTTATGTGCATTTTTTTGGTAGAATGTTGGGAGATTGAGCCATTCTGAACTTTATTTTTGACTTGTAAATTTACTTTTGTTACCATCTTGGAACTGTGTTGTATAGTTCCTGTATAGTCACCTGCAGGGTGACTTCTTTCTGAGTCACACGCTAGTGCAATGTTGGACTGTGGCCACTGGAGGCACTGCAGAGTCCTGTTCTAAGACTCTGGTGCTGGCTACAAGACGCAGTAATTTGATGCTTTATCTCAATGCTCCAAATGTCACGCAGACCAGTCTTTGGTTTCTTATTCAAAAATCCAGATATTAATTTATACCACTGAGAGGCCTGGTGTCCCAGGAAGTCCACCTGAAAGCATAAGAGTGGCAAACTATACTGATTACTGACATTTTTCCATTCAGGAAACCCAACCTGAATGGCCTGCTTCAACTGAAACCATCTATAATTTTGTAATTTATTAAGACCAAATTTGTGTTGCAATTGTGAAAAATCAAGCAGCTTACCATCTGAAATAACATCATCCAATATTTCCAGGGCTCTTTTTACTAAGGTGTGCTAACAAATTTAGTATGCACTAACAATTAGCACACACTGTATGCTAAGAAGCCCATAAGTATAAAATGGGTTTCTTAATATTTAGTGAGCGGTACACACATCTCACCATTACTTTCTTATGGTGTACAGCAAACCCTTCAAAACCCACCCACAGCTTACCGGACCCAATCGTACACACCAATAGTCCTTATGTCTGCAGGTGACCTCATATGTGGGATTTGGGTGAAATTTGGAAGGTTCACAGTGTAGTGGGTAGAGTGGGCCAAGGGCCCGAATCTCCATCTCTATGGTTGACTACACTGCCCACCAGGCTACTCCAGAGACCTGCTTAGGCATAGGATGAAGTTAAGAGGTGATAGGCTCCAGAGTAATCTAAGGAAATACTTTTTTTTTTTTTTTTTTTTTTTTACAGAAAAGGCGGTAGATGCATGGAACAGTCTCCCGGAAGAAGTAGTGGAGACAGAGAATGTGTCTGAATTCAAGAAAGTGTGAGATAGGCAAGTGGAATCTCTTAGAGTGAGAAAGAGATAATGGTTACTGCAGATGGGCAGACTGAACGGGCCATTTGGCCTTTATCTGCCATCATGTTTCTATGTTACTATGTGAAGCTGTCATACAGGCAGGTATGTACTGTTTTATTCACATCTCTGGGGGTAAGGAAGTAGGAAGGGGGAGTGTTGGGGTGGGGTCATGCTTACATCCCTCCAATTGGTCATATGGTCTGTTTGGCCACTTTTTTGGCACTTATTCTTCATTAAAACAGGTCTAGCCCCAAATGTCTAACTTGTGCCCTGGACGCATTCAAAAATGCTTGATTATGGCAGGAAAAACAAGCCCTATACCCGCCCAAACCATGCCTCTAACACGCCCCCTTGAGATTTAGATGAACCGTGGACAAACAACACAAATATCTGTCTAGAATATAGGTTTGGAGAATAGTGAATTGGAAGGGTTCGGGGAGAAAAACATCTATCTGCCTCTTTAAGCCACTTTTTAGACATTTATCTTTTTTGAAAATGAGCCCCAAAATGAATTCCTTATTTAAGTATTATAGAAGGATAGAGTATGTTTCTAATGTAAGATATTTATAGCTTTTGCTTTATGACAAAATTAAATCATGGTCATGAGGGATGAAGAGACAGTATATAATACAGTAAAGTGCATATTCAGAAATATCTTAAAATAAGATATGAGCAGGGAAATTGCAGAGGGGCAATCGAAAAAGGAAAATATCATACAGCCAGCTGATGTTTAGCACTAATATTTATTTATTTATTTATCGGCACTTTCTATACCACCTTTAGCTGATCAAAGCGGCTTACAATCTAAAATTCAACATAAAAGGAAACAATTACAAAATCTTTGACAGGAAAGCATAGACAGTCAACCAAGCAATATTTCCATGTGCCATGTAGTCTGGTCTGCACCATCATCTCTCCCATGCTAAAATTTACAGTTTATTATGGCATTGGGATAGAATGACAACTCCATGCCGCTTGGCTGAGAGATGTGAAGTGATAGCCAGCCGCATGCTTCTGAAATTATTCAGACTACTATAATTTAGTATATTTGGTAACAGACATTCGGCTTCACAAAATCAGGACAGTACATGGGTTTAAGAACTGGTGGTATCACCAAACATTTCTGTATCCGCTATTAGACTGCTACGTTCAGAGTTAGTCTCTATCCTGACTCTAATGGAAATAAATGTGGATTGGAGACAACACAATTAATATATTGCACATGCAGAGTTGAATCAGAGGGTTTTATTTTTACATTTTCTTTCGCCTTGGTTACACTTCTGCTGCTTGTCTTTGATACAGTCTTTTAAGCAGAGCATATCACAGAGCCCAGCTGCTCTCATTACAACACTGACCTTTCGGTACAGAATCAATTTCTCGGCAACAGGCCTTTCTGTTCAGCAGAATGAAAGAAAAATAGCTCTTTATGCAACAGCCAACAGCTGCAAGTACAATGTACAAGGCACATGGTTTGAAAGGCACAAGGAAAACAAACATATCTTACTTTAGGTAATGCGCATATTTCAAAATCCCAAGAATGATGAAACACAGAGTCATTTCTGCAACTTAAATTTCATACATGAGATTTAGAAATAGATACTAAACTTTCTTGAAACACTGTTAATTATGACCTGGTCTCTAATTTTTCCTTTAATGCCATATTTTGTGTGGGCCACAGAGGTTCAGCATACTATGCTTGTCATATGCAGTGGGAAGAGATTTAATATTTAAACCACTTTTTCCCTGTAAGGATTGTGTAATTTTGGATTAAAACCCTTGGGAGAGGAGGGGCAAGTATGCATGCTCTCGGGGGTAATTAACCTTTTAGAGGAGACTTAAACCAATCAAGACCTGCACCCTCAGGTAACAATTCTGATGCAACTTACTCAAAACCTTCCAGACACAGTGGACTCGTACTTGAGGGCCCTATTTATTGCACTTGTGACTTAGAATAGTTGAGCACACAACCTGTATCTCTGCCATAAGGTCTGATGCCAATCCAAAGTGCTTTTGATATGAATAAAAGAATGCTGTCAGTTCCTCTTACTACTAAACTTGAAGCTCCTGATATCCAGAGAAAAGGAAAAGCAAAAGGCATTGAAGACAGCCTTGCCTAGCACTCCTCTGTATATTAATGAGAGCCAACTCGACACCACCACAACAGATGCTTACAGTTCCTATACAATTTTATAATTGAAAATACAAGAGTAAATTAAAAAGTAAAGGCAAAATGGCTTTAATAGAAGTGACTGTGAGCAACTGAACATATCACTTTTCCACACAGTCCACATGCATGACATTTGTTGAATTGTTCAACGAGTTCTGCATTCCTACAGAGAAGAAGTTTTTCAGCTGCTCCTGAAGTCAGGTGAGCACTGCTTCCTTTACTTCATCATGCTTTGTCTTTTGGTCTCCGGATCGCAATGGTGCACCCATATCTGATTGCTGGTGACAATTGTCTCCAGAATACTCGGCTCGTCTTCATACCGTCTCAGGAACTGGGTTGGAACCTCCACATGCTGTTGCTTCCGTAGATCAGTGAGCTGTTTGGGAACCCATCGTATGCAGACTTTCTTGTATCCCAAGACATCATACATTATGGCAAATGCAGATCCATAGCTGATATCCAAATTTGTAGCCAATTGAGACACCATTATCCATCGGTCTTCTCTAATCAAGGCATCCACCCTGTCAATGTGCTCTTGTGTGCACGATGTTGATGGGTAACTAGTAACTAAGAAAGCGTTCATACCAATACACCAAGAGAATTGTAGCAACGGGAATTCAGATTTTGACCTCAGAGTTTAAAGTACTCATCCGGTCTGTCATTCGTCATTAATCCCTGCTGATATTCTCATATTTTATATACTTTTTATAATCTTTTTGTTTTATATTCTATCACTTGTGTTGTCAATAAAATAGTATTATCAATAGTATAATGTTTAGATCACTTAGCTTCTTTTGCGAATATGCATTCTGTGATCTACTGGTTCACCAGTGCTGTCCCAGCATTAGATTAAATGTTCCCCCATGCCAACGCGTTTCGCTTAACTTTATCAAGGCTGGGGAGTCTGCGGGAACATAAAGCACAAAGAAAACCCATTAATGTACAGTAGTAATTGCTTTGTGCAAAATATTAAGAAATTAGCACAACTTACCATAGTTTTAACTTTCATACTAACACGCCGGTAATAACCAAAAGATGGCTGCGGCGTGCACCCCACAATATAAATACACTCATCCCTTGACGTCACCTCCAATAGGGAGCGAACAGCTGAGAAGTACAAAACTGTCAGAATACTAACAGGCTAGTTAGACGTCAGCCTGAGCTAGCCAATCAGAGGCTTCATTCAGCCCCTCCGGAGCCATAGAACCTAGCATGAACATCCAGCACAATTCTTTTAAATTGAGATTCCTCTCTATATTTATATTGAGATTCCTCTCTATATTTATATTGAGATTCCTCTCTATATTTATATTGAGATTCCTCTCTATATTTATATTGAGATTCCTCTCTATATTTATATAGAGAGGAATCTCAATTTAAAAGAATTGCGCTGGATGTTCATGCTAGGTTCTATGGCTCCGGAGGGGCTGAATGAAGCCTCTGATTGGCTAGCTCAGGCTGACGTCTAACTAGCCTGTTAGTATTCTGACAGTTTTGTACTTCTCAGCTGTTCGCTCCCTCTTGGAGGTGACGTCAAGGGATGAGTGTATTTATATTGTGGGGTGCACGCCGCGGCCATCTTTTGGTTATTACCGGCATGTTAGTATGAAAGTTAAAACTATGGTAAGTTGTGCTAATTTCTTAATATTTTGCACCAAGCAATTACTACTGTACATTAATGGGTTTTCTTTGTGCTTTATGTTCCCGCAGACTCCCCAGCCTTGATAAAGTTAAGCGAAACGCGTTGGCATGGGGGAACATTTAATCTAATGCTGGGACAGCACTGGTGAACCAGTAGATCACAGAATGCATATTCGCAAAAGAAGCTAAGTGATCTAAACATTATACTATTGATAATACTATTTTATTGACAACACAAGTGATAGAATATAAAACAAAAAGATTATAAAAAGTATATAAAATATGAGAATATCAGCAGGGATTAATGACGAATGACAGACCGGATGAGTACTTTAAACTCTGAGGTCAAAATCTGAATTCCCGTTGCTACAATTCTCTTGGTGTATTGGTATGAACGCTTTCTTAGTTACCCACTACATTGATGTTTATATTGATGTTTAAAATTGAATGAAGAGATTCTATACTCGAATTATATGATGGGTAACTAGAACAACCGTTGTTGGTTATACCTGTTCTTCCCGCTTTAAATCTTTTTACCCACTCATGTCCATACTGAGTCAAGATCTGATAATAAATTTCTACCGGTTTCACTCCCTCTGCCCAAAGAAAGCACACTACTGCACAGTTGTTCTGAAGGAGTCTGGGACTGGTTTTCCTGAGTCTTGAACTAAGCTTTCTCCTTAATAAAAATGCTGAATTATATTTAATTGCAGACCTGACTTATCTCATGCTCATGCTCTGGGTGTTGTAGCTTGGGTGTTGTAGCTTTTTTGCTGTGTATGCTGAGATAACCATATTGTATTTCACCCTCCTGGACATGTAACAGAAAGACTGCAGGGCTTAGATAAATGACCTGCTCCCTATAGGACTATAAGGTTAACCCCTGAACCAATAATAAGTACTAGCTTAGGACCAATGTTTGTTAAGAAAATGTAGCAAAAGTAACAAATCAGAAGTTGTATCTAGCATCCAGTTGTTTAGCCAGAAAATGTATAAATGTCACTGTATTTCCTGTTTTCGGCACTTCTGAAGCTGCCAGCTTGGGGGCTCAGGAGTCTGCATATGCTGAATCAAACACCTGTGCTTTCTTCAAGTCTCTAAGTTTTGTCACTGACCAAAGTGACCTTATAGTTCTTCGATGGTGCAACCTTGCAATGGAGCATCCATGTTTCTGACCTCATGGCTGCCACACGACTAAAGCCCGAGCACTATATTGTGCGTAGATGAGCATTCCATAAGGCAATGTATGAGTACATATGTTGCATTTCACTAGCTCTGTTCTGGTTATCGCGTAATTTAACAATTGCCTTTAATTTTTGATTCGCCCTCATAGTAACCCATCAGGAAATCCAAATTCCCAAAGGACTAAGAACAAAAATGATCAATTATCTTGCCCCCCCCCAAAAAAAATAAAATAAATAAATAAATAAATCACTGCCTTTTGAGCCTTGCTGCCCAGGAAGGAGAGATATTTTTCTGGTAGATGAAATTCTGAGAAACTGCCTATTGCAACGAAGATCCTGTTGTGAAATTCTGGATCCTACAGAGAAAAACAAACACACATTGAGGTGCCAATGACCTCATTTAGACCCTATACCTGTCAGATATGGTCAGGAATGAGATTTGAGAGAATATTCACCTCAGCTTGTTTATCACTAATGTGAGAATTACTCAAGAAAAGGTCAATTCAACTATGTGTCCTATGGACTGAGGAATTAAACATGTAGTTCCAACCACCAGGATTCTACTCTCTCTAAGCATCCCTTAAGCCATATACTTTTGAACCCCTCCTGAGGTTGCACCAGATCTGTCCACAAATGGGTCCAGGTAAATATTTCAGTCCCTCAATTTTCTTAGTGTAGAATCATATTGTTCTAGGATGGAAAATAATTTTCTAAGAATCATTGAAGCCTCCATAGAAGATCCATAGAAGTTTACTATGGTAAAATCATTACTTTATAATTTGCTCTCTAGCAGCACGGAGGCCTTCAGAGTACACCCTACCTCAAATGGTAAAGATTTATGAATATGCACCTGCACCTCCCACCCTACTTCTGGAGTTGTATGAGGCAGAGAAACATGAACACAACTACATATAAAACCAACATTAAATGCAGCTTCTTTTCATAACCAAAATTATTGTTAATTCATCACAAAATCTCCCAATTACTTAATTTATTTATAATAGGGGAAAAAGACCTCAGAAACCAACC
Source organism: Geotrypetes seraphini (assembly GCF_902459505.1). NCBI lineage: Eukaryota > Metazoa > Chordata > Amphibia > Gymnophiona > Dermophiidae > Geotrypetes > Geotrypetes seraphini. The sequence continues at coordinate 192,826,347 of NC_047085.1, forward strand.
TGCAGACAATAAAAAAAATCACTTGTATGACAGCTTTAACAGGTTCAATTTTCATTCATTGGACCTAAAAAAAATCCTTTAAAAAATGTACTTGATACATAGGAATTCAAATAATTCATATACATTTTGAAACATTGACCCCTCCTTTTACTAATTAGAGTTCCTATGATTGTCGGGAGCAGTGCGGAGCATTCAACGTGGCTCCCTGTGCTAATAACCACAATTTGCTATAAATATTAGTAGGGTAGAGAATTTAATTGATTTAATATGTACTAAATGTAAAGCACACTAATGAAAACACATCATTTGCACTTGCCTCTGAGTATGAGAAAACTTTGGGCTCCTTTTATCAAGCCGCGCTAGCGGGGTCAACGCACGCAACTTTTCATCACGCGCTAACCCCTGCACTGGCCTACAATCTACCACCTGTTCAAGAGGAGACGGTAGCGGCTAGCGCGGCTGGCGGTTTAACGTGCGCTATTACGCGCGTTAAACCGCTAGCGCGGCTTTGATAAAAGGAGCCCTTTATGTAAGAGCAATTGTGCACAATAAGGGCTCAGCCTATTTACAGTAATGAAAAGAACATACATATGTATGTTACCTGTATAAAATAAGGTTAAAATACACACTTATAAAATATTTAACAGACGCCCAGTTTTAAAAATTACACTCCACAGTTTTTGATGTTCAAATCCATTTAGGACTTCACACTTCAATTATATTCACAGACTAGGAATTTTAGGGCTAAACATTATTTGGAGGGGCATTTTTGATAGGACATTTTGGAAAACATGTCTAAAACCCTGTAAAGAAAACAATCAGAAAACATCAAAACATTTTGTTTTGAAATTGACCATTTTCTAGAGGTTTTTTGCACTCAGTGCATGTATTTTTTAGGCCCATTTTCAAAACCAAAATCATCGGGGAAAAAATACAGACAAACAAGCTATTGAGATGCATTAGCAGCCAGCATTCTTAGCAAACAAACTGGCCACATAAGCACATCTCAGCAGAGCAGAGGGGTACCCTATAGGGGTACTCCAGTGAATGTCACATTAAAAAGTCCCAGGTACACAACTCACCACAACCTGCTTATATTGTGTGGTAAGCCCTCCAAAACCCACCCAAAACTTACTGTGCCCACCAGTATACCTGTAAGTGTCATCTTTATGTAGGTACAGTAGATTTTGGGTGGGTTTTGGAGGGCTCACCATACAATATAAGCAAGTTATGGTGAGATGTGTACCTGGGACTTTTTAATATGACTTTCACTGCAGACCTCTAGAGCAGTGTTCTTCAATGCAAGGCCTGGGGGCCAATGGTGGTCCACAAAGATCTCTGTGGCAGTCCTCCATTGTCTTTCTGTTTTTTTTTTCTGTTACTCTTTCTCGCTAGCCAGATTCAGGACAAAAAGGGGAAAGTGGATGGAGAGGAAAGAGCCTCATGCTTGAAGGACAAGGCATTTCTCAATAGATAAAAGGGAATGCATTTGGAAATGCTCACAACCTTGAGGATACCTCCTAATGAAGTTTGAAGGGTGGATAGTGGGGATGGATGTCATTGACACAAACTGGTCATCAATGCCGTTGCCCCACTTGGGAAGACATTTAGCAGCTCTCCTTCAGCTCATTAGAATCCAAAGTGGCCCCGGCTTAAAAATTAATGAAGTCCACTGTCCTAGAGTGCCCCTCTGCTCTGATGTTTGTGTGGCTGCCTGAAACTGTCACACAGGCTGGAATGTACTGTTTCTGTCACACCTTTGGGTGATGTGAGGGATTCGGTGACCACTGGGGGAGGAGGGGTCATGCCTTAATCACTCCAGTCGTCAGCTGATCAGTTTGGACACCTTTTTGGCCCTTATTTGTTTTTTTAAACAGGGCTAGCCCCAAACATCTAAATGGTGCTCTTGACATTTTGTTAAATATTTGATTATTGCTGCAAAATGTCCAGGTCCTAAGCCCGCCCAAATTATGCCTTCAACATGCCCCCCCTTGGCATTTAGATGAACACAGGATGAATAGCCTAGAAAAACATCTAAAAATAAGGGTTTTGAAAATACTGATTTGGACATTTTTACAAGAAAAACATTCAAATGCCACTTTATGCCATTTGTTGGATGTTTTTCTCTTTTGAAAATGAGCCGCTTGATTTTTATAGAATTATACATCACAAACTAAGGGGGAAAAAATCATAAAATGACCCAACCAAGGCTTGGAAGAAATCTTCAGACTGTGTAATTTTAGCACAGAATACTTCAAGTTATTCTGATATATTCAAATCATGAACCTACTTGATCTCATTTTTTTTTGTTTCTGAAGCCAACAACAAATATCAGTAAATAGCAAAAGAGTACTCACATGTGTCTCTGTGTCACCACCTATGATCTTGCTGTTCTTGACATATTCTGCTACAACCCCATTCAAAAGTAGGTCAAAGGCTTCCACGCAGGGTGCAACACCTATAGAAATAATACATATACTGACCTTCAGAAAATACATTTGTGATTCACAATGTTTTACACAGTGTGCAAAATGGCTAAAGATGCATGGGAGCCTATATTATGTGGTCTAAAAATATTCTGAGACAGTAGGCTCGGAAGTGTCTGTGCATAATACAAAGCTCTTCAATAGATGACTTCTGTCTGTGGCTTCCGTTGACAGGGTCTCCTTGAAAGAACAGCCCAACGGTATACACAGGTATTAATACATTGAAGCTGTTGCACTAGGTTGCTTTCTACCACTATCTACGCATGATACTACATTCAGGTATGAGTCATAGACTTTAGGGATGTGCACAAGGACATAAGAACATAAGAATAGCCTTACTGGGTCAAACCAATGGTCCATCAAGCCCAGTAGCCCTTTCTCACGGGGCCAATCCCGGTCAGTAGAACCTGGCCAAAACCCAAAGAGTAGCAATATTCCATGCTACCGATCAAGGGCAAGCAGTGGCTTCCCCCATGTCTTTCTCAATAACAGACTATGGACTTTTCCTCCAAGAACTTGTCCAAACCTTTCTTAAAACCAGCTATGCTATCCGCTATCTTTGGCTCCTTTGGTCTTTCCTGGTTTTTGGTTCACTTCACACACTGTTTATTTATTTATTTTATTGTCAGTGGCCAGAAGTAAATACTGTAAAACCACTTAATTTGGCCTTTTATCTGCCATCATATTTCTATGTTTCTATATAGTTATCATGCATATATACAACAGAATGAAATCACTATACAAGAATCAGTCAACTAATAAACAAACATTGTTACTAACTAGAGTTATCAAAATCCTGCAGAACAATACTGCTGCATACAGATATCAGAAAGATTAACCGATTGCCAACCATTGATCAATGAGTACAGGTTCCATCATCTTCCACCATTGTTTTTCTTTTTTTTAAAACAAGCCATCACATATTCAGCAAACTATCTCCCCCTTTCTAATACACCCTATCTCTCAGCCTACATATTTACCCAACACTCTCTCACACATTCACATACATATATATATATATATATATATATATATATATATATATATACTCTCCTCCCCCCCTTGATCTCCAAGTGACAAGTTCAGTGAATTATGTGTATATTATAGGGCTGATTCTGCAAATGGGTGACCCAATTGTAGCTGGTGGTAGGATGCACGTTTTGGTTGGGTTTTTTTTTAACTCCCCTAGGCAGGATGCCTATACTGTAGGTGCATTTGTCAAGGGTCTAGGGAGATGTTTAGGAACACTTAAGCTTGCCCAAGGCTGGATATGGACATGGTTATGCTTGGAAGTGGCCTTGGGTGAGTCTAAGCATCCCTATGCATCTCCCTTGAGCCTCAACAGATGCTTGAAATGTATGCCTGCAAAATGCTGGCCTACATTTCATCCTAAAAGTAGACACCGCTGCCGGCTCAGCTGATCGAGGCAAGGGAATCTCTGATCAGCTGAGCTGGCAGGACTCCCTGAAGCTGCGGCTTCAGGAAGTCCTGCCAGCTCCTCTGATCAGGGGAAAATACCCATGCTGCGATCAGCTGAGCCAGCAGTGACAGAGGACCCCTGACAGCCACATCTGCACGGCAGCAGGGATGCCCACTCCCTCCTGCCTAACACCCTCGATGCTCCCATCCCCACAAACATCTGCATGGCAGGAAGGATGCCCACTCCCTCCTGCCTAACACAACACCACCCCATCCAATTGGAAAGAGGAATGTCCACTTCCTCCTGCTGCTTCCATATCGGATAATGAAGTGATGGTGGCAATTCAAACTGAAGCTTGGTTTTCGTATGGAATTTTATAAATTGTTGAAGGAGGACCTGTCTCCTTTGCTGGCCACTGTATTTAACTGGATTATTCTCACAGGCCAAATGCTGGATACAACTAGTGCAAATCATTGTGCTGTAAAACCAGGCAAAAACCATGAACATCCATCAACTTATTGGCCTATATTACATTACATTACATTAGTGATTTCTATTCCGCTTGTGCCTTGCGGTTCTAAGCGGATTACATTAGAAGATGGCTGGTCATTTCCAGGCGATGACAATACAATTATTTGGATAACTTTACAAACTTTGCATACCTAACTTTACATAACTTTTCGTACATAACTTTACATAACTTTACGTGGAGTTACTTTGTGTTACTTTACATTATCCTTACCGTGCTTGCATAACTTGCATTAAGTTTACATAATTTATCTTACATAATTTATCTTACATAACTTTACAAGACTTTACGTAGAGTTATTTTATGTTATTTTACCTTATTATTCCAGTACATTGCATAACTTACATTACATGATATTACAAAGCAAAACCTTATGTTATATTACAACGCATAACCTTATGTTACTTTACATAATATTACAAAGCATAATCTTATGTTACCAAAAAATTGTCTGTTCCTAGGTTGTTATATCTGATTTTTCGGTATTTGGGGAGACTGTGTTTCTAGATATGAATTGGCTTTTCGCCCGATGCAACTAGATTAGATGTTGCCTATGGGGACGAAATTGCAGTTGGTTGTGAGTTGCAGGAGGTTATGAAGGGAGAGAAGATGATGATAGATTATAATATTGGGATGTGTTTTTTGAATAGTATGGTTTTTATATCTTTTCGAAACGCTTTGTAGTCCGTAGTTGTGGTCAGCATTGATTAATGTGGAAGCCAAATTACTGGACAAGGTTATGGTGAATCGCTTGGCACAGGTTCTACCTTCCCTAATAGTAGAGTCACAAGCCACATTTGTACGAGGTCATAAGATGGCAAGGAAAATGAGGGCTAACCTAGTATCGTTGGAATGAGTGGAACGCAAGAGGACTCCATCTCTTTTAATTAGTTTTGATGCTGAAAAGGCCTTTGATCGCGTGCCATGGAACTTTATATTTGCTGTGCTCGCACATTATGGGATCACTGGATTCTTTCAAGATGCTTTTTGAGCCTTGTATTCTGCTCCCCCAGGTAGTGTTGTGGGTTAATATCTGCTCTGCACCTTTTCTGATAAAACATGGGACCAGACAGGGGTACCCCCTTTATTGTTCATTCTGACTTTAGACCCTTTTTTTATGAGACTTTCTGGTGAATCCGGAGATCAAGGGAAATCAGGGACAGTACTAATGACCTCTTTTACAAAGCCGCGCTAGCGGCCCCGAAGGCCATAGAGATTTAAAGGGCTTCGGGGCTGTTGCTACGCGACAGCCGCTAGCTCAGCTTTGTAAAAGAGGCAGTAAGTTTTAACTTTCGGCATTCACCAATGACCTTTTGGTCCATATTACAGATCTACAGGTTTCTCTGGCCACCCTCATGGAAAGTTTCAGGGAGTATGGTGATTTCTCTGGGTTTAAATTAAATGTGGAGAAATCTTTAGCATTGCCCACTTTGTCAGAGATCTCTTGTCAATAGAACACCTTTCCATTGCAATGGGAGCATACATCTTTTCAATATTTAGGAATAACACTTACCCCCAAAACTTCAGATCATTTTTTTTTTCCAAATTTTTATTCATTTTCAAAATTACATAAAGTGTAAGTACATATTCAATCAGATAATCAATGCAAATTTCACTTACATTCTATCTTTGGTTAATTACATAACTTCTTACCCCACCCCCTCCCATCCCTCCCTACCACATAACTAATAATCATATAAATACACATCAATACCACAATCCCCACCCTACCCTTTTAAACTGATATATTTAAGGGAAACGTATCCAGTTACTCTGTACAATATCTTGTCAATGGTTTCCACACATCCTGAAACTTCTTAAAATATCCTCTTTGCAATGCAATGAATCTTTCCATTTTATAGATGTGACATAAAGAATTCCACCAAAAGGTGTAATTCAATCTCCTCCAATCCTTCCAATTGTATGTAATTTGCATAATATACTCCCTTAATTGGTTCACAGTCAGGATAGTTTGACTAGGAGGTCTATGTTGCCTGTCTCTTTACAAGGTAGGATCCATTTATTTGGAATGATCCTTTTTCCCCCACGTGGCTTTATACTTTACAATTGCTGAAGTTGTTATTGTTAAGGCGGGATGCCGTTAGGTTTTATTCTTTGCTATCTCATTTTTGTTGGACTAACTAAAAGCCACACAGAGCTTTTCATTTGTTGTGAGAAAGTTGGAGAATTGGTGGGTTAGGTGTTCCCGACATTCATCTTTATAATCTGGTATGCCTGCTTCGTCACTTGGGAGAATAGTTTGCTGATCACCAGGGGAGTGTGTGGTGCAGTGGTTAGAGCTACAGCCTTGGCACCCTGAGGTTGTGGGTTCAAATCCTGCACTGCTCCTTGTGACCCTGGGCAAGCAACTTAATCCCCACTGTCCCAGGTACATTAGTTAAGAGTGGGAGCCCACCGGGACAGTTAGAGAAAAATGCTTGAGTACCTGAATAATTTGTAATCCGCATAGAATTGTAGGATATGCAGAATATAAATTATAAAAAAAAAATAAATTATACTCCGAAACAGAAAGAACAGGCGTTGTTTGCAGCTTGGCACATTTATTCTTTATTACATGCTCCTTTGGCAGTGATCCCACCTCAGACTAGGCATAGCATTTTGCTGTGCCCATTGAATGCTATTTGGAGGGAATTAGTGGGAAGGTAGGCCTGGAATCAGAGTTGTTCTAGTGTGTTGCCTATTAGGGAGAATCTGCAGTTTACACCGGGAAGTGATAACGCCGGCTTTAGGTACATGGTTAGCTTGGGGATGGTTCAGATTCAGATCTCTCATGCTTTACAGCCAGGTGGGTCTGTAAAGCCCTGGGTGATTCTGTGACAGCAATGTCATCTGAACGTAGAGGACTTTTTCGCATATTGCTAATTGTGCCATTATATTGCTTCTTTAGATTCTGGGAGCCTACTTTTCCCCATGGAAGGGCAAATTCAAGATTTTGTAGAGGAGTATCACAAAGATGACTTCATGGTATCTCAGCTCCATCGGGATCTTCAGCAACTTTTTTTTTTCTTGTAACACATCAGAGGCACTGCGAGATTGCTGGGGTGCTGAACTGGGTCTGGGTGGTGGGGACTCCCTTGATTTCATACAGTTGATTCATTGGGTTCCTGAGATTTTAATTTGTTTTGACCTAAGGGAGTGCCAATTTTGGATTTTGCAACAGGCATACTTCACCCAGGATTAAGTCTTTAAATTGGGTTATGTTGCATCCCCCGATTGTGGCAAGTGCTCTCACGGTATTAATTCTTTTCTCCATGCCTTTTGGACCTGCTCAACAGTCAAACATTTTTGGACCACAGTGGTCCACTACCTGGAATGGTTGCTACAGTGTCGGATACCACTATCAGCAGCAGGTCTTCTTTTGGACAAATAAGAGGTCTTTAAAATATCTAATAGGGGCCATCACTTCTTAATTCACAAAGGCACATTATTGGGGAAAAAGGTTTTTTGTCAGTATGGTTGAGTTTTGCTGCCCCCTCATATTGGGGGTGGAGAAATCGTCTCCATGCTTTGATGTTATTGGAATTTTGATATGCCAAATTTACTCCAAAGCGCAAGACACTTTTTCTCCAGGTTTGGGAATTCTATATTTTTTCTCTTTCTCCTAAAGCTCACAGCACAGTTTTGAACTCACTCTGAGGGGGAAGGATGGGGGGGGCTCCACCATCCCATAGGAGGGGAACACTAGTATAGGGAAAATGGGGGAGGGAGTGCGGGGGGGGGATGGGGAACTGAAATTAGTTGTTTCTATAAGTTCCTGTAGAGTATACAGGATTAAAAAAATTTTTTTTGCTCATCTGGGGACTTGCTGTTCTGTGTTCTTGGTTCTACTGTAACAAGGCATATGATTTGTTTTAGAGGAGGGTAGTGAGAGCTGGATGGGGGAGATTGGAGGTTAATTAGTAAATGATCTGTTTGAGACCTGTCTGT